>NC_090440.1:1868581065-1869206065 GCF_031143425.1 Pleurodeles waltl
AAAGGACAGTAGCTGAATTTCACGCAAATCCATATGTAATACATACTTTTAAAAACTCTTCTCTATCCATTAATGTTTAAATATTTCTCTAATCTCTTCCACACATTGCTTCAGCAAACACAGTACCACATCAATTAAAAAATGCACAGGTACAACTTCTAGTAAAAAAACAAATGGATTAGACCCCTTATGTGACATAACTTGTATAACATAATTTAACCATCTTTACTTCTAGAATTTCATAATGACAACCTTTTCAAACACCAACCCTGAAACATGCTCCCAGCTCGAAACAACACAAATAAGTATCCTACCATTATAGCACACTGGACATTTGTTTACTTTGAACAAATGTAGAAATGTAATGAAATAGTTCCCGGCTCAATGTTTTCCATTCAACTACTAAAGAAACATTAACAGATTTCAATAAATTGACCATCAAATGTTACTACATGTGATATGACTTGCATGTAAAACAAGCATTGGCAAACCCAATTTATATGGCCTTTAGACTCTGCCAAGGCAGACTTATTGGCTTTTGCGTTTGAAATGTTAAAGTAAAAAATGATATGCAAAATTGCATGAAAGCGCAAGATGCAGCTCAGTAGCTAATTGCAACTGTTGGGCCCGCCCCAAAAACATAAATAAATAAATAGCGTGTGTCTGTGCTTTCTTTTTTTTTCATGAGTTGGTGGAGCTGGGTGGGTCTCAAAGAGGAATTGAAAATTGTAAAAGTGGAAAGGGCAGGGAAAAAATGGACTAGAAGGATGAGATGGGGGAACATCATGTAGAGTGGAAGATTATATAAGGGTTCAATAAAACACATATATTCTCACAGAGTGATAAAGGTAAAAGAAAACTATAGCGCCCAGAATATAAGCAGTGAATGGACCCAAGTGATCCACTGAAAAGGATGGTACAAAGCTGTGCTCCAGGGGAGACACAAAAAGAGATGCAAAAAGTGGAAGAAAAACCATTGCGTAAAAAGTAAGAAGCAAATAAGACAGGAAAGACAACCAATGATAAATAATGAGCTGATCCAAAGTTGACTATTTGTACATATTTCTATGCATTGGAGACAAGAGGTTTTCAGTAATGGATAGCTAAAGCTCTCTGTAAATGATACCTAAAAACAAGCACTCACAAAAGGACCAGGTTTAATGTGGTACCATATGCAAACAATGGAATGGACAATTGGCCAAATCTATGTGCATATTTGTGCTTAACTGTCTTTGTATCACACGACCTCTCACCTGATTGACAATGACATCACAAGAAATGTAATGATTTGTCCAAGATCACCATTCAGTGTGGCCCACTGACCGATAAGAAATCACAAGAAATTACATGAAATGAAATGGCAAAAGTCACCGAAGTGGGAACATTAACTAACACATTTGTTCACTTTGCATTTGCCATAATCAACACTTCAGTAACAACTATTAAATGTGGTACAGGTGAGAACCAGATTATGAAAAAAGTGATTTGATAACAATCACACATTTTGGTGATGTGCAGAAGGTAGATTTACAATTCACATTGTTTAATGATAACACATGAACACTTTTGTCACAAGAGCACATCTTCCTGGTGGGCAGTAAAGATGTGAAAGGACTGTTAAGGACATTTTATGGAAGGATGTTGCAGTAGCAAACAACATAAAAATGAAATGAGAAGTTTCAGAATAGATTTGTTTGAATAAAAGGTGGACTGTGACAAACACCCCTGGACACGTGGGTACCAAATCATCCAGTGACCAGAACCCAGCTGCAGTGAGAGCTGTGGCAATCCCTTCACACACTGACGGATTTGTTGCAGTCAATGGGGCTTCGAATTCTGATCCTGGATCTTCAAATGCTTCAAGCTTTGCTCATAGTTTGTATGTAGTAAAGTGCTCTTTCCATGCAAACATTGGTGGTATGCTGGGTGACAAAGAGAGCCTGACCAGTAGACCATATGCAATGGGTTTCTGGTGCTGTAATGCCAATACATTGTCCTTCTTTCTGACTTCAGGACCTCCATGGAACTGAGAAACCAGTATTTAGTTTTTCCTCTTGATTTTGTAGTCTCCTGTGCCCTACAACAACAGATCTGTGACACATTAACCACTTTGGCATCAGCAGAATTGTCCCCTCTTCCTCCATGATGGGAAGGAAGGAAGACCCTTTTTCCACATGTCTAGACAAAGTATATTTCCTTATAGGAGGTACTATTTGATGGTTAAGAAATAATAAAGCAGAAGAGCAGCACCCTTTGAGGCAGTCTGGGTCCGAGTGTCCTTGTTTTACGACTGGGTGAGCTACCTTCCTGCTATCCTCCTTGGTATATCACACATCTAACGATTTACAGCTCTGAAGAGACATGTATTCTTTACATGTGCTCATACCCTGTCACAAGTCAGGCTGTTCTGTCTCATGATCCACTACTGGACCTCTGAGATCTACCAAATAAGAGGTTGGGTGTCTGCCTAGGCTTCAGAGTGGGTTTTCTTCCACACCAAATTTTCCATATAAGACTGGGCCATTCCGTGGCTGTGCCAGGTGAACGTTATTTATGGATTCTTAGAGTATGTGAATTTAGCGTGGTCATAGTGTGATTTTTTTCAGTCTGTTTGGTTTGCACATTCAGGCTGCAAAGACTAAGGCCCTCATTACAACCCAGACGGGCCACAGTATTTTGGAGAAAGGTACTGCCAACAGGCTGGCGGTACCTCTCCCCAAAATATGATAATGGCGGTTTGGCTCAAGCCAAACGGCTAATGTACCACTCCGTCCACCAGGGCAGTAACAGCAGCCAGGCTGGAGACTTCAGTCATGCGGCCGTCACTTTCCCACCCACAGGATTATGACCCCACCTACCGCCATGGTTTTTGTGGCTTTCTTACTGCCAGAAAACCATGGTTCTAGGCACGATCATCCCCCTCCTCAGAGTCCTACCCCACCCTCCCCTCCAAACCCCCCACGACATATAAGCACACTCAGGCACCAACACACGCACGCATAAACACACTCATACCCACATTCACCCATACATGCATTCATACATTCACACACAAATCCACACACACTGACAGACATACAAGCACACACGTGTTCACACAACACAACATACACGCACACTCACACCCACACACCCGCATGCATGCACACACAAACATACACCCACACCCCCTCAAACACACACAACACTCCCCACCCCCCTTCCATGTCAGAGCACCTGACTTACCTGCTTGCAGGGGGTTGTCCGGCAGGAGACGGGACGTGGCACTGCTGCCGGCAGAAGTGTCTGCCAGCAGAACACCGCCAGGCCGTATCATGGATCATGATACGGTCTGCGGTGCTCTATACTGGTGTGGTGCTGCTGCTGGTAGCAGCGCCACCTTACCGCTGTCCACCACCATGACCGTAGCCGGAATTCCGCCAGCCTTCTGGGGGCATTCCAGCTACAGTCACAATATGGCAGACGTAGGTAGCTGTGGCAATGGTGTTTTGCCAGCCGTCGCTACGGCGGTAGGCAGTCATTACATTGTACATTTTTCAATTCAAAAACAAACCTCAAACCTAATGCAGTGTAGGCAGCAGACATATCCACCGGTGATGCACCGCTGGCCCTATTGTCCTGTGAATCTACATTTCCATCCCATTTCATGTCTGCAGCCTTTTTTATTCTGGTGTCTAAAAGTCATGCTTAGTCTGAAAAAGGTTCCATGAATTGAGCCCTCCCAGATGCTTGAGATGCTTCTTGCTACTCCTGGACCATGGAGTGACACGTAAATCCCTAAGACCAGCAGCACATGGAGATAGCCATAACTGGGAACACTGAGCCAGATAAATCATTGCAATCATCACAACAGCAATCGTCCTTGCAAAGAGAAAAGATTAATAAACTAGCTTGATGGATGAATTAGCTTAATACGCAGCTACAAGCAGATATGTATTTGTGACAAGGCAAGTGCAAGGTATAGAACATTGCTTCCATGAAGTTGTGCACTGAATAGCTCTGTACTCCATTCAATTTTGAGGGGAATCCTTTTGTCTGAGATCGTTGGCATTGTCACTATCACATAGCGGCCATGTAAACAATTTCCCACACACCCCAATGCTGGGACAGGCTGTGCATTATGCTGTGTTGCAATGACCCTGCTGCTATTGACATTTGCAGCAGGAAGTGCTGCTGCTATGACAGCCGTGCATGACACTGAGGCTGCACATATTGGCATTTTGACTTTGGAGGTGATGGGATTTGGGGCTAGCAGGGCCAAAACTAACTAAATATCTATAAACGCTGGAGTAACTGGTAGGGGCCCCCAAAATAATCATGTTTGAGTCCAGAAGGTGAATGATCAATAAAGATGCCTTTAAAGTTTGTTTTTATTTTGTGACATCGGTGTGCATTCAAAGACAGAGGTCAAATGTCAGGCTATGTCTTGAGAAATTGATACTCATTCTTTAAATAAAGAAATTGGTGTTTACTTTTCCTACTCCAACCCATTGAGAGGATTTTGTAATGTGAAGGATGTTACAATATTGCTTGGGTACAAGGAGTGTGAAAGGAAAGGCAGTAGAATGCATTTTTTTGTAAAACACAACAACATTTAAATATGTGTAGCAGTCATTTACAGGTATTTTAAAATATATCACCAGTTAGGATAGCATGAATAAAACACATTTTTGTAATTATGAAGAGTGATGTTAACAATGAATGTTATAGGACCAAAACAAACCTAGACAACTTCAGAAAGCGCAAATGATAAATATTCACTGATACTCCATACCCCCCTCCTCCCTCTTATGGCGGGCGCTGTGCGGCCGCGCCGCTGGCGTGCCAAAGGCAAGCCTGTCTGCGCCCGTCCGTGCCTGGACTGCACCCAGCGCCATGACCCCTGGCCCCCAGCACTCCCAAATCCCGCAGCACCGCTACGACCCCTCCTCCCTCCACGCTCTCAACCTGGGACGCTCCAGAACCTGCTTCCAAGCCAACCCTAAACGCACCCATGGACCCTTCACCTGCCTCACCTGCAAACACACCTTCCACAGCGACTGCACCCCGCCCGCCAGCCCACGCGCCAATAACCACCTCAAATGCATCCTCATCAACGCTCGCTCTGTCCACAAGCACGCCATTGAACTATGGGACCTCCTGGACTCCACCTCACCGGACGTCACCTTCATCCCTGAGACCTGGATGAACGCCTCCTCGGCCCCCGACATCGCAATAGCCATCCCCAACGGCTACAAGATCACCAGGAGAGACCGCACCAACCAAGTCGGTGGAGGAATCGCCATTGTTTTCAAGGACTCCATCAACGTCACCACCTCCACTGAAGACACCCCCCTCGCCGCCCACATGCACTTCCAGATCCACACCGACCCCTGAACCACCCTCAGAGAAACTCTCATCTACAGACCCCCTGGACCACGAGCCCTCTTCAGCGAATCCATCGCTGACTTCATCTCCCCGCACGCCCTAGCCTCGCCGGACTGCATCCTCCTCGGAGACCTCAACTTCCACCTGGAGCAGAACAACGACCCCAACACCACCACTCTACTTGCCAACCTCGGTCTCAAGCAACTGGTGAACACCCCCACCCACATCGCCGGACACACGCTCAACCCCATCTTCTCCGCCAGCAACCACGTATCCTTCAGCCACTCCTCCGTAATACATTGGACCGACCACAGATGTGTCCACTTCACCTTCCAACGCAAGACTCTCCACCTCCGCACACAACCCATCCCACGCAGAAATTGGAACAAAATCCCCACGGAACAGCTTCTCTCCACTCTCAGCGACAACCAACCCACCTTCTCCACCGACCCCAACAACGCAGCCCTCAGCCTCACTCATTGGATCACCAACTGCGCGGACAACCTCACACCCCTCAGACGCCTCCCAAGACAGACCAGCACCAGGAAACCTCAATGGTTCACAGACACCCTCAAGGAATCCAAAAAAAACTGCTGTACCCTCGAGAAAGCCTGGCGCAAAGACCACACCCCAGAAAACATGTCTGCCCTCAAATACGCCACCCGCGAACACCATCAGCTGATCCGCGCCACCAAAAGAACTTCCTTCACAGACAGACTGGACAAGAACACTCACAACAGCAAAGAAATCTTCAACATCGTCAAAGAGCTCTCCAATCCTAACGCCATCACGCCCTCACAAGACCTCTGCAACTCCCTCGCTACCTTCTTCCATCATAAGATCACCGACCTACCTGACAGCTTCAGACACCAGACCCAGCCAACCACCACAGAACCTACAACCCCTGCCATCACCCTCAACGCCTGGACTCACATCAGCGAGGAGGAGACCAAAGCTACCATGAACTCCATCCACTCCGGTGCCCCCTCGAACCCCTGGCCACACTTCATCTTCAACAAAGCCGACGGCATCATCGCCCCTCATCTCCAGACCATCATCAACAGCTCGTTCGCTTCTGCCACCTTCCCCGAGAGCTGGAAACACGGCGAAGTCAACGCCCTCCTGAAGAAACCTACGGCGGACCCCAGCGACCTGAAGAACTTCCGCCCCATCTCGCTCCTCCCCTTCCCTGCCAAAGTATTCAAGAAGACCGTCAACAAGCAACTGACCAATTTCCTTGAAGACAACAACCTACTCGACTCCTCCCAGTCCGGATTCTGAGCCAACCACAGCACAGAAACCGCCCTCATCTCAGTCACAGACGACATCAGAACTCTGATGGACAACGGAGAAACAGTCGCCCTCATCCTCCTCGACCTCTCGGGTGCCTTCAACACCGTCTGCCACCGAACCCTAATACCCTGCCTGCGCTCCAACGGTATCCAAGGACTGGCCCTGGACTGGATCATCTCTTTCCTCTCTAACCGCTCCCAAAGAGTCTACCTCCCTCCGTTCCACTCAGACCCCACCGAGATCATCTGCGGCGTCCCACAAGGCTCCTCGCTCAGCCCGACTCTCTTCAATGTCTACATGAGCCCCCTCGCCGACATCGTACGCAAACACAACATCAACATCACCTCCTACGCCGACGACACTCAGCTGATACTTTCCCTCACCAAGGACCCCACCAGCGCCAAGACCAACCTGCAAGATGGAATGAAAGACATCGCAGAATGGATGAAACTCAGCCGTCTGAAACTGAACTCAGAAAAAACTGAAGTCCTCATCCTCGGAAACAACCCGTCCGCCTGGGACGACTCTTGGTGGCCCACGGCCCTTGGCACCGCACCAACCCCCTCAGACCACGCACGCAACCTCGGATTCATGCTGGACCCACTTCTCACCATGACCAAACAAGTCAACGCCGTATCATCTTCCTGCTTCCTCACTCTCTGCATGCTCCGAAAGATCTTCCGCTGGATCCCAGCCGACACCAGAAAAACTGTGACCCACGCCCTCGTCACAAGCCGCCTGGACTACGGAAACACCCTATACGCAGGAACCACCGCTAAACTCCATAAACGTCTTCAGAGAATACAAAACGCCTCCGCCTGCCTCGTCCTCGACATACCCCGCAACAGCCTCATCTCCGCCCACCTGAGACACCTGCACTGGCTCCCCGTCAACAAAAGGATCACCTTCCGGCTTCTCACCCACGCACAGAAAGCCCTCCACAACAAGGAACCCGAATACCTCAACCGTCGCCTCAGTTTCTACACGCCCACCCGTCAACTTCGCTCTGCCAACCTCGCACTCGCCGCCGTCCCCCGCATCCGCCGCACCATGGCAGGTGGGAAATTCTTCTCCTACCTGGCGGCCAAGACATGGAACTCCCTCCCCGCAAACCTCAGGACCACCCAGGACCACCCTGCATTCCGGAGGCAGCTCAAAACCTGGCTCTTCGAGCAGCAGTAACCCCCTTCCCCTAGCGCCTTGAGACCCTCACGGGTGAGTAGTGCACTTTATAAATGTTTTTTGATTGATTGATTGATTGATTTTCACATATTGTTTATATTAGTAAATCTGCATGTCTGTGCAAATATAGTGGCCATTGCAAAGGAAAATGTGCTGTCTGTGAATGACAGTGCCTTACCAGACTATGCTTTAGTAATATAGTTGTGACAGTGTGCATAAATATTCACTGATACTCCATTTTCACATATTGTTTATATTAGTAAATCTGCATGTCTGTGCCATTGCAATGGGAAATGTGCTGCCTGTGAATGACAGTGCCTTACCAGACTATGCTTTAGTAATATAGTTGTGACAGTGTGCTCCAAAATGCACCACTGGTTACACACCACCACTGCTGAATGGTCCTGTCTCATTTACTACATATGTTCTTAGGGAGGAAGTTTGATTTTCTGTAATCCCTATGACTTCATTGATTTTCCACTGATGGAAGCATCCCTGACCCCCTCTGTGATTGTTCCAGCACCACTGTGTGCAACTGTGCAAAACCTATCTATCCATTCTCTGTTTATTCACTTTTATTGCTCTGGTAGCCAAATAAAACTATTCAAGATCGTGGAAATCTCAAGTCCTTGGGACGAGTTTATGTTGCATGATCCTTCCAACTGTATCTAGCAGTTGAAAACCGCTTTTTTCCAGTCAGCAGGAATGCTTTAAAACGTACCTTATTTAAAGCACAAAATGCTGCTTTTAGCACGGCGACAATGCTGTGCTTTGGTTGGTATTCACAGTCAATAGGACTCCCCAGGAAGGGAATACAAACAATCCCAGCGTGCGCGTTATAGAACTCAGAGGGCCTCTATACATTCACCTTAGTGGGCAGAACCGTTGTGTGCGTGCAGTGTATTGTTCTCCTACAGGCAGCAGGATCACAGGGTGTATATAAAGGCTGCTAAGCGCCCATGAACAGCACCGAGGTCGACAAACCATCCAGCAGCCAACATGGGGAAGGTGAGTGAGAAATGTCAGGTTGTGATTTGTTTTGTAAGAGAGACACATTCAAACACAAGAATCTTCTCATTTATATGATTAGCAGGATCTGAGAATTTACTCAGGGCATGAACATTTGATATGCACCAAATTAACCGTAACATAATTTTATTTCTAAAAGATGCCTTCCTTTATAGTTTGTTTGGCACTTTTATATCAGCAGCTGATCACAAGGAGGTATTGGCCTGTTGAAGTATTTTCTGTGAAATCAGGATTTTTTATGGATGGTCTTGGTTCACCATTGCCTCACTGTACTACATCGACACATGACTTGGCCTCTCTAAACACACAGCAACCATATGTCATTTGAGCAGCTAATACAGCTAATACAGCGTATTAAAATGACGTACGCATTTTATATATACAGATGCTGTAGTACATCTTCATTAGTTTAGAGCTCTTCATGTTGGAACACACCAGATCACCCGGCCATCTGATGTTATGCAGTGCGAAGTTTACCTACTTAGATAGCCACACAGGGTTTTCTATAAAAACAATTCCTTCTTGGACAAGGAGAAATTATTTAATTTCTCAAAAAGTCCACCAATTAATTGCATGTGTGCGGAAATTTACAGCACACATTGTGTGTGGAATCTTCTAACTTTGTCTAGACAAAGGAACGTGTACTGCAAGTGTGTGCTTCCAACACAAATCCAGGGCTAGAATATGCGCCCTGACCTTCGTGAAGTTGTGGGTCACACAAGGCAGCCTTTTAGAGCGCCAACTAGGAAGGGCCAATCATAGCAGATTGACTCTTTTGCACAATGCAGTGCAGCATCACACAAAGGGGATAATATTCTGTGTGCTGTGTGAAAAAATAGTAACTCTACCCCATAGTTTCCTTCAAAGTGGGTAGGCTACTTCTCAACATACTTTTCTACTGTGTGGTGGTGGTAGTATGATCTTCAGTTTATTACAGAAACTGCCTCAGCTCTACTCTTTCCACAGCTGTTTTACCATTTGTGATATGATTACCCTGTTTTGGGTTTTCAAGTCTTCTTTCCTCATGGCCTTCTATTTAAGCCCCAGGCAAAATGGTTTTTCCTTGGCTGTATTGAGACAAACTATTTCCGCCACCAGATATTTATTATCTACAACTAATCCACACCTGGAATTAGAATAGTAATCACCTCACGAAAACTCCCAATACTGTTTAAATAATAGGATTTTAAATTAGTTTTCCTTTTACTTAGCTGCGTTCTTTTCAATCCATACCCTGGTTCTTGTTGAGTAAAGCAATCCAAGTTACACAACAAAAGATCAGACATAAAAATGTAATTTTATCATTACCATCTAGTATAGGTAAAAGGAGCCATAAACATATTTGTCCATATTATAGCATGAACTTGGCTAGACAAAAGGAAAGTCACTGGCATGATTTTAAGAGCCGTTCTTCTAATATTTAGGTACTGATATAGGTCTGTATAATATCAATTAACTTGTTTTAAATTGCTTTCATTTTTGGCACATTAGGGAAATGAGGCACAAGGATACAATGTCGAAAACTGGTCTTTGGCCTATAAAATCATCAAATAGTCATTAGCCGGCAATTCCCTTGTTTAGGTGTTTCCCAGGATTTTTCTTTATTATACAATTAAGAAATGAATTACTCAACAGTTGTTCAGAAGAAACAGTGTAAAATGCAGACGGATGTATATGGAAGTCCGTCCCCAAGGTTTGAACTGTATTGTCAATCAATCAATCAATCAAAAACACTTGTTAAGGATGCTACTCACCCGTTAGGGTCTCAAGGTGCTGGGGGGGAGGGTCGCTACTGCTCGAATAGCCAGGTCTTGAGTCATTTCCTGAAGGTCAGGAGGTCCTGGGTCAGTCGTAGGTCGACGGGGAGGGAGCTCCAGGTTTTGGTGATGAGTTGAGAGAAGGATCTGCTGCCAGCTGTGGTACAATGGATGCAGGGGGCGGTGGCGAGAGCGAAGTTGGCAGAGCGGAGTTGGCGGGTGGGTGTGTGGAAGCTGAGACGCTCGTTGAGGTAGGCTGGGCTTTGTGGGCATGGATGAGGAGTTTGAAGGTGATCCTCTTGTTGACGGGGAGCCAGTGTAAGTCTCTGAGGTGGGCTGAGATGTGTTTGTGGCGTGGGATGTTCAGGATGAGGTGTGCAGAGGCGTTCTGAATACGGTGAAGTTTTCTCGCGAGCTTGACCGTTGTTTCCGCTTAGAGTGCATTGCAGTAGTCCAGTCTGCTGCTGACGACGGCATGGGTGACCGTTCTGGTTTCGATGGGGATCCGTCAGCATGCAGAGGGTGTTGAAACAGCAAGATGAGACGGTGTTGACTTGCTGGGTCATGGTGAGCGATGAGTCTAGGATGAAACCAAGGTTGCATGCGTGAGTGGTGGGAGTTGGTGCGGTTCTTAGGGTGGCTGGCCACCAGGAGTCGTCCCATGCAGAGCGGTTAGAGCCGAGGATGAGGATCTCAGTCTTGTCCAAGTTTAGTTTGAGGCGGCTCATCTCCATCCAGTTGGCGAAGGCATGCAGTCCATTGTGGAGATTTAATTTCTCAAAAAGTCCACCAATTAATTGCATGTGTGCGGAAATTTACAGCACACATTGTGTGTGGAATCTTCTAACTTTGTCTAGACAAAGGAACGTGTACTGCAAGTGTGTGCTTCCAACACAAATCCAGGGCTAGAATATGCGCCCTGACCTCCGTGAAGTTGCGGGTCACACAAGGCAGCCTTTTTGAGCGCCAACTAGGAAGGGCCAATCATAGCAGATTGACTCTTTTGCACAATGCAGTGCAGCATCACACAAAGGGGATAATATTCTGTGTGCTGTGTGAAAAAATAGTAACTCTACCCCATAGTTTCCTTCAAAGTGGGTAGGCTACTTCTCAACATACTTTTCTACTGTGTGGTGGTGGTAGTATGATCTTCAGTTTATTACAGAAACTGCCTCAGCTCTACTCTTTCCACAGCTGTTTCACCATTTGTGATATGATTACCCTGTTTTGGGTTTTCAAGTCTTCTTTCCTCATGGCCTTCTATTTAAGCCCCAGGCAAAAGGGTTTTCCCTTGGCTGTATTGAGACAAACTATTTCCGCCACCAGATATTTATTATCTCCAACTAATCCACACCTGGAATTAGAATAGTAATCACCTCACGAAAACTCCCAATACTGTTTAAATAATAGGATTTTAAATTAGTTTTCCTTTTACTTAGCTGCGTTCTTTTCAATCCATACCCTGGTTCTTGTTAAGTAAAGCAATCCAAGTTACACAACAAAAGATCAGACATAAAAATGTAATTTTATCATTACCATCTAGTATAGGTAAAAGGAGCCATAAACATATTTGTCCATATTATAGCATGAACTTGGCTAGACAAAAGGAAAGTCACTGGCATGATTTTAAGAGCCGTTCTTCTAATATTTAGGTACTGATATAGGTCTGTATAATATCAATTAACTTGTTTTAAATTGCTTTCATTTTTGGCACATTAGGGAAATGAGGCACAAGGATACAATGTCGAAAACTGGTCTTTGGCCTATAAAATCATCAAATAGTCATTAGCCGGCAATTCCCTTGTTTAGGTGTTTCCCAGGATTTTTCTTTATTATACAATTAAGAAATGAATTACTCAACAGTTGTTCAGAAGAAACAGTGTGAAATGCAGACGGATGTATATGGAAGTCCGTCCCCAAGGTTTGAACTGTATTGTCAATCAATCAATCAATCAAGAACACTTGTTAAGGATGCTACTCACCCGTTAGGGTCTCAAGGTGCTGGGGGGGAGGGTCGCTACTGCTCAAATAGCCAGGTCTTGAGTCATTTCCTGAAGGTCAGGAGGTCCTGGGTCAGTCGTAGGTCGACGGGGAGGGAGCTCCAGGTTTTGGTGATGAGTTGAGAGAAGGATCTGCTGCCAGCTGTGGTACAATGGATGCAGGGGGCGGTGGCGAGGGCGAAGTTGGCAGAGCGGAGTTGGCGGGTGGGTGTGTGGAAGCTGAGACGCTCGTTGAGGTAGGCTGGACTTTGTGGGCATGGATGAGGAGTTTGAAGGTGATCCTCTTGTTGACGGGGAGCCAGTGTAAGTCTCTGAGGTGGGCTGAGATGTGTTTGTGGCGTGGGATGTTCAGGATGAGGTGTGCAGAGGCGTTCTGAATACGGTGAAGTTTTCTTGCGAGCTTGACCGTTGTTTCCGCTTAGAGTGCATTGCAGTAGTCCAGTCTGCTGCTGACGAGGGCATGGGTGACCGTTCTGGTCTCGATGGGGATCCGTCAGCATGCAGAGGGTGTTGAAACAGCAAGATGAGACGGTGTTGACTTGCTGGGTCATGGTGAGCGATGAGTCTAGGATGAAACCAAGGTTGCATGCATGAGTGGTGGGAGTTGGTGCGGTTCTTAGGGTGGCTGGCCACCAGGAGTCGTCCCATGCAGAGCGGTTAGAGCCGAGGATGAGGATCTCAGTCTTGTCCAAGTTTAGTTTGAGGCGGCTCATCTCCATCCAGTTGGCGAAGGCATGCAGTCCGTTGTGGAGATTGATCTTAGCGGTGGCGGGGTCCTTGTCCAACATGAACCTACTGATCTTGCAGCAAGGATTTTCTTGTTACTCCACCAGTTAGACATTGCCACAGAAGTGGCCTCCCTTACCAGGGTGACAACCAAGTTGAGGAATATTTTGCTTCTTCACAATAGGGCCGCTACAGACCAGTCAGTCCATGTAAAGCAGAGTAAAACTTGTCTTTTAATCTATTTTACAAAACAATTCTTAGGTTGTTAGCTGGTTCATTATTTTTAGTTTCTCAGCACCAGCAACACCTTTGTTTACTTAATTGTGCTCAATAAATCAAAAACAAAAGATTTAACTGAGAACTAGATTTAGATATGACTTTTCCACCCTTAATGCACTAAAATCAATATTCAAAATTTCAACCAACAGGCAATTTCGTATGTCTTACTTCTATTTCACTATTATGGTTTCCCTGCATATTAACTAGTAACAAGGAACCTGAGCCAAAAGAAGCATTGTGAAACTCCAATATAATTATTTGCTATTAGATACTAATAGCCCAGTCGTGAATTGATTTGGTAAACCTGATTCCACAGAATGAAAGCACGGCTTTCAGGTGATCGATCTTTAGTGCTTGACATGCATTAATCAAGAACTATGAAAATAATGTGTGGTACTTCACCTTTCATAGCGATGTATTTATTATCTTCTGTTCCACTACAAGTTTATCCCAAGAACATGCAGAAATATATATAAAATATCAATGTGTGTAATTTGTGTTACAGATCATCTTCTACGAGGAAAGGAACTTCCAGGGCCGCTCCCATGAGTGCAGCACTGAGTGTGCCGATCTGAGTACCTACTTCAGCCGCTGCAACTCCATCCGAGTGGAAAGTGGCAACTGGATACTCTATGAACACCCCAACTTCAGGGGGCACCAGTACTATCTTAGAAGAGGGGAGTACCCTGACTTCCAGCACTGGATGGGCTTTAATGACTCAATCAGGTCCTGCCGCTTGACCCCACAAGTGAGTGTTACTCTGTTTCTTTTTGTGTATTTGGAGTGTCCATTTAAGTCTAGCTCTTCAAATATGCTAATCTATAAAATAGTCCCATGACCTTTACTACTTTTTGGAATTCACAAACTAGAAGTTTAATTCTACTTTTGTGAATGCAGCTCTTACTTTGCATCTACCCTATGCCAAAATGGTCATATCCCATAAATAAACTGTCTGTGTTATTTGTGTGTGCTTGCAGTACAATTAAGAGGGCAGCCATGCAATTCGAGATTGCAACACACCAAGAAGAAAATAAATGTTGTGGTGGTTTGTAAAGGATAGAATTGTGTGACATGTCACATAGCATTCCCAAAGTATATTATTCCGGCACATCCTGCAATCTTATATTAGCAAAGTTAACTTCCAGTGCTTTATTGGTTACTAAAACTACCTTGAAATCAGATGGTAAATTCTGACTAGACCTATTCCTTCTCTATAAATGTGTGTCTTTGTGATGTAATGAAAGGTACTTGATGGTCCACAGGAACCATTATGTGAGTGTTCCTAAATATGTGCTGGAAACAGCGTACTAGTTATAAGGCAATGTCATTCATTGAATAGTTCTATTGGTTGTAGTAATGCATCCCTTTGACTCTTTGCCAGGTAAAGTGAAATGGGCTTGCACCAGGTGCCGGCCTCCGTTGAGCATAAAATTCTGCAAAGTACTGTCCCCTAGTAGGAGTAGTTGCTGCATCAGTCAGGGACATCATCCTGGCCTCCTGACCCACATCACAAAAATTACTGACTGTCTTGCAGGAATTCTAGAATTTTAGCCAATCATCTAAACCACCTCCATACCACTGATGGGCTTGGCAGTGTAATGGGGCAAGTGCCTGTTGCCTAGTCATCTGCAGATTTCCCTATTTCCTTTAAAAGTGCCACAATGAAAATTATTAGAGTCTAGCATCACATCCATGTAATTTATAATCCCCACTGCACATTAGTTATTGCTGAAACTGCTGCACCACTATTTTATAATACCCAACTGCACCCCACACAGTAAAAGCAGGTCAAACTGAGTGTTGATCTGACTCATATAACCAAGAATGCCTTATCCAATACACTTGTGCAAGAAAGTAAGAAAAATATGAGAAAAAGAGTTCTGTAGCACAAAAGACCAGCTTAGAATTATAAACATATGTGAATTAATTGTTGTCTTTTATTATCAATTATCGTTTCTGAAAATATAATACTGCCTGTTGTTATACAGACAGAGATCACAAGTTTAGTTTGAAAAGCGAAGTAATGTATTCCAATATTTTTTAACAAAGGTTTTGTCATTCAATTAAATTATCCAATTTATCTTTTATTTTTTAATACATTTTTATTTAAAGAAGGGTTTTAATACTGATTTCCCTTCCTCGCCATTACAGCACCGTGGATCCTACAGAATAAGAGTTTATGAGAGGGAAAACTTTGGAGGTCAAATGATGGAGTTCTCAGAAGACTGTCCACATGTGTATGAGCAGTTCCGCTACAATGACATCTATTCCTGTAATGTGCAGGATGGGCACTGGGTTCTCTATGAAGAGCCCAATTACAGAGGACGTCAGTACTACTTGAGACCTGGCGAGTACAGGAGATACAGCGACTGGGGAGCCTCAAGCCCCAAAGTTGGTTCTTTCAGGAGAGTTAGAGATCATTATTAAAGTTACCTCTTTTGCATAGGCATGTACATGTACCCAATAAATTCATATGCAACATAATTTTGGTTTTTTGGGTACTTATTAATATTGTACTGCTACATATCTGTGAACATCTGATTCAAGCTAAAGAGAAGTCAAACATGTTCACAAGAAGTGTAAATATCTCTATATAACATTTGAATTTCTCACCAATAATCACCCTCAGCATGTGATTCTAAGTATCAATTTGACCAAAGTAGATTCATGTTTCAAACCTCGACACTACAGCACAACACAACTATCTCTTTCCCATCCCCATCCTTCTTGAACTCTCCCATAACTTTCACATCTTTGACCATAACACCGTCATACCAACATCTAATCTAGTTGTCATTGGCACAGCACTTTCCTGACTTATCACTTAAAGTGATAGCCAATTCTGTGTTATGGTCCATTATATTATCATTCCTGCCCTCCTACAAAGGGGCATCATTGATGAGCTTGTGCTAATAAATACTGCTTGTTGTTCCTTGTCCAAATATTGTTCTCCTTTACCCTCTCTGATGAATATCTCTTTCGACAACCATTCTAATGCCTTGACATCATCATGCATTTGATGGTAGTTCACTGCCTCATTCTGAACTCAGCAAAACATATTGTTCCTGCCCAAGGTAGTGACCATTTACCTACACATCTAGAACTCAATTTTCATCACATGTGTTTCAACACCTGAAAACTCATAGAGTTTGGAGAGTTTGATGAGGTATCCCCTCTGAAGAGAGTAAAATGGACTCGTGAGACTATGCACACTACCAGAATGTTTAAAAACAATTGTACCAGGTACCAACAGCAGAGACAAAGTTAGTTTTTAAATGGGCTTGCCAGGTGGGAGGAGCATATTTCATATATTGGATAATTTGTCTGACCCTCCTAAGCCAAGGGCACAAAGAGGCCAACTGGAAAAAAAATGACATTTTAATGAATGAACGGCTATGAAGAAGTCTCTTTTACACAGTATAACCCCACATTTTTTGCATTAACTGTTGTGGCTGACTGGTAAACGTGCAGTTTACCGCTGCTGTAAAGTGCCTGTGCCTCTACTTTCAACATGATGAAATTGGTATACCACTAATTAACGTATTTAACCAACCTATTAGTCTCAAGTATATGGTAGAACGTCTACCCAGGGCCTGTAAGTTAAATATCACCAGTGGACTGTAGCACCCAGTGTGCCATCGACTACAGTGACACTGTAAACCAGGACCCTCAGGACTCAGGCCTACCATTAAAGCCTGGCTGAAGCAACTTTTAAACAGCAATTATATCTGTCAAAATAGACCCTTTTGTCTGGTCAGAACATTTCTTTGCAAGATTATTAAGTCACCGCTAGGTAGGACTTACTGCCAATGAGGTAGGGTGGATGGTATTTAAAATAAGAACATGAGGAAATGTAAGGTTAAACATCCTTACAGTGAAGAAATCCCCAAAACTATTTTCAGTGTAGCAAGGCTGGCATTTCTAAAGGAAACACTGGATTACTATATTACATTTAATAATGCTATTTTCAGATAGGAAACAGCTAAAAGTGTAATAAAAGGAATATTTGTAATAGTTATAAAAAATCAAATTCAAAGGTAAAATCAATTTTTTATGATTATTAATGAGAAAGCACTTTCAGAAAGTTACTTTTTTCCTGTCTAAAGCCTCTAGAGGCCCATTTATATGAACTCCAACTTTGACCCAGCACCTGGATAGAACCTCGATGAAGTATGAAAAGTGTTCCTAGTGCAGGGACAAAACTTGGGTGTGGACTGGTGTTTCTGTTGCTCCAGCAGGATGGCTATTTGGGCTGTACCCAGGAACTTGATGAACTTTAAAGAAGGCCTACTCATAGGCTGAGGACAGCTCCTTTCTTTTTTCCCCCATCCAAGCAGCAGGCTCCAATTACAGCTGTAAAAGCACCCCAGAACTGGTTTAGAATTACCAGAGAGGAAAGTTTGCCTTCAGTATTTCTCTTTCCCTGTGTAGAGTCCAAGTGCCCAACCCAAACGTTTTGCCATGTTGGATTTAGACAGAGAGGAGCACAGTGAGATCTTTGCTATAGGGCACACAGGAAGTGCTGCAAAAGTGGGCAGGGTTTACTCTTACCCAATCACCTGGTGTTAAGTGCACTTCTTTTACTCCATGTTTTTTTATCATAATATGTTGTTTTACAATTCTTGCATTTTCAGCATGTTCCCTTTTCCTACAGAAGGGGACCATTTGCTGCAATCTATCCTACCCTTCCAAACTAGGTTGTCTTTTGTAAACAGTTCTCTCCCTCTTAAAATTCTAAATGTACTATACTCTGTTCCTGTGGGAGTAATTCTATATGCCTGGACTGTACTGTTCAACTCGTTTACCCAATTCTTGCCAGCTTTAATAGCTGCCTATATGCTGGCCATTATCGCTTCTTAAAGTGTTTTACCAGCAGGATGGTAAACTGCGATTTTTTTTCTGTAACTGTATTCCTGTTTAAAAAATGTCCATAATTCTCAGAACTACATTGTGGTTCATTCTCACTTAAAACATCTTTGGGAATATCTTCCCCTTAAAATAGCCTTTCTAGAAATGCAATCACACCTTTAGCATCAATTTCCTCCATCTCTTCAGTGTCTGTCTATTTAGAATAATGATCCATTTCTACAATTCTATACTTCGGTACACCCCATTCATATAAAATGGGTCCCAAGGAGGTTATGCTCCCCATGTCCCATGGATGTTCTGGGTACTTCCGTTCACCCAAAGATGGTGTAAGCATGGATTGGGTTTTGTCTGAATTTGCATGTACTTCAAAGTTCTTTACAACTCTTTCTATTTCTGTATCGATCCCCGGCTACAGATACATAGATTTCACTCTTTTCTTTAGTTTCACGATACCCAAACGACCTTCGTGATTTACATCCAATATTGTCTTCAGAGGTACTAATCTGTCTTCTCTGAAAATGTTTCCTGCCTCACTAAGAGATAATTCTTCTTTAATCTCTCACAACTTCTTACATTCATCCTGTAATTTGTTTTTATCTGTCCAAACTCTAATAACGAATTATTTGATCAAACTCATATTTTCATCTTCTTTGTTTTTTAATTCCCATTCATCCTTCAATATAAAATTTTTACTATCCTCAATCATTGCCACACTGAAGTCATTCCATTATTTTTCTGATTGCTTATCCATTGTTAAAAGTTAGTAACTGAAATAAACTGCTACCTTGTTCAGTTTTCCAGGTAAATATTCAATTTTCATATACATAACCAAACAATCTCAGACTCATTTGTGGTATTCGTGGTGTTTCTCTAATATTGCCTATCATCAGTGGCTTGTTGCTCGTTTGGAATGTATATCTTGAGTCCCATATATACTGCCTAAACTTTTCCATTGCCCACACTGCGGCTAACATTTCTCTATTTATTACAGAGTATTTTTCTTCAGCAAGTGACAATGAATGGGAAGCATGAGCTACTGTACATTCTTCTCCTGATTCAGATGTTTGGGGGTATTACTGCACCAAAGCCTTTCCCACTGGCATCAGTGCTTACAATACAATGTGCCCCTACTACTTCAAAGCCTTACAAAGGTCTATCCTTACATTTATCTTTCACATATAGAGCCTTACAACATATTTGATGTTTTCAAAATCTGTTTGCAATTGTTCATCCCCTTTGAATTCCTGCCTCACTTTTAATAATTGCCTCATTCTTTATGTTTTCATGGCAAAGTTTTCTACAGACAGAGTAAAATTCTATAAGTTCCAGAAAGGATCATACATTATCTTTAGACTTTGGGGCTGAAAAATGTCTTCTAGCTTTAGTGGTGTTTTTCTTTGGTGAAATATCCACACTACCTACTTAGTCTCCCAGATATGTTACTGAGTTTACTGAAAATTTGCATTTCTTTAATTCAGCCAGTAGCCCCTTATCAGCTAATTTCTTTAATACCAACTTCAATCAATAATCATGTTCCCTTCTGCATCAACCAATTACTAGTATGTTGTCTTGAAAATAAGTCACTTCCTCAATACCTTTGAAAAGTCATCCGGTGCTGAAAAACTGCTGCCGCTGAAGCAAGGCCAAACGGCATGCAAACAAATGTTTAATGTCCGAATGGAGTGATAAATGTGTAAGATTTCTGCTAAATGTATCTAGAAGGACCTGGTGATAGTCTCACATTAAATATATTGTTGAACACCATTTGTATCGTTGAATTGAGATAAAATTTCATCGATCTTAGGTAATGCAAACTTGTCAATACCATTGTTTTTATTCAACACACCAAGGTCTATGCATTGTCATAATCTCCTGTCAGATTCGTGAGCTACTACCTGGGTAGCTAACCATTCTGCACTTTCCAATGGTTCTATGATCCCTTTCTTCTCTAAGGCTTTTAATTCCTTCATGACATTTTCTCTAATACTCAAGGATATTTTTCTGACCTTGTAACAAATTGGTTTAGCCCCCTTCATACAATTTTATTGACAAATCCTTTCAATTTTGCTATATCACCAGAAAATACACTCAGAAATTGGGTCTTGATCTCTTCTTCAGTATTCTTTGCCGAATCACCCAATAGAATTACTTGGCCTCCATTGTTCGGATAAAGTATGATACCAAGAGCTCCCTGGTCAATCCATCGTAGTTCTGAGGGCCCCTTCTCAGCTACATTCAATTTTCCCCTGGTTGTTCTATCCCCAATTTTAAATTCTACTTCTTTAAAGCTTGCCATGAGGATCTTTTTACCCAGGAAGGTGACTGGGCATATATCTGTGGTACTCAATTGGTCAACTAAAACTGCTATGAATGTATCTTCCCACGCCGAACGTTGTACCATGGTTTATGGAGCTCCTGAATCTGCAACCACTTGTAAATGTGCACCACAAATGCTTACATCACATTTTGTTTGTTTTTGGAACTAATATTTACATCTAAAACTGCATCTTCATTGTTCAGTATACCTTCATTGCTAGTAGAATCATTTTCTTCTTTTACATGTTATTCCTCATTTAACACACATTTGACTGTATATTTTCACCTTGTTTTGCACATTCTAGCATAGTGGCCCATGATCCCACAATGAGCACACTTAGGTGGTCATTATGAACTTGGCGGTGTGGCCTGCCATGCCGGCGGTGGTGGGAAAACCCGCCAGCCGGCATAGTGGGCCACACCGCCACATGGCTGCGGTCGGTCGGTGCTGCTCCTCGGATAATGATCCCGCAGGCGCCAGCCTTTCCCTGGTGGGTTTCCCCGCCAATGAAAGGCTGGAAGAAGGTGTGCACCAGGGCATCCCTGTGGGCCCCTGCACTAACTATGCACTTGGCATGGGCAGTGCAGGGGCCCTTGTGCTGTGCCTCATTGCACATGATCTGCGTGATGGGTGCAGCTGAACCTGCCGCACAGAGGCATTGGCGGCGGCTCCATGTGGAGCTGCCATCAATGTCCCGTCCCACAGGAATGTTCATTATACGGCCGGCGGGGATCTGGGGATGCTGGCGGTCAGTAGTTTGACTGCCAGCATTAACACTGCGGTTTCTACAGCTGTGTTCATAATGAGTGCCTTAGATCTGATTGCAGGACAAATTTTGCGTTTGGCTATATGCCCCTTGTTACCACTCCTAAAACACACTGGCCTTTTGTTCGCTAATTCAGGTTTGATTTCTTCCACCCAGAATTTTTGTGTATTTTCTGTCCACACTCTTTTCATCTTTTTTAGAATTATTTACCTTGCATACTGTCTCTGTTTTGCTACTATTCCTTATAGCTACTTTATCACACCTTTTTGACATTTCAGCTGTATTTACTATTGCAATAATCCCACTTAAAGGTGAATCACCACAAGCCTATGATATTTCTTGAATATTTTCATTATTAGAGTACACAACTATTTGATCCTGAATGAGATCATGTAAGGTCCCAAATGTGCAGTTGATTGGCAAATTGTTTAGTGCGAATACATAGTGTTCTACTGTTTCATTCTTCATCTGTTTCCTTTCGAAGAATGCATACCTATCGATAGCCACACAAACAGTTCATTGTTAATAGGCATTCACATACTCCAAGGCATCTCTAAATGCGCCTGTTCAATCAGCTCAGCTGTCTTTCTTTTCAATCTGATTGTATATACACAACCCTGCAGGACCAAGACTATGTAAGAATATATTTTTCTTTCTACACGGTGTAAATTCCTCATCACTCTCTTCCTCTAACCATGATATGTAGTTTACTGAATATTCTGTCTAGTCTAACCATTTCACCTGGAGGAGCAAGACACTTATTTTGAGAACTCATTTTAATTTACAAACTTCTAAAACTTATTATCAATATTTAGCAATAGTTAATTTATATGCAGTTAATAATAATCTGTTCAACCAAGGTGTGCAAATCACTGAAATGCGCACTCTATTCCATAGCTCACCTTAAATGTTTACCTAATATGGTGTGTGAATCACCAAGATTAGCATTATGTTTAAGGTGTGCACATCACTGTGATTCATGGAAGATTCCTGTGACGTGCTGGAAGTATTAAAATTAGAAGCAGCTTACACGAACAGTGTGTGTATCACTGGAAATGCTACTAAACTGAATTATGCCAATTTCATATGGTGTGCGCATACCATGATGCCTTCAAGAAAGTAAGTGAGCCCAAACTAAGATGGCTCTCTGCGTGACTCGGTGCTGTGTCTTTTACATGCACATCCCGGGGATGCAGTATAAAGTGGTGCAACATAGGGTTCTTCTTGCTTCCATTACGTACCGCGTGCAGGGTAAATGCACATATACCATTCTTCAGTGCATACGAGCTGGAGCATGAGCAGTTCAACAAGTTGGAGCGCAAGGAGCACAATTGCTTCCCCTCCCAGTTGCTCCTACTCACCACCAACTTCTGAAATCGGGAAGAAGTTCTCAATTATTCCTTTCTTTTCCTCTGCCAATTCATCTCATGGCCAAGATCAGCAGGAATACCTTCAGCGCTGGCAATACAGGAACTACCATCTTGCTCTTCTTCTGTATGCACTCCAGCCCAGTGTGAGCTCTAAGACAACTGCGCTTCCTCCTTGTCGCCAATTTTGTAAGATAGACTCCAGTACTAGGAAGGTTCTCTCCAACTGCTCCAACCCTCTCCTTGTGTTTCCCCATTCTAGAACATGCAGCTTCCTGTTACCTAGGTACATGCAACTAGCATACCACAAAGTGTTGTCCCAGAGTCCTGGAATCTTCAACCATGTCATAATGCTCCTCTTAACATCCTGAGAAACCTGTAACTTAGAAACTTCTTGGCTCCAAAGACCTCTGGAGGATTGGGCAAATCTGCCAATAAGTTCTGATGAAAGTGCATTGCTGCTGGGCAGAAGATTCAGGTTCCCTCACACCTATCTTTTCTGTAGCATCAAATCTGATTTAGTGAGTCTTCACACAGAAGTTACCAAACCTTGTCGAGCTCACTTCATCCAGGGACTGTACTCTAGTCCTACCAGAATAGTTTGCACTCCAAAACTCCAAATTTAGAAGTGTTCACTGGACGAAGGTGTCAAAAGTATTAGGCCGGTGAGGGACCTTCTTTGGGCGTGAAAATACAATTTCTCCTGCTGTCTCTCCTAAACAGAATACTGGTAACCCAAGACCACTTTCAGCCTAGTTGGATCTCTTCAGTCAGGTGAAAGTTGGTTCCAGTGGCGCAGTGAGCAAGGGATCCATGGCTAGATATACCCAGGGGCATTTAGAGCATTATATCAAACACAAATCAATTGATTGGAATAATGCTTGCAGATAGTCTAACCATATTCTAAACTATTGTTTGTTTTTGCCCACCATGTCACCTCAGATTAGCCCCAGGCACATGTGACTTAGTTCAACTTTGACAAAGTTATGCCATTTGAAATACTGCTAATTACTTAGCTGTCAATAATGTTATCATTAACTATATTACTTGGAAAGATTTATCAAATGCATTATGATATGCTTTGAGGGCTAGTATGTAACTCATTTCAAACCATCAAAGTTAGCTATTGTGAATGTATTTTATGACCTAAAATGATATTCAGGTCTGGAATACTGCCACATTTTCCTGTATTCCAAGTGTGGTGATTCAATATTATCCAACTATATCTGATTATTTGTTTTTTAGGGAACCTATTACAAACCTAATTGATTCAGCTAAGTTTTGTATGTGATTATGCTTGTCAACCCTTTTGGGTCTTCTTACACTGTGAATTTATCTTCTAGTAGAACATTTCCTTATTGAATTATACATTCTCCATATTTCATGCTTTTGAACAGAAAACTTTGTGATAGATCACATAATATAGACCAATTATGCCCCATCAGTTTAAGAGTCATCTGAGTTAGTAGTTATCACAAACAGTCCAAAGTATCTTTCAAGAGCATTAAGATTACCCTTCACTCTATAGTTTAGTCTGCTAGTCTGGATCATTTACATTCATTTTCATAGTGCAAGGTGTGCCCCTAATGCATTGCATATTTATTTTCCTTGCTGGTTTGCCCACATTATTTGTTATTCCCATTCTGTATTTTAATATATACTTCTCTTCTTTGGAGAACTTGTTCTGATGTGTCTGCATTGAAATAAATGGATCTTGGGCTTTGGACTGCTTTCACTTCGTACAATTTCCTTATTGAAATCTGGAGGACATCCCATTAGGTTCAATATCCTATCAATTAATGTACAACTGTGTTTCATTTAACTGTTTCAGAAAAAGTTCCAAGTTTTTTAAATGGTTGCAGCTGATGCATTTACTTTTGTAAACATTGTTTTCAGAAATCTTTTGAACATTTGCATTCACCTATCTAATCCTATTTAATGTCATCTATTATTTGGCGAGTTTCTGTTGTCTGTATTCAGTGACTTTTGTAAATTTAATTTCACTCTAAATGTAAGTGGAGTTCCTTGTCCGTCCTTTAGTTTATGATGGAAGGAAACATTTATCTCGTAGACAGACAATATAGGAAACAATGAGGAACTGCACTGCAGGTGGGCCTGTACCCTGTAACTAGCATGGGTGTGCTCGTCATGCGACATTTCCTCAGTGCACTATTCTAGACAGAACATCATTTGCCAGAAATAAAGAGACAGACTGTTGCTTTAACACTTGGTTGTTGCCACTCCTGCAATGGCTTTTGGTTTTATTTGTTCTGCCACTGCAATTCTACTGCCTGGCCAATGTACATAGCCTAGATTACACACAAAAAAACATATGACATCGCTTTGGTAGTTACTGATAGTATCCCAGAGCCCTACCCTCCAGCCATATAGCCTTTGGCAATGAGGTCAGATGGAGGCCTTGACAGTGGGGCAGCGGTGGCAATGCTGCCAACAGAGGTAAATGTGGGGTCACAGGACTTCAAGAAAGAAAAGCAGGACGTTAGAGAGCAAATACTGAGAGAATTACACTTGAAGTGCTGATGGAAAGCAATAAAATCCTGATGGAAAATCATGAGAATCATGAGAATAAGAATACCATAATGATAACACTGCTATTTCCCCACAACCACCCTCTTCCTACTCTGCTTTACTTACCTATTATACATATTACCTAACTTAAACGTGCACCCCTTTTTTTGCTCTTGTGTCACAGCTCCTCAGCTGAAATCAAGTTTTCATTAGAAATTACAAACTGCTGTTTCGATTGCAAAGCTCACATGCAACTGAGCTCTGAGTCTTCAGTTCACATGCCTCCTAATTTTCCCAGGACCAGAATTTCCGGACACAGAGGAGAACCCATGAAGTGTTCTGAAACACATGGGGCTCAGACTTTAAGAATAAAATGCTCCCTCTCCAAAGGTCGAATAATCTCAGAGCTTTCAATAACATTAAAAGGAAAAATGGTTCCAAGAAATCAAGCAACATGACTAAACTTAACCACCTACACAGAGTGGATACACTGTAGAGCGATAATCTATTGGTTGTCCTTGCCTTCAACTACTTGCAAGTTATCTTCAAAAGGAGTGTGAACCAGATGTTGGAAATGTTTGAGAAATTCAAAATAGATATTTCTAGAAAATAATGAATCTTTAATGAGAACATTTCAGATAAGGAAGACAGGAGGCCCGTCATAAATAGATCTGTCAGGGATCAGATAAGCAGTCTATCACATTATAAAATAAGCAGACACCGAACAGCAGCCATAGCTATGCCCCAATAGCAGAAAGGCATTAGCATGAATGAAAACACATGTGGGTCATAAACCAGTAGGGTGGTGAAGAAAATAATTGGGTTAATATGTTCTGTTTATACCATTGAACTAAAGCATTCTGAAAACATATTGTTAGAAATTGAAGCAATGCCACCAATGAGGCAACTATGTTTCTTACATAGATCACAGCTCCACTAAGACACTATTCACATAGACTTGTGAATAGTGAAAAGAATGTAGTAGGTAGAGACTGACCAACTTTAGAAAAGGCATCTTACATGAATTGGGATTGCGAGTACTTGTATTGTCCAATCAGGATTCAGGTCTATTGAGAACCTGTCTAAATCTGTTTTGTTCTGCTTGAAATCTTCATTCTCATTTTGTCTGAAAACCTTGAGGGTGTTGTGGGTTCCTCCTCTCCACATCCTTTGTTAAATGTTTAAGGTATGCAATAGTAAGCAATTGTAAAGGATATAAAGGTTATATTTGATTATATATTCATGTTGTTTTTCCCTGGACGGATTGTTGTTTGGAACTGTCACCATGCACAAGTGGGGAAACGTGGTTCCAGTGAACTTACTCCCTAATTAATATTGAGTTTTTGCTAGTACTGCAAGTAATATTGCTGAGCTTTACACAGGTAATGCATATTTCATTTTATTTTTACTTGCCAAGTATGAGACTTTTATCGAGGTACTCACTACCTTTTCCATATCTTTTACTGATACATTGATGCAGCTCCAGGACAGAATTCTAAATTTTGTCTCCATCTAGATTGTGCTTTGGCATTCCAACCAGACGGTAGTAACTTTAATAAGATGAATCATGCAAGTCTTTATAACATCACTTGTATGGTTCATAGGTTTCATATGGAAAAAGTGTGGGTGTGCAACATAAGTTAACCTCCTGACAGACTGACTTGCCTGCTAGCCCTCTGGATTTTCATTATGTCTTCTACAGCCAGATATTGGCCTCAGGTTTGGTACTTTATTGGGTATCCAAGTACAGTTAATAATGGTTAAGGTTGGATGTTTAGCTAATAGTCTATAATAAACATTATGAATGTCTGACTGAGCTAATAGTCACTATGGCCACCACCAATGATTTATTAGTTAGACTTGCACAAATACAGGCAAGTATACCTTCTCTTACCACTACATGAGACATCAGATGCTTCCACTAGCAAGATATACCAGAGTGGATGATACACTCTGGGCATATGTGAATGACAGCATAAAATCTAGCAACCATAGCTCTCCGTTGAATATTTATTGGGGGCCCTCTAAATCTATATGCATTCCTTGCACAATAGAATGTACATTACCTGTGCAGGCCACCAGTATTTGAAGGCAACCTTGTGATTTTTCATTTTGGTTTCTTATCGCTGTGGAGAGGCTACCTCAAGAGCCTTTCCATGGGTAATTGATAGCAACCCTTTGTTCTATAATTGGAATAGGTTCTAAGGTGTGTGAACACTGACAAGGTCAGTAGTACATTGAAAACACATTACAGTATTGAAACAAAAAATCAAAGGTTTATACTGTTACCTAAGTCAGTTTAATCAGTTTGTTCATGAGCACCCTTGACAGTGAACAAAAAAGCAGTTTTTCCATGCCGTAAACGTTGGCTTAAAGGATGGCTTGAGATTCTACAGTACAATCAACAGCATCCTCCTAACTATTTTCTATCTCTAAATCTGGGATTTATGAACTTTTATATGGTAAGAACATTAAAGAGAATGAACATAGATAATATATATCCTTGGCCTTAGATTTCCGATCTCCTAGACCAAGTTAAGAGTTTACCCAAATGTCATGGGGCATATCATCATAAAACAATGTGACAAATAGAAAACCACACTTTAGGCCAAATCCTATATCAATATCAGTATCAACTATTGTCCTTTAGTATGTTTTTACCCTTGCTGCATTTTAGCACCCAATGGACAAAGCATTAGGCAAATTTGGTTCACATTTATACAGATTATCTATTACTTTTTCCAGCATTTATGAGAACTATGTGAACACATTTAAAGGAGGTTGTAAAAGCCGATGCGTAGGATTCTCAATATTCATGTCCCTAGAGTTATGTATTTGCAAAATCACAGAAGTGCATATTTTATTCACTCACCAGATAATTTTGGCGCTTTATATAGGCATAGAAATGGATACTCAAAATGTGCAGGTAATAATCAAATACCTGAACTTCAATAAAAGACATTTAACGTTTCATATATTTCAAAAAGTTTCATAGATGTTTCTTACAAGATGTTTCTAGGGTATTGACTCCTATTGCAAAGCTCTTGAGAAAAGTTTCCCCATTCCTCTGGGATGAAAAAAACTGGCAATGCTTTGACTTTCTCAAGGTGTTACTCATGACTGTTTGTATATAAAGCCACCCTGCTCCGCTATTGCCTTATTGTGGAGTAGCACATTTTGGAATCTGCTGTATACATATTGGGGGTCATTACAACCTCGGCGGTCGTTTAAGAAGACCGCCGAGGGACCGCCGTGCGGAAGACCGCCAGAAGTGGCGGTTTGCCGCTCGGCGTATTATGACCGTTGGCTGCCCTCCGTCGTTTTTCAGACGGAGAGCCGCCAACAGCCATACTTGTGGGTGGCGGGGAAGTGGAGGTTGCTCCACCTCCACCGCCACGCCAACAGAACACCGCCGAGCTAATCACGTCCTGTGATTCTGCGCGGCGGTGTTCTGTTGGCGGTGTGGTGTTGGCAGAGCTGCCCCCATGGCTCCCGTCCCCTCCCGGAGGATCGACGTAACAGGTAAGTCAATCGTCCTTTAGGGGAGGGGGGTGGGGGGGCGTTGTGTGTTGCGTGGGTGCATGGGGGTGTGCGTCTGTGTATGTAGGTGGGGTGTGTGAGTGCGTGTATGCTTGCGCGGGTGTTGCGTGTTTCAGAAATGTGTGCGTGTCTGTCTGTATGTCTGTATGGATGTGTGCGTGAATGTGTGAATGTGGGTGTACGTGTCTGAGTGTGTGTGAGGCAGTTGGCATGTATGTTGGTGTGTGTGCGTGTATGTGTGTTGGTGGTGCCTACGTGCGTGTCGGGTGTGTATGTGTAATGTAATGTCGGGGGTTGGTGTGGGGAGGGGGGCCCTGCCACCTTTGGTGGGTGGCAGGGGTGGTGGTGGGTGTAGGGGAGGGAGGCAGGGTGGGGGTGGCGGGTGGGGGAGACCCCTATCAGTGGCAGGGAAGGAATTCCGTGGCACTGATAGTGCTTACCGCCATGGATTTCATGGCGGTTCCTACCGCTGGAAATCCACGGCGGTAAGCCGGGTCACAATACTGGCGGCGGTATTGTCATGGCCGCTGGGCTGGAGACCCAGGTCTCCAGCCCAGTGGTCGTCTCCGCCCTGGCGGGCGGAACGGGGAAGCGGCGGGTGACCATGGCGGTAACCGCCATGGTCATAATACTAAAAAAAAGGCCGCCAGCCTGTTGGCCGTCTTACCGCCGCTTTAACACCGTCAGCCAGGGTTGTAATGACCCCCATTGTCCCAAAGGTATCCAGGCCTAAGTAAATTATACCTTGTTGTTACTATGTACAGGAACACACTGCGTAATTCTAGACAAATAATTATTGTCCATAAATTACTCTATTTAAAACACAGTGTCCTAATTTGTTTGGAGCTAGACAAACTATCACTGTCGTTAAAAATGTGTGGTATCTAAAAACCGCACAGAGACTTTGTACTGGACACTTGTGATGTGTTTTTTTAAATTTTACATTTGTTCTCATATTCCAAATATGAAAATACATTGGAAAAACACATGCTCTCTCAAGAAACCTGTAGCATCCACTTTGATACTTGTACTCTATTTAAATTGTGGAGCTAAATTGTGATGAGACATTCTGGTAGACATGAAACTACTTCCAAGCTGAATCGTAAAACGTTTGTAGGGTCCAATATTGTGACAGGAATACTGTATATAAAAAAGTGCCTCTTTTTGCATGGTCACTTCCATGTTTTGTAGATTGATGCTGTTGGTTTTTGACTCGGAAGGCTGCTAACCAGGCCTTATTGCATTCTAACCCCTATGAAATGTAGAAATTGGCTAACACCCTAATTGGCATATTTAAGATTCCTATAAGGCTATATGATGTGGGCCTAAAATACATCCATGGCATTGAAAGTTATATCTCACTATGGACTACAGATCTACTGTGTCATCCACTAGTGTGACAAGAGAAACAGGACTCCAAGCCCACCACTTTAGCCAGGTTGCTGCAGTTTTACATTGAAAACTAGCCTGCTAAAGTAAACCCTATTGATAGGAGAAACCCTCTCTTCTAAATACTAATATATCACCCCTATGTACACCTTGTAACCTGCAAGGCAGAAGACATGCTTTTTAAAAGTAGGACATGTAGAAATTCAAAGTTAACATGTCCTTACAGTGACTAGTCTTCAACCTCATATTCTATGTTCAATATTGCCAGACAGGCTGCTTTATAGAGAAACAGTGGAAGGCTATATTAAATATTGATTCTGCTATCTCAGACTGGGAACCAGCTAGTTTTTTAATATTTATTTAAAGGTACAACTCACTGCTGAAGTCAGATGTTTAATAAATATTAAGGAAAATTGGCTTTTAGAAAGTTACTTTTCCTGCCTGAAGCTCCTGCAGTCATCTACCTGGTAAACAACCCTAATGAGATGTGAAAACTGCATTCGGAGTGTAGACAATGGCCTGGGTATGGGGAGGTGTTTTGTTACTCTGGCAGGAAGCTCAATTGGGCAGTGCCCAGGAACCTAATTTTTCCTCAGAGGGGACTCACTTGAACAGGCCCCTTCTTTTGTCCTACCAGTCACACAGGCACCAAACCCTGTGAGGGAAAAGCTGCCCCCAGCACTCATTTACAGTGACAAAGGTGGAGAAGACTGTTCATTACAAGGAAAATACCTCGAGGTGGGCACACAGGCTCTGTAGAAAGGGTTTGTCTTTCTTGGATTTAGTGAGTGAGGGGTATGTGAGACTGTTTCAAACAGTACACACAAGAAGTGGAGCAATAGACAGTAGGGTTATCCCTGAGAACTTGTTTCCCTATTGGTTAGGTAGGGCCCAGGAGTCAGCCCCACACCCCACAAGCTAGTGTCAGGCATAAATGTGGCATTCATTGGCACCTTCTTGATAATACTACTTGATCTATGGAAGAAGAGAACTTCACCTGCTGTCTAAAGCCTGTGAGTATATCTGAAGGAAGGAACATGCTTGCATTTGTACTCAGGACATACAAGTGGACCTCAACGGTCAGTTGGTTTACCTTCTGTGAAAGCAAGAGGGCCACAATAAACGGCAAGTGACGTTTTCCTGAAGTGGAAACTGACTAGTACCAAATGGACCTGACTTGGATCCTGCTAGTGGTCTCTGTTGGAGTGGGTCTTGATCCCAGGTTCTGTTCCTGAGGTCCTGGTAGGTCCTGGGACCCTTGGTGTCTTCTAATAATCCTGAAAACGTGGGACTGGGAACATTTTTGGAACTCAAGATCTCCAGAGGACAGGGGCACATTTTCCAAGCTAATCCACCCAAGGTGGATGCCTAGGGCTGAAGAAACACATTTGCCTCTCTGGGAGTTTCTCTGCAGCACTAAATTCATTCCAGTGGTCCCTGAGCTAGAAAGTAGCTGGCCATGTGCAGCCCTTGTAAAAAATAAATAAAAAAAAAAGCCTTCAACCTAGTCCTACTGGGTGATTGTCAGAGTTACCAGATCCTCGGGGTCTGTGCACGTGCCCAACACGTCCACCACTGAACAGCTCCAAGACTCTGATAGATAAATCACAGAGACTGAGAGAGTTCAAGAGGGGAATAGGGGATTAGGAAGGGAACAGCTGGGAAGGAGACCTGTAGTAAGAAAAAGGTTAGAACACACAATATGAAAATTACATCTCCTGAAATCAATACTAGACTATGATTCTAAGCCTAGTCACTCTGAAAACATGAACAATCTAAGAGTTAAGTTTAAAATGACTAAGTTTCAAGATGGCCGGATACCTGTAAGGGAAACAAGATGAATTAAATGAAAACTTTCTTATTCAAGTTCTTTCCTTTACATGAGAATCAGAAAAAACATTCTGACTAAATTTTAAACCAGTCATATAAATCCTGTTTTGAGAATGTATACTAGGACCATACAATATTGCATCTAGAAACTCTGGCCTTCTGTGTACTCTTAAAATGTTTCAACACAAATTGCGCATATTGCAGATACATATATAGTAAACACGATAAAAGGATTGTGCACCATGAATAACACAATATTGATTCAGGAAACAATTCACATAACTTATCAACTCGAATATTACATAATAAATATCTTAGGAAGTGGCATGCAATAAACAACATGAAATAAACTCGAGGAGAGAATCGTGCGTCTTGCCGATTCGAGTGTCACCATGTACAATACCAAGAAATGGTAGCACGCAATGAATATCAAAGTCAAATCATCATTAATCGAATCGCGCGTCTTGCAGATTAGTAAAACACAATGTAAATGTCAAGAAATACCAGCTCACAATAAATAACAAGATCAAAGTACAATGAAATTAATCGCACTTCTTTTGTCGATTCTTAAGCCACCATGTAAATGTCAAGAAATGGTAGCGCGCAATGAACAACAAAGTTAAATCCTCAAGAAACGAGTTGCGTGTCTTGCCAATTTGTAAAACATCATGTAAATGTCAAGAAATAGTAGCGCGCAATGGACAACAATGTTTAAACACCATAAAACGAATCGCGGTCTTGCTGATTCTTAAGCCACCATGCCAATGTCATGAAATGGTAGCACGCAATGAATAACAAAGTAAAACCTTTATGAAACAAATCACCCATCTTGCCTATTTGTAAACTACCATATAAATGTCAAGAAATGGTAGCGCGCAAGTAATCTGTTACTCATTTAAGAATTTAACCAAGAATATAAAAATTCTCAATAACAGTGTCAGAACAGTCCAACCACCGTTTTACCGCCTGGAACAATGATCACCAATGAAGGACGAAGGGCAGAAGACTGGAAGATCCAAATAGGCCGCCGGGACAGGAGCTCAGGAAGAAGCTGCTGCTCTGCACCGGGATCTCTGAATAGTGAGCACTGGGAGTTGGGCTGGCTCTCTTTTATAGAGTCTTGGCCCAGCCCAGAACCACTCCCAGGCATGTTGCAGGGATAGTCTCTGGAAGGCCCTGGAAAGGGGCCACACCCAGCACACTCTGAAAACCTGCAGCAATACATTGCAAAGGAACAGTATTTGTAAGCATATAAAAATACGTTTTCAGGATTGAACTCTGCAATGCAAAAGGATAAACCACAACATATCAGTACAATGCATAAATTACGTTGTTTTGAGAGTGCTGGGTTTTTGCATTTTTGTCGCCAATAGAGCGCGTACTGCTCTGGTGTTGACAGTGTTTTAGAGCTCTGAAAAAAAAGCTAATGCCCATATTTATGGGATTTTGGCTCGGGGAGCAGCAAGTCACCTTCTGCACAAAAACAATCCTGAGAGGTGTTTTCCTCTTTCTATGTGCTGCACACAAAGAAAGACGGAGAAATAAAGCTACCTCTCCTAGTTGCACCTCCCCTGGTGAGGCATAAGGGTTTGGCACATCCCCAGGATCACAAGATCTTATAAATCTAGGGATGCGTCAAAATCCATGGGTGTTGCATGGGAACACTCACCGCAATGCCCATGGAACACCTCCAATCAATCAATCAATCAGATATTTGTAAAGTGCTACTCTTCACCCGACAGCATGTCCCAGGTCTGCCGGCGAGGTAGAAGAAGGATTATCCTCCAGCCATGTTCTTCCTGATTCTAGGGGTGGTGGCGAGGCCCAGTTGAGCAGAGCGGAATTGCCTGAGGGGGTGTGTTGAAGGAGAGGCGGTGGTTTAGGTAAGCAGGTCTGATGTTGTGCAGGGCCTTGTAAGCGTGCGTCAGGAGTTTGAAAGTGATGCGTTTGTTGATAGGGAGCCAGTGTAGGTCTTTCATGTGGGAGGAGATGTGGTTGTGGTGGGGGATGTCCAGGATGTGATTGTCTGCGGCATTCTGTATTCACTGGAGTCTTGTTTGGAGTTTCTTGGTAATGCCAGCACAGAGTGCTTTTCCATAGTTGAGTTTACTGCTGATGAGTGCATGGGTGACTGTTCTTCTCAGTGGGGATCCACTTGAAAATCTTTTGAAGCAGCCACAGTGTGTGGAAGCGCAAGGATGAGACGGCGTTGATTTGGCCGTAGACAGCAAGGAGTCAAGAAGGATGCAGAGGTTGCGTGCGTGGTTGGTGGGAGATGGGGCAGTTCCAAGGGCAGTGGGACACCAAGAGTTTTCCCAGGCTGTGTGGGAGGGCCCAGGGTGAGGATCTCTGTCTTTGTTGAACTGAGCATGAGGCAGCTGTCTTTCATCCAGTCGGCGACTGCCTTCAGTCAGTTGTGAAACTTTCTTTTGGCTGTTGATAGTTCATAGGTGATGGCAAGAAATAAATGTATGTCATTGGCATATGAGACTATGCTGAGCCCGTGGTGTTTGACGATCTTGGCGAGTGGGGCCATGTAGACAGTGAAGAGGGTGGAGCTCAGAGAGGTGGTTTCCTTTGATTTTGAGGTGAAAGATGGGAGTCTGGCTCTATGGGTTTGGCCGGTGAGGAAGGAGAGGATCCACTCAAGGGCTTTGCCGGGGATGCTGGCAATGTGTAGTCTGGTGCACCAGGTGGTCTGGGAGATGGTGTTGGATGCGGCAGAGAGGTCGAGGAGAATGAGGGCAACTGTTTTGCTGTGGTCCAATAGGGTACGGATGTCATCCACGGCTGCTAGGAATGCAGTTTCAGTGCTGTGGTTGCTCCTGAATCTGGGTTGGGAGGGATCTAGGTTGTGGTTAGTCTCGATTAACTCAGTGAGCTGTGTGTTGAGCGATTTTTTGATTACCTTGGCTAGAAAGGGAGCAGTGAGGTTGGTCTGTAGTTTTTCAGTTCTGTTGGGTCTGCATAGGGCTTCTTCAGTAGGGGGTTTATCTCTGTGTGTTTCCAGTCACCCTGGAAGGTGGTATTCTCAATTGAGTGGTTGATGGTAAGGCAGTTTGACTGCAAGGGTGGAGCCAGCTCAGTTGAAGATGTGGTAGTGGCATAACTTCAGGTCTGCCCCGAGTGGATGGAATTCATGAGCTTTCCTCCCATGCACAAAGTGAGGCAACACAGTGATTTGCCCTGCCTTGCCATACACTATATGTATGAGGACGCTGAATGCCACACAAAGTGACTTTGCTTGGCCTCATAGATATAGTTTCAAGATTTGTGATGCTGTTGCATCACACAAAGTGACAAAACAGCTACACAAGGGGCTCGTAATTATGCCCCTGAAGCTGGTAATCTTGACTGGACTAAAGTACCAAAACTATCTGGCCAGTGACAGAACTTTCCTGCATGAGAAGTTTAAATTTTTCTCCTCTCACTCACAGCTTTTACCACCAAAACCAACAGCATAACAAGGACTTTGTGTAATGCCTGTCTGGTGTACTGTTTAGATGTAGCCTGCTGGCTTGCCCCGCTGAAGAATTTTGACTTCCAGAAAAATGCTAAAGACTAGTTTCCACCAGTCAGCTGAGTGGAAAATGTGCAGCAGCATTACACTTGGCTCACATGGAGCTGAGTCCAAAGCCGTCACACAGGGGCCTCCCCAGTACCCTCGGAATGCGCACTGTTTGCAAAACAGACAGTGCACATTCCAACAGTGCTGGGGAGGCATGGGTAGTGCAGGGCCCCCCCTGCGGCCCCCTGCACTTGTTCTCTGCCAGCATTTTCATGCAGTTTGAATGGCCATACTTAAATTAGAGCGATGTTTAACGTATTTATGCAGAAGAAAACCAGTATTAAAGTCACAATATCAAGCAGACAAAATCCCAAACTCAATTAGAAAAATATAGAAAAATGCAATAAACTAAATTAAACTAAAATGACAAATATCCAAAAAGGGGGAACCAGAAATATTAATTTTGAAAGATTTAAGGGAAAATAGCACCTCAAAGCACTAAGTGCCAATAGTAGTCAATGGTCCCTATAGACTGGTCAATAGGCATAATTTCAGGTTGACCCGGATGGAGCGAAGGTCAGATATACCAATCAGGACTGTCCTTGTGAAAGATTTCCCCTTCCATCTTTGAGTCTGATTTAAAGTTCAAAGTTAGTATCCTCCAATTTAGAGAATCTGCAGCCAGAGGCAGCAGAATTCCTGTTTGGCGATGATGGCACTTTATTACTATTGTGACTGACTACCCTCTCTTCCAAACTCTAAATCAGGTACTAAGGCCCTCATTATGAACATGGCGGTCCGCTTTGCTACACCGCCAGTGGCGGTAGAAACCGCAAACAGAGGAGCGGTCCGGATTGCAAAATAATGATCCAAAGGAAACACACGCATCCCGCGAACCACCCACCGCCAGGAAAGTAGTCCCGCCGACAACGGCAGAGTCCGCCCACAGGCCGTCGGAAAGGCCCAACCCACCCATCAAATTATGAACCACCATTCTGCCACCAGTTCCGGGGCGGGAACCACCGCCACACAAAGCCAGGCAGAAATGAACCAAATATAAGGAAACACTCATCGGAGTTCCACAGAACCTGCAGCGGCAGCCATGGACAGAGAGCTACTGATCATGCCAGCCCTGCTCCTTGCCATATACCCATACGACCGAGACCGCCGATGAAGACGACAATGGTAAGTGCCGCAACCAACGACACAAGGGAGGAAAGGGCACAGTTACATACCCACCCACCCCACCCACACTTCAATGTCATCCCAACCCTTCCCAGCAGCACAAGTCAGACACCCCACACCAAGAGGTACGTATCCGACAGAAGACCACTGCAACTTGACCATAGTACATACAATAGCCCCAAACCCATAAAAATGTAAAACAAACACCAGGGTGAAACTGCGTGCAGCCCAAACACAGGCCACACAGAAACTTTAATTATTAGCTCACTGAGCCAAACAGTGCTAACAGGGCCAGTGGCCAGTCCATAAAATGTACATTGTCCTGGGCCACAACTGGCCACACCTGACTCCCACAAGTGCCCACCAAACCCAGACTCACCTGTACCTCTAGCCGTCCGTAGAGTCTTCCGTACAGGTGCAGGACCCCTTCCACTAGCTTCTCCAGTTCTTCCTGGGTGAAGGCCAGGGCCCTTTCCCCTGCACCACGTGGAACATCCATAGCCAGAGGCAGGCCACAGCAGTACACAGAGTGGAGTACCTGTCTGCACGAGATCAGGGAGTCAAGTGATCAAACGATAATGAAAGCGCGTACGTTCCACGGCGGTATGCACCGTCACCGCTGGCAGCGATCATGATATGCCAGAATTCCCCATTGGCATTTATGTTAGCCAATGAGGGTGCGAACAGCAGTCAACACCGCCGTATGCTGTGACATCAACCGCTAGCGGTATGAGGTCACTTCCACAATGAAGGGGCAGAACTACAGTGGGCAGACATTTTGCCATCATGAATTACTCTGTTCCCTACTAGTGATGTACATGTACATCTGTCAGATAGCAGTTATCGTACAGACACTACTATGAACAATGCAGTGCATGTATTTTGAAAATGTTGCCCATGTATGTGTGCAGATCACTCCTTTTTGTAATCCTTCGTAGGTACCGACCCATGTGGCGAGGAAGGGCACCATCGGTGTACAGACCACTTGTGGATATGGGGACCATGGTGGAGCGTCAGATCATTATCACTTACAGACTCACACGTGCAACTATTCAGGCCCTATGTGCATTACTGGATCCTGCACTAACTCCCGGAAATCGTAATCAGCATACCATTCCAACTCAGGTGCAGGTGCTCTCCGCACTCCATTTCCTGGCCACAGGCTCTTTTTAAGTGATAGTGGGCATGGGTGCTGGTTTCTCACAGCCAATGTTCAGCCAGATACTGACAAGATTTCTGAATGCATTTGTACAACATCTGCAATCCTATGTGCGATTCCCCAAAAGTGCTGACCTCCCTGCCATCAAGTTTGACTTCTATGCCTTTGCAAACATTCCCCATGTCATAGGTGACATCGATGGCACACACATACCCATCATCCCCCCAAGAGTGAGTGAACAGGTGTACAGAAACAGGAAGAATTTTCACTCCATGAACATCCACTTGGTGTGTACTGCAGACCAGTACCTTTCCCATGTGAATGCCATGATTCCAGGTTCAGTCCATGATTCATTTGTGTTGAGGAACAGTAGTGCGCCGCAGAAGATGGAACAACTACAAGAGGACAGAAGAAAACCAGCCTGTCTGAATAAGGGACATTACAATGATGACTCTGTATTGAACCATTTTCTGGGTGATTCTGGACATCCAAACTTGCGTTGGCTCTTGACACCAGTGAGGAATCCCAGGACGGATGCAGAGAGGAAATACAATGAGTCCCATGGACGTACTAGGAGGGTCATAGAGCATCCTATAGGTCTCCTGAAGGCTAGATTCCGGTGTCTACATATCTCTGGGGGTTCCCTGGCCTATGGGCCTGATAAGGTGTTTTGAATTGTGGTGGCCTGCTGCATGCTGCACAAAGTGGCAGTGAGACATTCTATCTCCCTTTTAGAGGTGGAAGGTGCTATAGGTCCTGATCAGCTACCTCAGAGAGGTAAGGAGAGTGATGGTGAGGATGAGGAAGGGGAAGATGTCCATTCCAGGAACCAAGTGATACAACTCTACTTCCAATAACTGTGTGGGACTTAAGCCTGTCATTGGGGTTAGTGACTAATACTTTCACTGTGCTCTTTCATATAGGGGGGATTGGTCATGATAGGCGATACATGGACCACTTCTGCATGGTACTACCATAAAATATACGCATTCCCTCCTTGCCTAATTTAAAAAACACAGTACCACCATCAAGCACAAATTGACAATAAAGTTGTTCTCTGCCAGTTACATCCATACTCCACTTTGTTCAACATTGAAGACAGAGAACAGTGTTACAGGTGTGAAATGTGTTTTATTGGTGGAATAGAGTGAATTGTGCTATATACAGTGATGGGAGTTGTAAGGGTTGGGTGTCCTCCAAACCTACTTGGTGGCAGCCCTGTTGGATGTCTTAGATGGATCCATTTTGTAGAATAGTACTTCAATTTGCCCACAGCTAAGTGTTGTTGGTGAATGGGTGGGATGGTTGCTTTGCATTAGTAGCTGTGTCAATTGTTGGAGGGGGGCTTGTTCTTAGCTCGGTTTCCAGTCTCATATCTTGGCCTAAGACTACGTTTGGGTGCCTGCTGTGGAGCTTCTTGGGGTGGCATGGTTGGCCCTTGTGATTCCTGGGAGGGTATTTCCTGTGCTGTTTCTGCTGCTTGGGTCACCTGTTGCTGGTTGTCCAGGGCTGTTCTGTGGGCCTCTTGTCCGGTGTGGGTGTCAGACTGTTTTTTTAACCAACTGCAGCAGTGCTCCAGCAATGGTGGCCATTGTGGCATTGTGCTCTTTCCACTGCTCCATGGCCTTTTGGTGTTGTTCCAGCTGCATCCTCTGACTTTGCCCCTGTGTGGACACAATCTGTGCCGACCTGTCTTGGGTATGTTGGTAGGCCCCCAATACCTCAGCAATAACGTCCTGGGCTGCTGCATCTATCCGGTGCACTACCCCCTGACCCACTGGAACACTTGAACTTGCCCCGTCCCCCTGTGCCTGTGTCCCCTGCACAGGTCTTGACCTGCCACTTGTACTGGGGCCCTCACCTTCCTGCATGTTGGGAGTGGGAGACTGTGGCCTCTGTTGCTGTGTCCCACCAGTCTGTGCCCTGGGTACACCGGTGGGGGTACGCCTCACCTGGCCTGCTGGTCTTGACTAGGTGTTAGGGGTGACAGTGGTTTCCTGGGTGGGGCTGCTGCATGGTGAGAATCCAAGACTGTGTGAGGGGCCTGCCTGCTCATCAGTGTCCAGGGATCCTTCGCTAAGGTCTTGTGATGTGCCTCTGTCTCCCTGGAGGGCTGTGGCACTCCTTGTCCCATCCATTAGGGTTGCATGGGTGGTGGTGCCTGTTGGGGGACATATGCACGTCTGTTACATATGCCTGAAGGTTTGAGGTGTACAGAACTGGGCTACTTTGGGCTGGCGTTACTTTCAGTGGCCTGGACTGGCCAGATTCTGTTCACCGCCGACACGACGGTCGGCGGTCTTTCCCACCATGTTCATAATGACCACCTAAGTCTTCAACAACAGGAGTACACTTCTGGTCCGAGTCCAAGGCCAAAGTCCAAGTCAAGTTGTGCTTAGTCAGCTGGGTACTTTAGGAAAAAGGCCACTTGCAGTTTTTAGGCACAACGGAGATCAGCCAACTGATCCTTGAAGTCCACTTCCTTGTCCAAGGGTACATGGGTGATTATGCCCAGTCCTTCAGGGTCCCTGTCAGGTCCATTTCTCTTCTATTTTCCACAGGTGCAGATGTGTTCTTAAATGGGCACCTGGAGGTGTCCCGTTAATGCCTGACACTACTGTGTGGGGGTGGAGCCTAGGCACGTCCTAGCCAGAGGAGTAGGTCCTGGGCCAACCCTATTAACTTTTTCAGTAGTTTCTGTTTGCTTTACTGCAAACAGGCCCAAAATGCCATGTGTCAGGGTATTTTCATGATAGTTAAAGCCTTCAGCCACTCAAAAATTTGAGTCTTAGGGGGGATTGAGTGAGTGTGTGCAGGTGGTCTATTTTATGGTATGCCTGGTGTCCTCCTACATCTAACACTAAAATCCAGGGTGAAGCAGGCACTGTACCCAGAACAAACTGAGAAGACAAAATGAGGTCCTTTGAAAACAGGATAAGGAATCAACAATAATTGCCTTGGCATCCTGTTCTCTCCTTGCCAAGTGTGTCAAAAAACTTACATGTGGCTAAACACCCTTACCAAGCAGAAGTTGCGACTGTGATGTCACAGGATGCCTTGATATTATTACTATTTTCCCATTATTCATAAATTAAATTCTATTGCACAAAATTTTCTGCCTGTCCAGGCCACAAATGCTTTAGGGTCACGGGTGGGGAGGGAATCTGGATTATATGCCAACTGGGTGTTTGGAGAAGGAAAAGTAGTCAAGCCCTTTTTGATAGATTTATGTGCCCATATGTCCAAGACAGATCTTGTGGACATTGCTAAGTATGCGTTTTTGGGGCAGCTGGCTTTGAAAAGCCAGATCAGGTCCCACGGTGTTCTTAAAGCTAGTGCCCAGGCAATACTGAACCACATCTTCTCACTTCTCGGACTACCCACTCAGAAGCAAACCGAAGATGAGCCCAATACTATCCCTACAGGTTTGTGCATGGTAGGCCCCCTATGACATTGGTATCATCACAAGTTTGTTGGATATTTGGGATCTTGCCCCCCTCTCCGAGATAAAGAGTCTCAGTTTGTTCTGCAGAAAAATACAGAAATGCAAAGTTTCGGTCTGGGGGATAAGTGTGTGCAATGTCTGGATTACATAAAGCACCCTGAGGAGAATATTAATGTTGCCATTTAATTGAGGGGAATGAAACCTTACTCAACCAAGAATCACAATCCTTTTCAGAGTAAAGCCACAAGCAATTTCTAAATTAACAAGTGTGCAACCCTCTGGTAGCCTGGCACAGAGCAGTCATGCTTAATTTAGAGGCAATGTGTACTATATTTATGAAGCACTTCAAACAGTAACAAAGTGAAAACACACAACATTAAGGATCCCACACCAGATCAGAAGAATAGAATACATTTAATAAATGAAAGAAGACCAAAAAAACAAACATCCAAACAGCAAAACCGGAGATTTTAAGGTTTTAAAGAATTAAGTCAAAAGAGTGCCAAGAAGCACAAAGTGCCCACTGTGAATATCTGGTTATGCCAGACTCATACAAAGTCACAATTTCAGACTGACCATGCTGGAGCATGGGTCAACTATGGGGATCCAGCTAGGCCCTCTGAACAAGAATATCTTAAATCCTGTGGGGCATATTTATCATTAAGTTGCAAGTCCCTTGCACCATGCAAGAGCGATGCAACTACGAAGTAAGATTTATCAAACCGCAAGGGCGCCTTGTGTGGCCCTTCATGGCTTGATAAATCTAGAGTATGGTAACACAGCGCAAATGGCTGTGGTACTTAACTGTTCCCGAGGGAGGTGTCCCATGGGTGGAATATGGATGATTTTGGTGGATTCCCACACTTATCAACACTGCTTCACACTTAAAAAGAGGGAATTAACTCTGAGGATTGTTTTATGCAGGAAGGTGCTCCTTCCTACTCAAAACCAATCCTGCCTAGAATGCAGGCACACTTACACCATGGCGTAAGGGTGTTTGAGTTAGTGCTAGGCAGAAAAAAGGGCACCAGCACAAGGAATGGAACGGAATGCGCTGTATGATGCTAAATACAGGGCATTTCTGCCCTTTCCCTTTCAGGCATAATAGCGCAGTAAGATGGCTTGGAGCGCTGTGTGAAGCTTGATAAATCTGCCTCTGGATGCAGAGCTTTGCGAGGTCCTGTGTTGAGGATCTTCACACAGTTGAGGTAATGCATGGTTCAGGGGATAGAAGTGCAGCACAGCTCATATTCTGGGGACCTATGAGGCTGCCATCTGTGGTCCTTCATCATTGTTGAGTAGGTCCTAAATGAGAAAAGCTTGCATTGTGAAGTCCTGTGTCAAGTATGTTGCACACTGGCTGGTTCCTAGGAGGCTGCGGGCCTTGGGGTGAAAAGTTCCATGTCATCGACAAGGGGCTTGCAATGCAAAGACCTGAATTGAGGATGCGTCATACCCCAGCTGGTTCCAAAGAAGGAGGCCTCCTTCATCATTGAGGAGGCTGTTTGATGAAGTGGGTTGCCATGTGAGTACCAGCACACAGCAGAAGTTGTAATGAGGCTTCAGGCTGTGGTGATGATGTGAAGTACTTGCGATTGACAAGTCCATGCAGCAGATGTGATATGTCAGTTCTGCTTTGGATTACACCATGCAGCAGAGTTCTGCTGGATCAACAGGTGGGCTGTCAAAACACCTTCAGACCCCCTTCATTTTTTTGCAGATTTATTTATTGAATTTTAAAAAACAATCACAGGTTTACATTCTCTACCGTACTACATGAAGGTAAACATATAAAAAAAGGAAAGAAAGAGAAGATTAGGAAATAACGCAAAATCATAATGTTGAATAGCGGGAGCCATCACTTACATCAAATGCAATACATAACCAGATGCACACTATTTGGCCAACGTCCAAGGGTCCAGAGTAGGGGTGGTACCACTTGGCATGAAAGGACTCACAGTTTCTGAGTCCAGATGCTTGTTACAAAAAAGTAGTCCCTGTGTCACTCTGGTGGTCCTGGGTTCAAGTTGCAGGCCTGCACCATCTTACCCATGCGAGAGGTCAGCACAACAGGGCAGCAGTCCTTCAGGTCAGGAGCCCAGCAGAGTGACAGTCCTTTCAGCAACAGAGCAGTTCTTTCTGGCAATGTCTTTCTCAGGTTCGGAAGTGTATTGAAGAGTTGGTGTTCTGAAGTCCAATAGCCTTCCTTTGAAGTGGGACAAGCTTCTAAAGGTTTCCCTATGAGGCGCACAGGTTTCCTGCCTCCCCTGCCCCGGCTCCAGGCTGACTACAAGGGGTGTGCAATCCTTTTTATGAAGACAGAACACAGCCAATTCAGGTGTACTGGAAGTTGTGCCTAACTCGGCCATCTCATCTTGCCAGTGATGGCCTATCCAGGAACACCTAAACTCTCTCTTGTTTGTATTTGTCTAGGAGGAATGCATAAAGACCAAGTGCCAACTATACCCAGTCATGTGGCCCAGAGACAGGCTGCAGGCGCTGAATAGCTAAGCCAAGAAAATGCCAAATCTCTAAAAGTGGGATTTTCAAAATTGTAACAAAACAAATCCATAAAAGAGGATTTCCATTACAATTCTACATATACCCAAACATGAAATGGCAACCTGTTCCCATTTGGAAGTTACAACGTATTATATTCAAGGGCTAATGCCAGCACAACTATAAGGGTTCCCCCTTCTTAGATCTTCACGGATGGTGGGACACAGGGCTGGCCAGATGGCCTTTGTCCACCCTCAAGGTGAGGTGTGATATCAAGGACAAATTGCGGAGTTAACACAGGGCCCATTGAATAGAGACAGTCTCTACAGTGGTGGGACTGGGTCACCAGGTATAATGAGTTTGAGAGCTTGGGATTTATCAATGTTTACATTAAAGCCCAAGACATGTTTAAAAGCCAAGTCATCAGTGAAGAGGTGCACCTTGTGAGTGCCACCTCCAGAAGTGAGTCCTGAGATCCTGGGAATCTCTTGGATGTGGAGGGCAAGTGGCTCCATCACTATGGCAAAATGAAGGAGAGAGAGAAGGCATCCCTGTCTTGTGCCCCTTTTGATCTTAATGGGAGGCATATGAATCTGTACCTCACATTCCATTTGCATGTACAGGTGATGCCTAACCCCAAGAGATGTGGTTCAAGCCCTTATGTAAACAGTTGGGCATATAAAGCCATTCCTCTGCTCTCAGACATTTAAGAATTGACTTTTGCCCTTTGTTTGGTTCCTCAGTAGCAAAATTGCGCTGATGCATGTGGACTATAAGAAAAAGGGTGATCCTTTCAGAGCTGAAACAAGGGCGAGTTTGGACTTTGCATTTTATGTCTATTTGGGAGGCTTCTACCTCTTGTGCTAATGTTTTAACTATGTATGATTATCTGTTTCATATTTGTAATCATGCTTGCTTGCCAAAATTACCCAAAGAATGTTATGATTGATATGGACTTCTGCGATAGGCTGTAATGTGGTTTTAACTATTTTTAAATGTGTCTGACAAGATGTATTTTATTCCATACTTTTATGTCTTGATTGGCTAGATAAAATTATTTGAACTGAATGAATGAAAACTGAGGGAAAGGTATATGATGCCATAATCCTGTTGCTAATCTTCAGAACTATCCCAAGTTTGAGTAGGCCCTACTGGAGGAAAGTCCAGCTCAAGCATTCAATTGCTTTCTCTTCGTGCAGAGACAGCATCGGAGAAAGGATTTTGCACCCATGCCATCACAGACTGCTCAGGAAGTTTAGAGTGAGGGTACAACAGGCACTGAACAAACACCAAAGTAACTTAATTGCTCAACTCAGTGCTAAGTACGTTAATACACTTATAACCATGATATTACACACTACATAAACTCAAGTAGTCAGAGACTCTGGTTTAGGGACACTGTCCTATGGAAAGGATACCCTTTCTGTTCACCACACATCCCCACATTCCTACACTCTCTCTCAGTGACAGTGTAACTCCTGTGTACATCTCAGGCTCAGGTACAGTTCACGTGCCGGACCCAGGACGATTTGTGTCCCTATCATCTCAACAAATGTGGATCTCAGCCAGAACTTGGTATTCTTTAGTTCATGTCCTCTCCCCGGTGCAGGAAAGATGGACCGACTGCTGGAGTACTGGCCCTCTGCTCTGATCCCTAGAGCAGGTGTGGCAGTATGGCGATTCAAGAGTCAGCGTCAGGCAGAAGTGCAGTTGTCTTCCAGGTGTACAATGATTCGGCTTCGGCTTAGGATCAACAGCCCATAACAGAATCCTCCTCCCGGGGTCAAGGTGGTGATGCAGTCCGTTTCTTCCAGGTGGCAACGGTTGGGCAACTTCTAGGCTCTTCAAAATTCAGCTGCAGAAGCATAGTGCAATAAGCCACTTAATGCCAGTTAGTGCCTTGGTCAGCCGTGCAGACACTTGGGGACACAGTGAACAGGTGCTTTGAGGAAGCAGCATCAAATACAGTGGCACAGTCTGCTTGGGAATACAAATCAACCCACTGCTTTTTCAAGTCTCCAAAATTAAGCTTTTTTGTCTTATGTGCTGCTATGTTTTTTAGCTTGATTCAAAACTAATGAACTCTATGTCCAACCATTTGTATACAGGAAATCTCCTCAGACCCTGCTGTTTTGTTACTTTCTGGTTTCTTTCCCTTCTTCCTCTTTTCCCCCTTTTGTTCACCCAGCAGATGTCTGTCTCATAAAAACTGAAGACTGTGAGTGATTGATTAAGAGTTTACATGGTAGAAACATACACAGTACAACTGGAAAAAATGCTTCTAGGCCTAATGTAAAGAATCTGCTCTATTTAACAAGCATACAAATATAACGTAGTGGAAGCAATTGCAGAATTTTCAGATTGGAAAACGTCTGTAAAAAACTCAAGTTTGAAAAGGTGCACTGATTTTACTCTCATACCCTACTGTATACAACTTGCACATTTTAAACAGCAACTATTTTGGTCCACATGCAGAAACTGGCCCAGTAGTCCACGTGGTGTAATGGCTCTGTTACAAAACTTGTCACCTAGATTCCATTGAAAGCAGTGGTCTTTGGCCTGACACACATGTGATCCTAGTCACATATATATCCTAGTGCCAGAAATTGAATATAATGCATGGTAATGTGTCTGCATTGAAAACATGTAATAAATTAATTTAAAATGTCTTCTTCTTTTTATATGAATTGAAAAGGGAGAGCCAGCTCTAGAGGAGGAGCCTCCATAGCCCTATCGTACTGATGGTTTGAGTTCCACATAAGGTCAAACCACACAAAGTCCTGTTTGCTCTTACTCTGTCTGCAAACCTCACCTGCTATGGAAAAACAATCCAAAGTCAAGCTTCAGATGACATTGTAAAGGTGTACACCTTAACTTCCCAAATGTATTTATCAAATATTTGCTGTCTTTAATCAGCCCCAAAAGATTATTCAAAGTGGTCAATGATGTAAGCTGCTTATTAGCCTAAATTACTGAAAAAATTCAGTCCCAAAATGAAATAAAAACACATAAATGACCGAACCCCACGCTGCTTCTCCACCTGTCCTTATCTGTCAGAGCTACCAGACAGGGATGGCTCCTCCATTTGGGCGGAAGAGTGTCACCCCCCACCCCGCCAGCAGTGGCAACTGCAAACCTTTTTCCCAAAAAACGATCATAAACTAGATTTATGATTGTTTCTTTGAGAAAAAGGGGCGGTCCATGGGGTGACAAGTGTGAGTGCTCAGCATTCCCCCTTAGAGCACATGTGTGTTTGGGCGGCCGTCTCAGGACGGACAAACACTCATGCGCACAGGGCCCTCTCCAGCCCAGCAACCCGGTTTCACAGGCTCCCAGTCTGCTTGGGAGTGCCTAGTCAGGGCTCTCCCAGCCAATCCTAACGCTGCTCTAAGCAGTGTCAGGATTGGCCCAGGGAAGGCTGGGAGCCTGTGCCTGCCTGGCCAGACAGACAGAGGAGCAGAGGAGCAGCGCGGTGCAGGAGCGGAAGTAAGTGTTTTAAAAATATGTAGATATTCAATTTAATTATCCCCCCGCAAGAACACATGGAGCCCCCCCTTTTCCATCAGCGCAAGCCGCGACTGCTACCAGACCTTGAAACAAAAGCACACTAGCTGAATTTCACCCAAGCTCATATACAATACAAACTTTCATAATCTCTTCTCTATCCATTAATGTTTAAATATTTCTCTACAGTCTTCTACACATTACTTCGGAAAATACAGGACCACGCTAATAAAAAAATGCACAGGTACAACCTCTAGTTTAAAAAAAAACAGATTAGACCCCTTATGTGACATAAATTGTCTAACATAATTTAACCATCTTTACTTCTAGAATTTCATTATGACAACCTTTTCAAACACAAACTCTGAATTATGCTCCCAGCTCGAAACAACACAAATACGTATCCTACCATCAAAGCGCAGAGGACATTTGTTTACTTTGAACAAATGTAGACATTTAGGGGGTCATTACAACATCGGCGGTAAAAGCCGCTTACCGCCGTGCAGAAGACCGCCAATACACCGCCGCGGCTGCGGAATTCCGCCACAGCTATTATGACCCACATCTTGGAAACCGCCGAAATTCAGACACCCACACAACTCCGTCACAACAAAGGTCAGTGATAAACTGGCAAAAACAAATCTTCCACCATCACGCCAGCAGAAACACGCCCATGCTATCACGACCCACGAATCCACGCGGTGGTCTTTCAACCGCGGTATTCCATTGGCGGTACACACCGCTGCGTTCAAAATACACACACATCTCCAAAACACCGCCACATTGGACAATTCAAGATACACACACCTGATACACATACCAACACCACTCCCACACACCCAACACAATATAAAACACACACCCACATCACCCACAAACCCCTACGACCAAAAATTGTAGACGAAGGCGACAGACAGAGAGAACAGCAATAGACAACCCCACCACACAGAGGCACACAACACCATCACCCATACAACATCCACGCACAAAACACCCCACACCACCACATATCACAACACTCATCAACAAATACACCACCCCACACATCACCTACACCACCCCATGTCACGCCAAAGATACCCCAGGTTTTCCCAGGAGGAGCTCAGGGTCATGGTGGAGGAAATCATCCGGGTAGAGCCACAGCTATTCGGAGCACAGATGCAGCACACCTCCATAGCCAGGAAGATGGAGCTATGGCGAAGAATCATCGACAGGGTCAACGCTGTGGGACAGCATCCAAGAAATCGGGAGGACATCAGGAAGAGGTGGAACGACCTACGGGGGAAGGTGCGTTCAGTGGTCTCCAGGCACAACATCGCGATTCAGCGGACTGGTGGCAGACCCCCACCTCCTCCACCACAACTAACAACATGGGAGGAGCAAGTCTTGACCATCATGCATCCAGAGGGCCTCGGAGGAGTCGGTGGAGGAATGGACACTGGTAAGTCAAATCTTAACTATCATATCCCCCACCCTACCTGCATGCTATCACACACCCCCACCCTCACCCCCTCCCCTATCCCTCCAACTCCTCACTAATGTACTGATAACACAAACCACACATCCCAACACCAAGCCCTGCATGACACAACAAAGCAGGGACACCCATCACTAAAGCATGCCCACTGCACATACCCATAACAACCCCCTCAACCATCATCACACAAGCCACCACACAGGAATGCTAGCACTGGGGTACACGCTCACCCACCCATTGCACACCATGACACACACAGATGCAATAATCATGCTTTTATAACCCTGCAGGACCACTACCTAACGTCACCAGACAGGAGGGTCCAGACGTCTCTACCCCACCCACAGAAGAGGCCCACAGTGATGACAGCAGCTCTGGCCAAATGGATCCATATGACCAGCCCGGACCATCGTGGGCCTCGGGACAGTCGGTTCCCCTCGCACAGGCACAGCCCAACACTGATCTTCCACCCTCTTGTAACACCAGCACAGCACCCACCCAGCAGGCCCATACCTCCGTCCCTAGGACACGTCAATCAGCTGTGTGTCCACTACTACAGGGAACCCAGGATAACCAACCACCCCAACAACAACAGGGACCTGGGGGCAGTGGTAGTGGGCACACGGTCCAGGGGACGGAGGCACAGGAACACAGGGGAACTGGGAGGGCTGCTGTGCGACAGGGGGGCGGACAGGCCAAGGGAACCCACTCTCCACGAGGCCCTCTCCTCCATCATGGGAGCATACCCCCACTCCCAGGAGACAATGGCTACATTCCTGGCCAAGTTTCAGGAGACCCAGCACCTGCAGGACGAACAGTATTTGGGCTTCAGGGAGGAGCTCAGAACCATCAGCTCCGCCCTGGGCACCATCGTAGGGGTGCTGAAGGACATACAAAAGACCATGAGGGACACCGTGGCGCTCCAAGGGGCCCCTGACACTAGCCTGGTCGATGAACTACCCACCACCTGGCGCTAGTGGACATGACGCCCCGGCACAGGACTACCACACCAGCACCCCACCCCCTGCAGATGGCCCTGAGATCCAGGAACAGGACAGAGCAAGATGGCAAGACCCCCGCCAGGAAATGAGACCGCCCTGATTGTCATCTCACTGTCCCACTTTGTCACCCTGTCCATACTTAAACTGCCCCAGCTCCACTTCCTATGCCCATATGGGCAGTGCACCTGTGAGACTAATAGACTGGACTCTGCCATGGACATTCCTCCACCATCACCCCTCACCATTTTACTCCCCCCTCCAATAATTAGCACTTCAATAAACACCCTTGAACCACAAAACAATCTGGAGTCAGTCTGTGATTTTGATAATGTGTATTAGCTTTGACAGTCACAAAATGCGTTTTCAAATGTAATACCAACATACCTATGTCACACATCACAAGTCCATGAAGGATGCAAGCAGTTGACACACGTTGGTAACCACACCTGTGAAACCATAATGGAAATGTACAACTCAGTTACCAAATACTTCCTCAAATTGACAGACAGGATAGAGGTAGAAGTGTGAAAGTGAATGTAATAGTAAAAAAATTGTTCTCATCTGTGTGTCACTGGAAATATTGCTGTATGACTGACTCCCTGTTGTCTATGTCTTCTTCCTCAGCTTCCGCATCATCACTGTCCACAGGCTCCACAGCAGCCACAGCACCGTCATCTGGACCATCCTCCTGCAGAAAAGGCACCTGGCGTCGCAAAGCAAGATTGTGAAGCATCGAGCAGGCGATGATGATCTGGCACACCTTCCTTGGTGAGTAGAATAGGGAACCATCTGTCATATGGAGGCACCTGAACCTGGCCTTCAGGAGTCCGAAGGTGCGTTCAATCACCCTCCTAGTCCACCCATGGGCCTCATTGTAGCGTTCCTTTGCCCTGGTCCTGGGATTCCTTACTGGGGTCAGTAGCCATGACAGGTTGGGGTAACCAGAGTCCCCTAATAGCCACACACAGTGCCTCTGGATTTGACCTATCACATACGGGATGCTGCTATTCCGCAGGATGTAGGCGTCATGCACTGAGCCAGGGAGCATAGCATTTACCTGTGAGATGTACTGGCCTGTCAAACATACCATCTGTTCATTCATGGAATGATAACTCTTCCGGTTCCTGTACACCTGTTCACTCCTGCGGGGGGGGCCGGAGCTAGATGGGTGCCATCAATAGCACCTATGATGTTGGGGATATGTCCCAGGGCATAGAAGTCACCTTTAACTGTAGCCAAATCCTCCACCTGAGGGAAAACAATGTAGCTCCTCACGTGTTTCAGCAGGGCAGACAACACTCTGGACGACACGTTGGAAAACATAGGCAGGGACATCCCTGATGCCATGGCCACTGTTGTTTGAAATGACCCACTTGCAAGGAAATGGAGCACTGATAGCACCTGCACGTCAGGGGGTATTCCTGTGGGATGGCGGATTGGTGAGATCAGGTCTGGCTCCAGCTGGGTACACAGTTCCTGGATTGTGGCACGGTCAAACCTGTAGGTGATGATCAAATGTCGCTCCTCCATTGTTAACAGGTCCACCAGCGGTCGGTACACCAGAGGATTCCGCCATCTCCTCAAATGTCCCAGCTGACGGTGCCTAAGAATGACAACAGCGACCACAGAGTCAACAAATTCTCAGGTATGTACCCACAGCTACACAGAACACAACACCAAATACAAAACTCTTCCTGTATGTATGTTGAGTGTAGGCCTAGGTATGTGTGACGCAGTAGTAAATGAAGCCATGTGGGCCCCTGAAATGGCAGATGTCTGACCTCTAAAGTGGGACAATGGGATGTGAGGTAACTGCGCTGGCGTTGTACACCGTCGCGGTAGGCGATCGTAGACAGCGGCGCAATGCTGCATTGGTTAACATTGGACCCTATGGGTCCCAGGAGCCAATGATGAATTGCACCGGCGGTGATGATACGCACCACCGCGGACGTCACCGCCGCGGACCTGACCGCCATTTTCTATCTGTTAAATCACTCGATACCTGATCTTTGACAGGAGAGGACCTACACTGCAAGTGCTGCTGTGACCTCGGTCTGGAAGAGACAATGGCTGCTGCGTCTGGGGAAAGGGCCCCTGCCTTCACTGCTCAGGAGTTGGAGAAGCTTGTGGACGGGGTCCTCCCCCAGTACACGCTACTCTACGGTCCTCCAGACCAACAGGTAAGTACACAGGGAGCACGTTGTATGGGCTATGCTGGGCGGAGAGGGCTGGACGTCAGTAGGAACGGGGCAGAGTTTTGCGACCATGAAGGACTGTGAATGCATGTGCCACATGGCAAGGGTAGGGATGGGGGCCACTCACTTCGACGGTGCAGTTGGTAATGACTTCTCTTCTTCCCCTGTCCATGTCATGTAGGTCAGCGCCCACCAGAAGAAGGACATTTGGCGTGCCATCGCCAAGGACGTCCGGACCCTGGGGGTCCACCAGAGATGGGGCACCAACTGCCGGAAAAGATGGGAGGACATTCGCCGCTGGAGCAAGAAGACGGCGGAGGCTCAGCTGGGGATGGCCTCCCAACGTGGGAGGGGTGCCCGTCGCACCATGACCCCCCTGATGTTCCGTATCCTGGCGGTGGCCTACCCTGAGTTGGATGGGCGCTTGAGGGCATCACAGCAGACACAAGGGGGTGAGTACACTCTCATTCTGCGGACTTTGCGTGCAGTGGAGGGGTCTGGGTGGGGGAGGAGGGCTGTGGGTTTCCCTAGGCCAGGGCGAGTTCCGTAGGCTAGGCCCCTTCATAAGGCATGGCCCGGTGGCCCCCCACCCCACCTCTGTAGAGTGCCAAGTACAGGTATACATGCCCCTGTGTCATCTATGTGGACAGATGACACTTATAGCCATGTAGGCCATATCCCAGAATTTGCATCTGTAGAGGCCAAGAGCACGGCGTAGTGCAGGGGGCTGCTGTGTCTGTATTGTCCGCCAACGGTAGCAGTAAGCCATGCACTCAACCTGTCTTTCTCCTGTCGCCCCCCCCCCCTTTTTGTGCTCTCCCTGTTCTTTTGTGCATCAGCATCATCAGGCAGAGGTACAGGGGCACCGGAGCACGAGGGAGCTGCATCCCACATGGCCATGGCGGGCCACACCACAGACTCTGAATACACCAGTGGGACGGAGGGCGAGGGGAGCTTCACGTTGGTCACCGGATCAGCAACCAGCGACACGGACGCGTCTGCCGATGAGAGATCCCTTGTGGTGGCGGCACCATCTGTGCCCCCCACTTCTACAGGTACAGCCACCACCCCACCTACCAGCACCGCCCTCCCAGCAGCCCCTCAGCCTTCGCTCCGTGCCCGCTCACCCAGGAGGGTGGGCATCACCTTCGCCCCAGGCACCTCAGTCCCTGCCCCTGTCACCCCTGCTGCCCTCAGTGAGGAAGCCATTGACCTCCTCAGGTCACTCACTGTTGGGCAGTCTACCATTGTGAATGCCATCCAGGGTGTAGAAAGGGAGTTGCAACACACTAATGCATTCCTGGAGGGCATTCATTCTGGTCAGGCTGCCCATCATCGAACCCTGCAATCTCTGGCCTCAGCACTGATGGCAGCCATTGTCCCTGTGTCTAGCCTCCCCCCTCCAACTTCCTCCACCCAGACCCAATCCCCTGTACCCCAGCCTATCCCAAGCACACCATCAGACAAGCATGCACACACCTCAACACACAAAAGTAGCTCAGGCAAACATAGGCACCACTCATCCCACAAGCACTCACACAAGCATCACCCACATACAGACACAGCAACATCCACTGCCTCCACTGTGTGCCCCTCCTCGTCGTCTTGCTACTCCCTCCCAGTGTTGTCTACACTCTCACCTGCATGCACTACATCTACAGGCACTAGGTCTCGCAACAGAACACCCAGCACCACACCCCGCTCACCTGCACTCACCACCCCCACTACCATTTACCCGTCCCCTGTGTCCACTCCCAGTGTGTCTGTGATGCCCCCTCCCAAAGTACACAAACGCGGGCACCCACACACCCAACATCCATCCACCTCACGACAGCCTCCAGTACGTGCACCTGCACCCAAATCACCTAAAGTTACACCTCCTAAAACCACCTCCTCTTCCTCCACTCCCAGACCCCCTCCAGCTACCCATCTCAGTGTTCGTCAGAAAGTTTTCCTGAGCAACATTGACCTCTTGCCCACCACCCCCACACCTCCAATTCATAGGTCCTGTAGTAGCACCTCAGCCAAAAAAAGTGCGGTACCAGTGGTGCGTGTTAAAGGTCTGTGGAGTGCACCGGCCACCAGGACAGCAAGTGTGACACGGAGCCAAAGCACTGCCAGTCCACCCCCTGTAAAGCACCTTAAGTTGGAAAGTGCCCGACGGGAGAGGGTGAAGACTCCTGCCGGCAAAACAGCTCACAAGGGTCCTGGGGGGAGTGCTGAGTCAGCTGTGACTCCTCCCAAGGTGGTGAAGGGCCAGAAGAGGCCTCCAAGGTCTGGTAAGAGCAGCACGGCGGAGAAGGCCGCCATCCTCCCCGCCGGCCGGGACGCCACCGCCAGTAGTATTGTCACTGGTCCGGTGACCACCGCCAGAGTCAGTGCCCTGGAGGGCAGCAGTATCGTCACTGGTCCGGAGACCACCGCCAGAGTCAGTGTCCTGGAGGGCAGCAGTATTGTCACTGGACCGGAGACCACCACCAGCGTCAGTGCCCTGGAGGGCCCCGGCAGCCACAGCCCCGCTGGGCACTGAGGGACCATCATGCCACACACCGCTGAACAGGTCAGAGACAGCAAAGTCATGCACCGCTGAACAGGGCAAAGATTGCCATGGTGAAGACACCGCTGAACAGGGCAAAGACACCAAAGTCAAGCACCGCTGAACAGAGCCAAGACCGCCATGGTGAAGAAAGCTGAACAGGGCAAAGCACCGCTGAACAGGTCAGAGACAGCAAAGTCATGCACCGCTGAACAGGGCAAAGACCACCATGGTGAAGACACCGCTGAACAGGGCAAAGACACCAAAGTCAAGCACCGCTGAACAGGGCAAAGACCGCCATGGTGAAGACCGCTGAACAGGGCAAAGCACCGCTGAACAGATCAGAGACAGCAAAGTCATGCACCGCTAAACAGGGCAAAGACCGCCGTGGTGAAGACACCGCTGAACAGGGCAAAGACACCAAAGTCAAGCACCGCTGAACAGGGCAAAGACTGCCTTGGTGAAGACCGCTGAACAGGGCAAAGCACCACTGAACAGGTCAGAGACAGCAAAGTCAAGCACCGCTGAACAGGGCAAAGACCGGCAAATCAAGCATCGTTAGCCCATGTGCAGCTGGGTCAGTGACGGAACTGGGACCCTCACGGGGAGCGTGATGCACTCTTGGCACCAGTCCCCCTCCAGAACCAGTGGAGACCTGCATCCACGCCATCTGTCCTGCACAGAATGAGGCACTCTGGGCACCAGTCCCCCTCCAGAACCAGTGGAGACTGTTATCCACTTGAGAGACTGTGGCTTTGCACTCCCCAGGATAAAGCAGTGGGCATACCACCCACTTGTGAGACTTGAGAGACTGTGGCTTTGCACTCCCCAGGATGGTACAGTGGGCAAACCACCCATTGGAGAGACTTGAGAGACTGTGGCTTTGTTTCCCCAGGATGGTACAGTGGGCAAACCACCCACTTGTGAGACTTGAGAGATTGTGGCTTTGCACTCCCCAGGATGGTACAGTGGGCAAACCACCCACTGTAGAGACTTGAGAGACTGTGGCTTTGCACTCCCCAGGATGGTACAGTGGGCAAACCACCCACTTGTGAGACTTGAGAGACTGTGGCTTTGCACTCCACAGGATGGTAAAGTGGGCAAACCACCCACTGGAGAGACTTGAGAGACTGTGGCTTTGCACTCCCCAGGATGTAACAGTGGGCAAACCACCCACTGTAGAGACTTGAGAGACTGTGGTTTTGCACTCCCCAGGATTGCACAGTGGGCAACCCACCCACTGTAGAGACTTGAGAGACTGTGGCTTTGTACTCCCCAGGATACATCAATGGGCATGGAGCCCCGTCGTGGATCTGGCGTGGTGCTGTAATCCGGCTGAGGTGCCCCCCCTTTCCCTTCCCCGAGGTGCCTGTTGTATTTCTATCTGATGCCCCTGCAGTGTTCTCTCCATTTGTGGACAGGTATCTAGTGTGGGCCTCGCTCATACATTGTGGGCCCAGTGGTCCACGGATATTGATATGTGCATACCTGCAGTACTAATCGTGATGTATGATTTTTAGAATGTTTATATATATCTGTATATAATTAGTTACTGTATTTGCATTCATCAGGGGGGGTTGTGGGTTGTAACTGTGCTGTTTGGAAATGCATTGGTGTGTGTGTTGTAGTGGGTGAGGGTCGGGGTGGGGGTGGGGGTGGGGTTGTTGCGTGTGTGTGTCCGTGACTTTTGCCTCCCCCCTCCCCTATGTCGTAGGTGCAGTACTCACTGTTGTCTTCGGCGCCTACGTTGCTGGTGTTCGTAGAGGAGCAGGAAGACAAGAGCAGGGAGTATTTGTAGTTCCGGCTCCATGGTGCCCTCCTTCTTCGTGGAGTGTGTTAAGGTGAGCGTTTTCCCATTGAAATAGCTGTTTCCGCCGTGTTTTTATCCACGGTGAATCCGCCCCGGAAAAGGTGGCGGATTGGCGGGTTGTGATACTGTGGGCGGTACATTGTCTTCCGCTTGTCTGTTGGCGGTGACCGCCGCGCTGCTTGTCTGTAACGCCGTGGCGGTCGGAGTGTTAAAGTGGCTATCTATGTTTGCGGTTTCAGCCACGGTCATAATTCCTTTTTTTGTCCGCCGGCCTGTTTGCGGTATTACCGCAGCTTTAACACCGTCAGCCAGGGTTGTGATGACCCCCTTAATGTGCTTTCTTTCTTTTTAAATGACTTGGTGGAGTGGGGGGGGGTCGCAAAGAGGAATTGAAAGTTATAAAAGTAGGAAGGGAAGGGGAAAAATTGACTAGAAGGGTGAAATCGGGGAGCATCATTTAGAGTGGAAGAATATATAAGGGTTCAATAAAACACATTAATTCTCACAGAGTGGTAAAGGTAATAGAAAACTATAGCACCCAGAATACAAGCAGTAAATGGACACACATGATCCAATGAAAAGGATGGTGCGAAGCTGTGCTCCAGGGGAGACACAAAAAGAGGAAGAAAAACCATTGCTTTAAAAGTAGAGGCAGGAAAGGCAATCAATGATAAGTAATGAGTTGATTCAAAGTTGACTATTTGTACATATTTGTATGCATTGGATACAAGAGGTTTTCAGTAATGGATAGCTAAAGCTGTCTGTAAATGATACCTAAAAACAAGCACTCACAAAAGGACTAGGTTTAATGTGGTACCATATGCAAACAATGAAACGGGCAATTGGCCAAATCTGTGTGCACATTTTTGCTTGCCTGTGTTCGCATCACATGACCTTTCACCCGACTGACAATGACATCACAGGAAATGTATTGATTTGACCAAGATCAGGATTCAGAAAATTAGTGTTGCTGTCTCACCCAGAAGAAATCACAAGAAATTGCATGAAATGAAATAGGAAAAGTCACCAAATTGGGACATTAAATTTACTAACACATTTGTCCTCATCAAAAACCCAGTACCAACTACTAAATATGCTACAGATGAGAACCAAGCTATGAAAAAAGTGATTTGATAACAATCCCACATTTTGGTGATGTGCGGAAGGTAGATTTACAAGTTCTATTGCTTAATGGTAACATATAACACTTTTGTCACAAAAGCACATCTTCCTGGTGGGCAGTAAATATGTAGAGGGGCTCTTAGGGACATTTCATAGAAGGACGTCCCTGTAGCAAACAAAACAAAAACAAAATGAGAAGTTGCAGAATAGATTTATTGGAATGAAAGGTGGACTGTGACAAACACCCCTGCACACCACTTAGATCACAAAGAGTGTGGCTAAGGGCTTGCAAGACTGACCCTCATACTGGGTAGAATACAGCATGAGACAGGGGTATCAACTCTTCCAGTGGACAGAACCCAACTGCAGTGAGAGTTGAGGCAATTCCTTCACACACTGAGTCATCTGTTGCTCTCACTGGGGCTTCGAATTCTGCTCTTGGATCTTCAGAAGCTCCAAGCATTGCTCATAGTTTAAATGTAGTGAAGTGCTCTTTCCATGCAATCATTGATGGTATGCTGGGTGGCAAAGAGAGCCTGACCAGTGAACCATCTCCAGTGAGTTCCTAGTGCTGCAAGACCAATACCTTGTCCTTCATTCTGACTTCAGAACCTCCATGGAACTGAGAAACAAGTATTTTGTTTTTCCTCTTGGTTTTGGAGCCTTGTGTACCCTACAACAATAGCCCTGTGTTACATCAGCCACTTTGGCATCAGCAGAACTGTTCTACACCTCCATGAGGAAGGAAAACCACTTTTCCCCATGTCTTGACAAAGTCTATTTGTTAGTAGGAAATAACAGAGCAGAAGAGCAGCACTCTTTGATGCAGTCTGGGTCTGACTGTCCTAGTTTCACTATTGGATGAGCCACCTTCCTGCTATCCTCCTTGGTTTATCACACATCTAACAATTTACAGCTCTGAAGAGACATGCATTCTTTACATGTGCTCATACCCTTTCATCATTTGGTCCTGTGGTTGACATTGAAGACTGGAATGGTCTACATTTATTGAGTGAGCCATTGGCATGTGAATGGGCATTTTAGAATGGAGAGCTCTCAGATCACCAATTGTCAAGCGTCAGGTTGTCCTGTCTCTTGATCCACTCTCTAGGCCTCAGAGATCTACCAGATAAGGGGTTGGGTGTCTGCCTAGGCTTGAGAGTGGTTTTTGTGCCACACCACATGCACTGTGTAAGACTGTGCTACAAAGTGGCTGTGCAAGGTGTGTGTTACTTAGTGATTATGGGGGGATGTGAGTTCAGCATGGTCATTGGGTGAGTTTTGTCAGTCTGTTCTGTCTGCACGTCCAGGCTGCAAAGACTAGGAGTACATTTTTCAATTTAAAAACAAACCTCAAAAGTAATACAGTGTAGACAGCAGAAGCAATCACTGCGGATAGACCACTGGCCCTATTGTCCTGTGACCCTGCATTTCCATCCCATGTCATGTCTGCTTTATTTTTTATTCTGTTGTCTAGGGCTTTTGCTCAGCCTGCAAAGTGGACCATGAATTGCACCCTCACCCTTGCAACTCCTGGGACCATGGAGTGATATGCTTTGACAAATCTCCAAGGCAGGCAGCATATGTTGATAGCCATAACTGGGAACACTGAGCAACAGTATTAGTGCAATCATATCAAAAGCAATCGTCCTCACAAAGAGAAAAGATTAATAAACTACCTTGAGAAGCAGCTACAAGCAGATATGTATTTTTGCAAAGGCAAGTGCAAGGTATAGAACATTGCTTCCATGAAGATGTGCACTGAGTAGCTATGTAGCTATGTATCTATGTACTCCATTGCATTTTGCCGGGAATACTTTCTTCTTAGATCGTTGGCATTGTAACTATCACAAAGCAGCCATATTAACTATTTTCCACACAACCCAATGCTGGACCGGCTGTACATTATGCAGTGTCACAATAACCCTGCTGCTACTGGAATTTGCAGCAGGAACTGCTGCTGCTATGACAGCAGTGTATGACCCTGAGGCAGCATGTACTGGCATTTTGGCTTTGGAGGGGATGAGATCTGGGACTAGCTTGGTATTTTGCAGAGCCAAAACTAATGCAATATGTATAAGTGCTGGAGCAACTGGGTGGGGCCCCAGACATAACCATGTTGGAGTTCAGAAGGTGAATGAGCAATATAGATGCCTATAAAGTTTGTTTTTATTTTGTGACACCCATTGTGAATTCAAAGACAGAGGTCAAATGTCAGGCTATGTCTTGAGAAATTGACACTCATTATTTTAATATAGAAATCGTTTTTTATTTTTCCTACTCTGACTAACAAGTGAGAAGAGTTTGTAAAGTGAACTATGTGACAAAGTTGCTGGGGTACAAGGAGTGTGAAAGGAAAGGCAGGAGGATGCGTTTTTTTCTAATACACAACAATAATCAAATAACTGTAAATGACTGCTACACATTTTTAACAGAATATCAACAGGATAGCATAAATGTCACACATTTTTCTAATAATGAAGAGCGATGGAAGTGATGAATGTTATCAGATCAAAACAAGTCTAGACAACTTCATAATGCACAGATGATAATTATTCACTGATACTCCATTTTCACATATCGTTTATATTAGTAAAACTGCATGTCTGTGAAAATGTAGTGGCCATTTGAATGTGTAAGTGACAACTCCTGTCCTCCCTCCTAGCACAGATGGCTCATCAGGAAATGCAGACTACACACCAGCTCCCTTTGTGTCACTGTCTAGTGGGAGGTGCAACCAGCCCAACTATCAAACTGACCCAGACAGGGAATCCACAAACAGGCAGAGTCACAAAAATGGTATAAGCGAGAAAATGCTCACTTTCTAAAAGTGGCATTTTCAAACACACAATCTTAAAATCAACTTTACTAAAAGATGTATTTTTAAATTGTGAGCTCAGAGACCCCAAACTCCACATGTCCATACGCTCCCAAAGGGAATCTACACTTTAATCATATTTAAAGGTAGCACCCATGTTAACCTATGAGACGGACAGGCCTTGCAACAGTGAAAAACAAATTTAGCAACATTTCACTGTCAGGACATATAAAACACATTACTATGGGGGTTATTCTAACTTTGGAGGAGGTGTTAATCCGTCCCAAAAGTGACGGAAAAGTGACGGATTTACCACCAGCCGTATTACGAGTCCATTATATCCTATGGAACTCGTAATACGGCTGGTGGTATATCCGTCACTTTACCGTCACTTTTGGGACGGATTAACACTCCTCCAAAGTTAGAATAACCCCCTATATGTCCTACTTTAACCATACACTGCACCCTGCACTTAGGGCTACCTAGGGCCTACCTTAGGGGTGTCTTACATGTAAGAATAGGGAAGGTTTAGGACTGGCAAGTCGGTACACTTGCCAAGTCGAATTTACAGTTAAAACTGCACACACAGACACTGCAATGGCAGGCCTGAGACATGATTACAGAGCTACTCATGTGGGTGGCACAACCAGTGCTGCAGGCCCACTAGTAGCATTTGACTTACAGGCCCTGGCACCTCCAGTGCACTTGACTTGGGACTTACTAGTAAATCAAATATGCCAATCATGGATAAACCAATCAACAATACAATTTACACAGAGAGCATATGTACTTTAGCACTGGTTAGCAGTGGTAAAGTGCTCACAGTTCAAAAGCCAACAGCAACAGGTCAGGAAAAATAGGAGGCAGGAGGCAAAAAGATTGGGGATGACCCTGCATAAGCAAAAAATGCCAACACAATCCCCTACCAGCCTAAAGCCAGGGGGGAGAACAATCAGTACATTGATGTACTTCCCTGATTGGGGCGATAGAACAAGGACCCAGGCCCACAACAGCAGGGGCATGTTCCAGTTCTACACCTTCCTGACTCCAGTCAGATCCCTCTGTCCATACTCTCAGGGCCCACTAAGTTAACCTGTGGGAAACCCTTCTCCACGTCTGCAGATACCATCTGTGCAGCACCTAACTTTGCATTGCTCACAGGTGTATCACAATGGGCAGAGAGCACCACCAGGGCCAACACAGTGGTGTTGCCCACTCCACCCCGGGGTGTGACTCTCGTCCCCCCTCCAGGGGCAACTCTGTCCACCAGGACAGCAAGCCACAGGGGCCCGGATAACATTCAGGGATGAGAGCCGACCTCAGGCCTCTCCAACCACTGTGAATGCGGAGAGTGGGGGGCGGTAGCCCCAGGTGCCTGGCACCCTTTGACCACTCTCTCTTCCACCAGGTCAGGGATGTCAACCTGACCCTCGTCCTCCCCTCTGGGGCTCTGCACCCTCCCTGGAGGAGAGGCATCCCCAGAGTCCAAAATTGTCAGGGTGCTTGTAGAAGCAGTCCTGCACAATTCTCCCGCCAGTATAGGGATGTAAACCTGTAACTGGTCCCCCAACCTGGGGTCTGTACCTTCAGGTTGGACCAGGGCCAGGGGTGAGGCCTCCCTCCCACTGCCCTCCCTTCTGGGGTCCTGCACCCCCCAACAAGGAGTGGACTCCCTAGAAGACAACGTGGTAGGGGCACTGTTAGCAGTAGCCCCTTCCTCCAGGTCAGGGGGGACACCCTGAACCTGGCCTTCCAATCTAGGGTCTGTACCCTTAGATTGCACTGGGGCCAGGGGTGAGTCTCTCTCTTCCCTGCCCCTATTCTCAGGGTTCTGCACCCACCCCTTAGGGAGAGTACCCCTTGAAATCACACCGGGGGGTGATTGGGCAAACTGCCCACCCCTTCAGGTCAGGGTTTACCCCCTGCACCTGATCCTCCAGTTCAAGGTCTGTACCCACAGACTGGACCACTGCCTGGCAACCCAGGACTTCCTAGGGGGCATACCTACCCCCAACCAGGTCAGAGTTTAACCTCTTAACCTGGTCATCCAACCCAGAGTCACCACCCTGCGGTTGAAACATTGCCTGGCCCACCAGGACTTCCAGGGGACACACTTACCCCCCCCAAGGGACACACCGTCCCCAAGGGGCACACAAGAGTCTGGCTGGCACAGGTTTCCTGACCTCTGCCCATCTGACAGAGTCTGGATTCCCCCCAACCCAGAAATGGTCTCACCAAGGTCATTCCTGGGGGGCTCTGCTCTCAGAGCTGACCCCTGACCCTCCAGGTTCTCCACTGGGGTCTGCAACCCCCCCTCAACCCTCTGTCTGGACTTCTGCACCCCCCCACTAGCAGTGGTACTGCCAAACACCAGAACTGGTGGACGCTGGCTACAGCAGTCCCCCTAAGTTCTCCTGACACAGTGTGATCTCCCTCTAAAGATGGCCCTACGGTACAGGCTAGGCTCCCCTCCTGGTGTTCCCTCATGGAACCCTCCAGGACCTGGGACTGGATCTCGGGCACCTTGGGCCTCAGCCTATCCCCATTCCCTCTCCTCGAAGACTGGACATGGGGTCCCTCACCCATCCCACTACACTGGGACCCTACCTGGGACACTAAAATCCTTCCCTACCTCACCTGGTTGGGAAATACCTAGACCACTTCTCTCAGGAGCACCCCCAAATGCTTCTTCAGACTCTCTGGTACTCATCCAGAGGTCTGCCTCCAGTGAAAGATGCCTGGGGTCAGAAAACTCACACTCCACCTGGTGTTGGCGTAGCTATGGAAAATAAGGACTAGACATATGCTCTCCAGCAATTACATCACTCATCCCCTCACATGAGTTAACCAAAGTACCCTTTACAAACCATCCAGTGACTCTGCTTTGAAAAAGCATACCACATCACCCTCCTGAGACTGGTGAGACAGTATCTGACTGTCCATGACACTCAACCCACACTCTTCTGGGATATCTTCACACTCCCTAACCAGGCCTTCTACCTGGAGGGAATACCTCTCCCTGTCACTCTCACCTAGAGTCAGTAGAGTGTCCCTCCCCCCAGTAGGAATATGACTCCTCATGCCAGTTCCCCAATCCACCTCAGGGACCCTGTGCATCACTGGAGCTACCTCATACCACGGAACCTCCTGGTGTGTGTTAACTCCTTCCTTCAAGTAGGGCCACACATCTCTGGGCATGTGCATTTCTCCAGCAACACTGGATATAAAATTGTGGCTGCCACCATTCCAGCTGGACTCAGCCATCCTGACTTCAAGCTCTTCCAGTTTTAGTTCATACGCCAAAATCATAGTTTTTATCTCTAAGTCCCTTTTGCACTCGTCAAACTCCCTTTGCATCCTCAACTTTTCTGCCTCTAACCGGCGAGCCCTTTCTGCCTGTCCTGCACATCCTTAGGAGTCAGACCCTTAGAGGACCTACTGCTACCTCTCCTGGAGACCCTCCTCCCAGGTGTAACAGGTACCTCTGCTACACCACTGTGTAGACTCTGCACTTCCCCATCCATATCTTCTGTGTGCCCCCAGGCTTCCTTGGCTGTTACCGAGGCCCTCAGTGCCTCTTGCAGCTCTCCCTTCCTGGCAGAGCTCTTAACGGGACAGGCAAGATCTTCACAGAACTGTTTCAATTGAGCAGCTGAGTACCTCTTCAGGTTCCCTAATTCAAACACAGCTTCAGCTGTTGCATCTCCAGATTGAGACATGATGGCAACAAGTGCAAAGTTCCACGGCAGAAAACAAGTTCCCAATGAAGTAGAAAGAATCAGTCAAGCGATCAGCAAAATCATGGAAGTAGAACAAAAAGGAGTCCTTAAGAGAAAAATGAAAGATCACCAAACAAGTAGTATGTGGTCACGTAGTGGTCTGAGATAAAAACAGTAGTGTACACTTAATCACTGTATGTCAAGTAGAAATACAAGGCCCAATCCCCACCGCTGATCACCAATGTTAGAAATGGGGTCTTTGGTTGAAAGTGAGGTTACCCCCTGTTCAAACAAGGACCCTCACTCTAGTCAGGGTAAAAGATAATCGCCCTCAGCTAAGCCCTGCTTACCTCCTTGATAGCTTGGCAGAGCAGTAGACTTAACTTCAGAGTGCTAGGTGAAAAGTATTTGTTCCAACACACACAGTAACTTAATGAAAACACTACAATATGACACAACACCAGTTTAGAACAATAGGAAATATTTATCTAAACAAAGCAAAACCCAAATGACAAAAATCCGACATACACAAGTCAAGGTATGAATTTTTAAAGATTTAACTCAAAAATAGTGCTTAGAAACACAAAGTGCTTCGATGAGGTGTTAACACGTCATCGTGACGGAGTCATTCCCAACAATCCAACACCAGCGGCGGCGGACACGGAGTCGCGTAGACCCCCAAGTACAGTACCTTTGGTGAAGAGTGAAAACAAGCCGATGTGCGAAGTCGGGGATTGTGGCATCTGTGCGAAATGTTGAATCCGCACACTTCGAGCGGTGTCACGTGGTGCGGCGAATTCCACGGAGTCGCAGACTTCAGTGGGGCTGCAGCGGCGTCGGGCCTGCGAAGGTCGTCGTGTTCCAGCGGAGATCACGGAGTCAGTTGCAGGCGGCGTTACCTGATTCAGGAGCAGCGTCAGTCCGAAGTCGTCCGAAAAGTCAATTTCCTTGGATTTCCACCAGCTTTCCTTTCAAGGGCCCAGGGACTGGATAGGGCACCACTTGTCAGAGCAGGGGTCTCTCCAGAGACTCCAGGTGCGGGTAGAGAGAAGTCTTTGCTGTCTCTGAGACTTCAAACAACAGGAGGCAAGCTCTAAATCATGCCCTTGGAGATTTCTTCACAAAATGGAAGGCACACAAAGTCCAGTCTTTGCCCTCTTACTCTGGCAGAAGCAGCAACTGCAGGATAGCTCCACAAAACAGTCACAGGCAGGGCAGTACTTCTCCTCAGCTCTTCAGCTCTTCTCCAGGCAGAGGTTCCTCTTGATGTCCAGAAGTGATCTGAAGTCTGTGGTTTTGGGTGCCCTTCTTATACCCAACTTATCCTTTGAAGTAGGCCTCTTTTGAATGTGAAATCCTGCCTTGCCCAGGCCAGGCCCCAGACACTCACCAGGGGGTTGGAGACGGCATTGTGTGAGGACCGACACAGCCCTTTTAGGTGTAAGTGACAACTCTTTCCCTCCTTCCTAGCACAGATGGCTCATCAGGAAATGCAGACTACACACCAGCTCCCTTTGTGTCACTGTCCAGTGTGAGGTGCAACCAGCCCAACTGTCAAACTGACCTAGACAGGGAAACCACAAACAGGCAGAGTCACAGAAATGGTATAAGCGAGAAAATGCTCACTTTCTAAAAGAGGCATTTTCAAACACACAGGGGGTCATTCTGACCCTGGCGGTAGACTACCGCCAGGCCAACGACCGCAGATGCACCGCCAACAGGCTGGCGGTGCATCCATGGGCATTCTGACTGCGGCCGTACCGCCGCGGTCAGAAACTGAAAACTGGCGGTGTCCCGCCGGTTTCCCGCTGCCCTGGGGAATCCTCCATGGCGGCGCTGCAGGCAGCGCCGCCATGGGGATTCCGACCCCCTTACCGCCAGCCTGGCTCTGGCGGTTTTGACCACCAGAACCTGGCTGGCGGTAACGGGTGTCGCGGGGCCCCCTAACAGGGCCCCACCAAGATTTTCAGTGTCTGCCAAGCAGACACTGAAAATCGCGACGGGTGCAACTGCACCCGTCGCACCCCTTCCACTCCGCCGGCTCCATTCGGAGCCGGCATCCTCATGGAAGGGGGTTCCCCGCTGGGCTGGCGGGCGGCCTTCTGGCGGTCGCCCGCCAGCCCAGCGGGAAACTCAGAATTACCGCGGCGGTCTTTTGACCGCGCAGCGGAATTCTGAAGGCGGTACTTTGGCGGGCGGCCTCCGCCGCCCGCCAAAGTCAGAATGAGCCCCACAATCTTAAAATCAACTTTACTAAAAGATGTATTTTTAAATTGTGAGCTCAGAGACCCCAAACTCCACATGTCTGTCCGTCCCCAAATGGAATCTACACTTTAATCAGATTTAAAGGTAGCCCCCATGTTGTGGGTACACTTGCCAAGTCGAATTTACAGTTAAAACTGCACACACAGACACTGCAATGGCAGGCCTGAGACATGATTACAGAACTACTCATGTGGGTGGCACAACCAGTGCTGCAGGCCCTCTAGTAGCATTTGATTTACAGGGCCTGGCACCTCCAGTGCACTTGACTAGGGACTTACTAGTAAATCAAATATGCCAATCATGGATAAACCAATCAACAATACAATTTACACAGAGAGCATATGCACTTTAGCACTGGTTAGCAGTGGTAAAGTGCTCAGAGTTCAAAAGCCAACAGCAACTGGTGCAGACAAAATAGGAGGCAGGAGGCAAAAAGATTGGGGATGACGCTGCAGAAGCAAAAAAGTCCAACAATTAAATAGATACAGGGCCTGATTCACAAAGGTAAAATCTCACTTTTGTGTGAATTTGCACTTTCTGTAGTTTCTGTGCTGCTTTTAGGTATTGTCAAATTACAAGTGTAATTTTACTACCAGTGTAAGTGTCCCTTTGTAAATCAAGCCCTCAGTCTGCATCAGTTCTTAATTTGTCCTTGTTGTTTCTGGTGCTGAGAACCAGCACTTATTTGTGAGGGCCGGCGCTTAATCTTCTGCCTTAAGCATTTGCTGAAAGCAAAATACACATATGGGAAAGAAGGAGGAAGACAAAAACAAAAAAGCATCACAAAGGTAGGAAGCAGAAAGCTGTGGAGTGAGCTGAAGGGGCAGTGAGTGGCTTTAATGAGATGGCTTCAGGATTACGCTGCCTCAGTATTCCGTGATCACACATTTATTTGGAGCAATTGCATGTTTAAGAGGAGGGCTTTGGGCAACAGCACATTATTATTTACAAATTAATCACTGGTCTGCATCTACCCCATGACAGTGTGGCCATATCCCATAAATAAACTGCTGTGTGTGCGCCTACAGGATAATTAAGAGAGCAGCCTTGCAATACAAGATTGCAAGACATCAGGAAGTAAAGGAGTGTGTTAGCAGCCTTCGAAGGACAGAATTATGTGCCATGTCCCATAACATTCCCACACTCAATTAATCTGGCACTTCATGCAATCTTATTTTAACAAAGTTAACTTCCAGTACATTATCTGTTGCGTCTGTCATTTCTCATATCCATTTTGACACTCACAAGGTTACTAAAACTACCTTAAAAATGGTTGGTAGATTCCGACTAGATTTATATTTCTTCTATATAAATGATTTTCTTTGTTATATAATGAAAGGCACTGTGTGATTTGAAATCTCCACTGCACATCAGCTATTACTGAAACTGCTGCACTGCAGCCATGTAATATAATCTGCACTTCACACAAAAAAGCAAGACAAACTGAGGTCTGCTCTCACTCCTATAATGAAACACACCTTATGCAAAATGCTTTTACAAGGACATTTGAAAAATATAAGGAAAAAGGTTCTGCAGCACAAAAGACCAGCTTATTTTGTGTATTAATTGTTGTCATAACATATATCAATTATAGTTTCTGATAATATAATACTGCCTGTTTTTATCCAAATATGGATGGCAAGCACTAAATTAGTTTAAAAAGCAAAGTAATCTATTCAATATTTTTAACAAAGGTTTTGTCATTCAATTAAATAATTTTCAATTATATTTTTTATTTTGTAATACATTTTTATTTTAAGAAAGATTTTAATGGTGGTTTGCGTTCTATTGCCGTTACAGCACCACGGATCCTACAGAATAAGAGTTTATGAGAGAGAAAACTTTGGAGGTCAGATGATGGAGTTTTCTGAAGACTGTCCACATGTGTATGAGCGGTTCCACTACGATGACATCTGTTCCTGTAATGTGCAGGATGGGCACTGGGTCTTCTATGAAGAGCCCAACTACAGAGGACGGCAGTACCTCTTGAGACCCGGCGAGTACAGGAGATACAGCGACTGGGGAGCCTTAAGCCCCAAAGTTGGTTCTTTCAGGAGTGTTAGAGATCATTATTAAAGTTACCTCTTTTGCATAGGCTAACATATACATGTAATCAATACATTCATATGCAGCATAATTTTGGTATTTGGGCTACTTATTAATATTGAACTGCTACATATCTGTGAACATGTGATTCAAGCTAAAGAGAAGTCAAACATGTTCACAAGAAGTGTAAATACATTCAAATGTTATATAGATATTTCACCAATAAGCACCCTCAGCATGAGATTCTAAGAATCAATTTTATCAAAGCAGATTCATGTTTCAAACCTCAACACTACAGCACAACACTACAATCTCTATCCCATACCCATCCTCCTTGACTTCTACCATACCTTTCACATCTGTGACTATAACACTGACTGTCCACATGTGTATGAGAAGTTCTGCTACAACGACATCTATTCCTGTAATGGCCAGGATGGGCATTGGGTCTTCTATGAAGAGCCCAATTAAAGGGGACGTCAGTACTCCTTGAGACCCGGCGAGTACAGGAGATACAGTGACTGGGGAACCTCAAACAACCAATTTGGTTCTTTCAGGAGAGTTAGAAACCAATATTAAAGTTGCCTGTTTTGCAAAGGCTAACCTATACATGTGACCAATAAATTCTTATGCAGCATCATTTTGTTTGGGGTATTTATTAATATTTAACTGCAACATATGTATGATCATTTGATGCAAACTAAAATGAACTCAAGCATCTTCACCAGAGGTGTAAATACATTCAAACGTTATATAGAGGCATCACCAATAAGCTCTCTCTACACCTGATTCTAAGTATCCATTTGATAAAAGCACATTCATGTTTCAATCCTCAACACTACAGCCCAACACTACTATCTCTATCCCATACTCATCCTCTTTGATCTCTGCCATAGCTTTGACATCTTTACCATAACACTCTTATAACAATGCTTACTATATTTGTCAATGGCACTGCACTCTCCTGATTCATCACTTGAAGAGATAGCCAATTCTGTGTTATGGTACCACTACACTTTAATTCCTGCCGTCCTGCCAAGGGGTATCATTGAAGAGTCTGTGCTAATAAATACTTGTTAGAAATTGGGTATCTAGTTGGCAGAGGTATACACCCTTGGCGAAGTAGAGACAACAATTCTAGTCAGGGTAACTCACATAGAGTCCAAATTATACTTTGCCCACCCTCTGATAGCTTGGCACTGAGCAGTCAGGCTTAACTTAGAAGGCAATGTGTAAAGTATTTGTGCAATAAATCATATGGTAACACAGGGAAAACACTACAGAAATACACAGACCAGGTTTAGAAAAATATAGGATATTTATCTGGTTAAATTAAGGTCAAAACGATAAAGATTCAGTAAGCACACATTGAGATATCATCTTTGCAGGATTAAAAAGAGTTTTAAATCTTAGAAATCAACAGTTGTCTCTTGTTTACACAAAGTAGCTGGTTTGTATAAAAAATTACATGCACGGAGATTGCAGATGAGGAGATGCGTGGAAAAATGGGCCGTGAATTGGATTTTCCAGCGTGGCACAGACGATGCGTAGTTTCGTTCCACGCTGCAAAGGGCTTTGCTTCGATTTCCGGTGCGCAGTCTTGGTTCCTCACTGCAATGTGAGGACTATGCAGAGAAATTCTGGGCAAGTGGAAAGAAGTCCTAGGCATTGTGCTGATCCGGTAGGTGATACATCAAATTTTCTTTCAGACGGCAGACATAGCTTTGATTCTTCACTCGGGAAGTGGGGCTGCGTCATTCCAGTTCGGCTGTGCATCGAGCCAGTAAGATGTGTGTTGATTTTCCGGGTGAAAGGCAGGTGTTGCATCAATTCTTTACTCAGGAAGTCAGGCTGCATCATTTCGGCATGGCTGTGCAGGAACTTCTCGGTCACAAAATGGCTGTGCTACATTTCCGGCAGCTGTGCGCCGACTTACAGTGCACAAGGAGTTTACTGAGGAGATTAAGACTTTTTGGCCCTGAGACTTCAGAAAACAGGAGGCAGACTCAATCAAAGCCCTTGGAGAGCACTTATCAGCAAAGTCAGGCAGGGCAGCAGGGCAACAGAACGGCAGCAGTCCTTCTCAGTAAAGCAGCCCAGATGAGTCCTTTGGACAGCCCGGCAGTTCCTCTTGGCAGGTTGCAGGTTCAGGTCCAGATGTGTCTGAGTTGGTGGGGTCAGAGACCCAATTTATATACCCAAAGATGCCTTTGAAGTGGGGGAGACTTCAAAGAGTGATTTTGAAGTGCACACATTCCCCTTTCAGTATAGGTCTGTTTGCCAGGGTCCCAGTAGGAGGTTTGGCATTCCATTGTGTGAGGACAGGCCACTAGCCTTTGAAACGTAAGTTTCAGGTCCTCCACCCTTCCAGCCCAGAAGAGCAATTCAGTATGCAGATGTGTGCAGGTGTGACTGAGTATCCTGTGTTTGTGGTTGTCTGGGTGAAATGCACAAGGAAGCTGACAGCCAGCCCAACCCAAACCTTGATTGGAGACAGGCTGTAAGGCACAGATGGATTTTAAGTGCAGAGAAATGGTCACTTTCTAAAAGTAGCATTTCTAAAATAGTAATATAAAATCCAACCTCACCAATAAGCAGGATTTTCTATTACCATTCTGGCCAAACTAAATATGACCTGGTTACCCCTTTCTGATCAGAAGCTACCACTCAAACAGTATATAAGGGAAGCCCTAATGCTATCCTATGAAAGGAGAAGGCTTCAGTAGTGGAAAACAAATTTAGGAGTTTTCCACTACCAGGACATATAAAACATACATGTACATGTCCTGTCTTTTACCTACGTAGCACTCTGCCCCATGGGATACCTAGGGCCTACCTAAGGGCTGCCTTATATGTAGATAAAGGGTAGCTTAAGGCTTGGCAAGTACTTTTAAAAGCTAAGTCTAGGTGGCAGTGAAACTGCACAGACAGGCCTAGCAATGGCAGGCCTGAGACATGGTTGAGGGCTACTAATGTGGGTGGATGTATTAAAATAAAAAATTGCTAATAGCGATTTCTTAAAATTTGCAAACACAATTTGCGAGATGCAAATACTGAATCGCTAAAAAAAATTCGATTCGGTAATTGAAAATCACAAATTGCGAAAATGGCAAACCAGAACAGCCTGATGACATCACAATCAGGAAGTGAGTCAGCCCATGCTGTTTCCAAGAGCCACACCCACAGGAGCAGGGAGAGAGACACAGCTCAGCACCAGGGAGTCAGCATTGTGAGCAAGCCAGGACCAAACAGCAACATGGCCAATGCTGGAAATGGGAAGGAGAAGGGAGACTGGAAGAGGAAGCTCAAATTCAGTGAGCAAGAATTGGAGGAGCTCACTGAGGAGGTTGTTAGGAACCATGACAAACTATTTGGCAAGAACTCACTCCAAGTACCTGAGAGTGATAAACAGAAACTCTGGTCTGACATCCAGACAAAAATATGTGCAGTGGGTATTGTGCAGCGCTCTGTGGAGGAGATACGCAAGCAATGGTACGACTTGCGTTCCCATGCCAAAGAGAAGGTGGCCAGCAGGCTAATTAAGGCAAGGAGCACCAGACGTGGACCATCCACCCAGACACCGTTCACTCCTATGGAAGACCTGGTGGAGGCCACATTGCTTCCAGAAGCTGTCAGTGGCGTTACTGACATTGGCACCTCAGGGTGCACCCAGCACCAGTAAAGGTAAAGCCAGTAATTATGTGTATCCCCTTATGTGCATGTACAAATGCCCCTTAGGAAATAGATATTAGCTTGCTGAACAGTGAAAAGTAGTCCATGTCAGATCTTACATAAAAAACAACTATGCCTTATGGGAGTGCTAGTACACAAATCTAAGGTGATAACACAACATAAATAGCAAGATAGTGGTCAGCCGCATAGAGAAACACCACAAACGACTTATATTGACAAAATTGAATTTTACCTTTAAAGCAACAATGCAAAAATCTGTGAAAAATGCAAAAACTGACATGCTGCACATTGTCCTTGCAGATGCCCCGATCCCTGCTGCTGCAGGATCTGAAAAAGTGGGGGAACCAGAAACACAGCCACAGTCTGACTCAAATACCAGTGAGTCCTACAGTATTGATCCTACTAGACACGTGGCAAGGGTGTTGCCACTCCCAGAGTATAACCTGGACTCAGATGAGATGCCAGAAGACGAACCCACACCACCACCACAGGCTAGCCCCACAGGAAGACAGCAGTCCCTGCACCAGCGACAGTTAACTCCCCTCAGGACGCACCATGATGCAGGCAGATAGTGCGCAGATGAAGGAAAGGGTCCATCAATCTTTGGTGGCCTTGAAGCTTCCATGTTGAAGGTGCAGCGCCTGCAATGCAAACACATGAGGTCACTGCACAGACAGTTTGTGTCTCACAATTATAATATGGCATTACTACACAAGGAGTTGGAGACTCTGATTGAGGGACAGCAAACAGCAGCTGAAAACACCAAGGAGTTGACACACGCCATTTGGGAACTCTGCACTGAGATACAGCAGGAGAGCGTCAGCCAGCACAGGCGCCATCACAAATTCTTGGGAAGGTTTGATAGCTTCTGTAGATCTGTCAATCGGCTCGCAAGTTCAACAGCCTTGGTATCATGGCGTGCTGTGGCCACACAGGTGGAGATGGCACATTGCAGTTGGGACTTTGCACAGGGATTGGTACAAATAACCAACGTACTGGATGCAATGCAAACAGCACGCAGTGCCACAACCAGCGAACTGGGTGTTGGGGACAGTGAGGAGTTCTCTAGCCTCAGCAGTCTGACAGTGCCTGTGATTGATCCAAGGCGTGGCAGTGCCAGACACAGTACTGCATGTGAACCTGCTACAAGAGGTGCCAGCGAGGGTACTGAGCACTCAAGTGGAGTGTGTGGACATAAGAAGTGATGTTGAGGGCTACAGGGAACTACCTAAACATGTAGCAATACAGTTATACTATGATGCTAATAGTGTGACACTGTTAATCGCTTATGTCTGCCTATTGTCATTAGCTATGTCCCAGTGACACATTTGTTACCTGAAGTCAAGGTAATAAAGATGCTAACTACAGAAATACATATTATTGAAGTGGAGTTGTCATTACTTACATCAAAAATGGTAGCGCATGATGTCAGCACGCCTTTGCCTGCCCTTTGCTGCACTGCTCTTGTCTGCTGGTTGAAGGGGTGGCAAGGGATCATCATCCTCATCTGAGTCTGGCTCCGTGAGTCACACTGGTATGCCCCTGGTGGTTGCTATGTTGTGCAAGATAGCACATGTGGCCACAATTTTGCATGTCGTCTCTGGGCTGTACTGTAGTGCACCTCCATGGATGCACCTGAAGCAGCTCTTTAGCAGCCCAGAAGTGCGCTCCACCACATTGCGGGTTGCCCTATGTGAAGCATTGTACCTCCTCTCTGCTGGAGTAGCAGGGCTCGGTAGGGCATCGGCATATAGGTGCGCGCAGCATAGGCACTGTCTCCTGAATGTACAGAGAGTGAAATGAGTACTTGTGATATCTGACATCACACTTACATCAATGCAACATTGTAAACCATCAAATTACCTAGTAGATATCCTTCACCAAACTCCCCAGCTAGCAGTCTTGTGTGAATCCCGCTGTGGTGAAAGATGTACGAGTCATGTGTGCTCCCTGGGTATCTGGCCACAAGATCAGTAATGATGTAGGAGGCATTGCATATCACCCGTATGTTCATAGAATGATTGCTTTTACGGTTGCGATACACATACTCGCTGGACGATGGTGGACATATTGCTACATGTTTTCCATTGATGGCACCTAGGACATGTGGGATCTGTGCTATCTGGTAGAAATTAATTTTAGTTTGTTGTAATGTGTGTGGGGTGATGGGGAATCTTCTGTACAGTTGTATTCTGGTCAGCATGGAACTGAGGAATGCGTTGAAAAATCTAGAGAGGGCACTCTGTGATACCCCTCCAGTTGCTGCTATGACCCCTTGTTAGCTCCCTGTGGCTAGTAGGTGCAGGGGGCATGATACCTGCACAAGGGTGGGTATGCAATTGCTCCTGTGTGTTGTGTGCTGCAGCATGGGTTGTAGCTCAGCTATCAGGTCAAGTATCATGGCTGAGCTTAACCTGTACTTCTCATAAATTTCCTCCTCAGTCTGGTCAAGAAGGGTAATGCGCACTCTGAAAATGCACTCCTGTCTCCTCCTCCCTCTCCTCAAAACTGCCAAGATCCTCATTCTCCTCGCCATGACGTAGAGTGCAGTTATTGTCGAAGAGCAGCTGAGGCATTCTGGGCCTCTTTATATAGGTTGCACCTGGTTTCAATTCATGGTAAATTGTATGAGCAAAAGGCCATTCTGCGAATAATCGCAATTTGCGTTTTTTATGCATCGCATTGCAAATCTTTTTTGCGTGTCGCAATCAGCGTATCGCAAATAGCATTATCGTTATCTGTGATTCGCTAATCGGTGATGCAATTTGCGTTTCGAAATTAGCGATTCGGTAATTCATATTGCTATTTGCGATACACTGTTTGCAACACGCAAATTCATGTCTCATTCGCAAAAAATCACAATTTTAACGATTCCTTATTTTCACACTGCGAATTCCTTTCATACATCGCAAAAGGCATTTTTGTATTCGCAAACGGCTGATTTTTGCGATTCGCACCATTTGTGAATGCCAAAAAGTTTGATACATCAGGCTCTAGAAGAGGCTAAGCTGACCAGTTCCAAATGGACTCTGCTGACGGCTTCTGCTAGAGTGAGTCTTTACCCTCAAGTGCTGTCCCTGAGGTCTTGGAACCACTGGTTGTGTCATAATGCATTTGTCTTAGCATCCTGATAAACATGGAACTTAAACCCCTTTTGGCTTCAAAGACTTCTGGAAGACTGGGACAAAACTGTTAAGTTGATCTGATGAAGGTGCGTTGCTGCTGGGATGAAGATTCAGGTTTCTCCCGCCTAGCTTTTCTGCAGCAGCAAATCTGATTCAGTGGGCCCTCACATAGTAGTGATCGAGCCTTGTGGAGCCCTCTTCAGCCTCAGCCTGCAGCCATAGTCCCACTGGAAGAATCCATGCTGCAAAAATTCTGAACTTGGAACTGTTCACTGGGCAAAGGTGTCAAAAGTATGAGGCAGGTGAGGGACCTTCTTTGGGTGTGAAATTAAAATTTCTCCTGCTGTCTCCATGAGAAAGAATACAGTTATCCCAGGACCAGTTTCTGCCTAGTTGTATATCTTCAGTCAGGTGAACTTTAGCTCCAGTGGCACAGTGAGCATGGGATGCATGTCTAGCAATACCAAGAGCCTTTTAGAGCGTTGCGTCAAACACAAAAACATTGACAGGAGTAATGCTTGCAAATAGTCTAACCTCTGGCATTCACTAGAGGCAGCATTCCAAACTATAATTTATTTTAGCCTTCCATGTCTCCTCAGTTTAGCCCCAGGCATATGTGACTTAATTCAACTTTGACAACGAAAACTGCTAATTACTTAGCTTTCAATAATGTTATTATTTAACTATAGCACCTGGAATGATCACATGTATTCTGCTATCTCTTAATGGGTTAGTACTCCACATTTCTATCCCTTTCAATTATCACAATATTTCCCAACGATATCTCACGAATTTTGTTAGGGAATCTATTAATTTCTTTATTCATTCTGTTAAGGTTTGTATGTGTTATTATTTGTTGGCCCTTTTGCGTCTTCTTATGCTGTGAATTCGCCTTCTAGTGGAAATGTTCCTAATGCATTATCAATTCTCCCTATTACATTATTTTGAATTGAGAACTTTTTGATAGAGACCAATTATACCCAACAGTTTAAAAATCATCTATGTTTGTAATTATCAGAAACAGTCCACAGTATCTTTCAGGAGCATTATGTTAACCTTTTGTCCTATGGTTTAGCCTTCTAGTCGGGACCATTTACATTTATTTTCATAGTGCAAGGTGTGCTCCTAGTACACCATATGATTCTTTTTCTTTTGTCCGTTTATCCAGATTATTATTTATTCCCATTGTGTATGTTATTGTTTACCTCTCTTTTTTGTAGAACTTGCCTGCTCAGATTCGTCCTAGGTTTGAAATAGAGAATTGTGGAATTTGGGCTACATATTCCACTGCATATCTTTTCCTTTTTGAAATCAGGAGGACACCCCTTTATTCCCATATTCGTATGCAACTATGTTTCACTTGACTGTTTCAGATTATGTTCCAAGTTTTTTTGCAAAGCTACATCTGATGCATTTAATTTTGTAGAATTCTTTTGAATTTTTGCACCCACCTTTCTAATCCTATTTAATGTCCTAGTATTTGGTGAGTTTCAATTGTTTCTCGTCAGTTGCTCTTACAAATTCAATTCCATTGTAAATGTAAGCGGAGATGCATGTGCGTCCTTTAATTTATGATGGAAGGGAACATTATTCTCATGGACGGAGAATATAAGAAACAACCAGAAAATGCGCAGCAGGTGATCATGCATAATGTAACTAACATATATGTGCACATCGTGCAACCTTTCCTCAGTGCACTGCTCTGGCCACAATGTCATTTAAGCCAAATGAAAAGACAGACCATCACTTTAACAATGGGTTGTTTCCACTTCTGCAATGGCTTTTAGGGGGTCATTCCAACCCTGGCGGTCGGTGTTAAAGCGGCGGCCAACCCGCCAACAGGCAGGCAGTAAAAAAAATGGAATTCTGACCCTGGCGGGAACCGCCAACACAGACCGCCACTTTAACACTCCGACCGCCACGGCGGGACAAACAAACAGCGCGGCGGTCACCGCCAACAGACAGGCGGCAGACAATGTACCGCCCACCCTATCACAACTCACCAATCCGCCACCTTTTCCGGGGCAGGAGCCCCGTCGATAAAAATACGGCGGAAACAGACTACGAACAGGAAAACGCTCACCCTACACACTCCACGAGGAAATTGGACAGCATGGAACCAGAACTACACATCCTACCAGCAATTGTCTACCTGCTCCTCTACCAGGAGCACGAACGCCGGCGCAGAAGGCAACGGTGAGTACTGCACCTACGACACAGGGGAGGGAGGAGGAGAAAAGAATACGGGCACACACATACGCGACACCCCCCCCCCCACCCAACTACCTACACACCAATGCAGAGCAACAACTCAGAGTGACACCCCCAAAGCCCCCGGAAGAATGCAAAGACAAAATAATATGTTATTGGAAATCAAATATATTGTAAGGCTAAGTAAATAAGTAAGTCGAACATCCCATAACTATATACACATATGTAAATTGTTCTGTCAAAATTGGCTTTCTGTCATTGTACGTGGGCAAATGGTCCCCAACACATGGGCAAAGCCCACACATGAGACACAAATCCATTTGAGAGAACACTGCAGGGGCATCAGATAGGAAAACTACAGGCACCTCAGGGGGAAGAGAAGGGGGGGCACATCAGCCACATGAGTCCACGACGCCAGATCCACGAGGGGCCTCCATGGCCACTGTTCAATCCTGGGGAGTGCAAAGCCACAGTCTCTCAAGTCCCTACAGTGGGTGGCTTGCCCACTGTGCCATCCTGGGGAGTGCAAAGCCACAGTATCTCAAGTCCCTACAGTGGGTGGCTTGCCCACTGTGCCATCCTGGGGAGTGCAAAGCCACAGTCTCACAAATCCCTACAGTGGGTGGCTTGCCCACTGTGCCATCCTGGGGAGTGCAAAGCCACAGTCTCACAAGTGGATGACAGACTCCAGCGGTACTGGAGGAGTCTTGGTGCCCAGAGTGTATCGTGCAGCCCTGTCCGACACTGATCCGGGCCTGCCCCTTCAGGGCCCAGCGGAGCGGTGCTTGAGAGGAAGGGCCCAGCGGAGCGGTGCTTGAGAGGAAGGGCCCAGCGGAGCGGTGCTTGGGAGGAAGGGCCCAGCGGAGCGGTGCTTGAGAGGAAGGGCCCAGCGGAGCGGTGCTTGAGTTGAAGGGCCCAGCGGAGCGGTGCTTGAGAGGAAGGGCCCAGCGGAGCGGTGCTTGAGTTGAAGGGCCCAGCGGAGCGGTGCTTGGGTGGAAGGGCCCAGCGGAGCGGTGCTTGAGAGGAAGGGCCCAGCGGAGCGGTGCTTGAGTTGAAGGGCCCAGCGAGCGGTGCTTGGGAGGAAGGGCCCAGCGGAGCGGTGCTTGAGAGGAAGGGCCCAGCGGAGCGGTGCTTGTCTTGAAGGGCCCTGTTCAGCAGTTCTTGAGACGGCGGTGCCCTGTTCAGCAGTGCTTGTCTTGAAGGGCCCTGTTCAGCGGTTCTTGAGACGGCGGTGCCCTGTTCAGCGGTGCTTGTATTGAAGGGCCCTGTTCAGCAGTTCTTGAGACGGCGGGCCCTGTTCAGCGGTGCTTGTCTTGAAGGGCCCTGTTCAGCGGTTCTTGAGACGGCGGGGCCCTGTTCAGCGGTGCTTTTCTTGAAGGGCCCTGTTCAGCGGTGCTTGAGACGGCGGGGCCCTGTTAGCGGTGCCTGTCTTGAAGGGCCCTGTTCAGCGGTTCCTGAGACGGCGGGGCCCTGTTCAGCGGTGCTTGTCTTGAAGGGCCCTGTTCAGCGGTTCTTGAGACGGCGGGCCCTGTTCTGCGGTTCTTCACATGTGTCTCCAGGGCACCAGATCTGGCCAATATCTGGTGTTCACTCGCCATCCGACTTCTCGCTTGCGGGGCCCTCCTGTGCTGGTGTCCCGTGCCCGTGGGTGTACTCCTTCACCCCCGGAATGGGTCTGGTGGGGCCCTCCTGGGCAGCTCGCCTGCTGCCGGACTGTCTGCAGTGCTGCCCTTGCCATCCTTGCCTGATCCTCTGTGTCCCTTGCCTCCCTTTGGAGATGTGCCAGGTGGCACCCCACTTCCTGACGGTGCCAGGGTGGTACCTGTGGGGGCTGCGGTCTCTGTCCTCTCGCGCCGGCCCTTGCCTTTTTTGGATTTTCTCCCAGGGGGTGGGCTGGATGTCCCTTTGCTGCTGGCCGATGTGGCTGCCCTCGAAGGTGGTGGACTCCAATATCCCTGGATAATGTCCTTGTAGGTCCAGGGCTTGTGGTGGCTGAGGTGCTGATTGGACTTTTACGAGATGGAGGGGGTGGGTCAGGTGATGGAAAGAGGTTAAGTTTGGAGAGGAAAAACTTTTGAGGAGCAATGGGAAGGGTAGGTGCAGTGGGTATGGGAGTGGAGGAAGAGGATGTGGTTGTAGGAGAGTCAAGTGTGCTGTCGTTGGGTGCAGGTGCTTGTGACGTAGGCTGTCGTGAGGTGGATGGCTGTTGGGTGGGTGTCTGCCTGCGTTTATGTGGTTTGGAAGAGGGGGTGACAGACACACTGGGAGAGGACACAGGGGACATGTAAATGGCAGTGGGGGTGGTGACTGCACGTGTGCGGAGTGTTCTGGTGGGTGTGCTGGTGATGGACGTAGTGGCTGATGAAGTGGTGCATGCAAGTGTGAGTGGAGACGTCACAGGGAGGGAGGAGGGGGACACAGAGGAGGCAGTGGCTGTTGGCATGTCTGCATGTGGATGTTGCTTGTGTGAATGCTTGTGGGATGTGTGGTGCTTATGTTTGGATGAGCTGACCTTGGGTGTTGAGGTGTGTGCAGGCTGGTCTGTAGGTGTGTCTGGGATAGGCAGAGGAACAGGGGAGTGGGACTGGGTGGAGGGAGTTGGAGGAGGGAGGCAGGAGACAGGGAAAATGGCTGCCGTCAGTGCCGAGGCCAGAGCGTTGAGCGATCGCTGATGGGCAGCCTGACCCGAATGAATGCCCTCCAGGTATGCATTGCTCCGATGCACCTCCCTTTCCACCCCCTGGATGGCATTCAAAAGGGTAGACTGCCCAACAATGAGCATCCGGAGGAGGTCAATGACCTCCTCACTGAGTGCAGCAGGGGTAACTGGGGCAGGGCCTGAGGTGCCTGGGGCGAAGGAGATGCCCGCCTTGGTGTGTGAGCGGGCACAGGGCGAACGCTGAGGGGCTGCTTGGAGGGCGGAGCTGGTGTGCTGGGTGGGGGCTGTACCTGTTGTTGCTGTGGGCACAGATGTTGCCGCCACCACAAGGGAGCTCCCTTCCGAGGACGTGTCGGTGTCACTGATGTCTCCACATGTCCCCGTTGTGGAGCCCCCCTCGCCCTCCGTCTCACTGGTGAAATCAGAGGGGGTCATTCTAACTCTGGCGGGCGGCGGAGGCCGCCCGCCAGAGTTCCCCCCTCCGAAATACCGCACCGCGGTCAGTAGACCGCGGAGGGTATTCTAAGTTTTTCCCTGGGCTGGCGGGCGGTCGCCAAAAGACCGCCCGCCAGCCCAGGGAAAAACTCCCTTCCCACGAGGATGCCGCCTCGTAATCGAGCCGGCGGAGTGGGAAGGTGCGACGGGTGCTGTTGCACCCGTCGCGTATTTCACTGTCTGCCAAGCAGACAGTGAAATACTTGTAGGGGCCCTCTTACGGGGGCCCCTGCAGTGCCCATGCCAGTGGCATGGGCACTGCAGGGGCCCCCAGGGGCCCCGCGACCCCCCCTACCGCCATCCGGTTCCCGGCGGGCGGACCGCCGGGAACTGGATGGCGGTGGGGGGTCGGAATCCCCTCGGCGGCGCAGCTAGGATTCCAAAGGGCGGCGGTACACTGGCGGGAGACCGCCAGTGTTGCCGGTCCGACCGCGGCTTTACCGCCGCGGTCGGAATGCCCTTGGGAGCACCGCCTGCCTGTCGGCGGTGCTCCCGCCGACCCTGGCCCCGGCGGTCTTAGACCGCCGGGGTCAGAATGACCTCCAGAGTCCGTTGCATGGCCCTCCGGGGCCATGTGAGATGCAGCTCCCTCGTGCTCCAATGCCACTTCTCCTCCGCCAGATGATGCTAATGCACACATAAACAGGAAGAGCAGACAAAAAAAGTGGGGGGGGAAATAAAGACATGTTGAGTGCGTGCATTGGCAACACAGTTGGCGGAGAGGACAGACACAGAACCCCCCTGCACTACGCCGCGCACTTGGGGTACACTACTCAATTAGTGAGACTTGCCCTACAAGCCAATGGACGACATCTGCACACATAGGTGACACAAGGCCATGGATAGCTGTACTTGGCACCCTACAGAGGTGGAGGGCGGGGGCACAGGGCCATGCCTTACGGAGGGGACTAGCCTACAGAAATCGCCCTGGCCTAGGGATACCCACATCCCTCCTCCCCCAACCAGACACCTCCACTGCGCGCGAAGATAGCAGAATGTGCTTGTACTCACCCCCTTGTGTCTGCTGTGATGTCCTCACGCACCCATCCAAATCTGGGTAGGCCACCGCCAGGATCCGAGACATCAGGGGGGTCAATTGACGAGTGCACCCCTCCTACGTTGGGAGGCCATCCCCAGCAGAGCCTCCGCGGTCTTTCTGCTCCCGCGGCGGATGTCCTCCCACCTCTTGCGGCAGTGGGTGCCCCGTCTGTTGTGGACCCCCAGGGTCCAGACGTCCTTGGCGATGGCACGCCAAATGTCGACTTTCTGATGGGCGCTGACCTATGTGACACGTACAGGGAGAGAAAATAAAATATCAACATTTTCTGCATGCTCAATGTGAGTGTCCCCCCAACCCCACCCTTGCCATGTGGCACATGCTCTCATCTGTCGTTTGATGCATGCCTCATACGCTCCCCTCCGCACCTTCGTTCATTCACCCCACTCAAACCAGGCATTGCCCACAGAGCATGGTCCCAGTGTACTAACCTGTTGGTCTGGAGGACCATAGAGTAGCGCATACTGGGGGAGGACCCCATCCACGAGTTTCTCCAATTCTTCAGAAGTGAAGGCAGGGGCCCTTTCCCCAGTCACAGCAGCCATTGTCTCTTCCAGACCGAGGTCACAGCAGCACTTGCAGTATAGGTCCTCTCCTGTGGATGATCAGGTCTCGAGTGATTAAGATGATAGAAAATGGCGGTCACGCCCGCGGCGGTGCGTACCGCGGCGGTGCGTACCGCGCCCGCCGGCGCACTTCGTCATTGGCTCCTGAAACCCATAGGGTTCTATATTAACCAATGCGGCTTTGCACCGCGGTCTTCGACCGCCTACTGCCATGGTGTGCCACGCCAGCGCATTGACCTCACATCCCATTGTCACACTTCACAGGTCAGGCAGCCGCCATTTCAAGGGACCAAATGGCTTAATTTCTACTGCGTCACACAGGCCTAGGCCTTGCATTGCCACTCATACAAGCCATTCAATGCATAGCGAATCGTGTACTGTGCAAGCTGTGGGAACGTACCTGGGGTTTGCTTGACTCTGTGCTCCATGTTGTCCTTCCTAGGCACCGTCCGCTGGGACTTGCGAGGAGATGGAGGAATGTTCCGTGTACAGACCGCTGGTGGACCTGTCGACAATGGAAGAAAGACATGTCATACTGACATACAGACTTGACCGAGCCACTATACAGGAACTGTGTGCCCAGCTGGAGCCAGACCTGATGTCACCCATTCGCCAACCCACAGGGATTCCCCCTCTGGTGCAGGTTCTGTCAGTACTCCATTTTTTGGCAAGTGGGTCATTTCAAACAACAGTGGCCATTTCATCAGGGATGTCTCAGCCTATGTTTTCTAAGGTTTTGTCCAGAGTGTTGTCTGCCCTGATGAAATACATGCGGAGCTACATTGTTTTCCCTGAGGTGGGCGATTTGGCTACAGTGAAGGGTGATTTCTATGCCCTTGGACATATTCCCAACATCATTGGTGCCATTGATGGGACCCATGTGGCTTTGGTTCCCCCCAGTGAAAGTGAACAGGTGTACAGGAACAGAAAAAGTTATCATTCTATGAATGTCCAGGTGGTCTGTTTGGCTGACCAGTACATCTCCCATGTAAATGCCAAGTTCCCTGGGTCAGTGCATGACGCGTACATCATGCGAAATAGCAGCATCCCTTATGTGATGGAACAGCTACAGAGACACCGTGTGTGGCTAATTGGTGACTCTGGTTACCCCAACCTGTCGTGGCTACTGACCCCAGTGAGGAATCCCCGGACCAGGGCAGAGGAACGGTACAATGAGGCCCATCGGCGGACTAGGAGGGTGATCGAGCGGACCTTCGGCCTCCTGAAGGCCAGGTTTAGGTGCATGCATATGACAGGTGGATCCCTAATGTACTCACCGAAGAAGGTGTGCCAGATCATCATGGCCTGCTGTATGCTTCACAACCAGGCTTTGCAACGCCAGGTGCCTTTCCTGCAGGAGGATGGTCCAGAGGGTGGTGTTGTGGCAGCTGTGGAGCCTGTGGAGAGTGAAGAGGAGGAAGACGACGGGGACGACACAGACAACAGGGACACAGTGATACAACAGTATTTTCAATAACACACAGGTACGAATCAACACCGCCATTTTACATGTACTTACAGTCTCCTGCCTCTCTACTGTTTGAGTTTCCCCCCAGTTTATGTTAACTGAGTTGTGACTTTCCCTTCCGTTTTCAGAGATGTTGGCCCCACTGCGTGACCTCTGCTTTGTTTGCCCATGGACTACAGCTGTGTGACAGTGGTATGTTGTCATCACAATGTAACTGAACATTTAGGCACCGTTATGTCTAATACATGTGTTCAAAATACAAGCAGACTCCAAATAATTTTAGTGCAATAAGTGATTTTATTTAAGTGCTAAAGTTAGGGACATGCTTGAAAATCGGTGATGGGTGATGGTGGAGTAATGTCCATGGCAGAGTCCAGATTTTCAGTCTCACAGGTGCATTGTCCATATGCCTGTGGAAGGATGGAGCAGGGGCAGTTCAAGGTTGGACAGGGTGACAATGTGGGACAGTGGGATGACATCAGGGGGTATCCTTTGCTGGCGGGGGTCTTGGCATCCTACTCTGTCTTCTTCCTAGAACTCAGGTACCGCTTGCGGGGTGGTTCTTCTTCTGCAGGAGGTGGGGTTCTGGTGGCCTGTTGTTGTGTGGGGGCCTCCTGTCCACTAGCGCCGGCGGAGGTGGTAGGCTGTTCCTGGTCCATGCTAGTGACAGGGGCCCTTTGTGGTGCCACATGGTCCCGCAATGTGGTGACAATCTGGGTAAGAGCCACGACGATGGTCCCCATTGCGGAACTAATGGCTCAGAGTTCTTCCCTGAACCCCATGTACTGTTCCTCCGGCAGTACCTGGATCTCCTGGAACCGGGCCAGTACGGTAGCCATCGTCTCCTGGGAGCGGTGGTATGTTCCCATGATGGAGGAGAGGGCCTCGTGGAGAGTGGGTTCCCTGGGCCTGTCCCCCCCCTGTCGCACAGCAGCCCTCCCAGTTCCCCTGTTTCCCTGGGCCTCTGTCCCCTGGACCGTGTGCCCACTACCACTGCCCCCAGGTCCCTGTTGTTGTTGGGGTGGTGGGTCAACCTGGGTGCCCTGTAGTGGTGGACACACCGCTGATTGACGTGTCCTGGAGACAGAGGCATGGGCCCGCTGGGTGGGAGCTGTGCTGGTGTTCCCAGAGGGGGTAGGTCTGCTATGGCCTGTGGCTGTGTGATGGGAACCGACTGTCCCGAGGTCCCCGATGGGCCGGGCTGGTCATCTGGGTCCAGGGAGACAGAGCTGCTGTCATCACTGGGAGCCTCTTCTGGGGGTGGGATGGACATTTCTGGACCCTCCTGGGCAGTGTGGTGGCGTTCGGGTCCTGCAGGGGTATAAGAGTATGGTTATTGCTTCTGTTTGTGCCATAGTGTGCAATGGGTGGGTGACCGTGTACCCCAGTGCTGGCATTCCCTTGTGGGGGCTGTTGTGACGGTGGCTTGTGGGGGAGATGGGTATGTGCAGTGGGCATGCTTTGGTGATGGGTGTCCATGCTTTGTGGACGCATGCAGGGCTAGGTGTTGGGATGGGTGGGTTGTGATGGTGAGCCATTTGCAAGGAGTTGGTGTGATGGGGTTGGGGGTGAGGGTGAGGGTATGATTTGGCATGCAGGTGGGGTGGGGGGAATGAAGTAGTGAAGATTTGACTTACTAGAGTCCATTCCTCCAGCTACTCCTGCGAGGCCCTCAGGATGCAGGATGTGCAAGACTTGCTCCTCCCATGCTGTAAATTCTGGGGGAGTAAGTGGGGGTCCGCCGCCAGTCTTCTGCACCACAATGTTGTGCCTTGATACCATGCAACCCACCTTCCCCCGTAGGTCGTTCCACCGCTTCCTGATATCATCCCGATTTCGTGGATGCTGTCCCACAGCGTTGACCCTGTCCACTATTCTTTGCCATAGCTCCATCTTCCTGGCAATGGTGGTGTGCTGCACCTGTGTCCCGAAGAGCTGGGGCTCTACCCGAACTATTTCCTTAACCATGACCCTGAGTTCTGCGTCAGAAAACCTGGGGTGTCTTTGGGGTGCCATGGGGTGGTGTGGATGAGGTGTGGGGTGGTGTATGTGTTGTAGAGTGTGGTGAGTGTGGTGGTGTATGGTGTTTTGTGCGTGGATATTGTGTGGGTGATGTTGTGATTTGCATCTGTGTGATGGTGTACTCTATTCTGTGCTGTCTCTCTCTGGCCTTCAGTCGCAATTGTGGTCGTAAGGGTTTGTGGGTAATGTAGATGTGTGTTTTATATTGTAATGGGTGTGTGGGAGTGGTGTGTGTATGTGTCTCAGGTGAGTGTATTTTGAATTGTCCAATGTGGCTGTGTTTTGTAAAGGTGTATGTATTTTGAGTGCGGCGGTTTGTACCGCCAATGGAATACCGCGGTTGAAAGACCGCTGCAGGGATTTGTGGGTCGGAATAGCATGGGCGTATTTCTGTTGGCGTGACGGTGGAGGTTTGGTCATTGCCAGTTTTTCGCTGGCCGTTGGTGTAGCGGACTTTTGTTGTTGTCGGGTTTTTGTCGGTTTGCCAGTTGCGGGTCAGAATGACCGTGACGGTTTACCGCGACCGCGGCGGTGTTATGCCAGTCTTCTGACTGGCGGTAAGCGCCTTTTACCGCCGAAGTCAGAATGACCCCCTTAGTCTCATTTTTTTTGGACTGCCATTCCATTGACAGTACAGAGCCTATATTACATAGAAATACATATGACATGGTTCTGGTGTTTAATGATAGTATTCCAGAGGGGGCGTGGCCAAGATGGCGGCGAGTGCGGCCGCTTGAATCAGAGCTCCGCGCCCGGCCCATAATTATCCTGTAATCCTCCTGTCCCCAGGCGTTGAAAACCTCCGAACTCACATGCTTCATGCTCAGTAACATCCCGAAACCCTGAAGACCTGAACAAACTGACGCAGCGGCTCGCCCGGGGCCGCGATGGTAAAGAGACGCGGACGCGCTCCAGCGTGGAGCCGAGCGACCCGACGATAGCGGCGGCTGCACCCTGCGCGCAGGTACGGAGCGATCCTAGCGCTGCGGGTGGGGACGGCGAGGAGCCACGGATGCACCCTTGCATGCCATAGACGCCCGATCTAACGGGCTGCTTAAGACTCCGGACGAACATTAGGGCCTAGTTGCGAAGCACGCGCATAGTGACGCGGCCCGATTGAGATCTAACTGCGGACAAGAAAAAAGGCCGTAGACCGAAGTTTCTGGAAACTGCTGTTTAATCATACCGAACGCTTGCGTGCTAAGGAGAGGCCAGGTTGATGGGGATGTACGGAGCCTAGCAACAAATGCGGTGCGCTAGCCATTCCTAACACGAAACGTACAACGGACCTCAAAGGTGAAATCAAACTACGCTGTGCTCTATTGAAGGAGTGTTTAGGGTGGGCCCAGAAGTCAAGCACTATGTAAAGGCATCCACTACACCCACCAACGAAAACTGTACTCAGTGACATTCCCTAGCCTTGCACACAGCCTGGGTGCAAAGCCGTTTCTTCCTTTCTTTTTTTTTCCTAACATAAATCGCGCAGTTACGGGCACCGCAGCACGCAACCACGGATACACCCTCGCATGCCATAGGCTCCCAATCTAACGGGCAGCTTAAGACCCTGGACGAACATTAGAGCCCAATCGCAGAACACAAGCATGACGGCGTGGCCCGATTGAGATCTAACTGCGGACGAGGAAAAAGCCGCAGATCGAAGTTCTTGGGAACTGCTGTTTAATTACACCAAACGCTTGCGTGCTAAAAAGAGGTCAGGTCGATGGAGAAGTACGGAGCCCAGCAACAACTGCGGAGCGCTAGCCATTCCCAACACGTAACGCACATCGGAGTTCAAAGGGGAAATCAAACTACACTGTGCCCTATTAAGGGTGTGTCTTGGGTGGGCTCGGAAATCAAGCACTAGGTAAAGGCATCTACCACACCCACCAACGAAAATTGGAATCAGTGACATTACCTAGTCTTGCATACAGCCAGGGAGCAATGCCATTTCTTCCTTTTCTCTTTTCCTAACATAAAACGCACAGATACGGGAACCTCAGCGCGCAACCGCCAACTGCAAGTACCAGGCACACCTCTCATGCAAAGAGCAAAGCTGATTCTCCCCCAACATAAAACGCACAGACACGTGCGCTGCAGCACGCAATCGTCAATTGCACACATCCGGTGCGTACCTTTTGCGGAACGCATCAAGCTCCCACTGTTGGGCACACAACAAATTTCGCCTAATACAAGAACTATATAAACTAACCACCTTAATCACAACGCAATATGAAGAGAGCTCAGAACAGGCGAAACCATGGTGAAACCGAAGCCACCGAGGGGCCAATCAGAGACCAGACTTGGGGACCCGCCAACGATGGAGAGCCCAGATCCACTGCACAAAGTGACTGAAACGCTAGCTGCTCACTCGTTACAAATTGACAAGGTACTGCAGGCAATGTTAGAAACTAAAACATCCCTGGAAGGAAAGATAGATGCAATGGCAGTGGAAGTCACTATCCTACGCACTGAACACCGGAAGCTAGCGGATAGAGTAACCACCGTCGAATCTACCCTAGAAACATCTCAACCAAATATAGAGGACATGAAAAACCGAATACAACAGCAGGAATCTGAGATAATACAACTCCAAAGATGCGCGGAGGAGGCGGAAGGCCGGTCACGCAGTAATAACATTAGATTTATGGGATTCCCGGAGCAAATCGAGCTCCCTAACGCAGAGTTATTTCTAGAGAGCTGGCTAAAAGATCACATATTGCAGCAGGAGGCCTCCCCTTTCCTGACAGTGGAGCGGGCACACCGGATCCCGGGCGGTCCCGCACGCCCGGGAGCCCCTCCTCGCCCATTAATAGCCAGGCTGTTGAATTACCGTGATAGAGATCAAATCCTAAAGAGATTCCGTGCGCTGGGACCCGTCGAAATTTAAAACGTAAAAGTCACAGCCTATCCGGACTATACAGCAGAGGTCCAGCGCAGACATGCCACCTTTACTAAGGCAAAACAGGTACTACGCAATAAGAACTTTCCATACTCCCTCATGTATCCTGCCAGATTACGAGTAGTGGATGGCGATAAAACTCACGTCTTCCCGTCCCCAGAGGATGTATGGACTTGGATCCACGCCAAGGGCTTAATAGACCCCACAGATGAACACCCAGAGCAAAAGGAATGGCTAACACAAAAAAAGCGTAAGAAAAGGAAATTGAAACCCAGAACGGGATCACGCCCTACTGAAAAGCAAGCATCGGACTGGCAAGCTCAAGCATTAAAGGACGTTAATAGGTTCTCGAGTATTCGAACACAGCACAACTGCGAATATGGCACCACAGACTCGGACTCGGTGGGGTCCCCGCAAAGCCTGCCCACATCCCCACTAATCTCGGGACCGGTGGTCACACCACGTACAGCAGACGACCTCTGAAAAGGTAACACACAGATGCAGCGATTAACCTACTCCGAAAGCCATAAACACTATGGGCCATATTTATACTCCGTTTGCGCCGAAATTGCGTCGTTTTTTTTGACGCAATTTCGACGCAAAACTAACACCAACTAACGCCATATTTATACTATGGCGTTAGAGGCGAATAGCGCCAAAGTTCCCGGAATGTGCGTCATTTTTTAGCGTGAACCCCTTCCTTGCGTTAATGATATGCAAGGGAGGCGTTCCCGTCTAAAAAATGACTCCCAGGCCTTTACGTGGTATTTATACTCCCGGGCAAAAGAGACGCCCGGGAGTTGGCGTGGCTAAAAACGGCGCATTTGCGCCACTTTTTAACGCCTGCTCAGGGCAGGCGTTAAGGGGCCTGTGGGCTCAAAATGAGCCCACAGGTGCCCTCCCATGCCCCCAGGGACCCCCCCTGCCACCCTTGCCCACCCCAGGAGGACCCCCAAGGATGGAGGGACCCACCCCAGGGACATTCAGGTAAGTTCAGGTAAGTATAATTTTTTATTTTTTATATTTTTTTTTGGTGGCATAGGGGGGCCTTATTTGTGCCCCCCTACATGCCACTATGCCCAATGACCATGTCCAGGGGACAGAAGTCCCCTGGGCATGGCCATTGGGCAAGGGGGCATGACTCCTATCTTTACAATGATAGGAGTCATGTTGATGGGGGATGGGCGTCGTTAAAAAATGGCGCAAGTCGGGTTAAGACGATTTTTTCGACGTAACCTGACTTGCCCCATTTTAAGACGCCCATGCGCCATTTTCCCCCTACGCCGGCGCTGTCTGGTCTACGTGGTTTTTTCCCACGCAAACCAGGCAGCGCCGGTCTGATTGCGCCGTCTAACGCCATTCCATAAATACGGCGCCCGCTTGGCGCTTCAGAATGGCGTTAGACGGCGCAAAACTTTTTGACGCTAAACTGCGTTAGCGCAGTTTAGCGTCAAAAAGTATAAATATGGGCCTATGCGTCTGAAGCCGGCGTGCCTTCCAGCCTGAACGCGCCTAATTGGGAGAAGACGACACCCGAATGGGCCGGACCCTGCGGCCACCTTGGACCACATACCACAGCAGCCCCCTAACCCAGATGGGTTCCCGTATGGACACGAATCGGCTCGAAGCCACTCTTGCACCTGTTGTGCCTGGTTATTCACACTTTTCCCCCTTTCCCCCTTTCTTCTATACTCCTCTTGCTCTTAATTCCTTAAGGTATGTATTAACCACACCACACTCGAGGGTTGATCGGATTTGGGGAGGTCGTTGGGCGATGGGCGAGGGGATGCAGCAAATCCTACTTAAAAACATGCGCCGCTAGTGATTCGTATACAAAACGTTTCAATGACATACAACATTGTAACCTGGAACATAAGAGGCCTGGCTAACCCAACTAAAAGACGCAGAGTACATACATATCTCAAACGCCACAAAGTGCATATAGCTATACTAAAGGAGACCCCATGCCACCACACAAGAATTAAAGGAAATTAATAAGAGCTGGTCGGGCACTGTTTATGGAACTAAAATATCCAAATATGCAAAGGGAGTACTGATATGGATCGCACCAGGGATCCCATACACGGTCCAAGACACATATATAAACACAGGTGGCAGATATGTCTGCCTCAGTGGAGAGTTGGATGGTAGACTGCTAGCCATAGCTGGTATATATGCCCCAAACTCGGGACAAGGGGAATTCCTGAGGGCCACATCCGTACAGATCTCACGGGACCCGTCCCTACCAATTATCTGGGGAGGAGATTTTAACAGTGTACCGGACATCTCTATGGACAGATCACACCCGCCATTAATAAGCGCTCCTAGTAGACGGGTATCTGAGATGTTAAGGTCCTGGATAACAGAACGGAGGCTACACGATGCATGGAGAAGTCTCCATCCCGTTGATAGAGAATATTCCTTTTATTCACCCGTACACAACCTCCACACACGGATTGATTTACTATTATGCTCGCCCACATTAACACACTTAGGTGGTCATTCTGACCCTGGCGGTCTTTGACCGCCAGGGCGGAGGACCGCGGGAGCACCGCCGACAGGCCGGCGGTGCTCCAATGGGGATTCCGACCGCGGCGGTAAAGCCGCGGTCGGACCGGCACCACTGGCGGGGTCCCGCCAGTGTACCGCGGCCCCATTGAATCCTCCGCGGCGGCGCATCTTGCTGCACCGCCGCGGGGATTCCGACCCCCCCTACCGCCATCCAGATCCCGGCGGTCGGACCGCCGAGATCCGGATGGCGGTAGGGGGGGTCGCGGGGCCCCTGGGGGCCCCTGCAGTGCCCATGCCACTGGCATGGGCATTGCAGGGGCCCCTGTAAGAGGGCCCCTACATGTATTTCACTGTCTGCTGCGCAGACAGTGAAATACGCGACGGGTGCAACTGCACCCATCGCACAGCTTCCACTCCGCCGGCTCGATTCCGAGCCGGCTTCATCGTGGAAGCCTCTTTCCCGCTGGGCTGGCTGGCGGTCTGAAGGCGACCGCCCGCCAGCCCAGCGGGAAAGTCAGAATTACCGCCGCGGTCTTTCGACCGCGGAACGGTAACCTGACGGCGGGACTTTGGCGGGCGGCCTCCGCCGCCCGCCAAGGTCAGAATGAGGGCCTTAATACATAGCGCCAACTATCTGGCCAAAACCCTATCGGACCACTGCCCCCTAATCGTCACACTGAGATGGGGTATTCAGCCATCACGAATACCCACTTGGCGCTTTCAACCCATCTTGTTGCGCGACCCGCCATTCCGGGAAGAACTAGCTAACACCATAAAATCATATTTCACAATTAATCGTCAAACAGCCACAACACGCGCAATCGAGTGGGATGGACACAAGGTGGTAGTCAGGGGCATGTGCATCGGGGCTGCAGGAGGTATCAGGCGCACACTGCTCTCAGAGCTACATGATACCGAGGAGAAATTACGGAAGGCAGAATGCGAGGCGGCCTTAAATAGTACTGCTAAGAATAACACGATCACACTCAAAAAGCAATGGGGCGATGCCGAAACCCGTCTCCGAAAATTCGACTATCGATATCATACGGCGCGATTACACGCCGAGGGCGATAGATCAAGTCGTATGCTGGCCTGGTTAGCGAAAGGGACCCAGCAGCATACTCCTATAAATGCCATCCGCCTAGATACTGGTGTGATAGTGAATACACAATCAGAAATAAACAACGCATTTAGGCAGTTTTATGCAAGGTTATATCAGGCAGAACCTCCCCCACTCGCACCACAACTAGAAGATTTCTTCAAGACTTCCCACGTAAATCAATTAACGGCTGCACAAGCACTAGAGTTAGACAAACCCATCGAAAGTGCCGAAATAAAACAAGCACTGCAACAGCTAGAAACCGGGGGGGACGGACTACCGATCGAGTACTATCAGACTTTCTCATCACAAACGCTCACTCCATACTCCATATCTGACCATGCTACAGGAGGCATATGAAACAGGTCATCTCTCAGACTCACAGCGCGAAGCTACGATTGTAGTCCTCCATAAAAAGGGCTGCGACCCACTGGACGTACGCTCTTACCGACCCCTATCACTTTTAAACTCGGACTGTAAAATATTAGGCAAGGTACTATCCAACCGACTTCTCCCAATAATTTCTTCCCTGGTACACCCAGACCAATCAGGATTAATACCAGGACGCAGCACCTCTATCAACATCAGGAACCTATTGCGCCTGATCGCTGAAACTCCTGAAACAGACTACTCCAGAGTTGCGGTTTCACTAGACGTTGAAAAAGCTTTCGACACACTGGGATGGCCATATCTGATGGCAACCCTGCAGTTACTGGGATTTGGTAAAGTGTTCACACGCTGGATATCTATCTTATATTCAGACCCCATAGCTAGAGTAAAAACGGGCACCATCACTTCCGAAAAATTCAAGATCGGTAGAGGCATGCGACAGGGATGCCCCCTATCACCACTTCTGTTCGCACTAGCCATAGAACCCCTTGCGGCTAAATTGCGCAATGAAGCCACAAGATGGGGCATACCGGACGGCGTGGAACACCACATAGTGTCCTTATACGCAGACGATGCATTAATATACTTACGTAACCATACTGAATCCCTACCAATCCTGCTACAGTTATTGAACTCATTCGGAGACATATCCGGCCTACGCGTTAACTGGGCCAAATCATGTCTATTCCCCATGCGTCGACTACCCGACACACAGACCCACATACTCACTGAGCATAATTTACAATGGACTTACAGCACTTTCAAATATCTAGGAGTGCACATATATCATGATGAATCTGACCTCAAGGAGGGCAATCTAGACCGGACGATTAGATCAATAAAAGGACTGCTGCCCTTTTGGTGCGCACTACCACTATCACCTATGGGTAGAGTGGCATTAATCAAAATGATTATACTCCCTCGACTACTATATTTTTTCGCTGCCCTACCACTATGGCTTCTAGCACTTTTTTCGCACAGCTGAATAAGCTGTTGCTAGACTTGATATGGAGCACCGGACGTAAACGTGTGGCTTTGGCTAAGATCTGCCTACCACTGGACAGAGGCGGGATGGGTGTACCACAATTTGAGCTCTACTACGCAGCTGCTCAGCTGCGGTGGATCTTAACTTGGTTACAAGACCCCACTCACTCGGAAACCCACACTGTGAGCACACAACTGGGTGGTTTAAACATACTGGAATGGCTCGTGGGACGTGTGGCCCTACCGCGACACAACAATATCCTGTTAAAAGTGGCCGAAAGGGTGTGGCGGCGCTATGTGAACAGGGGACCCGGAAAACCACCATACTCGCCTAAGACCCCATTACTCGCCATCCCAGGGGTACATAGATTACATGGCCGTCTGTGTCTCACTGATTGGGCCGCCAAAGGCCTCCGGTTAGTGGGAGAATTATTCGCAGAGGGCCAATTTCTCCCCTACGAGGCACTCGCGTCGACGTACACTCTGGGACAGGGCAGTTTTATTATGTACGGCGCACTACAATCTCTAATACGCAACGCATGGGGACACGGTAGCAGGGAACCACTACCATCACCTATTCTGCATGAATTGCTATCAGACATCGGTACATCAACACGTATCTCAGGGATCCATAACGTGCTACGAGCTAACCCAGAAGAAGCACAGCCACAAGCTAAGAACAAATGGGAAAAAGCACTTCACACACAATTCACAGCTCCAACATGGTCCATGGCCCTCACATCCACACGCGAGGTATCGCGCAACGCACGGTCCAGCTCAACTACCTACACCAGACGTACCTGACTCCACACCGAATCCACCACATGTACCCCCAAGCTAGTTCTGATTGTCCAAGGTGTGGTAACACGGAAGCTGATTTCTTGCACATGACCTGGAACTGCCCACCACTACTCCGAGTATGGCAAGACATCACACAACAAACTGCTACATGGCTGGGTATTCCCCTAGCACTTACCCCTGAGTCCTGCCTATTGGGTATCAGACACAAAAGTAGCAAAGATAAACAAAAACACAGATGCGCAGATCTAGCATTTGTAATCCTCAAACGACTCATCGCCACACAGAGGAAATCACCTAGCGCCCCAGATTCCCGCCACTGGAAAACTGACGTACAGCGTTGGGTCAATGCAGAAATACAGGTGTTGCACACATTGCGTGATATAGGAGTGGTAGTCAAGCATGCTGATATATGGGACTCCGTGGCAGATCAACTACAGGAAAAAGATGATACACGACCTCCCTAGTCTTCTGGAAAAATACTGATCCGAGACATCACAACCAACATATTTCCTATACATAACTACCTAGACCTGAAACTTCATTCAAACACAGATGATAGGAATATAAACACACACCCTAGATATACAGCTGCGAAACTATATCCACAAAGGTAAACTCCACCCACGACAAATGCATCCTGCTCGTAATCATTACCCTTCGCCCTGATTGCCCCGTAGACCTCCCCCCCCCCACGGCGGACTTACCCCCTACATCAGACCACCAAACAACAGACTCGCGACCACTTATCAAACAGAGTATAATCTTCATACCTTTCTACTATCTATTTTTTTTTTCCCCCACTCTATTCCTATCTTGTATAAGTATTTTAGTAGTATGCGTTTTGTTTATGTAATAAATGCAATAAAAAGATTTAACAAAAAAATAATGATAGTATTCCAGAGCTATACCATCCAAACATATAGCTTTAGCAATGACGTCAGATGGAGACCTTGACATTGGGGCATTGAGGGGCAATGCTGCCAGCACAGGTAGGTGTAGGGTGACAATACAACACAAAAGAAAAGAAAAACATTAGGGAGCAAATACTGAGAGAATTACACTCAAAGTATCTAATGGAAAACAGAGAGATTCTGATAGAAAATCATGAGAATAGTAATACCATAAGAATAGCTTGGAATGGGCTTCGGCTAGCACTGCTGTATCCCCACACCCACCTTCTTCCTACTCTGCTTTATTTACCTACTATACATATTATCTAACTCATGCGCATACCCACTTCTTTTGCTCTTATGGCACAGCCCCTTAGATGAAATTACATTTTAAGTGGAAAGTACTAACTGCTGTTTCGATTGAAAAGCTCCAAAGTCACTAAGCTCTGAGCTCCAGTTTGCAGGAAGGGAGCACCGCATGCACACTAATAGAAGGCTACTACAGAGGTGAAAGTTGAGGAAGGCTAGAAAGTAAGAGGAGCCCACTGGTGCAGAATCCCTATCACATGCCTCCTAATTTACCCAGGACCAGAAACCCCGGACACAGAGGAGAACCAATGAAATCTTCTAAAACACATGCAGCTCAGACTTTAAGAATAAAGTCCTCCCTCTCCAAAGGTTGAATAATCTCAGAGCTATCAATAACATTAAAAGGATAAATGGTTCCAAAAAATCAAACGACACGACTAAACTTATCCATCTTCACAGAGAGGATACAGTGGTAAGAAAGAAAAAAATGGCTATGCCTTGAGTTTCTCAAAGTGTTATTTATGACTATTCATGTATAAAGACATCCAGCTCTATTACTGCCTTATTATGGAGAAGTACATCTTGGATTTTGTTGTACACCCATTGTCCCAAAGGCATCCAGGCATAGGTACGTTATATCTTGTTGTTACTACCTAGTGGAAAACAGTTCACATTTCTGGACAAGGAGTTAATGGCCATAAAATACTGTATATAAAACAAAGGGCCTGATTACGATCTTGGCGGATGGGATACTCTGCCACAGACGTGACAGATATCCCACCAGATGTTTTATAAGTTCCATAGGATATATTGGAATATGGGAGATGGGATATCTGTCACGTTTGTGGCGGAGTGTCCCATCCGCCAAGGTCGTAATCTGGCCCACAGTGTCATAATTTGTTTGGAGCTAGACATACTGTCATTTTCAAAATGTGCTATTTCTAAAAAGTGCACAAATGCCTTCTGCTAGACAGTTGTGATGCTTGTTGTTCTTCCCAATTTTAATTTTGTTCTCATATTTCAAAAATGAAAATACAATTGAAAAGCTGATGCTCTAATTGTACTCTGTTTAAATTGTGGAGCTGAATCGTCATGCGACATTCATGGTAGACATGAAACAATACTTCCAAGCTGAATCGCAAACAGTTTGTAGGGTTACTATGACAAAGACATGGCACTTCTCAGTTATCAACCACTCATTGCAAAGTCACTATTGACGTTCTTGTTGTAAAGGACTGGGTGCCGTAAAGGTCTGTTAAGGTGCAACACTTTCTTCACTCTTCAACAGCTTCACATATATAGTTCAAACAGGAAGTACCGTCATGGTAAAAGATCTTGTACCAACGTCTTGGAAAGGGCAAATCATAAGATGTATCAATGCCTCTTTCCTGGAATTTGTGGCATTAGCCTGACAGACGAAGAAGTACACGTTTAATACTTTTTGCATGGCACAGAATTCCACAGTACTGTCCTTCTATCTGGCACTTCACACTGATTGTGGAACACCCCTTTTAGTGACCCTGACTATGAAAAGAGAAGCACAGTCTCAGACTGCCAGGACTTCCAGCCACACTGCCGGACTGCATGACACATGCACTGTCTTCTTGTTGAAACCCATAAATGTCCCAAAACACGTTCCCCCACGGTTAAGAGCTTGACCTTACTCAGATGAACAACAGCCCAAAGTGACAAAAGCCATCCACGGCTCTTAAAATGTCTAAGAATTTAATACAACTAATATGAAGACAAACCGTGAAACTAAAAAGTTTTGTGACAGGAATACTGAATGTGAGACAGTGCCTCTTTTTTTATTGTCACTTCCATTTTTTGTGGACTGATGCTGCTGATTTCCGACCCTATGCTGTGGAACACTGCTAACCAGGACTCAGTGCATTCTAACCCCTATAATATGTAGAAATTTGCTAACACCTTCATTGGCATATTTAAGTTTCCCATAAGGCCAAATGATATGGGCCTCAAATATATTATTGGCATGTAAAGTTATATCCCAGCTATGGACTACAGCTCTACTGTATTATCTACAAGTGTGACAAGAGAAACAGGACTCAGGGCCTTCCAATGGAGCCAGATTGCTGCAGTTTTAAAACCTTCCACCTCAAATGCTAGTTTCAATATTACAAGGCAGGTAGGTCCACAGAGAAGCAGTGGGAAACTATATTAAATATTAATACTACTATCGCAGGCTAGGATCGAGCTAGAAAAATAATTCAAGGACAATTTTGAATATTTATTCAAATGTCCTGCTCAATGTTGAAGTTGGATTTTTAATGAATATGAGGACCAAAGGACTTTTAAAAAGTTACCTTTTCCCCAGCCGAAACTCCTGGATTCTAAATTGCTTTAGCCTCCAATTTTCACCTACAAGGTAAACAACCCTGGTGAGATATGAATACTGCATTCAGAGCATGGACAATGGCCTGGGTACAGGGAGTTTTTTTGTTCCTCTGGCAGAAAGATCAGCTAGGCCCTGCCCAGGAACATAATTTACCTCAAAGGAGCCTCACCTGAACAGACCCCTTCTTTAGCCTAGCAGTCACGCAGGCACCAACCAAGTAGGAGAAACTTTGCCCCCTGAACTGATTTGGAGTGACCGAGGAGGAAAGGCCTGCTCATTACACTGGCCACACCTCGAGGTGGGCACACAGGCTCTGCAGAAGGGGAGAAGGGTTTATCTATCTTGGATTTATTAAGTGAGTGGTACTGTGGGATTGTTTGCAATAGCACACTGTTGGAAAATGGGTTATTGGTAGGGCAGGTAGGAACCTACACCTAGCAACAAGCCACAAACCTCCACAAAAGTACAGTTAGGTCTCAGTAAATTAATCCCAGCTCTACCCTTGGTAGCTTGGCATCGAGCGTCAAGGCCCAACTTAGGAGACAAAGTGTAAAGCATTCAAATATCACAAAACAGTAATTAAATAAAACACAGGAAACAGTTTAAAAATCCAAAACCAATTTATAAAAATAGCTTATATTTTTATCTTTAAAATGACACAAAAACGATTAAAATCGGTTCAGGGGAACCGGAGATATGAATTTTTAAAGTATTATTATTTTCTAGCGCTTAGAAACAAAAAGCGCCAATCGGGTCATCTGGTTGCACCAGGACCGGGGCAAAGTCAAACTTTCAGGCCGACCGCGATGGAGCCCTGCTCGGCTACAAGTCACGGGAGGCCTCGGTTAAAAAGTTACCTTCTGACTTAGTCTTTATTTTGAAGTTTTTCTTCACCGGGACGAACCTGCCAGTTGAATCCGACCTCCTGGAGCCCTTGTCCGGATACGCGAAGTCGGTTTCCTCGGTGGTGATTTTTACCTTCGGACTTAGTCGTTTTTTCGAGATGAAAATCCTTCGACCGGGGTAAACCTGGATCTTGATCCGACGTCCATGGAGCCCTTCTCGGATACGATGGCTGGGAGGTCCCGGTCAACTTTTTACGTTCGGACTTAGTCTCTTTTTGGATGTTTTTCTTTACCCGGACGAACCACGAAGTCAGGCCGGGTCGCGGTTGAGGCAAGCCGGCTAGAATTTCCGCGTCGGGTCGGTCACTTTATGGAGCTTTTTTCCAAAATTTCTCCAATCTTTTCCAAACTTCTGGGGCTTCACCCAGATGTTCTTTTAAGGTTCTTTTGGGGTCCACAGCTCACCCCAAGGGTCCAGAAGTTCTGTGATGGTCCTTGGGAAGTGCGGACTTCAACTCCCAGAGTGCACCTGGCGCAAACTCCTTTTTGGCCACTGGACAGTGGTCAGCTGGTCACTTTTTCAGGAGTTGGTGCAGGGGACTCTGGTTAGCAATTTTTCACCTGTAGCAAACAGGGAGTCCCTCCTTGAACCAGTGGAAGCCAGGCAAAGTCCTTCTTGTGGTGAAGCCCAAGTGTGCAGCTGGTGCAGTCTTTCTGAGTGCAGGGTCCAGGTGCAGGCCAGGGGTCCAGCAGGGCAGTCCTTCTTCTCCTTGTAGTTCTTTCTTCTTGAAATTTGGTGGGGATCTGAGGCGTGGGTGCAGGTCTGCCAGTTTTATTCTTGCTCCTGGGTGAAAAGCAGGGGGGCCCTGGTCCTCCAATCAGGGACAGGGTCGTCCCCCTGTGATGACCACTTCCTGGGAAGTGTGGCAAAAATCCATCCCAGAAGGCAACAGTCTCTAAAAATCCAAAATGGATGAATCTGATTTTTAGAGGAGAGATCTGGCTGAGCCCACCCACTGGTGTGGCTAAAAATCATAAACACACCCCTCTCCTGCCCTCTCCTAATCTAATCAAGGGGGCACCTAGCTGTCTGGGGTTGCAGGATGTGGGGGTGTTGCTGGGTGCTCCAGATGTCCTTCTCTGCCTTTGAAGACCAGTTTGGCAGCCCTCCCCCTTCCTGCTTCCCCATCTGCTGAGGGGAGATTCTCTCCCCCAAGCACATTCCTTTGTGTGAAGCCAGGCCACTTCACACCTCATTAAAGTGGCCTGGCAGAAGCTGCTGCAGGCTGGCCAATCAGAGCACAGCAGCAAAAACAATGCAGAGCTGAAATTGGCAACTTTTTAGGTAAAGTCTAAACTTTTTACCTGCACTAGTTATATTAAATCCAACAACTGGAAGTTGTGGGATTTATTATAACAATCAATTTGATACCAAATTCTTGGTATGTAACATTTAAGGAGACTTTAAAATTTAAAATAAAGTCTGCCCATTCTAGCCTATGAAGGCCATTTACTTCAATGAGGGAAAAACGAATTTGGCTGTTTTTACCTCACCAAGGCTTATAAATCTATTTTTATAAAGTCCCTGCTTATAGTTACATGGCACCCAGCCCTAGGGGCACATAGGGCACACCTTAGGGGTGACTTATATGTAAAAATAAGGTAGTTTAAAACTTTGGAAGTACCTTTAATTCCAAAGTCGAATTTGCATATAACTTTAATTTAAAAGCAGCCAGCAAGGCAGGCTTGCTTTTAAAATGACACTGGGCACCTCAGCAATGCACCTAGGTGTGCACCACCTATGCTGTGGTCCCTAAACCTACATGCCCTACCATATACTAGGGACTTATAGGTAGGTTAACTTAGCCAATTATAATTAGCCTAATTTGCATATCCATTTTACACAGAGCACAGGCCCTGGGACTGGTTAGCAGTACCCAGGGCACCATCAGAGTCAGGAAAACACCAGCATAAAGTGGAAAATGGGGGCAAAAAGTTAGGGGGCCTCTGCAATCAGCCCCAGTTTCTCACACAACCCCCCCCCAGCCCACACGCCCAGGAGACTCAGCCCAACCCTGGGAGAGTCTTCCTGGCTTGTTAGGCGAGGAAGACAGTGAAGAAAACTGGCTGTCCCTTTGCAGGGCCTACTCTGCCTTATATCCTCCTGTCAGGGTCACTCCCTCTGGGTAGTGAAGCCATCCCAACAGTAAAAGGACCCAACCCAAACTGAAACTTCCCTCTAGGGGGTTCTTCCTCCTCTCTCTCTGCCAATTTGGGTAGTGAGGTGCCCACCTCCCCTACTCCTAACTTTGCTAGGGCAAGACCTAGCTTACCCAAAGAGGTCACCCAACACTTGAGCAACCCCACCATGACCAACAGGGTCAGGGGGCCTACTTTGCTATTGGCCTTGGGGTCTGCCTCCCAGGCCAAGTACAGTGCTGCCAGGAAGGCTAGCACCCAGCAGAGGCTACTGACAGCTGTCAGTACCCAGAACCACACCCTAAGCTCTCCACTGACAGGTGGCTGAGCTGCTTTAGGGGCATCTTTGGGGTCCTGGCACCCCTCTTGCTGTCTAGAGTGGGGGGCTACCACCTCCTGTGGCAGACACCCTCCTTCCACTCTCCCTTCTGTCAGTGCAGGGGCAACACCTTGCATCTGGACAGCTGCCTGACTACTCAGGACTTCCTTGGGGTCAGGTGAGGCCTCACCAGTGCCAACTCTGGGCTCCCCCCTACTGGGGCAGAAGGCCTTTGGCTCCTTGGAACTCTCTTTAAGAGTGGCCTACCCTTCCTTTTCTTCTTTCCTTTTCTTGGGGACCCCTGTCTCCTAACTGTAGGGACTGACTCCCCAGGACTTTGGGTTGGGGGGGCGCCCTGGGCGACCACCCCATCTGTGACCAGACTCACCTCTGGGAGGTCATTGCCCAGGATACAATCTAGGGGAAGGTCAGCACTGACTACCACCCTAATCCAGTCAAGGATACCCTCCCTCTCTAGGGGCACTATGGCTACAGGTTTGGAGGTGACCTCCCCTGTGGCTATCCTGACTTTCCTTGTCTTTCCTGGGACATACATGTCTGGGGTCACTAACCGGTCACTCACTACAGTGTGACTGACACAGGTGTCTCTCAGGCCAGTGGTAGGGATCCCATTCACTTGAATGTGGTGGAAGTGCCTACTCCCACCCTCAGGGATCACCAGCTTACCATCTGGTCCTGTCTCCCAGCACAATGCTAGGAGGACTTCATCATCTGAGGAATCCTCCTCTATGGCTACACTGGACAGCCCAGTGCTAACCACTTTCTTTGGACAGGCTGCATCTCCTCTGAAGTGACCTGTCTGCTGACAGTCAAAGCAAGCCCTACTGTCCAAGAGCTTTTTTAACCCTGGGTCTCCCTGTCTCTGCATGTCAGATTGGGAGTGGGATTTACTCTCCTCCTTCTTAGGGTTCTGGGGTACAGAGGGAGTCTCTGTGGTGGGCTTACCACCTCCCTCCTTAGGTTTTTGGGGACCTGTCCCCCCCTTCTTGGAGTCTCCCCCCTGGGACTTGACAACCACCCTGGTTCTCAACCACTCATCAGCTGCCTCCCCTAGCTCTCTAGGGTTGGTCAGCTTAGAGTCCACTAGATGCTGGCGTAACCTTTCTTGGATACAATTGGTCAAGATGTGCTCTCTCATGATCAGATTGTATAACCCCTCCTAAGTATTTACTTTGTTGCCAATAATCCAGCCCTCTAGTGCCTTTAGTGAGGTGTCCACAAAGTCAACCCAAGACTGGGTACTGACCTTCTGGGTGTCCCTGAACTTCATTCTATATTGCTCTGGGGTCAGACCAAACTTCTTGGCTAAGCACCTTTTCATACTAGGGTATGAATCTGCCTCCTCCCCCCTTAAGGTCAGAAGCCTATCCCTCCCTGAGTTGGGGACCAACTCCCACAAAAGGGAACCCCAGTATTGAGGCCTAACCCTTCTCATTTGGAGTGCCCTCTCAAAGGCCCCTAGCCACTTATCTATGTCATCCCCCTCTACATAAGCAGGAACCACCCCCTTGGGTAATCTGGGGCAAACTCCCCCACCCATGGACACCTCAGCTTCTTTATCGCTGCTTCCATCTTTTTTTTCTTTGCTTGCCCACTTCTTTTTTTCTAGGGCAAGCTTATCTGCCTCCAAAGCTATGTAGGCTAGCTGGGCTTCCAGCTCTCTCTCCCTGATGGATGGGTTCTCTCCTCCTGAAAGGACCCCCTTCCTACCACTAGCTTTGGGTCTGCCCCTAGTGACTGTATTTACTGAGGACCGTTCCTCCTCTTCCTCACTTGGGGTCTGATGCCTTCCCTCCCCTGAGTGGTTAGAGTTAGCATCTTCCTCTTTTTCTTCCTCCTCTGGAGCTTCCTCTGTCTCTACCTCTTGTGCCTCAGCCCATGCTGTCAGGGATTTAATCAGGATTTGCTTCCTGAGATCAGGGGTTGCAGGCAACCCCCTCTCAATACACAACCCCCTAAGCTGGACTACTGTCAGTGTGGGTAGGCTAGCCAGATCAAGCTCCATGGTTCCCTAGTTTTGTGTCAACAAAAACTTTTTGCAAAAATTGGTAACAAGAATTTAGAAAAATTACAAAAATTCAATAATTGAAATTAATCCAAATTAATTTAAAAAAAAAAAATTAAAATTAAAAATTAAAAACAATTTTTGCACTAGGACAATTTAAAGGATTTTTAATTTGTTTTATCTAAAACTGTAACGTGATATTGAACACAAGTACAGGATCCCGTCGCTGCTTCCAATTATGTTGGAAAATGGGTTATTGGTAGGGCAGGTAGGAACCTACACCTAGCAACAAGCCACAAACCTCCACAAAAGTACAGTTAGGTCTCAGTAAATTAATCCCAGCTCTACCCTTGGTAGCTTGGCATCGAGCGTCAAGGCCCAACTTAGGAGACAAAGTGTAAAGCATTCAAATATCACAAAACAGTAATTAAATAAAACACAGGAAACAGTTTAAAAATCCAAAACCAATTTATAAAAATAGCTTATATTTTTATCTTTAAAATGACACAAAAACGATTAAAATCGGTTCAGGGGAACCGGAGATATGAATTTTTTAAGTATTATTATTTTCTAGCGCTTAGAAACAAAAAGCGCCAATCGGGTCATCTGGTTGCACCAGGACCGGGGCAAAGTCAAACTTTCAGGCCGACCGCGATGGAGCCCTGCTCGGCTACAAGTCACGGGAGGCCTCGGTTAAAAAGTTACCTTCTGACTTAGTCTTTATTTTGAAGTTTTTCTTCACCGGGACGAACCTGCCAGTTGAATCCGACCTCCTGGAGCCCTTGTCCGGATACGCGAAGTCGGTTTCCTCGGTGGTGATTTTTACCTTCGGACTTAGTCGTTTTTTCGAGATGAAAATCCTTCGACCGGGGTAAACCTGGATCTTGATCCGACGTCCATGGAGCCCTTCTCGGATACGATGGCTGGGAGGTCCCGGTCAACTTTTTACGTTCGGACTTAGTCTCTTTTTTGGATGTTTTTCTTTACCGGGACGAACCACGAAGTCAGGCCGGGTCGCGGTTGAGGCAAGCCGGCTAGAATTTCCGCGTCGGGTCGGTCACTTTATGGAGCTTTTTTCCAAAATTTCTCCAATCTTTTCCAAACTTCTGGGGCTTCACCCAGATGTTCTTTTAAGGTTCTTTTGGGGTCCACAGCTCACCCCAAGGGTCCAGAAGTTCTGTGATGGTCCTTGGGAAGTGCGGACTTCAACTCCCAGAGTGCACCTGGCGCAAACTCCTTTTTGGCCACTGGACAGTGGTCAGCTGGTCACTTTTTCAGGAGTTGGTGCAGGGGACTCTGGTTAGCAATTTTTCACCTGTAGCAAACAGGGAGTCCCTCCTTGAACCAGTGGAAGCCAGGCAAAGTCCTTCTTGTGGTGAAGCCCAAGTGTGCAGCTGGTGCAGTCTTTCTGAGTGCAGGGTCCAGGTGCAGGCCAGGGGTCCAGCAGGGCAGTCCTTCTTCTCCTTGTAGTTCTTTCTTCTTGAAATTTGGTGGGGATCTGAGGCGTGGGTGCAGGTCTGCCAGTTTTATTCTTGCTCCTGGGTGAAAAGCAGGGGGGCCCTGGTCCTCCAATCAGGGACAGGGTCGTCCCCCTGTGATGACCACTTCCTGGGAAGTGTGGCAAAAATCCATCCCAGAAGGCAACAGTCTCTAAAAATCCAAAATGGATGAATCTGATTTTTAGAGGAGAGATCTGGCTGAGCCCACCCACTGGTGTGGCTAAAAATCATAAACACACCCCTCTCCTGCCCTCTCCTAATCTAATCAAGGGGGCACCTAGCTGTCTGGGGTTGCAGGATGTGGGGGTGTTGCTGGGTGCTCCAGATGTCCTTCTCTGCCTTTGAAGACCAGTTTGGCAGCCCTCCCCCTTCCTGCTTCCCCATCTGCTGAGGGGAGATTCTCTCCCCCAAGCACATTCCTTTGTGTGAAGCCAGGCCACTTCACACCTCATTAAAGTGGCCTGGCAGAAGCTGCTGCAGGCTGGCCAATCAGAGCACAGCAGCAAAAACAATGCAGAGCTGAAATTGGCAACTTTTTAGGTAAAGTCTAAACTTTTTACCTGCACTAGTTATATTAAATCCAACAACTGGAAGTTGTGGGATTTATTATAACAATCAATTTGATACCAAATTCTTGGTATGTAACATTTAAGGAGACTTTAAAATTTAAAATAAAGTCTGCCCATTCTAGCCTATGAAGGCCATTTACTTCAATGAGGGAAAAACGAATTTGGCTGTTTTTACCTCACCAAGGCTTATAAATCTATTTTTATAAAGTCCCTGCTTATAGTTACATGGCACCCAGCCCTAGGGGCACATAGGGCACACCTTAGGGGTGACTTATATGTAAAAATAAGGTAGTTTAAAACTTTGGAAGTACCTTTAATTCCAAAGTCGAATTTGCATATAACTTTAATTTAAAAGCAGCCATCAAGGCAGGCTTACTTTTAAAATGACACTGGGCACCTCAGCAATGCACCTAGGTGTGCACCACCTATGCTGTGGTCCCTAAACCTACATGCCCTACCATGTACTAGGGACTTATAGGTAGGTTAACTTAGCCAATTATAATTAGCCTAATTTGCATATCCATTTTACACAGAGCACAGGCCCTGGGACTGGTTAGCAGTACCCAGGGCACCATCAGAGTCAGGAAAACACCAGCATAAAGTGGAAAATGGGGGCAAAAAGTTAGGGGGCCTCGGCAATCAGCCCCAGTTTCTCACACACACAAAGGGCCTGCAGCGATAGATGGTAGGGTTACCCCTGAGAACTTGTTTCCCTATTGGTTAGGTAGGAACCAGGAGTCACCCCCATACCCCACAAGCTAGTGGCAGGCATAAATATGCCATTCACTGGCACCTTCTTGACAATACTACTGGACCGATGGAAAAAGAGAAGAAGGACTGCAGCTGCTGTTTAAGGTCTGTGGGCATATGTAAATTAAGGGACCTGCTCTCATATGTATCCAGGATATACAATTGGACTCAAACAGTTGGTTGGTTGACTTTCTTTGTAAGCTAGAGAGCCATAACATAACATGTTCCTAGGAACCTTGACTTTGTCTAATTAGACTTATCTTAATAACCCTCAAAACCCGGTGCTTGGAAACATTTTTGTACTTCAAAACCTCCAGAGGACTGGAACAAACTTACTAAGCCGATCCACCCAAGGCGTGGTGCCGTTGGGTTGAAGAAACATGTTCTCTGCAAATCCATTCCAGCTGTACCTCAGCTAGAAGATATCTGGCCTTGTGCAACCCTCATCAAATACAGCCTTCAGCCTAGCCCCACTGGAGGAATTCTAAGCTCTGAAAAAGATAGTAAATTCAAAGATAGAATGCTTGCCTGGACTTAGGTGCCAAAAGTATCTAGTTTCAATTTTTATCACTCAGAGCTTTTCCCACCAAAATCAACAGCTTCACCGGAACCTCATCCAACGCCTCATTCAATGCCTATCTAACAACCTCTTTAGACATAGTTTGCCCCTCTGAAGAATTTTGACTTCCAGAAAAAAGACTAAGGGCCTGATTACGATCTTGGCAGATGGGGTTACTCCATCACAAACATGATAGATACCCCGTCCGCTATATTACAATTCCATTATATCCTATGGAGATTATTCCAGTATTCCATCTGTCAAGATCATAATCAGGACCTAAGTCCAAGATAAAACGTTTGATTGGGTCAAACCTGGTTGATGTATTCGACCCATGGTCCATCGCTATTGGCCTGAAATCGTAAACATACATAAATGTTAAAAAATGCATATCTATGATCCCTTTTATAGGTGTTTAGTTGTTTTGGTGTCAATTTGCTCAGTAAATTACTCTCTATGTTCATCAATTGGGGAGTATTTATTATGTTATGTTTTTAACTTTTTTAGTGTTATGTTTGCTTCTAAGTGCAGCTACCAGGTTTTGAACTCAATTACTGAAACTTGTACTGGGCCTAACAAGAATAGTAACATTTTTACTTGTGGTGAACTATCATCCACCCCCAAATAATAGTCCACTTTCTCGTAATGATGTAACAAAGTCCCTTAGTCAAACATATACCAGTTAAGCACAGCTTAGGAAATATCGATGACCCTTCAACAAGTCACTTTGGCCCACATGAATGAAAGTTTTGCGAGTCGCAAATCGGTCACAGCACTATTTGCAACCTCGCAAAAAGCAAAATAGTATGTTCCAATGCCATTTCGGAGTTCCAAATAGCGATGCGACCCATTACCGACTCGCATGAAAATTGCGACTCGCAATTAAGAAATCACAAATTGCGAGTCGCTAACCGAATGCACAAGGCAGTCGCACATTGCAAGTAGTCGCAAAAAGCCAGTTTTGCACACCCAGATTAGCACTGATTCAAAACAGGTGGTAACCAGAACCAAAGTTGAAAAGCAGACCCAGAAGGCATCAGGGTTTCTCAAAATGGCTGCACTATATGTGATTGCATGGAGAAGGAGAGTCCAGCCTGCCCAGCAGAGGAGGAGGAGGACGCAGAGAGAGGAGAGGATATACCGAACCAGGCAGACCCTATTTCAACAAACTGAGGATGAGATTTATAACAAATACAGACTGATCAGTGCAGTTATCCTAGAGATTATTGAACTGCTGAAACCTCAGCTAGACCGTCAGACAATGTGCAGCTGCTACATCCCCACACATGTGCAAGTGCTCTGCTCACTGCACCTCTTGGCCTCGGGTAGCTACCACGGGGTGATTGCTGTTGCTGGTGGGGTGTCCCAAAGTGCCCTGTCACGATTCTTCAGACGGTTTCTAGATGCCATTCTCGCTCACATGTCCGGATATATATACCTTCCCAGAAATGAGGCGGAAATTAACAGCACCAAGTTGGACTTCTACAGAATTGCCAACTTCCCCCATGCAATAGGGTGTGTGGACGGGACACATATACCAATTTGCCCACCAGCAAATCTGGAATATGTGTTCTGCAATAGGAAATTTACCCACTCACTAAACATCCAGGTGGTATGTGCTGCCCATAATGTAATTACTGACATTGTGGTTAAATTTCCAGGAAGTACACAACATGAATACATATTCAGGCATAGTGGGATACACAGACGCCAAGAACATGGGGAGTTTGGTGAAGGATATTTATTAGGTACTGTGTAGTACATGCTCATTTCGGCTCTTTTGTCACACAGGTGACAGTGCATATGCTCTGAGGCCATGGACACTCACCCCATACCTAACACCTGCCAATCAGAATGAGAGGCAATACAACATAGGACATCAACGGGCCAGAGCTGTCATTGAGAGGAACTTTGGCTTATTGAAGTCACATTTCCGATGCCTGCACAAAAGTGGAGGGGCAAACCAGTATTCCCCAGAGACTGCTTGCAAGATCGTGGCTACATGTGCCATCCTCCACAACATCGCCACCAGACGTGGCCTACATCTCACCCTTGACGACAAAGATTCAGAGGATGAGGAGCAAGAGCTACCACACAGACAGCCGTGACAACACGCACAAATGTACGACACACACAGCCAGGTGGTGCAGTACAAAAATAAAATCCCTTTAATATCAGGAATGTAATAATGCCTTTTGACATCTCAACAGCAAGAAAAAAGCAAAAAATAATGTCTGACACATTTACATCATGTGACTCAGGCAAATCCCAGACTAGGTAGATCACACCCTCCTGTGACTACGGCCACCATGGCCCATTCCTGGTTGGTCCCCTGATCCTTGGCGGTCACTTACTCCGCAGGATACGTGCATCTGAGGCTGAAACGCTGCTCACGCTGGAGATGTCCTCACTATCCTGAGGGGTATTGCCAATGCCCCTTGCTGCCTGGGTGGTCTCTATTAGGTCAACTGCATGGCTGATGCGCCCTAGTCCCCTTGCTACATCACCAGCAAAATGCCCAATTTCAACCTGCAGCTTTACGGTGTGCCTTGACAGGCAGGTAGTAGTGGTTGCAAGGTGGCCAATCGACTGACTAAGTCGGTCCAAACGGGTAGCAGTGTTGCGCTCTCTGTACCTTGCATGTGCCCTATCCGCCACCATTTCCCTGACCAAGTCATTGATGGAGCTGGTGAGGTTTGCCATGTTGTTATTGATGGCAGTGAATTGGTTGTCAACATTGCCAAACCCTGTAAGAGGGTCTGTTGCAGTCTGTGCAGGTTCCTGTTCATAACCCGCATATGTTTATTTTGCAGGCCATGACTGCTCAGTAAAGATGCCTCCAGTCCTAGAAATTGTTCACCTGTGACATCCTCCTCACTGGCTGACTGTGTTTGACGTTGCCGTCTCCGCCCACACCCAGTTGACCCATGTGGCCGACTCCCACTCATCTGTGGCCCCGGTGTCAGGTTGCCTGTCTCAAGATCGATATCTGTGTCCTCGGTGGTCTATCGTGCATGGTGGACAAGTGGTGTATTCATGCACTCCCCTGCTGTTACACTGGCTGCCTCGTCTGCTATGTTGGTGGCAGATTCTTCTCCCTGCACAGTAGGGTTGTTGGTGAGTACTTGTGCGAGACCTGTGGGACACAGGGGATACACTGTCAGTGCCTCTCAGATGTTTGGTGTATCACAATAAATATTTCTCAAAAGTTGGACTACTGTACTACATTGCCCATAATGCATTGTTCTGTAGGTTGCAATATAGCAATGGAGCTAATCTGGAGGATGCATGCTTTTGTGTAATGTGGTTGTGTGCATGGTGCATTGAGTGGTGTAAATAAGTGATTTTTGCTACTTACTTTTAGATATTCCCTGTGCAGAACTGTCCAGGTCTCCGATTCCTATCACAGCCTCCGGTTCCAGAGTGGTCTCCACCATGCTCTCAATGGCTGTAGGAGGTGCTACTGTTGATGGTCCTCCTCCAGTTCCGTGCACCTCCCTCATCTGCTCTGCCACCCTTTCTTTGGTTCTGGACCTGAGGTCGTACCACCTTTTGCGGACCTCATCGATGGTGCGATGGCTGACTCCAATTGCATTGATTTTACCCAGGATGTCCTGCCAGATCTTCTTCTTTAGTGTGTCAGGGACACTCATTAATGCCTTGCCAAACAAGAAATCATGATGCAGGCAGCACTCCTCAGTCGGGACCTCCAGCTCCTTTTCTGAAAACTTTAGTTTCCTCTTCCTCCTAGCAGTGGGTGTCTCCTTGTACTGAGCTGAGATGGCTGTAGTTACTCCTCTCAGCTGGGTGTGCCTCTGCTGTCTGTGCTGGGTAGGATCCTACCTGTTCCATGGGGGTATTTCCTGGTTCTGATGTCATCACTCAGAACCAGGAAGTGTGTTTTCACCTATTGTATTTGCACCTGCGCGCAATTTGTGAGCCAGTCGCAACTTGCAACTCTGGACCACACCCTTGTGCAATTTGCGATATCGCAAGTTGTGACATCGCAAATTGCGATTTTGCAAATTGCGGTGTGACTCTGCACCGAATCGCAAATTGGTATTGCGATTTTTACCTACATCCTGTTTTGCGAGTCAGAAATAGTGATTCGCAAGGAGTTGCTATTTCCGACTCGCAATTCTTTAGCTTTGTACATGTACACTAGTACTTAGTGTATTCCACATTGACAGACTTCAACCTGGTTCTCAGCTTGTCTGTCCAAAATAAGAAAAATAAGCAATAATATGAATTTAGCTGGTGACCAAACTAAGATGAATACTGATGTGAGAATTTGTGTTTCAAAGCTTCATACTGGAATTGGATGATGCAGAGTTGAATCAATTAAACAATCTAAAAAATGTAGCTATTCCATATAAAGTTAAATGTTGTGAAATCATCTGGGCATTTCTAAAATAGTTAAAGGCTAAAGTTCTGGTTGTTAAGGAACAAAATTGTCAGGAGTCACAATTGAGTTTATGGCTACCTAAACAAACTCACCTGTGATTCTCTTAAAAAACAGGACATGAAATCATTCTACTCAACAGCAAAAGCATCTCAAATATCACAGTAGATAGCAGAAAAACACATCTCAATTACTGCAAGACTATATGTGAACGTTTCAAGCAATGCTGAGTCTGGAATAAGGAAAGAACTAATGAGACCCAATACTGAAATGCCTCCAGTTAAGGTTTGAATGCAAATGCACTTTCAAAATTGCAACCACAGGTTTTGAGATCTCTCTGTAATTTTGTGATACAACACGTGTGCTCATAAGTTGTGCTGTAAAATGTTGAGCCCCAAAGAGTTACAGAAGAACCTGTGCAATTGGAAATTAATTATGCAGGTAATTATTATGTACCTCCTTTGACTGGCTACCAACATAGCTATTGTGGCATACAAGGAACAGCAGACTGCCATTTCTGCACGTGTGCTCCGAATTGGAAAGCTTTTTTTAGGCATGCCTGTTCCTTAAAGAGAGTGTCCACAGTGGGAGAAATTGAAAAATGTGCAAGGTATATAAATGTGAAATAAGGTAAAGTGTCCAAATAGAGAAATCATTGGATCTAAGCATTCAGAAAATAAATTCAGAATAAATATGTGAGGAAACAGAAAATGATTAATCAAGTTTAGGCAAATGGATCATTCACAACTCACTTGAGGTGATAAATATAAATGTTTACGTCTGTATGAAGTGTATCTTGAAGATTGAATAGTGAGAGGTTGCATAATACCATATTTGATGGGCAAATGTTATATGAAAGTTGGGTCTGTAGTTAAAGAGGCTATGCTGTAGAACTGACTGTTCAACAGCTGATCACCCAATGGTGCTGCATAATATTTTATTAGCTGCACATTTGTATCCGGGACAGACTGATGTGCAAATTATAGAAAAGGAATATTGGGGAAAATGTACACATAGGGTGAATGATTGCAAGGGACAGTTCCCTGTTTTGGAATCAATAATCTGAGTACTGTAACCTATGATGCTGATGCATTTAATGGAATGTGAATAGTAACTGACAAACCATGTGAGAGGTGAATATATGACCAGTGGTGATTCAAACATCAACTAGGAGCAATAGAGAGAAAGATGGTGTGAAGGTTTGGCTGTATTTCTCTTTCTGTTACCCTCAAACACACTGTTATAAATGGGGTATTTGGTTGACAGTCAGGTTACCCCCTGTTCAAGCAAGGACCCTCACTCTAGTCAGGGTAACAGAGAATCACCCTCAGCTAACCCCTGCTTATCCCCTTGGTAGCTTGTCAGAGCAGTAGGCTAAACTTCAGAGTGCTAGGTGTAAAGTATTTGTACCAACACACACAGTAACTTAATGAAAACACTACAAAATGACACAACACCAGTTTTGAAAAATAGGAAATATTTATCTAAACAAAACAAGACCAAAACGACAAAAATCTGACATACACAAGTCAAGTTATGAATTTTTAAAGATTAAACTAAAAAATAGCGCTTAGAAACTCAAAATGCTTTGATGAGCTGTTAACACGGTGTCGTGACAGAGACGTTCCCAACAATCCAACTCCAGCGGCGCCGCACACGGAGTTATGTAGACCCCCAAGTACAATACCTTTGGTGAAGAGTAAAAACAAGCCGATGCGCGAAGTCGGGGATCGCAGCGTCTGTGCGAAAATTTGAATCCGCGCACTTCAAGCGGCATCTGTCATGACGTGGTGCGGCAACTTCCACAGAGTCACAAACTTCAGCTGGGTTGCAGCGGTGTCAGGCCTGCGAAGGTCGTCGCATTACAACGAAGATCACGGAGTCGGTTGCAGGCGGCGTCACCAGATTCAGCAGCAGCGTCGGTCCGAAGTCGTCCGAAGTCAATTTCCTTGGATTTCCCCCAGCTTTCCATTCAAGGGCCCAGGGACTGAATAGGGCACCACTTGTCAGAGCAGGGGTCTCTCCAGAGACTCCAGGTGCTGGTAGAGAGAAGTATTTGCTGTCCCTGAGACTTCAAACAACAGGAGGCAAGCTCTAAATCAAGCTCACTTTCTAAAAGTAGCATCTTCAAACACACAATCTCAAAATCAACTTTACTAAAAGATGTATTTTTAAATTGTGAGCTCAGAGACCCCAAACTCCAAATGTCCATCCGCTCCCAAAGGGAATCTACACTTTAATCAGGTTTAAAGGTAGCCCCCATGTTAACCTATGAGAGGGACAGGCCTTGCAACAGTGAAAAACGAATTTAGCAATATTTCACTGTCAGGACATATAAAACACATTACTATGGTGGTCATTACAACCCTGGCGGACGGTGTTAAAGATGCGGTAATACCGCAAACAGGCCGGCGGAAAAAAAAGGGAATTATGACCCTGGCGGAAACCGACAACAAAGACAGCCACTTTAACACACCGCCCGCCACAGCGGTACAGACAAGCAGCGCGGCGGTCACCGCCAACAGACAGGCGGGAGACAATGTACCGCCCACAGTATCACAACAGGCCAATCCGCCACCTTTTCCGGGGCGGATTCACTGTGGATAAAAATACGGCGGAAACAGCTTTTGCTATGGGAAAACGCTCACCTTCTACACATCCCACGAGGAACGATGACTCCATGGAGCTAGAACTCCAAATACTCCCTGCCCTTGTCTTTCTGCTCCTTCACGACAAACAGCGATGTAGGCGCAGAAGATACCGGTGAGTACTGCACCTACGACACGGGGAGGGGGGAGGCAAAAGTTAGGGGGACACCCACCAAACACCCCCACCCTCGCATAGTACAACATACACACCAATGCAGTCACAAAAAGAACAGTAACAACCCACAATCCCCCCGGAAGAATGCAAAGACAATGCGAATTTCGGGCAAACAGTATAATGTGCCAATATACATGTCATACAAAAATATACAAATATATGTATTCCAAAATCTCTCATATTTACATAAATAATCCGAAAAGTATTGCAGATATGTATACAACAATGTCCGTGCACAAACAGTCCAAAAATGCATGGGCGAGGCCCACAATAGATACCTGACCAAAATCCGAGAGAACACTGCTGGGGCATCAGATAGAAACACTACAGGCACCTCAGGGGGAAGGGAAGGGGGGGCACCTCAGCCAGATGAATGCAAAGCCAGATCCACGACGGGGCTCCATGCCCATTGATGTATCCTGGGGAGTGCAAAGCCACAGTCTCTCAAGTCTCTACAGTGGGTGGCTTGCCAACTGCCATATCCTGGGGAGTGCAAAGCCACAGTCTCTCAAGTCTCTACAGTGGGTGGGTTGCCCACTCTTCCATCCTGGGGAGTTCAAAGCCACAGTCTCTCAAGTCTCTACAGTGGGTGGGTTGCCCACTGTACCATCCTGGGGAGTGCAAAGCCACAGTCTCTCAAGTCTCTACAGTGGGTGGCTTGCCCACTGTTACATCCTGGGGAGTGCAAAGCCACAGTCTCTCAAGTCGATGCAGGTCCATACTGGTACTGGGGGGTGACTGGTGCCCAGACTGGATGAGTCTCCCCGTCAAAGGTAGTGTCCTGTCACTGTCCCAGCTGCACATGTGATAAGGATGCCTGATGTGGTGGGCCATTCATTCCTACCCGGTGCATTGCCCTGTTCAGCGGTGCTTGACATGGCGGTCTTTGCCCTGTTCAGCGGTGCTTTGCCATGGCGGTCTTTGCCCTGTTCAGCGGTGCTTTGCCATGGCGGTCTCTGGACTGTTCAGCGGTGCTTTGCCATGGCGGTCTTTGCCCTGTTCAGCGGTGCTTTGCCATGGCGGTCTTTGCCCTGTTCAGCAGTGCTTTGCCATGGCGGTCTCTGGACTGTTCAGCGGTGCTTTGCCATGGCGGTCTTTGCCCTTTTCAGCGGTGCTTTGCCATGGCGGTCTCTGGACTGTTCAGCGGTGCTTTGCCATGGCGGTCTTTGCCCTGTTCAGCGGTGCTTTGACATGGCGGTCTTTGCCCTGTTCAGCGGTGCTTTGCCATGGCGGTCTCTGGACTGTTCAGCGGTGCTTTGCCATGGCGGTGTCTGGACTGTTCAGCGGTGCTTTGACATGGCGGTTCTGATACGATCATTGGTGTGTGGCATGACGATCTCCATACTGGACATTGGTGTGTGGCATGACGATCTCCATACTGGACATTGGTGTGTGGCATGACGAACTCCACACTGGACATTGGTGTGTGGAATGACGATCTCCATACTGGACATTGGTGTGTGGCATGACGTTCCATCATTGCCCAGCGGGGCTGTGGCATCCTGGCCCCTTCTGGGCTGTGTCTTGTGTAGTGGTCTCAGGACCAGTGACGATACTTGGGCCCTCCTGGGCTGTGTCTTGTGCGGTGGTCTCAGGACCAGTGACGATACTTGGGCCCTTCTGGGCACTGACTCTGGCGGTGGGCTCTGGACCAGTGACGATAGTTGGGCCCTCCTGGGCTGTGTCTTGTGCGGTGGTCTCAGGACCAGTGACGATACTTGGGCCCTCCTGGGCACTGACTCTGGCTGTGAGCTCTGGACCAGTTACGATACTTGGGACCTCCTGGGTACTGACTCTGGCGGTGGGCTCTGGACCAGTGACGATACTTGGGCCCTCCTGGGCACTGACTCTGGAGGTGGTCTCAGGACCAGTGACGACGGTGCTGGCGGTTGTGTCTGGACCGCCGGAAATGATGGCGCACTTCTCCGCCGTGACACTCACAACAGGCTGGGCAGACTTCATCAGGACCTTCCCCACCTTTTTTGGAGTTACAGCTGACTCACCAATCGCCTTCGATTTCATTTCCCACCAGGAGTCTTGACACGTCCCGTCGTCCACTCTCCAATTTCAGAGCCTTTACAGGGGGTGGGCTGCCAGTGCCTTGGCTCCGGGTCCTACTGCCTGCCCTGGTGGATGGTGCACTCCAAAAACCTGGAACACGCACCACTGGTACTGGTGGCTTTTTGGCTGAGGCGCTACGACGGGACCGATGAATTAGAGGGGAGGGAGGCAAAAAGGTCAATTTGACAGAGGCACAGTTTCTGACGAACACTGGGATGGGTAGCTGGAGGGGGTCTGGGAGTGGAGGAAGAGGAGGTGGTTGTAGGAGGTGTCACTTTAGCTGTTTTGGGTGCAGGTGCAGGTACTGGAGGCTGTCGTGAGGTGGATGTATGTTGGGTGAGTGATTGCCGGCATTTGGGTACTTTGGGAGGGGGCGTCACAGACACACTGGGAGAGGACACAGGAGACGTGTAAATGGCAGTGGAGGTGGTGAGTGCAGGTGAGCGGCTTGTGGTGCTGGGTGTCCTGGTGCGAGTCCTAGTGCCTGTAGATGTGGTGCATGCAGGTGTGTGTGTAGACGAGACTGGGAGGGAGGAGGGAGAAGAGGAGGAGGGGGACACAGTGGAGACAGTGGATGTTGCTGTGTCTGTATGGGTGTGATGCTTGTGTGAGTGCCTGTGGGATGTGTGGTGCCTATGTTTGCCTGAGCTACTTTTGGGTGTTGACTTGTGTGCATGCTGGTCTGTAGGTGTGCTTGGGATGGGCTGGGGTAGAGGGGATTGGGTCTGGGTGGAGGAAGTTGGAGGGGGGAGGATCGACACAGGGACAATTGCTGCCATCAGTGCTGAGGCCAGAGATTGCAGGGTTCGCTGAAGGACAGCCTGACCAGAATGAATGCCCTCCAGGAATGCATTACCGTGTTGCAACTCCCTTTCTACACCATGGATGGCATTCACAATGGTAGACTGCCCAACAGTGAGTGACCTGAGGAGGTCAATGGCCTCCTCACTGAGGGCAGCAGGGGTGACAGGGGCAGGGCCTGAGGTGCCTGGGGCGAAGGTGATGCCCACCCTCCTGGGTGAGCGGGCACGGGGCGAACGCTGAGGGGCTGCTGGGAGGGCGGTGCTGGTACGGGGGTGGCGGCTGTACCTGTAGAAGTGGGGAGCACAGATGGTGCCGCCACCACAGGGGTGCTCACATCGGCGGACGAGTCTGTGTCGCTGGTTGGTGATCCGGTGGCCGACGTGAAGCTCCCCTCGCCCTCCGTCCTACTGGTGTATTCAGAGTCTGTGGTGTGGCCCTCCATGGCCATGTGGGATGCAGCTCCCTCGTGCTCCGGTGCCACTGTACCTCCGCCTGTTGATGCTGATGTACAAAAGGACAGGGAGAGCAGGAAAAGGGGGGAGACAGAACAAAGAGAGTTTTAGTGCATGGCATACCGCTACCGTTGGCGGACAAGACAGACGCAGCAGCCCCATGCACAACGCCGCGCTCCTGCCCTCTGCACATGCAATTTCTGGGATATGGCCTACATGGCATTGGTGGAAATCTGCGCACATGGATGCCACAGGGGCAACTATACCTCAACTTGATAATTTACTGAGGGGCCTTGCCTACCTAACTCGCCCTGGCCTAGGGACACCCAGAGCCCTCCTCCCCCACCCAGACACCTCCAATGCACGCAAAGTCCGCAGAATGAGAGTGTACTCACCCCCTTGTGTCTGCTGTGATGTCCTTAAGCGCCCATCCAACTCCGGGTAGGCCACCGCCAGGATCCGGAACATCAGGGGGGTCATGGTAAGACGGGCACCCCTCCCACGTTGGGAGGCCATCCCCAGCTGAGCCTCCACTGTCTTCTTGCTGCAGCGGCGAATGTCCTCCCATCTCTTACAGCAGTGGGTGCCCCATCTCTGGTGGGCCCCCGGGGTCCGGGCCTCCTTTGCGATGGCACGCCAAATGTCCCTCTTCTGGTGGGCGCTGACCTACATGACATGCACAAGGAAAGAGGAACAGTCATTACCAACTGCACCATCAATGTGAATGGTCCCCTCCCTACTCTGACCATGTGGCCCATTTATTTCCATGCTTTACTGTAGTATGACTTCTGCCCCCTTCCCTCTTCAACCCAGCCCTGTCCACCCAGGCCTAGCCACTACAACGTGCTCTCTGTGTACTAACCTGTTGGTCTGGAGGACCGTAGAGTAGCATGTACTGGGGGAGGACCCCATCCACAAGTTTCTCCAACTCTTGTGCAGTGAAGGCAGGGGCCCTTTCCCCAGACGCAGCAGCCATCGTCGCTTCCAGACCGAGGTCACAGCAGCACTAGCAGTGTAGGTCCTCTCCTGTCGAAGGTCAGGTATCTAGTGATTGAACAGATAGAAAATGGTGGTGACATCCACGGCGGTGACGTCCGCGGCAGGGGCATCATCATCGCCGGTGCACCTGTTCATTGGCTCCTGGGACCCATAGGGTCCAATGTTAACCAATGCAGCATTGCGACGGTGTGCAACGCCAGCGCTGTTACCCCACAATCCCATTGTCCCAGTTTAGAGATCAGGCAGACGTCATTTCAGGGGCCCACATGTATTGTTTTTCAACTGCGTCACACATACTGAGGCCTACACTCAACACACATACAGGAAGGGTTTTGTGTCTGCTGTAGTCTTGTGTGTAACTGTGGGTACATACCTGGAGGAATAGTGACTGGTTCTTCTCTGTTGTCCTTCTTAGGCACCGTCAGCTGGGACATATGAGAAGATGGCGGAATCCTCCGGTGTACCGACCGCTGGTGGACCTGTTGACGAAGAGAGACATTTAATCGTGACCTACCGGTTTGACCGTGCTACAATCCAGGAACTATGTACCCAGTTGGAGCCTGACCTGATGTCACCAATCCGCCATCCGACTGGAATCCCCCCTGACGTGCAGGTGCTGTCAGTGCTCCATTTCCTTGCAAGTGGGTCATTTCAAACAACAGTGGCCATGGCATCAGGGATGTCCCAGCCTATGTTTTCCAGCGTGTTGTCCAGAGTGTTGTCTGCCCTGCTGAAACACGTAAGGAGATACATCATATTCCCTGAGGTGGAGGATTTGCCTACAGTGAAAGGTGACTTCTATGCCCTTGGACATATCCCCAACGTCATAGGTGCCATTGATGGGACCCATGTAGCTCTGGTCCCCCCGCAGGAGTGAACAGGTGTACAGGAACAGGAAGAGTTATCATTCCATGAATGTCCAGATGGTCTGTTTGGCAGACCAGTACATCTTGCAGGTAAATGCTATGTTCCCTGGCTCAGTGCATGACGCCTACATCCTGCGGAATAGCAGCATACCTGATATGATGGTTGAACTCCAGAGGCACCGTGTATGGCTATTGGGGGACTCTGGTTACCCCAACCTTTCCTGGCTATTGACCCCAGTGAGGAATCCCAGGACCAGGGCAGAGGAACGCTACAATGAGGCCCATGGGCAGACTAGGAGGGTGATCGAACGCACCTTCGGCCTCCTTAAGGCCAGGTTCCGGTGCCTCCATATGACATGTGGGTCCCTATTGCACTCACCGAAGAAGGTGTGCGACATCATTGCCTGCTCCATGCTCCATAACTTGGCATTGCGACGCCAGGTGCCTTTTCTGCAGGAGGATGATCCAGATGACGGTGTTGTGGCAGCTGTGGAGCCTGTGGACAGTGATGAGGATGAAGCTGAGGAAGACGAAAATGACAACAGGGAGTCAGTCATACAGCAATATTTCCAGTGAGACACAGGTGAGGACATTTTCATTTTTACCATTACATTAACTTTCACACATCTACCTCTATCCTGTACCAACATTTCACTCACTATTTGTAAACTGAGTTGTCCCCTTCCATTTCAGTTTCACAAATGTGGTAACCTACGTGTCAACTGTTTGCATCCTTGAAGGCCTTGTGATGTGTGACATAGGTATGTTAGCCTTCCAATGGGTAACCCATTATGAAACTGTAATTGATAATACAGATTTGAAAATCATAGACTGACTCCATTTGTTTTTAGTGTTTCAAGGGTGTTTATTTAAGTGCTCATAAAATGATGGGGGGTTGTAAACTGGTGATGGGTGATGGTGGAGGAATGTCCATGGCAGAGTCCAGTCTATTAGTCTCACAGGTACATTGCACATCTGGGCATTGGAAGTGGAGCTAGGTCAGTTCCGATTTGGGCAGGGTAACAAAGTGGGACAGTGGGGGGACAATCAGGGTGGTCTTATTTCCTGGCGGGGGTCTTGCCATCTTGCTCTGTCCTGTTCCTGGATCTCAGGACCCGCTTGCGTGGTGGTTGTCCATCTGCAGGGGATGGGGTGCTGGTGTGTTGGTCCTGTGGCGGGGCGTCCTGTCCACTAGCGCCGGCGGAGGTGGTGGGCATTTAATGGTCGTGGCTAGTGTCAGGGGCCCCTTGGAGTGCCACGGTGTCCCTCAAGGTCTTTTGAATGTCCGTCCGCACCCCTACGATGGTGCCCAGGGCGGAGCCGATGGTCCTGAGCTCCTCCCTGAACCCCAAATATTGTTCCTCCTGCAGACGCAGGGTCTCCTGCAACTTGTCCAGGACCGTGGCCATCGTCTCCTGGGAGTGGTGGTATGCTCCCATGATGGAGGAGAGGGCCTCATTGAGAGTTGGTTCCCTTGGCCTGTCCTCCCTCTGTCGCACAGCAGCCCTCCCAGTTCACCTGTGTTCCTGTGCCTCCGTACCCTGGACCGTGTGCCCACTACCACTGCCCCCAGATCCCTGTTGTTGTTGGGGTGGTGGGTTCGCCTGGGTGCCCTGTAGTGGTGGACACACCGCTGATTGACCTGTCCTGGTTAGGGAGGTTTGGGCCCGCTGGGTGGGTGCTGTGCTGGTGTTACCAGAGGGTGTAAGCTCGGTGTTGGGCTGTGGCTGGGCAAGGGGAACCGACTGTCCTGAGGCCCACGATGGTCCGGCCTGGTCATCAAGATCCAGTGGGGCAGAGCTGCTGTCGTCACTGTGGGCCTCTTCTGGGGGTGGAGTGGTGTTGTCTGGACCCTCTGGTGTGGTGACGTTCCTTCGTGTTCCTGCGGGGTTATAAGTACATGATTATTGCATGTGTGTGTTTCATGGAGTGGAATGGTTGGGTGTTCGTGAACCCCAGTGCAGGCATTCCTGTGTGGGGGCTTGTGTGCTGATGGTTGGGGGGTGTTGTGGGTCTGTGCAGTGGGCATGCTTTGGTGATGGGTGTTCATGCTTAGTTATGTCATGCAGGTCTTGGGGTTGGGATGAGTGGTTGGAGTCATGGGTAGATAGGTGAGGATTTGGGGTGATAGGGGAGGGTGTGATGGTGGGGGTGTGTAATATCATGCAGGTAGGGTGGGGGGTATGATGGTTAAGATTAGACTTACCAGTGTCCGTTCCTCCAACGACTCCTCCAAGGCCCTCAGGATGCAAGATGGACAAGACTTGCTCCTCCCATGTTGTTAGTTGTGGGGGAGGAGGTGGGGGTCCGCCGCCAGTCCGCTGTACCGTGATGTGGATTCGTGGGTCATAATAGCATGGGCGTGTTTCTGTTGGTGTGGAGGTGGAGGATGTGTTTCCGCCAGTTTCTCGCTGACCTTTGGTGTGGCGGTATTGTGTGGGTGTCTGAATTTCGGCAGATTCCGTGATGTGTGTCATAATAGCTGTGGTGGTCTACCGCGGCCGCAGCGGTGTATTGGCGGTCTTCTGCACGGCGGTAAGCGCCTTATACCGCCAATGTTGTAATGACCCCCTAAATGTCCTACTGTAACCATACACTGCACCTGCCCTTGGGGCTACCTAGGGCCTACCATGGGGGTGCCCTACATGTAAGAAAAGGGAAGGTTTAGGCCTGGCAAGTGGGTACACTTGCCAAGTCGAATTTACAGTTAAAACTGCACACACAGACACGGCAGTGGCAGGTCTGAGACATGATTACAGAGCTACTTATGTGGGTGGCACAACCAGTGCTGCAGGCCCACTAGTAGCATTTGATTTACAGGCCCTGGCACCTCTAGTGCACTTTACTAGGGACTTACTAGTAAATTAAATATGCTAGTCATGGATAAACATACATACATACAATTTACACAGAGAGCATATGCACTTAATCACTGGTTATCAATGGTAAAGTGCTCAGAGTTCAAAAGCCAACAGCAACAGGTCAGAAGAAATAGGAGGCAGGAGGCAAAAATATTGGGGATGACCCTGCATAAGCAAAAAATTCCAACACACACCTATAAGATTCAGTTATGTTCTCTGTAGGAATGTGGATTATTATTTGGGATGGATGCCTGCTACCCTCATGGAATAATTAGAATTCTTGTCAGGGTGAATCCTCAAATAACTAAATCCACCTGAGATTAACTCCCTTGCAGCTATGCTACAGAGAATATAGGCTGAACCTAGAGAAATGTTCAATAGTTTGGTACTGCATAAATACTTTAAAGTCAAAACACCACGCTGTAAATTCTCAAACTCAATTAGCAAAATAGAGAAAACAATAATAAACTAAATGACACTAAAATGACTCAAATCCAATAAGGGGGAACTAGAGATATTTTTTAGAGAAAATAGCGCGAAAAAGCATTAAGCACCAATAGTAGTCAATCTTCCACATAGACTGGGAAATAGGCATAATTTCAGGTCAACCATGTTTGTCCTGGCGAAAGATTTCACCTTCTGACTTAGGGGCTGATTCAATGTTCAAAGTAAGTATATTCCAAATTTAGAGGGTTTGCTGGCCCAGCGGACAACTCTTACATTGGTACAAACTGCTGTCACATGACTGTGCCATACAGCAATCTTTCATATTTCAATATCCACCCTCATGCCTTGGGAATTTTCTGACAAGCACTCAGTGCCAATAAAATGTTTGCCTTCCAAAACATGGTGGTAAGTGAAAGTAAAAGTTAAAACTAGCCATTTGTCCACCCAATCTAATCAGGGTGGGTAGAGAAATGGCCAAACTTGTGAGGGCCCAAACTCCACTGCGCCACTGGACATATATGTCAGCAATGAATTTTTGCCAAACTCTAAATGAAGCAGCAGAATTTCAGTGTGGCAGAGATAGTACTTTATCACTATTGTGACTGAGTACCCGCTCTTGTTATGTTTTATTATATTGATTTGTATAGCACACTAATCACCAAGAGGTTCTCCAAGCGCTTTTTACGTGTATGTAGTTTTGTAGTCTCCAAGGTGCTCATATGAAGAGCCAAGTCTTCAGCTTCTTGCCGAGCTCAAAAAGTAAGGAGGAGGCTCTAATACGTAGAGGGAGGTCATTCAATGTCTTGGGTGCAATTCAAGAGAATGAGAAAACCTCCAGTTTTGATTTTACATATCCAGGGAATGTGTGTGAGTGAGATTGAGGCAGAGCATAGTTGTCTGGTGGGTTGGTGAAAGTGTAGGAGGCTGTTCAGGTACTCTGGACCTGTTTTGTGTAGGGCTGTCCATGTGTGCATTTGAAGTTTGAAGTGGCTGCACTTGTGAATCGAGAGCCAATGATGTTTACTGAGGGATGGTGTGAAATGGGTGTGGCATAGGAGGTCATATATGAGTCTTGCAGCAATGTTCTGGATGGTGTGGAGTCTGTGTAGGAGTTTGGAGATTTCAGCGTAGAGAGCATCACCATAGTCCAGCCTGCTGGTGATGAGTGCCTGCATGACAGTCTGTCTGGTGTTCTGAGGCAACTATTTGAAGATTGTTTGAAGCATGCGTAGGATGCGGAAGTATGAGGTGCACACTGCATTGACATGAGTCGTCACATTTAGCTTGTCATCCAAGATGATCCCTAGATTTCTTGTTTGGTCTGTGTGTGTGAGTGTTGGTCCTAGCTCTGTTGGCTACCAGGTGGAGTCACATGGGGAGACCTTGGTGCTTTCAGCTTGTCAGCTTTGAGCTAAAGTCAGTTGATTCGCATCCAGTCTGCTACCATGGTCATACTGTTAGTGAAGTTGATTCTGGAGGTGGTTGTTTTGTCCATCAGGGAGAAGATGACTTGGGTGTCCTCAATGTAGAAGATGATTGTGATGTCTTGTGATTGGATGATGTTGGTGAGTAGTGTCATGTATATGTTGAAAAAGGTGGGACTCAGGGACAATCCTTGTGGGACTCCACATATCAATGGTCTCTGATGTGAAGGGTGGCAGCCTGACCCTTTGAGTTCTTTCTGTTAGGAAGGAACAGATCCATGGAGTCTTCTGATGTCAGTGTTATAGGAGACAGTGTTAAAGGGCCGCCAAGAGGTCGAGCAGGAGAAGATCCTCATGGGACCTATTCATGGACTCACTATAGTTATGCTTCATTTCCTAGCAGTCTAGGAATCACAGTGGCTTCGCTTTGCACTGTCATACATTGCAAATTTTTTCTTTTGTGCCATTGTTTTGAAACACACTGTAAAGTCGCTTGTTGTGCAGCCACTTGCCTGGGATTCTGTCCGAACACTCTCCGACTGCTGAGTGGGAGCAAGTGCCAGGTGTTGTTTTTCTGTCTGTCCAGCAATCATTCCAAGGGTCCTGTAGACATAGCACAATAGCTTTTAACTGCATCAAGCTAACATTATCAATTAGATCTTGTGGTGTTTATTTTAAGAGACGAGGATTCTATCAGAGCTGAATCGTCTGTGGAAAAGATTTACACTCCCATATGAGGACTGCTTGACTACGCAAACAGAAGTATGGGGTTCCCCGCACCCAGACATCACAAATAATAATAATAGTTTTCCTGCGCATGCAATTAAAGGGTAGGCTCAGGACACTACATGTGTGTTATGGTGGCACTATTTGTGTATAGTTTTCTAACTGCTATTATGATGTTTATAAATATTGCCAGTATTCTAATAGTGTCTAATTTGCTTCATAATAGACTACGTTAGTTGCAATAAATATCTTGTATGCTTTCATTGAGTTTTTTCTTACTCTTGCTATGGATACATATGACTGAGATAATGTACGAAAAGGACTGACCGTGAATTGCTTGTTTTCGATTCAACATAGATCTCTGAGTGAAGGCTTGCGATTATAGCATCCCACCCGTTAGCCATGGGTTGCCTTTGTGACCCCATGGCATCCTCGTGTAGCAGAGCCCCACTTTCGGCTTGTGCACAATTTGTGATTGAGCAAATCCAGGCTATTAAATCGATGAAGCAAGATGTGAGTTTATGCTTCTTGCTTCTGCTCTACAGCCCAAGTATGCACACATCCATGTATTAGTGATGGCTCCGTCTGTACAATGCACTGGATGACAGATGACCCCATCCCAATACAACTGTAAATGTGAACAGGCCCATAGCATATGCACTATCTCTGCATCAACAGCTCACAGCATGGACAGGTGGCGTTTGAGGAGTTAAAGTACCTGTTAATGTTGAAGGGGGCTGAGGTGTGCCCTATGCACAATATACAACTGTATGAACCGAAATCATGCATTTCGTGGGACATAAGTGGGACTCTCTAGTATAATAGACCACTCTTAGTGGAGTGTGCTGTGGTAGTGTTGGTGTTAAGGTCAAACTATTCAGTAATCACAGTGGGAACTGACTCAAAAAAGGGGGGTTATCTAAGGCTGCTGGTTGCAGACACCAGACCGAGTTGGGGGGAGGGTTTATATCCCAGGCAATGTGTAAGTATTGGGGATTATAATCAGAGTGGGTTTGGCCTAGGTAGTCTGTCTGGGTGATACTAAGGAGGACATTAGGTGTGCACACCAGCCTGTCAATCCACACATATAAAATGCGTGGCACTGAGTAGTATGAGTAGGTCCTGGCAGTTTCATTGTGATGATGTCAGATATCTACTAAGTTCCAGTGTGCAGGTATTAGAGAATGCAACAGTGCAAGGTAATGTGGGAAATGACCTCTGATGAGCCAAGGGATATCACTCCAGTGTGAGAAAGTTTGTGAAAGTGACTGTAAGAAGGGCGATTGCGATTGCGAAGGGTGATTGCGATTGCGAAGGGCGATTGCTTTAGGGACATAGACACTTCCGAGTAGGATATTATGACTATCCAACCAGCCTCTAACAAACACATAGTGGCTTTCTGGATCCTTGTCAATTCATCTGAGGTTATGAGGAGTAACCAGTGGCATATACTTGGCCACACCAGCGCCACTGCAATCAAAGAAGTTTCTTGGTGAGTCAAGTGTGACTCCTTTAAGAAGGCAATATTTATTGAATGTCTTTGGAGGTATGAGTAAATAGCATATCTATGTTTGGGAGTGTGGATCCCATAGACTTTCCATGTGAGTGCCTTAACGGATGCCATGTCAGTGATAACGGGGTTTGAAAGGATGCACCATGTAGTGTAGTGATAACCCTGTTTTGCTGTGTGATGATGAAGATGAATAGGGGATAAGGGGAGGAGTAGTGGGTATGTTTAGCATGTGGTTAATCAAGCATGTAACAGAGAGCAAACAAATTCAAAACGGGTAATACCATATGAGCAGTACACTAGCCGGATGCACACCCAAACCAGTTAGTAACAAGCATGTAACAGTCTCACTCAAATACTATGTATCCGGGGTGAAGACAACATGTTTCAGTGCTGAAGAACCCCCAGTTACTAGCTGTGAAGAGTGTTAGTGGACCAAAATATACAATTCTGGGAGGTAAACAACTGTATCTCCCCACCACTCTACCCTTGGAATGATGTTAAGGCATTGGGCGTACGTACAGTGCATTAAGCATATGGCTCTTAATCAGAAAAGTCCATACAGACAAGGGGCGTGCACAACATTATACTAACATTCAGCTAGCATTGCAAAATATAAAAGGGGCATATGATATAATCAGCTGTTTGTGGGGGAATCTCAGGAGGTTGCCCCATGTCAGTGCAGAAGTCCTGGTTGCCACTGAACTCTCATCACTGGATGACCGAAGCAGGTAGTCCTTGGGACCAGATAGTCAAACTTTATCTGCAATTGTGGCAGCCTGTTGCAGTGCCCACCAACGTTCGGTTATGATCTTCTCCAGATTTGGTGTCAACTTAGGTGCCCTAGGCCAATCTCCACCAGTTCGGCGGCAGCAGCAGCCCCCAGTCTTTCCTCCAGTCATAAATGTGCCTGATGGAGAGGATCCACTGGCATGTGGGCTTCATGTGTCTAGCCATTTCTAAGCATTTTCTGCATATTCGAAAAATGTGTGGTGTCTCCTACAACGACTCAAAGCTGCACAGGGAACAGAAAGGAGTATTTCAAGTGTAGCTCCTGGAGCCTCCTTTTCACTGCCATGAATGAGCTATGCTGCTTCTGGACTGTTATGGTATAATCGGGGAAGAACATAACATGAGCGTTATCTACTTTGATTTTATGGGGCTTTCTGATCTCGCGTAGGGTTGAGTCCATGTCCCAAAGTGTACTAAGCCAAGTACCATTGGACAGGGACCAGCGCTGGATGGGGGACTCCTTGCCGGAACCCAGTACGCCTGCTCAATCGTGAAGAGGCTATTGTGGGAGAAGGTCTTTCAGCCAGCGCTCCATATATTGCGTTGCTTCTTGTTGTCCTATATTGTCCAGCAAGCCTACCACATGAATGCTATTCTACCTTCATCTCCCCTCCACATCTTCAGCTCTCTGTTCCAGCACTCTTACATTCTCTTGCAAAGATTGAAGAGAAGAGGCTGCATTGTTGGTTTGCGATTGGAGGACCATGAGGGTTTCCTCCACTAGAGCGACTCTGTTGGCCAGCTCGGGGTGGTCCACATGTAGTAATGTTAGGTCTGAGGCCACACTGTCAATTTTAGCTTCTAGTCATACTCTGGATTGCTGTACTGCAACCAGCATGAAGTCAAGTTTGTTTTCTAGAGACGTTGATTGGGGCAGACTCCCCACTGGTAAGCTGCCCATACCAGTAGTGGAGGGGGCCGCCGATGGATGCATTGTGTTACCCTGCACGTTACTATGTGAGCAGCCCATAGCTGACAACCGTACTCCAAGGCTGTCTAGTAGGAGCAGGGCTCTGATAGTCATATTAGCCAAGGCAGGACGGGCAGCAGGAAAAAGAAGGGCAACAGCGAGATGTAGTCCATGTAGAATCAGAGTTGTGCCAATGACGATTTTAAGGCACATTGTATCAAGCAATGGACGAGAGAATTCAGTTATTGTGTTTTTAACCTACAGTAACTTTGTGAATTACCCTTCCAAACAATGCGTATATAGCGTGGCATTGGCTGTGAGGAGTGCAAGCGATATGGACAAGTTAATGATCAATTTCAACTGAAGGGCTACCACACAGAAATATGATCAGACTTGGGCCCGAGGGGGCAGGGTCCGGCCTGGCATAAATGGCTCAGCACTCAGTTGAGGCAACACATAACTCCTATGCTCTATGGCTCAGTGTGTGGGAGGCAAATGCACTTTGTCATGTCTAGGAACAGGTGTGGCTCCCGGCATAATGCCAGTTTTGCAATTGTGTGTGGAGGTGCAGCAGCTGCCAAATATTGTCGTGCATAGCTGGGGCATCATGACTCTGCCACTGTGCTCCCATCCACCCAAGAGTCAGAGATTGTGTTGAGTGCTTACCAGGTTGGGAAGTAGCTTAATGGGAGGGAGACCAAAGTGGTCAGGCATACTGCAGTGATTAACCTCACCAAACAGTGGTCCTGGCTCAGAGACTCCCCGCAGACTCTGTGAATTAATTGGACCCATCCAGTCCTCATATCAGTGCAGAATCTGCATGCCCAACAGCCTGCATGGGGCTGGCAATGGCACCCAGTTGCTTTAGAATGATGGAGGAGGTGTGATGCAGGCCTGGGCCTGATACGACCGATGCGCCCTTTCCCCGGGTGGCAGTGGTATAATCTCCCTGATATGGGACAGGTCCCAGGCTCACCTGTGTGTTGCGCCTGTCCTGAAAGGGAAGCAGGGAGATGGGTCTGAAGTTGCTCAGTTGATTTGGGCCAGCTGTGAGCTTCTTGAAGAGCACATTGATTCCTGCAAGTTTTCATTCATCCGGGAAAGGGTCGGACGTGATGGAGGTGTTGGTCAGGGTGCTGATTGTTGATGTTCCCAGGTTGTAGATGTGGCGGGGGCATGGGTCCATTGAAGCTCCTGAGTGGATGGCCAGCATGATTGCCGCAATGTTGTTTCTGGTGATGGTTGTTCATTCAGTCAGGAGGCCATCTTGGTTGGTGGTAGGTAGGTTAGCAACAAGTTCTCTTGGGTTGCGCTGGTGTGTGCAGTTGCTGTAGATTCTGTGTACCAGCTGGCCTGGTTGTGTGGTTTACTATGTTTGTTAGATTTGAGGGGTGCGAGGGAGCCTGTGCTGATCTTGTTGAAGTTGTTGATGTCCTTGTCAAGGTTGTCTGTGGGGCTAGTTTGACCTGTGCTCAGGGCACTGATCCAGTCTGCTTCTGTGAATTTGCCCCAGCAATAGTTTGGAATGCTGAATTTGGTGGGGGTGTTGACCTGAGAAGTTGGAAGTGGATGATGGAGTGTTCAGTCCAAATGAGTGTTTTGGTGGCATTGTATTTGATGCTGTCGCTTGTAGTAAAGAGGGGTCCAGTGTGTGTCCTGTGGTGCATGTTGGTTCTGGGATGAACTGGGTGAGATTGATGTTGCTCAAGATTTTGAGGAGGGTTGTGGAGCAGGGTCGTTTCAGTCTTTCCAGTGAAGGATGAGGTCACTGAAGAGGATGTAGGCTCTAGAGTTGTTGGTGGACAGAGTGACGAAGTTGGTGATGAGGTTGGTAAATGTGGCTGGATGGTCAGTAGGCGGAGGTTCCATTCAGGGTTAAGTTTTCTGAGATTTGCAGCATGAAGTGCACGTGTTCCATGAATGAAGTAATGCTCTCTTTCCAACTATAAATCAGGCCCTAAATCTTTTACGTCCCAGTCAACGGCAGGAGTACACCTCTAGTTAGCGGTCAAGAGCAAAGTCCAGTTCACATCTAGGTGCCCTTAGCCTGCTGGGCACTTTAGGAAAAAAGGCCTCTTGAAGCTTTTAGCCACACAGGCGGTCAGCCAACTGACCCTTGAAGTCTACTTCTTTGTCCTGGGTACATGGGTGAGCATGTCAAGTCCTTCAGCGCTACTCTAAGGTTACACACACCAGGTCCAGTACCCTTCTATTCTTCTGCAGGTCAGAGGTGTTGTTAAATGGGTGCCTGGAGGTGTCACTTCAATGCCTGGCACTATCTAGTGTATGGGGTGAATCCTAGACAATACCTAACCAGTGGGGTAGACCCTAGACCAACCCTACCCACTTTTTCAGTAGTTTCTGTTTGCCTTACTGAAAACAGGCCCAAAATGCCATGCGTCAGGGTATTTTAAAGAGGCCTTTAGTCATCCTAAAATTGGGCTCTGAGGGATGGGTGAGAGTGTATGTGAGTGTGTGGGGGGGGGGTGTATAATATGGTATTCCTAGTAACCTACCACATCTAACCCTAAAATCTAGTTTGAAGCAGGCACCCCTCCATGAACAAACTAAGATAAAAGAGAGCCCTTCAACAATCAGACAAGGGATCCACAAGAAACATTTTGGCATCCTGTTCTCTCACTGCCAAGTGTGTCAAAAGTGTTACATATGGCTATGCAGCCCTGCCAATCAGGATTTGGCACTGTGGTGTCACAGAATGCCCACAGCCCCCAATCTGAATATTCTGTTGAGCTCGGATGAGTCATCTCTACCCATTCACATCAGCCTGTTGTTTGCTCCTGGGAGGCAGTTCACACCTTCATCACACCTATTCAAGGCTGAGGTCAGACTAATAGCTGATTAATTAGCATTTTAATAGGTCAGACAAGTAAAGAGCATATTTTTTTAATTGCCTTTCCTTAATGTTTATTAAAATCCAACTTCACCACTTAATTAGATGTTTGATAACTATTAAAATAGTGACTTTATTAGTCTTCTAGCCAGTCACATTCCCGAGAAACAGTATTAGTATTTAAATCTTTAATTTGGGTTTCGACATAGAGTAGCTAGGCCTGCCACAGTGAAATTAGCTTTCAGAGCCTTATCAATATAGGGATCTGGTAAATCTAATTTTCTACTTGTCCCAATTTTAAATACAGTGTACCTTACTTTGTGGGCTACAAGGTATACGTAGGGGTGACATCCATTTTTATAAATGGAAGTCTTCAGATGTCAAAAAGTGCTATTTTAACAGGTCACTCTACAGCAGTCAGGCTACAACGGTAGGCCTGAAGCCATATTTTCTTTTGTCACACTAGTGGATGGCACAATAAGACTGAAGTCTTTAGGTGGCAGTTAACTCTTCATGTCATTGTTGTATTTCCATACTGTATGCTATGACTTTATAAAAAGTCTAAATATGCAAATCAGGGATTAGCCAATTTCCCAATGTTTTAGGGGTCAAAGCACATATGACTGACACAGGACAGCAATGCTTCATTATGCAGAGTCTAAAAAGCAGCAATAAACTAGGGTCCAGCAATAGGAGAAATGTTGGGGTGAACATGTAGAAAAGATATTTGTCTCACATGTAGTCAACAAAAATGGTTTCAGCAAAGAAAGGCAACATTCTGGGGTCACCCTGCAGAAACTGATATTGACATATGAGTGAGTGTTTTACCATGAGGGAGGCTTGTAGATTAGCCTGCCATAGACCACAGATGGTTTCTAAATGTTTTCACAGTGCCCCTGACCCTACCCTGCTAGGGGCCTATGTATGTGCCTAGGCTTCATGCAAAATGTCTGATATTCCTGTGTAACTCTTATCCTGCTTTCATTGGTGGTTGCCTTGGAAGATTGCTGCCAGTTATAAAGCCCTCCATTTGCTCTCCATGCCTTCTTTATTACCATGTGCTTGCCATTTTGTCAACCTTCTAGAAGGTGCAGGCTAAGGATGCTATCTTACCTCCCTGTTACTTTCTTGAGGATGCCCAGGGCCTGTTGCTAGCCGTAGATAATATTATTATTTTTCCATGTTTCCTAAATTAACTTTCTATTGCACTGATTGGCGTATATGGGGTCTTGTTGTGATGTACTGTGAGGCCCATGTCTTTGATAGAATAGCATTGGATTAATTAGTACATTTAATAAGTGGTAACCTTTGTTTGGAAGCAGGTTGAAGACTCATGTTTGGTGTCTAAAGACATTATAATTTAAACTCTCCTTTAATGACTATTTCTGACTGTAGAAACCTTGACTGTGATTTTATCCAGTGGCTTCCCTATAACAACGCCTCCTTCTTGGATACCACTGGCTGCCTTGACCCACTGAACTTTACCTTCTCAGACATTCTTCTTTAATACATTTTCAAGGTCTGAAGGTGAGGGGACACCAGACATAATCCACTTCTTGCATTTGAACTACACTCAATTGTGCTCAGCTGTAACTTTATACTTTGAACAGTCTCACATGACCAGATGTGTGTCATTGCTACTAGGATCCTTTAGGTGCTCATTTTTACTTTAAATTAAAAAAATTCATCACTCCAGTCTAGCGATTGGATTTCTGTCATTTCAGTGTCAGTTTTTTACTTTATTACTGTTTAAGTGCTGCATAACCACTTTGCACACTGCCTGACTCAGTTCATTTAGTAACTCTTTGTGGCTCACCCTGACAACTCAACTACCAACCCAACTTCTCACCGACATGCAAAAACATTTGTCAAGTATTGAATTCTTCATAATGGACATGTCTTACAGTATGCTTTTTTATTTCTTGATGGCTAGTTAGATAAGACAGAGCAATTCCTTCTCTGACCATGATTTTCTTTTCTCAAAAGCTCACATCTAACCAAGAAAAAGTGAATATGGCACCCCAGAAATCGGTTCCTGACATTTTTTGTCATAATGTTCAATGTGTTGCATCTGTTGGGACCAGTTTTGGGCAGAAATATGTTGGATGGATTTCCTGGTTGCTGTAAAAACAGTTATGTTAGAAAGTAAAAGAGTTTTATGCAGAAACGGAGGCTCTCAGTTGTCACAAGAGGCATAGCATTGATTATTTCTAGGATTGTCTCTACCTCCTGTCCTTTACCACATTTTGGCAATAGACTTCAACAACTGCTCATATTCTCAAGCCACAAGAAACTTTCAGTTATGACCCTAGCCTGCTCCCCTGTTGCTGGTGATGTTTCCTGGCCGCAGCTGGCTTTAGGAAGTAGAAAATTGCACAGAATTACATTCCAAGTTACACAAATCTGCTTTTCCAATACCCTTACACTGAGCAGCCTGCACTTGCCCCTGATTAATTTAAGGATGGTTAGCATTAAAGTAAGGAATGATGCAAAGAAAGGTGTTCTATGCTTAAGGGTGGGATAAAGAGTAATGGTAGGTCAAGGGGTAGGGTAGGGATAAGCCAGGAAAATAGTTAGGGAAGGTTAGGGTAGATTTATGATGGGCTGGGTTTAGAATAATAGAAGATGTGAGTGATGGAGTGAGGGATGATTTAAGAAGAAAGTGTGGGAAAAGAATGACACTGAAGGTGGTATGGAGCACTTTATCCCACCAGCATAAAAATTCAAAAACTCAATGGTGCAAGAGAAAAAGGTTAAGTTAAGGACAAAGAAGGGAGTAACAGTTCAGCTTTAGATGAATGCGCTTTATGTGTTTGTGAAAAATTATTAAATGTATTAAAGCAAATGTGTCCTTTTTACCTCTTAGATACGTGTTTTCTGGTTTGCCACAACTTTTTCTAATTTTTACATACACTTCCCCACTCCCATGTATAAGCTTAGTAGAGGAGTGACGCACAGTGTGGCTACTTGTGAGCCACCTCCTAATCTCTGATCCAACAAAGTAAACTATCTTATTTTATCATCCATGAGCGTTAATACATGAACACAGCAACACTAGCAGTGCACCCTACTACTAATCATTGATGACGAACCAAAGAAAAGGGTACCCACCAGTCAGAGTGGTGAGCTTGTTGTGTGAAAAACTTCAACAGAAAAATAAACAGTAATAAAACAACTATACAGGGAGTGTCTGAGGAGTTAGAGAAGCGAGATATGAGGTGGGCAATTTAGTATGGGGGAGGTTCCCAACTATGTCACACGGGTTGGCATGGTAAAGGCAGGCCAGCCACAAGCTGCTTCTGAGACTTTGTTCCTGGTCCTGCAGTGGTGGATCGGGGACTTAGCAAAAGAAGTGCAGTGCCCCTAATATGGGGTGGTTGAAGCAGAGCAATTTTAGCTTAGATAGGTAGTCAATCAGGAGTTTCCATTAATGGGTGAATTTGTTCTCCGAGTAGGAAAAGTCATGGATAAAGTGTTAAATTTTGAGTATTTGACATAGTCTCTGGAATCAGGCTGCTATTGTTGGTGGTTCTGCCTTCTTCTATACAGTGATATGATCTGCCTGGCTGCACCACTCAAGTGTCGAGTTAGTGCCTAGCCCGCATGGGCCATAGCTTTCAAAGTTAGGAGTTTTAATCCCAATAGCAGGGTGGCAGGATCATTACCCGTGTGGGTATCCCAGTAGGCCATTTATATGTCCCAGAATTTTCTTTGAGAATAATTGAATTACTGAACAGGACCACCTGAACGTGTCTGAATGTGCCCTTGTCTTTTCAGCAGCACCAGCACCTTGGGGACAAGGTGGGGAGCATGCAGGCAATTCTTTTGGATGCCAGATACCATTGGTATGCTGTTGTGTGTTTTTGGGATGTCACTCCAGAGGTTGTCCCACTGTTGTCCCAATGTAGCTTATCCGAGACAGGCTTCCCATCCAGACTGATAAAGGTGAGTATTGTGCAGTTTTGATTTGTGTGCAACTTGTGAACTTTGGAGGTCAGTCCTTTAGTGCACACAAAGGACTGAACCATAGTTTAAAAAAGGGTCATAGTTTTGTTGGCTGCCTGGATGTTCAAGTAATGTAACACCCAATGTCAGAGCTATAGGTATTGGAGTCGGGCTGACTCCGGAACATGAAAGTGTTTCTTGAATTGCTCAAAGAAATGAATGATAGGTCCCTGAAAGTGATCGTTCAGAGTCCTAAATGTTCCCTGATCCAGTCTACAATGCTTTAGGATTAAGGGTGGGGGTGAAATCTGGGTTATTTGCCAATGAGGTGTTTGGGGAAGAAAAAATGGCCAAGTCCTTTTTGACAGCTATGTCGTCCCATATGTCTGGGACAGTTTTTGTGGGAGTTGCTAAGTATGCACTTTTGGGGCAGATGGCTTTAAGAAGCCAGTCCAGGTACCACATTGTTATGCAAGCTATGGAGGCCTGCATCACCATAGATTATGCCGTTGATGATGCGGATTGTCATGTGAGGGCCTGCATCAAAGATGCATCATGCAACAGCAGTTCTGATGAGCCTGCAGGCTATGGCTGAAGCTCTTGCCATGGGAAAGTCCAAGCAGCAGAAGCGCTGCATCAGTTCTGTTTGGGGTTCCACTGTGCAGCGGAGGAGATGTGTTGGTTAACAGGTGGGTGGCAGAGCACCCTATGACACGCTTCCTTTTTTTGCACATTTCTTTATTTCATTTTAAAACCATCACAGGTTAAAATCCTGTACAGCTCTATACAAAGGTAAACACTCAAAAAGGAAAGAAAAACAAAGAAGATAAAGAGAAACAGCACAAAAACATAATGTTGAATAGTGACATCCATCACTTACATTGAGTACAGTGCATATTCAAGTGCACAGCATCTGGCCCACTTCCAAGGGTCCAGGGCTGGGGTGCCACCACTTGGCAGGCAAGGATTCATAGTTGCTGAGTCCAGATACTGGTTACAAGAGACTAGCCCTTGTGTCAGTCTGGTGGTCCTAGGTTCAGACTACAGGTTCTCACTAGACATGAGGTCAGCAGGTCAGCACAACAAGGCAACTGCCCTTCAGGTCAGCGACACAGAAGAGTGACAGTCCTTCCAGCAGCAGAGCAGTAATTTCTGGCAGCGTCTTCCACAGATCCAGAACTGTTCTGAAGAGTTGGTGTCTGAAGTCCAATATTTATACCTGTTGCCTCCTTTGAAGTGGGAGGAGCTTCTAAAGGTTACCTGCCTCTCCTGCCCTGGCTCCAGATTAACTAAAGGGGGTGTGCAATCCTTTGTGTGAAGGCACGACTCAACTCATTCAGGTACAAGTAGAGCTGTCTCTGCCATCCCATCTTGCCAGTGATGAAAAATGCCACCACTCCAAAAGTGCCATTTTCAAAATTGTAACCAAAAATCCATCTTCTCCATAAAAGAGGATTTTTCATTACAATTCCAAAGACACCAAACGTGAGTGGTTACTCGTTCCTATTTGGAAGTTACGGCTTACTATATTTATGCACCCAAGCCAGGACAAGTATAAGGGGTTCCCCCTTCTTAGGTCTTCAACAATGGCATGACATAGGGCTGGGCAGATGGCCTTTGACTACCCATCAAGGTGAGGTATGATATTATCAACAAGATAGCAGAGAGAATTCAGGGCCCATCAGAATAGAGACAGGGACTACAGTGGTGGGACTTGGTCACCTGGTATAGTGAGGTTGAGAGCCTGGGATTGGTCATTGTTCACTTCAAAGCCCAAGTAGCTTTCAAAAGCCTTTAGAAGGTGAACCACCTCCAGCGGGGAGATGATGGGGTTGGATAGGCTGAGAAGCAGGTTGGCGGCGAAGAGGTGCACTTTGTGAGCGTTACCTCCAAAAGTGAGTCCTAAGATCCAGGGAATCTCTTGGCTGTGGATGTTCAGTGGCTCCACCACTAGGGCAAAAAGGCAGAGGGAGAGAAGGAGTCTCTGTCTTCGGGCCCTTTGATCTTAATGGGAGGCATACAGTGGTCACTGAGTCAAATGAAAGCTGAGGGAGAGGCATATGCTGTAATAATCCTGTCAATCATCTTCAGTCCTAAGTCAAGTTTGAGTAGGCCCTCCTGCAGGGAAGCTCAGTTGATGCATTCTTCATACAGAGACAGCAGCAGTGAAGGGATTTAGCATCTATGCACATGCTTCACTAGATGAGCCAACCACCAGACATTGTCTGTGCCCTGCCGGTTGTGGATGATGCCCACCTAGTCTAGTTCGACCAGGTACAGGAGAAGGGACTCTAGGCATAATGCGTGTGTAACATTTTTGATCTTTATTTAGCTGGGCAACAGGATGACAAGAGGTGAAGCTGGTGTGGTCTTTCCCAGGCTTCGGGATTAATACAATTTCTGCCTCATACATGGTGGGGGTCAGGCTCATGGAATGAGTAAATGGGTTAAATAGGTGCCTAAGGTGGTCTAGAAAAAGCAGGAGGAACATTTAATTGAACTTTTCAGCTTGGCCATCCGGCCCAGGGAACTTCCCAACAGGCATTGTACGTAGCGCCTTACTGAATTTGTGCTGTGTAATAGGGACTTCAAGGTGTTTGCTGTGAGTGCAGCAGATGGAAGACAGACGTGTAGATGGGCATGTATGCCAGGGGGTAGCTCATCACCCTGCTGGTGGAGAGCCTGTTAGAGATCACAAAAAGCCTTGTGTTTATCGGGTTTTTTGGTCGCCCATGTGCTGCCTTGAAGCTTAAATTGGCCGATATATTTAGAGGCCCTTTAGAAGCCCAGTTTGCCCGCTGAAAATTAATTGGGACTTACAATACATAAAATCAGAACTGAGATTCTCCTATGACTAAAATGCTGTTAGAACAATCGCTGAGTCCGGACATAAGGCAAGCAAGCGCTACAGAGCCTCAGGCAAGGGTCAGTTTTTTTTTCCTTCTATGGCTTTGCCAACTGAGCCGCACACTCACTGAGGCACACATAGGATATTTTTTTTCCTTCTCCCTCTTTTTCCTCTTCCGTTCATTCAGCAACAGTCTATACGTTTAGCATTTTGAAAGGATTTTAGGAGAAATAAATCTGACCTGTTTGATATAAACTGAAGACTGTGGGGGACTGATTAAGAGTTTAAATGGTGGAAACACTGACGGTAATTGTTTCGAGATATAATGTAAACAATCTGCTCTATTTAGATAAGCATACAAATGCAGCATAGAGGCAGCAATTGCAGGATTTAAACCAGAATGGGAAAAATATGAAAAAAAGCTTTTTGTTTGAAAAGGTATACTGTTTTCACTCTCATAGTCTACTGTTCACGAGCAGAAACTGGCTTAGGAGTCCACGTGGTCTAATTGCTCTGTTGCTAACCTTGTCACCTAGATTCCAATGAAAGGAGTGGTCTTTGGCCTGATACACATGAGATTCATGTGATTCAAGTCACAATCGTATCATCGTGACAGAAATTGAAAAAAATGCATTCAATGAAAATACCCGTTTCTGAACTGAATACTATCTTGTGCAATCGGGTCTAAATTACATGTTGCTACTCACCTCTCTACTCACATCATGGCTCCTGTGAAGCCAATATCGTATTTGTTTCTTCCGCCTATTTCTCTATTTTACAGCACTCCGTGCTCCATCTACATTATAATGATTTCCATTCAGCTCTTTGCTTCTTGTAGTGCCTATGTCCATGATATACCTTGTACAGAAGTGAAAATCAAATTACGAATATGTTTCTTTAGCAAAAGAGAATTTGAGTTGACTGATAATTTGTCTGCATTGAAAACATGCAATGAATTAAATGTAAATGTATTGTTTTTATAGGAATCGACAAGGGAAGGCCAGCTCTAGAGGATGAGCCTTCATAGCCCTGTCATACTGATGGTTTGAGTTGCATATCATTTTAAACCACATAAAGTCCAGTTTGCTCCCACTCTACCAGCAAACCATGTAAACTATTAAAAAACAAGCCATAGTTAAGCTTCTGATGGTATTGTAGAGACGTCCACCTTAACTTCCAGATGCATGTTTCTGCCTCTCAAGTATGTGGAGCCGTTAATCAGCTCCAAAAGGAATATTCAAAGAGGTCAATGATGTAAGCTACCCAAACGTCTTGGACGTATCAAACTCTCCTTTGATGAAGTTTTGAAATTGAATTGTGGAACATTTCGTAATGAAAATACAAGACATGCACTAGTTATTGCAAACCACAATCCACTTACTGTGACACTTCAGTCCCAAGTAAAAATTAAAAACACACGCTGCATCTCCAACCGTCGTTATCTTTCAGAACTACCAGACCTTGAAAGAGAAGCGCACTAGTTATATTTCACCCAAATCCACATGCACTACTAACTTTCAAAAACTCTTCTCTACCCATTAATCCTTTAATATTCCTATAAGCTGTTCTACACATCAATTTCGTGCAAACACAATACCACATCAAGTAAAAAATGCCCAGGTAAATCTTCTAGTAAAAATAAAAAAATAAACCAAATAATCTGTGTGACCCCTGTCTCTAACATAGGTTAATGAGCTTTACTCACAGAATATCATATGGACAACATTTCACACACCAACCCTGAATCATTCTCCAAACTCGATATAACATTAATACTTATCCCACCATTATGGAGCACAGGACATTTACTTACATTTTATAAAATAGTTCCCGGTCATATGTTTTCCATTCTATTACAAAACAAACATAAACACGTTTCTGTAATCTGACAATTAAATCTTACTACACGTGATATTTCTTGCATGCAAAACAAGCAATTTGTATGACCTTTTGGCTCTGCTTGTGGAATGATAGATTGCAAAAAATATATGCAAAATTACGTGACCGAGAAATAAGCAGCCCTGTAGCAAATTGCAATTGCAGGGCCCTCAAATAAGAAACATGTGTTTTTAAGTAATATGGTGGGGCGGAGGAAGTGAAGAAGCATTGAATATGTTGAAAGTGGGAAGTACAAGGAAACTATGGGCTAGCAGGATTAGAAGAGGGAGCTTCATGGAGAGTGGAGGAATTTAGGGGTTTAATAAAAACACATGCATTCCCACAGAGTGATAAAGGCAAAATAAAAATACAGTGTCTGGAATATAGGCAGTGGATAGACACGAGTGATTCAAGGAAAAGGATGGTAAAGAAGCTATGCTCCAGGAGAAGGACAAACACAAGAAGAGGAAGAAAAAACATTGAGTAAGAAGCAAAGAAGGCAACGTAAAGGCACAATGAGACAACATAAAGACAACCAATGATAAACAATGAGTTGATCCAAAGCCCACTTTTTGTACATATTTCTATGCATTGGATACAATAGTTTTTCAGTAATGGACAGCTAAAGCTTTCTGTAAGTGATACCTAAAAACAAGCACTGATAAACTCAAAAGGACTAGGTTTAATGTAGTGCCAAATGCAAACAATTGCATGCACAAATGGCCATATGTAAGAGCAGATTTCTGCTTTGTTGAAATTGCAACACAGGACCCTTCACCTGATTTACAATGACATCACAGGAAATTTAATCATTTGACCAAGACCAGGTTTCCGAAAACCAGCATGACTCACTGACCCACATGAAATCACAAGAAATTATATGAAATGAAATTGGAAAATTCACCAAAGTGGGGACAATAACCTCACTAAAACGTTTGCAATAATCAATAATTCAGTGGCGACTACTAAATGTGGTACAGAGGAAAAATGAGCTGTGAAAAGAGTGATTTGATTATGATCACTCATTTTGGTGTAGTGTGGACGCTAGAATTACAAATTACATTACTTAATGATAACATCTGAACACTTTTGTTAGAAGAGCACATCTTCCTGGTGGGCAGTAAATATCGGGGGGCTCTTAAGAACATTTCATGGAAGGGTGTAGCAGTAGCAAACAAAACAGAAGTTTCCAAATAGATTTACTGGAATGAAAGGTGGACTGTGACAAAGACCAATGCGCACCACAGGGACTACAAAGTGGGTGGCTAAGGGCTTGCAAGACTGATCCACAAACAGAAGACCAAACAGCATGATATAGGTGGATCAGATCTTTCAGTGGGCAGGTCCCAATTGTAGTGAGATCTGAGGCAATTCCTTGCTGTAAGTGGGGCATCAAGTTCTGTTCCCAGATCTTCACATGCTGCAAGCTTTGGTCATAGTCTGTATGTAGTAAAGTGCTCTTTCCATGTAAACATTTTTGGTCTGCTGCGAGTAGAAAGATAGCCTAGCCATTGAACCATCTCCAGTGGGTTCCAAGAGTTGCAAGACCAATACCATGTCCTTCTTTCTGACTTTGGAACCTTGATGAAGCTGAGAAATCAGTAATTTGTTTTTCCTCTTGAACCTGGTGCCTCCTGTAGCCTGAGACAACCCTGTTACGCATCAGCCTTTTTGGCATCAGCAGAACTGTTCTCTACCTCCAAGAGCGAAAGAAAGGGCAACCACTTTTCCCCATACTAGACAAAGTTAATTTGTTAGTCAGAGGTCCTATTTGATGGTTAGGAAATAATGGAGTAGAAAAGCAGCATCCTTTGATGCAATCTGGGTCAAACTGGCCTTATTTCACGACTGGATAAGCTACCTTTACCTCCTTGGTATCTCATGCACCTAATGATTTTAAGCTCTGAAGGAACATGTATTCATTACATGTTCTCATATCCTTTCTGTATTTATTCCTGAGGGTAACAGAGAAGACTGGAATTGTCTACATTTATGGAGTGAGCCATTGGATTGGGACTAGGCTTTTTAATGTGAGAACTCTCAGATCACCCCCTGTCTAGAGTCAGGCCGTAGTGCCTTATGTTCCACATCTTGGGCCTCTGAGATCTACCAAATAAGGGATTGGGTTGCATGCAGTTCTTAACCCAGATTCGAGTATGTTCCCTGCCTAAACTTCAGAGTAGGTTTTGTTCTACAGCATATGTTCTGTGTAAGACTGTGCCATACAGCCAATGCGCCAGGTGTGTGTCACTTAGGGATTCTGGGGGGATGTGAATTCAGTGTGGGCATCATGTGATTTCTGCCAGTCATTGTGGTTGGCACATCCCGGCTGTAAAGACTAAGAGTACATTTTTGTTAATCTAAAAACAGAGCTAAAACCTAATGCTGTTGTGTAGACAGCAGAAGCATCCACAAGGAATGCACTGCTGATCCTACTGTCCTGAGACCTTGCATTCCCAACCCATTTTAGGCCTTCTTCTTGTTTCATTATGTTGTTTTGGGCTATTGCTCAGTCTGCAGAGTAGGCCATGAAGTGTTGCTCTCACAGAAGCTTGAGGTGCTTTCCGCTCCATCTGTGACCATGAAGTGACATGCTATGACAACTCTCCAAGACAGGCAGCATATGGAAAAACCCATAATAGGGATCACCGAGCCACAACATCAGTGCGATCATCACAAAAGCAATCACCCTTGCAAAGAGAAAAGACTAATAAACTAGCTTGATAGGCAGTTACAGCAGATACGTATTTGTTACTAGGAAAGTGTGCACTATAGAACATTGCTTTAGTGAAAATGTGTACTGGGTATGTATGTCCCCACTTCAATTTTTGAGGGTAATATCTTAACCTGAGATGGTTGGGCATCGTCACTATCATGAAGGGGCCATGTTAGTAAAGAGATTTTCCACACAATCCAATGCTGGTACAGATTGTGCATTATCATGTGTCGCAATGGCCCTGCTGCCATTGACATCTGCAGCAGGAAGTGCTGACAGTAGTGTATGACCCTGAGGCTGCACATACTGGCTTGGTGATCTGCAGATCAAAAACTAATGCAATATATGTAACCATAAGGACTGGGTAAAGGTGTTGGGGCCCCAAAATAATCATCCTGTAGTCCAGAAGGTGAATCAACAATATAGATGCCTTCAAATTTAGTTTTTACATTGTCACATGTGTTATGCATTTAAAGACACAGATCAAATGTCGGGGTATTCTGACAAGCTGATGCTTTTTCTTTTAGCATGGAAATTGACGTTTACTTTTTCAACACTGACTGCAAAGTGAGAGAAGTTTGTAAAGTGAACTATGTGTCAATCTTGCTGGGGCACAAGGAGTGTGAAGAGAAAGGAAGTAGAATGTATTTTTTTCCAACACACAACAATATTAAAATACATTTGAATGATCACTAAAGATATTTCAAACTATATCAGCAGTTAGGATAGCATAAATGAAACACTTTTTTTTGTAATTCTGAAGAGCGGTGGTAACGATGAATGTTATAGAATCAAAACAAAGCAAGACAACGTTGTAATGAGCAAATTATAAATATTCGCGGAAACGCAATTTTCACACATTGTTTATTTCAGTAAAACTGCAAGTCAAAATGCAAATTTAGTGGCTACTTCAATGGAAAATGTGCTGTGTGTGAATGACAGTGCGCTACCATACTATCCTTTAATAATATAGTTGTGACACTGTGCTCCAAAACGGCTACTCACCACACCCTTATCACTGTCCTCGTGAATGGGTGTGTCTCATTTGCTACAGTTGTTCTTCAGGTGACAATTTGATTTTTTACAATCCCTGTAACTTAACTGATTTTACACGGATGGCAGTATCGCCCTCTGTGATTGTTCCAGTACCACTGTGTATAATTGTGTATATCACCTCCGGAAGCCCCTCTATGAATTCTCTCTTTATTCCCTTTTATTGCACGGGTAGCCAAATCAAACTAATCAAGGTCGTGGAAATCTCAAGTCCTTGGGACGATTTTCTGTTGCATGACCCTTCCAACAGTATCTAGTAACTGCAATCGCTTATTTCCAGTCAGCAGGAATGCTTTAAAAGTTACATTATTTAAAGCACAATATGCTGCTTTTATCATGGCGACAATGCTGTGCTTTGGTTAGTTTTCACAGTCACCACGACTCCCTGGTAAGCATATTCAAGCAATCCCAGCACGCGCATTACAGAACTCAGAGGGCCTCTATACATTCACCGTAGTGGGCAGAAACTGTTGTGTACGTGCAGTGTATTGTTCTCCTACAGACAGCAGGTTCACAGGGTGCATATAAAGGCTGCTAAGCGTCCATCTACAGCACCGAGGTCGACAAACCATCCAGCAGCCAACATGGGGAAGGTGAGTGAGAAATGCCAGGTTGTGATTTTTTATGTGACCGATACACATTCATATAGAAAAAGATCTTAATTTATGTGATTAACAGTGTTAGAAATGGGGTATTTGGTTGACAGTCAGGTTGCCCCCTGTTCAAGCAAAGACCCTCACTCTATTCAGGGTAAAAGAGAATCACCCTCAGCTAACCCCCTCTTACCCCCTTGGTAGCTTGGCAGAGCAGTAGGCTTAACTTCAGAGTACTAGGTGTAAAGTATTTGTACCAACACACACAGAAACTTAATGAAAACACTACAAAATGACACAACACCAGTTTAGAAAAATAGGAAATATTTATCTAAACCAAACAAGACCAAAACGACAAAAATCCGACATACACAAGTCATGAATTTTTAAAGATTAAACTAAAAAATAGTGCTTAGAAACACAAAATGCTTCGATGAGGTGTTAACACGGCGTTGTGATGGAGTCGTTCCCAACAAGCCAACACCAGCGGTTCCGGACATGGAGTCATGTAGACCCCTAAGTACAGTACCATTGGTGAAGAGTTAAAACAAGTTGATGCGAGAAGACGGAGATCGCGGCATCTCTGCGAATCTTGAAATCCGCGCACTTCCAGCAGCATCGATCATGACGTGGTGCTGGGACTTCCACGGAGTCCGGCCTGCGAAGATCATTGAGTTCCAGCGAAGATCATGGAGTCGGGTGCAGGCGGCGTCACCGGATTCAGCAGCGGCGTCGGTCTGAAGTCGTTCGAAGTCGATTTCCTTGGGTTTCCATCAGCTTTCCTTTCAAGGGCCCAGGGACTGGATAGGCACCCCTTGTCAGAGCAGGAGTCTCTCCTGAGACTCCAGGTGCTGGTAGAGAGAGAAGTCTTTGCTGTCCCTGAGACTTCAAACAACAGGAGGCAAGTTCTAAATCAAGCCCTTGGAGATTTCTTTTGAAGATGGAATGCACACAAAGTCAAGTCTTTGCCCTCTTACTCTGGCAGAAGCAGCAACTGAAGGATAGCTCCACAAAGCACAGTCACTGCCAGGGCAGCACTTCTCCTCAGCTCTTCTCCAGGCAGAGGTTCCTCTTGATGTCCACAAGTGATCTAAAGTCTGTGGTTGTGGGTGCACTTCTTATACCCAATTTCTCCTTTGAAGTAGGCCTACTTCAAAGTAAAGTCTAATTTGAATGTGAAATCCTGCCTTTCCCAGGCCATGCCCCAGACACTCACCAGGGGGTCGGAGATGGCATTGTGTGAGGACAGTCATAGCCCTTTCAGGTGTAAGTGACCACTTCTCCCCTCCCTCCTAGCACAGATGGCTCATCAGGGAATGCACACTATACCCCAGCTCCCTTTGTGTCACTGTCTAGTGTGAGGTGCAACCAACCCAACTGTTAAACTGACCCAGACAGGGAATCCACAAACAGGCAGAGTCACAGAAATGGTATAAGCAGGAAAATGCTCACTTTCTAAAAGTGGCATTTTCAAACACACAATCATAAAATCAACTTTACTAAAAGAAGTATTTTTAAATTGTGAGCTCAGAGACCCCAAACTCCACATGTCCTTCTGCTCCCAAAGGGAATCTACACTTTAATCAGATTTAAAGGAAGCCCCCATGTTAACCTATGAGAAGGGACAGGCCTTGCAACAGTGAAAAACTAATTTAGCAATATTTCACTGTCAGGACATATAAAACACATTACTACATGTCTCACCTTAACCATACACTGCACCCTGCCCTTGGGGCTACCTAGGGCCTACCTTAGGGGTGCCTTACATGTAAGAAAAGGGAAGGTTTAGGCCTGGCAAGTGGGTACACTTCCCAAGTCGAATTTACAGTAAAAGGTGCACACACAGACACTGCAATGGCAGGTCTGAGACACGATTACAGAGCTACTTATGTGGGTGGCACAACCAGTGCCGCAGGCCCACTAGTAGCATTTGATTTACAGGCCCTGGCACCTCTAGTACACTTTATTAGGGACCTACTAGTAAATTAAATATGCCAATCATGGATAAACAAATCACATACAATTTACACAGAGAGCATATGCACTTTAGCACTGGTTAGCAGTGGTAAAGTGCTCAGAGTTCAAAAGCCAACAGCAACAGGTCAGAAGAAAATAGGAGGCAGGAGGCAAAAAGATTGGGAATGACCCTGCATAAGCAAAAAAGACCAGCACAGCCCCTTACCAGCCTAAAGCCATGGGAGAACAATCAATACCTTGATGCACTTCCCTGATTGGGGCGATAGAACAAGGACCCAGGCCCACAACAGCAGGGGCATGTTCCAGTTCTATGCCTTCCTGACTCTGGTTGGATCCCTCTGTCCATACTATCAGGGTCCACTAAGCTCATCCATGAGGAACCCTTCTCCACATCTGCAGATACCATCTGTGCAGCACCTAACTTTACTTTGCTCACAGATGTATCCCAGTGGGCAGGTAGCACCACCAGGGCCAACACAGTGGTGTTGCCCACTCCACCCCTGGGGTGTGACTCTCGTCCCTCCCCCCCCATGGGCAACTCTGTCCACCAGGACAGCAAGCCACAGTGACCCCTGACAACTGTCAGGGTTGAGAGCCTGACCTCAGGCCTCTCCAACCACTGTGATTGTGGAGAGTGGGGGGCGGTAGCCCCAGGTGCCTGACACCCTTTGACCACTCTCCCTTCCACCAGGTCAGGTATGACAACCTAACCCTGGTCCTCCCCTCTGGGGCTCTGTACCCTCCCTCTAGGAGCGGCACCCCCAGAGTACAAAATTGTCAGGATGCTTGTAGAAGCAGTCCTGCACAATTCTCTCACCAGTGCAGGGATGTTAGCCTGCAACTGGTCCTCCAACCTGGGGTCTGTACCTTCAGGTTGGATTAGGGCCAGGGGTGAGGCTTCCTTCCCCCGGCCCTCCCTTCTGGGGTCCTGCAGCCCCCAACTAGGAGTGGCCCTCCCAGAAGACAACACGGTAGGGGCACTGTTAGCACTGGCCCCTTCCTCCAGGTCAGGGGGGACACCCTGAACCTGGTCTTCCAATCCAGGCTCTGTACCCTTAGATTTCACTGGGGTCAGGGGTGAGTCTATCTCTCCCCTATCCCTACTCACAGGGTTCTGCACTCCCCCCTCAGGGAGAGTACCCCTAGAAATCACACCAGGTGGGGTGATTGGGCAAACCGCCCCCCCCTTCAGGTCAGGGTTTACCCCCTGCACCTGATCCTCCAGTCCAGGGTCTGTACCCACAGAGTGGACCACTGCCTGGCAACCCAGGACTTCCTGGGGGGCATACCTACCCCCCACCAGGTCAGAGTTTACGTTCTGAACCTGGTCATCCAACCCAGAGTCACCACCCTGCCGTTGAACCACTGTCTGGCGCACCAGGACTTCCTTGGGAGCACACTTACCCCCAATCAGGTCAGAGTTTACCCCCTGAACCTGGTCATCCAACCCAGAGTCACCACCCTGCCGTTGAACCACTGTCTGGCGCACCAGGACTTCCTTGGGAGCACGCTTACCCCCAATCAGGTCAGAGTTTACCCCCTGAACCTGATCATTCAACCCAGAGTCACCACCCTGCGGTTGAACCATTACCTGGCACACCAGGACTTCCAGGTGGGCACACTTATCCCTATCAAGGGACACACCATCACCAAGGGCCACACAAGAGTCTGGCTGGTGCAGGTCTCCTGGCCTCTGCCCATCTGACAGAGTCTGGATTCCCCCCAACCCAGAAATGGTCTCACCAAGGTCATTCCTGGGGGGCTCTGCTCTCAGAGCTGACCCCTGACCCTCCAGGTTCTCCACTGGGGTCTGCAACTCCCGCTCAACCCTGTGTATGGACTTCTGCACCCCCTCACTAGGGGGCATATTTATACTCTGTTTGCGCCGGAATTGCGTCGTTTTTTTTTACGCAAATCCGACACAAAGCTAACTCCATATTTATACTTTGGCATTAGACCCGTCTAGCGCCAAAGATCTTGGATTTTGCGTCATTTTTTTGCGTGGACACCTACCTTGCGTTAATGATATGCAAGGTAGGCGTTCCCGTCTAAAAAATGACTCCAAGGCATGTGCGCCTTATTTAAACTCCTGTGTAAAAATGATGCACGGGAGTGGGCGGGTCAAAAAAAATTACATCCAGCTGCTTTTGTGTCATTTTTTAACGCCTGGTCAGGGCAGGCGTTAAAGGACCTGTGGGCTCGGAAGGAGCCCAGAGGTGCCCTCCCATGCCCCCAGGGACACCCCCTGCCACCCTTGCCCACCCCAGGAGGACGCCCAAGGATGGAGGGACCCATCCCAGGGAACTTAAGGTAAGTTCTGGTAAGTATTTTTTTTTTTTTTTTTTATGTGGCATAGCGGGGCCTGATTTGTGCCCCCCTATATGCCACTATGCCCAATGACCATGCCCAGGGGACATAAGTCCCCTGGGCATGGCCATTGGGCAAGGGGGCATGACTCCTGTCTGTGCTAAGACAGGAGTCATTTCAATGGGGGTTGGGAGTAAAAAAAAATGGCGCAAATCGGGTTGAGGCCAATATTTTGCCTCAGACCTGACTTGCCCCATTTTTTGATGCCCAAGCTCCATTTTCCCCTACGCCGGCGCTGCCTGGTGTGGGTCATTTTTTTTTACGCACACTAGTCAGCTGCGCCGGCTAACGTTATTCCATAAATAAGGCGCCCGCATGCGCTTTGGAATGGCATTAGCCGGCGTTAAAATTTTTGACGCACAACTGCGTTGGCGCAGTTGTGCGTCAAAAAGTATAAATATGGCCCTAGGAGTGGTACTGCCAGACACCAGAACTGGTGGGATGCTGGCTACAGCCACCTCTCCAAGTTCTCCTGACACTGTGGGGTCTCCCTCAACAGATGGCCTTATGGTACAGGCTAGGCTCCCCTCCTGGTGTTCCCTCATGGAACCCTAAAGGACCTGGGACCGGATCTTGGTACCTTGGGCCTCAACCTATCCCCATTCCCTCTCCTCTGAGACTGGACATGGGGTACCTCACCCATCCCACTAAACTGGGACCTACCTGGGACACTACAATCCTTCCCTACCTCACCTGGTTGGGAACTACCTAGACCACTCCTCTCAGGAGCACCCCCCAATGCCTCTTCAGACTCTCTGGTACTCACCCAAAGGTCTGCCTCCAGTGTAAGTTCCCTGGGGTCAGAGAACTCACCCTCCACTGGGTGTTGGCGTAGTTCTGGAAAATAAGGACTAGACATATGCTCTCCAGCAATTACATCACTCAGCCCCTCACATTAGTTAACCAAAGTAGCCTTCACCTAACCATCCAGTGTCTCAGCCTTGAAAAAGCACCCCACATCACCCTCCTGAGACTGGTGAGACAGTACCTGACTGTTCCTGACACTCAACCCACTTCAGGGATGTCTTCATGCTCCATAACCAGGACTTCTACCTGGGGGGAACCCCTCTCCCTGTCACTCTCACCTAGAGTCAGTAGAGTGTCCCTCCCACCAGTAAGAATATGACTCCCCATGCCAGTTCCCCAATCCACCTGAGGGACCCTGTGCATCACTGGAGCTACCTCATACCACTGAACCTCCTGGCGTGTGTTAACTCCCTCCTTCAAGTAGGGCACCACATCTCTGGGCATGTGCACTTCTTCAGCAGCACTGGATATAAAATTGTTGCTGCCACCATTCCAGCTGGACTCTACCCTCCTGACTGCCAGCTCTTCCAGTTTCAGCTCATAAGCCAAAATCATAGTTTCTATCTCGAAGTCCCTTTTCCACTTGTCGTACTCCCTTTGCATCCTCAACTTTTCTGCCTCCAATCGGCGAGCCCTTTCCGCCTGTCTGTCCTGCAAATCTTTAGGAGTCAGACCCTTAGACGACCTACCGCTACCACTCCTGGAGACACTCCCCCAGGTGTAACAGGTACCTCTACTACACCACGGTGTAGACTCTGCACTTTCCTATCCATATCTTCTGTGTGCCCCCCAGCTTCCTTGGCTGTCACCCAGGCCCTCAATGCCTCTTGTAGCTCCCCCTTCCTGGCAGAGCTCTTAACGGGACAGGCAAGATCTTCACAGAACTGTTTCAATTGAGCAACTGAGTACCTCTTCAGTTTCCCTAATTCAAACAGAGCTCCAGCTGTTGCATCTCCAGATTGAGACATGATGGCAACAAGTGCAAAGTTCCAACGGCAGAAAACAGGTTCCCAATGAAGTAAAAAGAATCAGTCAAGGGATCAGCAAAATCATGGAAGTAGAACAAAAAGGAGTTCCAAAAAGAAAAATTAAAGATCACCAAACAAGTAGTATGTGGACACGTAGTGGCCGGAGATCAAAACAGTAGTGTACACTTAATCACTGTATGTCAAGTACAAATACAAGTCCAAATCCCAACCACTGATCACCAATGTTAGAAATGGGGTCTTTGGTTGACAGTCAGGTTACCCCCTGTTCAAGCATGGACCCTCACTCTAGTCAGGGTAAAAGAGAATCACCCTCAGCTAACCCCTGCTTATCCCCTTGGCAGCTTGGCAGAGCAGTAGGCTTAACTTCAGAGTTCTAGGTGTAAAGTATTTGTACCAAAAACACACAGTAACTTAATGAAAACACTACAAAATGACACACCACCAGTTTAGAAAAATAGGAAATATTTATCTAAACCAAACAAGACCAAAACGAAAAAAATCCGACATACACAAGTCAAGTTATGAATTTTTAAAGATTAAACTAAAAAATAGCGCTTAGAAACACAAAATGCTTCGATGAGGTGTTAACAGGGCATCGTGACGGAGTCGTTCCCAACAAGCCAACACCAGCCACGCCGGACACGGAGTCACGTAGACCCCAAAGTACAGTACCTTTGGTGAAGAGTGAAAACAAGTCGATGCGCGTAGTCGGGGATTGCGGCGTCTGTGCGAAACGTTGAATCCGCGCACTTCAAGCAGGGTCGGTCACGACGTGGTGTGGGGACTTCCACGGAGTCGCGGACTTCAGCGGGGACGAAGATCGTCGCGTTCCAGTGAAGATCACCGAGTCGGGTGCAGGCGGCGTCACCGGATTCAGCAGCCTCGTCAGTCCGAAGTCGTCTGAAGTTTATTTCCTTGGATTTCCACCAGCTTTCCTTTCAAGTGCCCAGGGACTGGATAGGGCACCACTTGTCAGAGCAGCAGTCTCTCCAAAGACTCCAGGTGCTGGTAGAGAGAGAAGTCTTCTCAAGATGGAAGGCACACAAAGTCTATTCTTTGCCATCTTACTCTGGCAGAACCAGCAACTGGAGGATAGCTCCACAAAGCACAGTCACAGGCAGGGCAGCACTTCTCCTCAGCTCCTCAGCTCTTCTCCAGCCAGAGGTTCCTCTTGATGTCCAGAAGTGATCTAAAGTCTGTGGTTTTGTGTGCCCTTCTTATACCCAATTTCTCTTTTGAAGTAGGCCTACTTCAAAGTAAAGTCTCTTTTGAATGTGAAATCCTGCCTTTCCCAGGCCAGGACCCAGACACTCAACAGGGGGTCGGAGACGGCATTGTGTGAGGACAGTCACAGCCCTTTGAGGTGTAAGTGATCACTCCTCCCCTCCCTCCTAGCACAGATGGCTCATCAGGAAATGCAGACTATACCTCAGCTCCCTTTGTGTCACTGTCTAGTGTGAGGTGCAACCAGCCCAACTGTCAAACTGACCCAGACAGGGAATCCACAAACAGGCAGAGTCACAGAAATGGTATAAGCAAGAAAATGCTCACTTTCTAAAAGTGGCATTATCAATCACACAATCTTAAAATCAATTTTACTAAAATATGTATTTTTAAATTGTGAGCTCAGAGACCCCAAACTCCACATGTCCATCCGCTCCCAGAGGGAATCTACACTTTAATCAGATTTAAAGGTAGCCCCCATGTCAACCTATGAGAGGGGCAGGCCTTGCAACAGTTGTGAGAAACTGGGGCTGATTGCAGAGGCCCCCTAACTTTTTGCCCCCATTTTCTACTTTATGCTGGTGTTTTCCTGACTCTGATGGTGCCCTGGGTACTGCTAACCAGTCCCAGGGCCTGTGCTCTGTGTAAAATGGATATGCAAATTAGGCTAATTATAATTGGCTAAGTTAACCTACCTATAAGTCCCTAGTATATGGTAGGGCATGTAGGTTTAGGGACCACAGCATAGGTGGTGCACACCTAGGTGCATTGCTGAGGTGCCCAGTGTCATTTTAAAAGCAAGCCTGCCTTGCTGGCTGCTTTTAAATTAAAGTTATATGCAAATTCGGCTTTGGAATTAAAGGTACTTCCAAAGTCTTAAACTACCTTATTTTTACATATAAGTCACCCCTAAGGTGTGCCCTATGTGCCCCTAGGGCTGGGTGCCATGTAACTATAAGCAGGGACTTTATAAAAATAGATTTATAAGCCCTGGTGAGGTAAAAACAGCCAAATTCGTTTTTCCCTCATTGAAGTAAATGGCCTTCATAGGCTAGAATGGGCAGACTTTATTTTAAATTTTAAAGTCTCCTTAAATGTTACATACCAAGAATTTGGTATCAAATTGATTGTTATAATAAATCCCACAACTTCCAGTTGTTGGATTTAATATAACTAGTGCAGGTAAAAAGTTTTAGACTTTACCTAAAAAGTTGCCAATTTCAGCTCTGCATTGTTTTTGCTGCTGTGCTCTGATTGGCCAGCCTGCAGCAGCTTCTGCCAGGCTACTTTGATGAGGTGTGAAGTGGCCTGACTTCACACAAAGGAATGTGCTTGGGGGAGAGAATCTCCCCTCAGCAGATGGTGAGGCAGGAAGGGGGAGGGCTGCCAAACTGGTCTTCAAAGGCAGAGAAGGACATGTGGAGCACCCAGCAACACCCCCACATCCTGCAACCCCAGACAGCTAGGTGCCCCCTTGATTAGATTAGGAGAGGGCAGGAGAGGGGTGTGTTTATGATTTTTAGCCACACCAGTGGGTGGGCTCAGCCAGATCTCTCCTCCAAAAATCAGATTCATCCATTTTGGATTTTTGGAGACTGTTGCCTTCTGGGATGGATTTTTGCCACACTTCCCAGGAAGTGGTCATCACAGGGGGACGACCCTGTCCCTGATTGGAGGACCAGGGCCCCCCTGCTTTTCACCCAGGAGCAAGGATAAAACTGGCAGACCTGCACCCACGCCTCAGATCCCCTCCAGAATTCAACAAGAAAGGAACTTAAGGAGAAGAAGGACTGCCCTGCTGGACCCCTGGCCTGCACCTGGAACCTGCACTCAGAAAGACTGCACCAGCTGCACACTTGGGCTTCACCACAAGAAGGACTTTGCCTGGCTTCAACTGGTTCAAGGAGGGACTCCCTGTTTGCTACAGGTGAAAAATTGCTAACCAGAGTCCCCTGCACCAACTCCTGAAAAAGTGACCAGCTGACCACTGTCCAGTGGCCAAAAAGGAGTTTGCGCCAGGTGCATTCTGGGAGTTGAAGTCCGCACTTCCCAAGGACCATCACAGAACTTCTGGACCCTTGGGGTGAGCTGTGGACCCCAAAAGAACCTTAAAAGAACATCTGGGTGAAGCCCCAGAAGTTTGGAAAAGATTGGAGAATTTTTGGAAAAAAGCTCCATAAAGTGACCGACCCGACGCGGAAATTCTAGCCGGCTTGCCTCAACCGCGACCCGGCCTGACTTCGTGGTTCGTCCCGGTAAAGAAAAACATCCAAAAAAGAGACTAAGTCCGAACGTAAAAAGTTGACCGGGACCTTCCAGCCATCGTATCCGAGAAGGGCTCCACGGACGTCGGATCAAGATCCAGGTTTACCCCGGTCGAAGGATTTTCATCTCGAAAAAACGACTAAGTCCGAAGGTAAAAATCACCACCGAGGAAACCGACTTCGCGTATCCGGACAAGGGCTCCAGGAGGTCGGATCCAACTGGCAGGTTCGTCCCGGTGAAGAAAAACTTCAAAATAAAGACTAAGTCAGAAGGTAACTTTTTAACTGAGGCTTCCCGCGACCTGTAGCCGAGCAGGGCTCCATCGCGGTCGCCCTGAAAGTTTGACTTTGCCCCGGTCCTGGTGCAACCAGATGACCCGATTGGCGCTTTTTGTTTCTAAGCGCTAGAAAATAATAATACTTTAAAAATTCATATCTCCGGTTCCCCTGAACCGATTTTAATCGTTTTTGTGTCATTTTAAAAGATAAAAATATAAGCTATTTTTATAAATTGGTTTTGGATTTTTAAACTGTTTCCTGTGTTTTATTTAATTACTGTTTTGTGATATTTGAATGCTTTACACTTTGTCTCCTAAGTTAAGCCTTGACGCTCGATGCCAAGCTACCAAGGGTAGAGCTGGGATTAATTTACTGAGACCTAACTGTACTTTTGTGGAGGTTTGTGGCTTGTTGCTAGGTGTAGGTACCTACCTGCCCTACCAATAACCCATTTTCCAAAAACAGTGAAAAACGAATTTAGCAATATTTCACTGTCAGTACATATAAAACACATTACTACATGTCTCACCTTAACCATACACTGCACCCTGCCCTTGGGGCTACCTAGGGCCTACCTTAGTACCTTAGGGGTGCCCTACATGTAAGAAAAGGGAAGGTTTAGGCCTGGCAAGTGGGTACACTTGCCAAGTCAAATTTACAGTTAAAAGTGCACACACAGACACTGCAATGAGACACGATTACAGAGCTACTTATGTGAGTGGCACCTCCAGTGCTACAGGCCCACTAGTAGCATTTGATTTACAGGCCCTGGCACCACTAGCGCACTTTATTAGGGACTTACTAGTAAATTAAATATGCCAATCATGGATAAACCAATCACATACAATTTACACAGAGAGCATATGCACTTTAGCACTGGTTAGCAGTGGTAAAGTTCTCAGAGTTCAAATGCCAACAGCAACAGGTCAGAAAAAAAGAGGAGGCAGGAGGCAACAAGATTGGGAATGACCCTGCATTAGCAAAAAAGTCCAACAAACAGATTATGAGATTTTAATCCAGACATGAGCATATAGGGCCAGATGTAGAAAGCCTTTTGCATGTTGCAAACTGCGAAAAACGCAGTTTGCGACGTGCAATAGGCCTAACGCGATGCACAACCTCAAATTGCGAGTCGGTACCAACTCGCAATTTGAGGCTGCGACTCGCAAATAGGAAGGGGTGTTCTAGAGACTAGAGAAAAGTAAAATCACTGACATGCTCTTAAGAAACATAGTTTAATATTTAGGTATTTGTATAGGTCCTAATAACTTTAATTAGATTTTTTTAAAGCCCTCCAAATTCTGGCAAGTATGGAAAATGAGGCACAAGTAACAATGTGGAAAAGTGTTGCCTGAAATTGCTAAGTAGTCATTAGCCCATACTTCCCAAGTTGAGGCGTTTCCTAGGATGTTTCAGTATTAAACAATTAAGATATTAATTATTCAACAGTTATTCAGAAGCAAAGGTATGTAATGCAAAAAGATGAAAATAAAAGTCCGGCACCTAGGTTTGAACTCTATTGTCCTACATGAACCTTATCATCTTTAAGCAAGGCTCCTCTTATTGCTCCGCCAGATAGCCACGCATAGGAGGCCCTCCCTACTGGCGTGACATCCAAGATCAGGAATGTTTTGCTTGTTCACATCAGGTCCAGTCCTGACCAGGCAGTCCACATAAAGCGGATGAAAAGGTGCATTTTAATCTATTGTACTAAAGATTTATTGGGTGACTTTCATTATTATTGATTTCTCAGAACCACTGACACCTTTTCTGGCGTATGAGCTCAATACATTTTAAATACAAAAAAAATCGATTTGAGTGGGAACTAGACTTAGATATAACTTTTTCTCCCTTTGTCCACAAAAACCAATGAACTTAATTTCAACCAATAGCGATTTTGGTGTCTCTGTTCTACTCCACCATTATGGTTTCCGCATATATTTACTGGTGACAGAGAACGTGAGCTAAAAGAGGTAAACATGAACCCACAGTATGAAAGTATGGCGAGCAGGTAATCGATCTGTATTTCTTCGACATGCATTAATCTACAACTTTGACAGCTATGGTTTTTCACCTTTCGTAGCAATGTTTTTAGTATCCTCTGTTCGACTACAATTGTCACAAGTTTATCCCAAGAACATGCAGAAATAAATCATAAATAACAATTGTGTTATTTTTGTTCAAGATCATCTTCTACGAGGACAGGAACTTCCAGGGCCGGTCCTATGAGTGCAGCTCTGAGTATGCCGATCTGAGCACCTATTTCAGCCGCTGCAACTCCATTCAAGTGGAAAGTGGCAACTGGGTACTCTATGAACACCCCAACTTCAGGGGGCACCAGTACTATCTGAGAAGAGGGGAGTACCCTGACTTTCAGCGCTGGATGGGCTTCAATGACTCGATCAGGTCATGCCGCTTGACTCCACAGGTGAGTGTTACTCTGTTTCATTTTATGTAACGGGAGTGTCCCATTAAGCGAAGCTCTTCAAAAACACTAATCGACAAATCAGACCATGGGCCTGATTCAGAAAGGACAATTTACACTTTTGTGTACATTTTCACCTTCTGTAGTCTTTACTGCTTTTTGGCATTAACAAACTACAAGTGTCATTTAACTACAATTGCAAGTTTCCCTTTGTGAATCAAGCCCTCAGTCTGCGTCTACCCCATGACATAGTGGCCATATCCCACAAATAGACTCTCTTGTGTGCACCTACAGTATAATTGAGAGAGCAGCCTTGCAATACGAGATTGTAAGATATCAGGAGGTAAAGGAATGTGTTGGCAGCCTTTGAAGGACAGAATTGTGTACCTTGTCACAAAACATTCTCACACTCCATTACTCCGACACTTCCTTCAACCTCTTATTAGCAAAATTAACTTCCAGTTCATTGCCTTTTGAGTTCATAATTTCTTATATCTATTTTGACAAAGCACTCAGAGGTTGCTAAAACTACCTTAAAATAGGTTTGTACATTCTGAATAGCCTTATTTTTCTTCTATATAAATTATTATCTTTGTCATGTAATAAAAGGAACTTGATGGTCTTCAGGAATTATTATGTGAGTGTACTTACATATGTGCTTGATACAGTGTACTAGTTGTAAGGAAAGGGCATTCTTTGAACCATTCTTTTGGTGCTATTGATGTATCTATGGAATTCTGTGTCGGGTAAAGTGAAATGCACTTGCATCAGGTGCAGGCCCCCATCGTGGATCATATTTGGCAATATAGTGTCCCGTAGTAAGAGCAGTTGATGCCTCAATGTGGGGAATCATCCTGACCTCCTGACCCAGATCCCAAAAATGATGGTGGCTAAAATTCTAGATCTACTCCAAGACAGTCTACCATCTATACGGCCTCTATGTCGATGATGGGCTTGGCAGTGTAATGGGATCAGTGCCTGCTGCCTGGTCATCTGCGAATCACTCCATTTCCAATGAAAGTGCCTCAATTAAAATAAGTATGATTTTTAATCTCCACTGCACATTAGTTATTACTGAAACTGCTGTGCAACCATTTTATAATACAAAGCTCTGCTCCCACAATAAAAAAGTATAAACTGAGGTTTGCTCTAACTCCTATATCTAAGAACATGTCATGCAATAAGACTTTACAATGAAATAGGACAAATATAAGGAAACAGGTTCTGTAGCACTAAAACACTAATGTAGAAATATAAACACTTGTGAAATATTGTTGTCTAATAATATATATCAATTATAGTTTCTGAAAATATGATACTGCCTGTTGTTATTCAAATAGGGATGTCAAGTGCAAGTTTAGTTTGGAAAGCAAAGTAATCTTTTCCAATATTTAAAAAAAAGTTTTTGTCATTTAGTTAAATTATCCAGATTGACTTTTAAGTGATACATTTTTATTTTAAGAAAGGTTGTAATACTGGTTTGCCTTCTCTTGCCATTACAGCACCATGGATCCTACAGAATAAGAGTTTATGAGAGAGAAAACTTTGGAGGTCAGATGATGGAGTTCTCTGAAGACTGTCCACATGTATATGAACAGTTCCGCTACAATGACATCTATTCCTGTAATGTGCAGGATGGACACTGGGTCTTCTATGAAGAGCCCAACTACAGAGGACGTCAGTACTACTTGAGACCCGGAGAGTACAGGAGATACAGTGACTGGGGAGCCTCAAGCCCCAGAATTGGTTCTTTCAGGAGAGTTAGAGATCATTATTAAAGTTACCTCTTTTGCAAAGGTTAACCTGTACATGTTACCAATAAATTCATGTACAACATCATTTTATTATTTTGGGTACTTATTAAAATGTAACTTCTACAAATCTGTGAAGATTTGATTCAAGCTAAAGAGAACTCAGACATCATTCAAATATATAGAGATATCGCCAATAAGTATCCTCTGTGTGGGATTCTAAATATCCATTCGATCAAAGCTGATCCATGTTTAAAACCTCAAAACTATAGACCAACACTACTATCTCTATCTCATACTCATCCTCCGTGACTGTAACACTCTTATAACAACATTTACTCTATTTGCCATTGGCACAGCACTCTCCTGATTCATCCATCAAAGAGACAGCCAAATCTGTGTTATGGTGCCCCTACTCATTCATCCCCACACTCGTACCAAGGGACAACATTAAAGAGCTTGTGCTACTAAATACTGTTTGTTGTTTATGTCCAAACATTCTTCTCTTTGCCATCTCTGATGTGTATCTTGTAGTAAATAAATGGATGCACCACCTCGAACTGCTGTGAAGACAAATCTTTAACTGACCAGCCAGATGGTGACTATCCCTTGCCAGTCTTATGGCAACTGACATCAGGGATACAAATACAAACATTCTACCCTGCTTTCAGAATACACAACAACACAGAACCTTATGACAAAGGTTCTACTTATGACACCTCCTCCTTCACATACAGATTACAAAACATCTGAATATTGAGTTACAACAAAAATGAACACTGATTAGAATACAAACAGTATAAAGTAATAGTAATGATATAAAAATACACCCTTGCATGGTAAAACAAGTGTAGATGTATGAAAAATAGACAATGAAGAATTATAAATACAACTGAAATTTATCATAAAATACTCAACAGTGATAACAAAAAGTTTAACTTAGGCTGATTCTCTTAAATAATCCTTAAAATATGAGGGTGCTATCCTTTCTCTCCTCGCTCTGCATTCCCCTCGCTCATTCATATCTCCTGGTACACTTCCATTCTCCACACTTCTCGTTCCTTCACTAACGCTGGCTCGGAAGAGAGCCCAAATGGCATCCTGATAAAACATAAAGTGCCATTCATGGTGATAAAGACTGTCACATCTTGAGAACACTTATGTAACCGGATCTGATGGTAAGCACTCCTCAACCTAATTTTGAGAAATGCTTACCACCCTTAAGCAACAGCAGGAGCTCATTGATGTTTGGCAGTGGAAAAATGTCTGTTACAATAATATGATTGACACTACGTGAGTCCACGCAAAATCTAAGTTGATCATTAGGTTTCTTAGGAATAACCATGGGTGATACCCTCTACTAGTTCAGTCACTCCACCTCTAACCATATCTTGTCACATGTGAGTGACCTCGTCTCTTACAATGATAGGAACCTTCCTGACTTTATGTTTAATGGATATAGCAACTGGTTTCATCCTAATCTTGTGTACATACCTCGTAAACTCCCCCAATTCCTCATGAAACACCTCTTTAACTCCATCAAGAATCCTTATGACATCCCTCTCTTTCACTATCATGACTTGATCCAAACCCTTTGGACTGACTATTATGTTAAGATCATATAGGTGCTTCCACTCAAGGATTGGTGGTCCCCTGTCTGCCACCAAACTTTTACTCTCATTTTGAACTTTATGGGTGCTGCTAAGAAACCCAAAATTTCTATCTCCTCTCCTTGGTACCCTCCTTGACAAATGTCCTTTTCTCTCAACACATGGCCACTTCTAAAAAAATATGTCTTTTGGAATTATAGTGTATTTTGAACCAGTGTCAACCATCAATTCCACCTCCTTATTCCCAATGGTGACCAATGCTCTTAGCCTGGTTTTCCTTGTATCAGTGTCTTCTTTGTCCTCATGCGTGCAAAGTGGCCTTTGTGGCCTTATTTCCTACATTCTCTACCTATCACAAAGCATGATTTAGATTCACCACTATGTAGATTACTGCCACATCTGTTACACTTCTTACTGTTGGGCTTACAGTACTTTTTTGTGTTTTTTGGGACTCTGCCCTATAACACCTATGTTGCTACAAACATTTTCAACCCTTCCTACCACTTGAGCCACTTGCTCTTTTTCTTTTGTGTAAGTAGCAGAATGTTTTCCCATTTCTTGCATGCAAAACTGAGACTCCTCTACAACTTTAGCCATGTCAATTACATCCTTTAATCTAGGATTCTTTGCTACCCACAATTGTTCCTGAATGTTCCTAATCTTGCACTGAACTATCAATTAGTATCTTATCATTTCTTCACACATCCCACCAAAGTGACATTTAACTGACAATTCCCTCAACATTGTAACAAATTTGTCAATAGATTCACCAACACATTGTGGTTGGGTATAAAACATATACTTGGCCATTACTACGTTGGTCTCTTTAGCGAATCTATTTGACAACCTTACCCTAGCTTCGCTCTATACATCTGTTATTAATGCTCCATTTTCCATGGCTGGAGGGGTAAATAGAAACATTCTCTGAGCCTCTGAACCTAAACTGTTTAACAGAATAGCTTTTTACCTTGCAGGGCTAAATTCTTTGCTGTCCAGTTCTAACAGATAGTTGTCAAATATATCAATCTAATTCTCCCACTGGATAACAGGCACCCCTTGTGGTAAAAAAGATGGTGGTGGTGAAACTTCTACCAGCTCCATGGTATGAAAAATAATATAGTTAAATTCCGCACTGGTTTAACTTCAACTTGTGGTAAGATTGAACACTGACACCACACTGAGCACTGATACCACACCCATACACACTCCCTTCTTTATTTACTTATTATATATTTTCCTGTTATAACCAAAGTGAACTGGTGTGTGTGCCACTGTTCTTCAAAATAACTAGCAATGTTAACAATGCCTTAAAAATGTCTTTAGTCGTGTGTGCGTCACTGCGTTTCGAAATAACTAGAAATGTCAACAATGCCTTGAAGATGTCTCTAATTGTGTGTGCGTCACCACGTTCCACAGGAAATTGGCAGTAATATAATCTACTGGAACTCAACTCTGCACCTTTAAGAACTTCTCCGGTGTGCATGCCACCACACTCCTTAGGAAATTGCCAACAACATGAATCCAGTTGAACTGCACCCTGCGTCTTTAAGAACTTTGTCAGTGTGTCTTCACTGTGTTCAGATTGACTTTGATAGTCACACCTCCCCTTTGAGAATTCTGTGGCTTGCGCATCACCACGTTCAGGATGATGTATCTGCCCACGCTGCATCAAATACTATTTCAGAGCTGGGGGCATGCTCGCATGCACAACAACATGCAGGGCTTTGATTAAACGTCTGTCTTTCACACTTCGGATCCTCACACTGGGCTGAAGAACAAAAGGTAACGCTTACAGCTACACACCAGAAAGTAAGGCTCCCATCCCTTACTCAAGCCTTAGTAAACAGTTAAGCGAGGCTTGAGCCATACGTTAACGCACAAATAGAGCCTCGGCCATCCTTGTCGTCATCCTTCTACTGCTTAAAGTGCCTTAAGTTACTACGCACACCAAACTGTACGTGCCAGTTTTGTTAGTCATATAACATGAAATCCAAGCTAGATGTTGACCGCAACCGTAGAAAAGCGCTGCACACAGTACCTTACAAGGGGTGGACACACCCTTGAACTAAACCAATTATTGGAATATAAATCAAGGTCCAACAGAGAGACGCTGGGCACGGCTGGGAGAGTATTTCCTCTGAAACTCCCTGTCACCTGGCAGGTCAATAATTAGACTGGGCACTGTATCACCAAAAATGTGGTAAATACAAGGATGGACCACCTTGAACTGCTGCAAAGACAAACCTTTAATTGATAGGCCAGATGGGGACTTTATCCCTTGCCAGTGTAATGCCAACTGACATCAAAATACAAACATTATATCCTGCCTTCTGAACACACAGCAACATAGAACCTTATGACAAAGGTTCTACTTATGACATATCTCTTTCAACAAAGAGTCAGATGCCTTGACATAATCAGTCACTTGATGGTAGTTCACTGCCATATTCTGAACTCAGCACAACCCATTGTTCTAATCCCAGGTAGTGGCCATTTCCCCCAGCATCTGGAACCCAATTTTTATCAAATGTGCTTCAATATCCGAAAACTGATAGTGTTTGGAGAGTTTGCTGAGGTTTGCCCTCTGAAGTGAGTAAAATGGACTCCAGAGAATATGCACAATTAAATTTACCAGAATGTTAAACATTTTTAAAAACAGTTCTACATGGTGGCAACAGCTGTGATCAATTTTGCTTTTAAATGGGTTTGCTATGTGGCAGGAACATATGTTTTATATATGAGAATTTGTCTGACTCATCTAAGCCTAGGGCCCAGGAAGGCCCAGTATAAAAAATAAGACTTGTAATGGAAGAAAGACTATGAAGAAGTCTTTTAATCAGTAACTCATAACAGCCACATCTAGAAAGCTCAATCTTGTTCTAAGGGAAGAAGCAAAATCGTCCAGGTTCATGTACAGGAAACAAATCTGGGATGAAAAACGTAAAGGTGAAGTAGCAAGATGAGTACAATTATTTAATATTTTCCAATATGAAGATATTCTGGCCTTTTGGTCACATGTAAATCCTGTAATCTTTGAAGACAAAAGAGCAGATACTAATAATACCCCTCTGCATAAATAGCTGACTTATATCAAGAGTCTTTATGTGCCAAGTTGTTTTGCTTTACTTCATACAGAGACAAGGCCAAATGAAAGGAATGCCAACAATTCAGCACTCTTAGTGAGTAATACATTTATTAAAGCCCTTTTCAAGGTTCATATAGGGAAAGCGTGCAGATCAAATGCAGCAACACGAATACATTTAAAACTTTCTTTGAACATTTGCAAGTGGGGTTGCATGTATGTCCTTTAATTTATAATGGAGGGAAAGAGAATATAAGAAGCAACCAGGAAATGCACTGCAGGTTGTTCTGCATACTGTAACTAGCATGTGTGTGCACATCTTGCAACCTTTCCTGAGTCTAATGTTCTGGCCAGAAAGTCATTTATCAGAAACAAAGAGAAGGACTGTTGCTTTAACACTGGGTTGTTGCCACTTCTGCATTGCACTGCCATTCTATTGACTGGCCTATGTACAGGGCCTAAATTATATAGAAAAACATATGACATGGTTCTGGTGGTTTCCAGAGCCATACCTTCCAAACATATAGCTTTAGCAATGAGGTCAGATGGAAGCTGTTAGAAATGGGGTCTCTAGTTAGCAGTCAGTTTACACCCTGTCCAAGTAGGGACCCTCGCTCTAGTCAGAGTAAGTGAGATACACAGCCCAGATAACCACTGCTTACTCCCTTGCTAGCTTTGCAATAACCATCAGGCTTATCTCAGAGGCAATGTGTAAATTATTTATACAATCACACACAGTAACACAGTGATATCACCGCCATGGACTCCAGACCAGTTTAGAAAAATAACCAATATTAATCTCAATCAATCAAGACCAAAACAACAAGCAGAAATATGAATTTTAAAAGATTATGGGGGTCATTATGACCCGGCGGTCAGAGCTAATGTGGCAGTAGTACCGCCAACAGGCTGGCGGTACTTACTGCCACATTATGACATTGGCAGGTTGGATGAAACCAATCTGCCAATGTACCGCTCTGACCGCCAAGGCGGTAGCAGCCGCCGGGCTGGAGATAAGAATCCCTAGCCCGGCGGCTGCCATTGTGCTGCCAGCAGTACCATGACCCCGCCTACCGCCATGGCTTTTGTAGCATTCGTAACACCATGAAAACCATGGCGGGAGGCCCTATCAGTGACTGAGAATTCCTTCCCTGTCACTGATAGGAGGCCGCCTAACCCCCAAAACCTCCCCAGACACCCCCCCATGGTAATTCTTGCATGGTTGATAGTTTCCATATGGAAAATGGTGTTGTGCTCAACATAAGTTAATGTCCTGACAGACAGACTCGTCTACAGGCACTCCAGATTTTTAACATGCCTTCCTCCGCCAAATATTGGCTTCAGTTTGGAGTACTTTATATTGTATCCAAGAAGGGTTAATATTAGTTAAGGGCAGGCAGTTATCCTATAGTCTACAATTAACATTATGAAGTTCTGACTGCGCTAATAGTTACTATGGGCACCACCAATGATTTCTCAGTTAGAGCTTCACGATTACATGCAAGAATTCTTTCTCTTAGCAGTACGTGGCACCTTAGAGGCTTTCGCTTGAAAGACATAGCGGAATGGGTGATACACTCTGGACATATCTGAATGACAGAATCCCTTCCACTAACCATACCTCTGCATTAAATATTTACCTACTAGAGCTGTATCCTTTCCTTGCACAATATACTATACATTACCTATGCAGGCCACCAGTATTTGAAGGTAACCCCTTTTTATTTCAGTGGAGATGTCACCTCAAGGGCCTTTCTGCCTGTAATTGATAACATCACCTTGTTGTGAAACTGGAATTGATTCTAAAATGTATTTCCTATGATATCTGGTCACTGAGAAGTTTAGCAATATATTGATAACACATTACAGAAGTTGAAACAAGACAGTAAAGATGTATACTCTTACCTAAGTCGGTTTAATCAGGTTGTTCATGAGAATGTTTTAGATTGCCATGCTCTAAACAATGGTTTAAAGGATGACCTGGGGCATGAGATTCCACATTACATTCACCAGCATCCTCCTCACTATTTCCACCTCTATGGCAATGAGGGATGTATGGATTTTTATATCTATCAAATATTGCCTTGTGGACTGTGTTTTACCCTTGCTGCATTTCAGCACCTGATGGTCACAGCATTGTGAGGATGTTGCAAAAACCGAGGCACAGTTGTGTATTTGCCAAATCACAGAAGTGCAAACTTTATTCATTTTTGACAGAGCATTTTTGGGGCTTGATTCCACCACCTCCTCAGACATAGAAATGTACACCCAAAATGTACAGGTAATAATTGAATCTTCAACTTAAATAAAAGACATGCACAGCTTCATGGACTTCATAAACATTCATAGATGATTCTTACAGAATTTCTGTATGATAGTGACTCCCAGCAGTGGCTCCCCTGCTATAGTGGAGGAGCATTGCCCCCCCACAAGCAGCTGAAGCTGCAAACCTTTTACAATGGAAGGATAATAAACTATGGCCTGAATGCAGTTTTGCACCAAAAAGTATAGCGCCAGCTTGCGTCATTTTACGATGCCTGCCGGGCGGTTGATTATGTTATATTATGAAAATGTATAGAGCGCATAGCTACCCGAAGGCCTCCCAGCGCTATACAGAAAAACCTTTGAATATACAGCTTTGGGACACAAACTAAAATATCCAAGTTTTAATAGCCTCCGGAATGACAGTTTGTGGCTGGTTTGACGTAGCTTCAGACAAGGAATGAGCCGAGAATTGGTTGAGTTTTGATCAGTAGAAAAGGATACCACAAGCTGGGTGTCATTGGCATATGACACTACAGAGAGTCCATAGGGCTCGACCACTTTTGCCAGAGGGGCCATACAGATAATAAATAATGTAGGGCTCAAAGAAGAGCCCTAAGGCACTCCCCACATACTCTTAAAACAGCGTGAATAAAAGGAACAGTCCAAAACCTGAAATGATCTTGCTTCCAAGAATGAGGCAAACCAGCTCAGGGCGTTGCCTGAGACTCCACTTTCCCTCATTCTCTGGAGTAAAATATTATGCTCCACCATGTCAAAGGCGGCACTAAGATTGAGAAACATGAGTGGCGAGTTTAAGCCCTGATATACACGTTTCCTAACTTCTTCAGTGACTGCGATTAATGAAGATTCCGTACTATGTAATGGTCTGAAGCCGATCTGAGATGAGTATTGACATGTTTTTCAAGTACTTTGGCAAGGGCTGGCAGCATAGAAATTGGTCTATAGTTGCCAGGGATGAGTGGATCCAGACTGGGCTTCTTAAGCATCGGCTTCACAATTGCATGTTTCCATTGTGGAGGAACAGTGCTGACTGATAGTGACATGTTCAACAGCTCGGTTACCACAGGGACTATTTTTGAAGCCCCTTGTCCTAAGATTGAAGGTGGGGCCGGATCCTGGGGAGACCCTGATTTAAGGGTGGTCAATAGTATAGAGACCGCTTCAGGAGAGAGGGGAGGAATATATGTAAACCTTGCTGCACCCTTGGAACACTCCTCATCTACCGCTTGGGAACTATGGGTATCTATTGGAAAGGTTGAATAGATCTCTGCATTTTTTTCCTGAAAAAATCCAGCTCAGTCATTACTATGATTATGAGAGGCTTCTACAGTGTCTGTTTGTGCCTGATGAGAGGTAAATTATTTTAACAGGAGAAAGATTTCCTTTGGGGACTTAGAGCTCTGTTTGATTTTATCTGTATAATATACGCTTTGGGCTGCTTTAATTTCAGCATGAAACCTTCTGATAGCCTTCCTATACTCATCTTTAGAGGAAGTCTGATAGGATTTTCTCCATTTTCGCTCCAGCCGCCTACATTCCCTCTTTATTAGGCTAAGATGTTTGGAGAACCAGGGGGCACTTTTTTTCTTATGTCCACTCGGCCTTAACATATATGGAAGGATTGAGTCTAAGCTTTTGCTGATCCAATTATTAAATGAGTCTAAGGATGTAGCCATATTCCCATTCAATGTGGGTTTTGAACTCTCTAAGATGTCAATCCATTCTTTAGTCTTAAGCATATGCCAGCGCCTGTAAGGTTGGATAATGCTTTGGGAGGGTGTTTCCAATACTGGCAGGGGAAGGGAGAGATAGATTTTAGATAATGATCGGACCAGGTAAAGGGGGTGGGAGGCAGGGCAGTTAAGTCAGCTGTATTGCTGAAAACCAAGTCAATGTTATGACCCTTGATGGGTGTAGGGCCCCTGATCAGTTGTATGAGATCTAAGGCCTCCAGATCTAACAGAAGTCTCTTAGCAGCTGTATTCTCTGCGTGAATATTACAATCTCCAAGAATTGTGACATTTGGCTTATTACAAATTAAGTCTGCCACTTGCTCTGGAAAGGCTTGAAGAAAATGCAATGAAGAGCCAGGGGGACGATACACTAAGGCCCCGGAGAAACTATATTGAGGATTTAAAGAGAATGAAAAATACATACTCTCACAACCTAATAACTTAAGTGGATGGGTTTTGACCTTAACTGAATCCTTGACAATAATGGCAATATTGGAAAGGCGCAAGCCAGCGCTAAACTTGGGCTAGCGTCTTGAAAAGAAACACTAGCTGGGTGGCGGTGGCAGTAGGGAAGGAGAGGATTGTGTATCAAAAAATGAAGGTAGCCTGGTTAGAAGCCAAAATAAATGCCTCCAACCAGACTAGCACCATTTCCTAGCGCACAGCCACCAAAAACATAACTCCTGTCTTAGGAAAGACAGGAGTCATGCCTACCACCCCAATGGCCAGCACAGGGGGCAGGTGTCCCCTGGACATGGCCATTGTACCCTGTGCCATGCATATGAACATTATTTAAAAAATACTTACCTGTACTTACCAGGGATGGGTTCCACTATTCCTCGGTGTCCCTCTGGTGGAGTTGGGTTTGTTCCTGGGGCTTGGGGAGGGCACCTGTGGACCCCTTCCATGGTGGTCTGACCCAGGCATTAAATAATGATGCTAAGCAAGCTTAGCACAATTATTTAGCCCCTCCTCCCACATGTGCGTCATTTTACCACAGGGTGATAAATATGGGGCTATTGAGATAGCACCATCTTTTGGTTGGGAAGGCCTACCTTCCATCTCATTGATGCGAGGTATGTTCACCCGTCCAAAAATGGTGCAAACTCCTATATTTTTACATTAGACATGTCTAACGTCAAAATATAAATATGGAGTTAAGTTTGTGCCGAATTCACGTCAAAAAAATGATGCACATTCAGTGCAAAAGGAGGATAAATATGGGCCTATGATTATTATTATCCTTTTGTTGTGAAAGGGGAAGGGCCATGTGAGATGACAGGGATGAGGGAAGTGCAGTAGGCACTCCCTTTAGTGTGCATGTGTGTTTGGCCTTCTATCTCTGCACTGTGCTCTTGCCAGCCTGCACTGTGTTGCCAGGGTGGAGAGAGCAGGCATAGGGTCCCAGTCTGCCTGAAAGTGCCCTGGCTGGGCGCTCCCAGCCAATCCTAATGCTGGTCTGAGCAGGTTTTTTCCAACTGAAATTTTTATGTTCTCTCTACCCTCCTCCCACAACACACGATGGCCCACCCTTCAAAGCACAGCAAGCCATGACTGGTGACTCCCATTGCATAGCTATTGAGAATAGGTGTTCCATTCCTCTAGGATGAAAAAAATGGCAATGCTTTGACTTCCCCAATGTGTTACTCATGACTGTTCATATATTAAGACACCCTGCTCCGCTAATGCCTTATTATGGAGAAGCACATTTTGGATTTTACTGTATATGTTTTGTCCCAAAGGCATTCAACCTCAGGTAAATTATGTCTTGTTGTGACTATCTACCAGTACACACTGCACATTTCTGGGCATGGAGTTATTGACTCTATTTAAAACAGTGTCATAATTTATTTGGAGCTAAACATACTATCACTTTCATTAAAAATATGCAGTATCTAAAAAGTGTGCGAATGCTTTCTGCTAGACTATTGTGATGGTTGTTGTTTCCTTCCAATTTAAATTTTGTTCTCATATTCCAGACATGAGAATACAATCGAAAAGAAGATGCTGTGTCAACAAACTAGAAGAATCTACTTAGGCAATTGTACTCTATATTAATTGTGGAGCTGAATTGTGATGTGCCATTCATGGTAGACATGAAACAATACTTCCAGAGGCAAGATGGTCGATTAATCTCTGCAGTGCAGCACCTGCCACCCATCCTGTAATCCTGTTGCATCCTGATGTAGCTGAAGTATTAGAGGGGTGAAATTCTGTTTGGTGTGTCTCACTGGCCCAGCGCCTGATCCTTGGTGCAATTGGCGACTGTTTTGTGGCAATTGGGGATTTGGAAGCCCTGGAGTGTGAGGCTTGTGAGGGATGAGTGTGGCCAGGGCTGCGCATGGCACTCTAGATGCACCTATGGGCCAAAGCACCTGGGGGATGGGTTCCCTGCAGAATCCTACCAGGCATTTCCAGCGGCTCTCACTAAGAAACAGAGTTGTTCTTGGAGGTGGAGGAGATGGGACAGCCTCCATATAGTATGACAGAAGGGTGCATCTACATGATGCTTAAAACGGGGGAGATTTGGTTTGACCATGCAGTGTATCATCTACTGACAATGAATAATCCTGACATCAAGATCCTTTGTAAAGTCTTGGACAACTGTCTGCGTCCAGTCATGTGTGGGTTGGTCCACCCGCATCAGTTTGGCTTGCTCCCAGGGAGGAGTACGACCCAGAATTTGTGCCATCTGACACATGTTCTTAACTAGGTGGAGGGTGCCTTCAACACCATGGATTGGGTGTACATCTTGGGAGTGATGGTGAGAGCCTGCGCAGATTAGTTCATAAGAAAAGAAAAGTGCCTTTTTTACAGGGTCACAAATAGATAAACAATAGAACTGCCACATAGAATAAAGATCCGTCTCGGAAAGCCTGTAGTACTCGATTGAAGATGGCAATTAAGGTAGAAGTAAATAACAAAGTACTAATTTCTTCCTGATATGAGGGAAGATGAAAGACCAAAGCAAGGACACTTAGCAGGAGGCCCAAAGGAAAAATCAAACTATAAGTTGCAAAAAAATAGTAATTGCAGGGCAATAACCATGACAAAAAATAAGGGAACAAATGCACTGAAACACTTCCTTCCTATATGAACAGGAAGTCACATTACAGGAAAAAAGACCCTGGACCAAGTTCTTGGAAAGGGCAAATGATAAGATATATCAATGCACTTTTCCTGTAATTTGTGGCATCAGCCTGGCAGACGAAGAAGTGCAAGTTTGATACCTTTAACACCGAACAGAATTCCAAAGTCCCAACACTGTTCTTCCATACAGCACTACTCACTGATCATGGAACACCCCTTTGGGTGGCCATGGCCATAAAAAGAGCAGCACAGTCTCAGATTGCCAGGATATCCACCACACTGCCAGATTGCATGATACATGAACTATCTCCTTGTTGATAGTCATAGGTTCCCAAAACTCATGTCACCACAGTTAAGTAGTTTGACATTACTCAGATGAGTAACAAAGCACAAAGTGACAAAAGCCATCCACAGCTCCTAAAATCTCTAAGCTGTTTATAAGACTATCACAAGACAGATAGTGAAACTAAAGAAATATGATGACATCAATAATGAATGTGAGAAAGTTTCTCTTTTTCCATGGTCATTACATTTTTTGTGGGCTGATGCTGCTGTTTTTGATTCTGTGCCCTGGGACACTGCTAACCAGATCCCAATGCTTTCTAACCCCTAATGTATGCAGGAATTGGCTAAAACTTTAACTGGTATATTTAAGTTTGCTACAAGGCCATAGCATAGGGCCCTAAAATATATCTATAGCATGGAAAGTTATATCTCAATTATGGACTACAGTTCTACTGTGCCATCCACTAGTGTGCCAAGAGAAACAGGACTCCGGGTCTACCACTGTAGCCACGTTGCTGCAGTTTTAGAACTACGACCCAGCCGAAAAAACTAAACTCTATTGATATGACCCTCCCTTTCAAATACTAATAAGTCACCCCATGTAGGTCTTGTAGTCCACAAGGCAGAAGTCATGTTATTTAAAAGTAGGACATGGAGACATTCAAAGTTAACATGTCCCTACAGTGAATAGCTCTAATGCTATTTTCACTATTGATAGGCAGGCTGGTCCATAAAGAAACACTGGGAGCTAAATTAATTATTAATTCTGATATCTCAGGTTAGGAACCAGCTTGAAAAATATTCCAAGGAAAGTTTGTAATACTTATTAAAAGGTCCAGCTCAATGCTGAAGAGGAATTTGTAATAAATATTAAGGACAATGGACTTTTAGAAAGTTACCTTTTTCTGTCTCAAGCTCCTAGTGACTAACTTGCTTTAGCGTTCAACTATTACCTAACTGGTGACCTCACTGGCACCCTCGTCATAAAGCTACCGGACCTATGGAAGAAGAGAAGAATAATTGCACCAGCTGTTGTGAGGGTATCTGGGGGAAGGGACCTGCTCGCATTTATACCCAGGACATATAAGTGGATTCCAAAGGTCAGTTGGTTCACATTCTATGTAAGCTAGAGGGTCACAACAAGCTGCAAAAGACCTATTCCTGAAGTGTCAAATGAAGAATACCAACTGGACCTCACCTGGATCCTGCTAGTCCTCTCTGTTGGATTGAGTTTTGATGCCCTAGTGCTGTTTCCGAGGTCCTGGGACCTGTGATTTTGTCTAATTGAGTTCTCCTAAAAACCCTGAAAATCTGGTAATTGGAAACCTTTTAGACACCAATCCGCCCAATGAGAATTGCTGCTGGGCTAAGGAAACAGGTGTATACCACTGACAGCTTCTCTGCAGCAGTAAATCCTTTCTAGTGGTACCTCACCTAAATATATCCAGTCTCGAGTAGCCCTTGTCAAACACAGCCTTCAGCCTAGCCCCACTGGACTAGGGCACCAAATGATATCTAGCCAGTGACCAAATTTTCTGCGTGTTACGTTTTAATTTCTCTCACTCCGAGTTTTTCCCACCAAAACCAACAGCTTCACCAGGACCTCGTCCAACGCCTATCTGAAGCCCTCTTTGGATACAGCCATCTGGCTTGCCCTGCTAAAGAATTTCGATTTCCAGAAAAAAGTCCAAGAGAAACCTTCTGACCGAGTCAAACTTGGTTGATGTATCCAACCCATGCTCCATTGCTTCAGCCTGAAATCATGCCTAGGTCCCTGTCTACCTCAACCATTGACTACCACTGGCTCATTGTGCTTTTTTATGCTATTTTTACTGAAACGTTTAAAATTCATATCTCCGATCACTTTTATAGGAGTTTTGTTGAGTTGGTGTCATTTTGCTCATTAAATTATTCTCTATTTGTATCAATTGGACGGGTGTTTTTATTGTGTTGTGTTTTTAACTGTTTAACTGTTTTGTTACTTCTAAATGCTTTGTCTGCCTGCTATGTGTACCAGCTTCCAGGGTTTGAGCTCAAATTACTGAAACCTATCTTGGGTGTTACAGGAATATTGAAGTTTTTATTTGTGGTGGACTACCATCCACCCCAACTAATTATCCACTTTCTCACCCTGACGCAATTCAGAAAGCCCCTTCGACAAACATATACCTGCTAAGAACATTTTTGGAAAGATTACTCTTCAACAAGTCACTTCATTTAATCCCCATTGACAAACTTCAATTTGGCTGTCAACATGTCTGTCCAAAACAAAAAAACATAAGCAGTAATATGTATTTACTCAGTGACCAAATTAAAATGAACGCTGATTAGAGAATTTGTGTTTCAAAGTAACTAAGTTTCAAATTGAAAGATGCAGAGTTGAATAAATCAAACAAACTCTAAAATGTAGCTATTCTAAATAAAATAACATGCTGGGAAATTATCCAGACATTTCTAAAATGGATAAAGATTAAGGTTCTGATTGTTAAGGAGCACATTTGAGTTTAAGGCTACTTAAACAAACTCGCCCATGATTGTCATTAAAAACACAACATGCAATCATTCTACTCCACGGAAGACAGCACCACAAAGAGCACAGTAGACAACCACAAAAAACATCTCAAATTCTGCAACACTACTTTTGAAAACTTCAAGCAATGCTCAGTCTCGGGAAAGGAAAGGACTAGTGAGATACACAACTCAAATGCCTCCAATTAAAGTTTGCATACAAAGGCATTTGCAAAAATGCAACCCCAGTTTTTGTGATATCTCTGTAATTCTGTGATATGACATATATGCTCATGGGCTGTCCTGAAAAATGTAGAGAGCTTCAGAGTTACTGTAGAACCTGCATAATGACTATTCATTATGCAAGTAATTATTAACCATATCCTTTGATTGGCTACCAACACAAGTATTGTGGCATACAAGGAACAGTAGACCGCCATCTCTGCATGTGTGTTCCCAAATGGGAAGCTTTTTTAGGCATCCCTGTACCTTAAAGAGAGTGTCCACAATAAGGGAAACTGAAAAAAACATCTCCAAGATAAATGTGTTGGTAGTAGAGGCCTTATGTGGCAGCTATATGAATGTGAAGTAAGGTAAAATAGAGAGATCATTGAATCTGAGAATCCAGAAAAGCTTCAGAATACATATGCGAGGACACAGAAAAATGATTAATCAAGGCTAGGTAAATGGATCTATCACAACTCATTCGAGGTGATAAATACAAATTTTCAAGTCTTTATAAAGCCTATCTTGAAACTTCAATAGCTATAGATCACATAATACCATATTTAATGGACAAAAGTTAGTACAAAATTATACTGGGGAGAGTCTGTAGTTAAGGAGGTTATAATGTAATAGTGCCTCTAGATCAGCTGGTCATCTATAAGCAGTTCATAGTATTTGATTAGCTGAACATTTATATGAGGGACAGACTCCTGTACAAAACATAGCAAAGGAATGTTGTGGAAAATATACGCATATTTTCAATGATTGCAAGAGAGAGGCTCCTTTTTAAAATAAATAATCTGTGTACTTTGAACCTAAGATGCTGATACATTGTAAATGTACAATGTGAATTGTAAAATATGCACTGTGTGAGAGCTGAACATTTGAGCAGTGATGCTTCAAACAATGAAGTAAGAGGAATAGACACAAAGGTAGTGTGAAGGTTTGGCTGTATTTCTGGTTCTCTTACCCAAAAACACGCCTATAATATTCAGTTATGTTCACTGTAAAAAATTGGGTTATTATTTTGGGTGAAATATTATTTGAAATCCTGTGAACCCTCAAATAATGAAATTAACCTGAGATCACCACCCTGGTAGCTAAGTCACAGAGAATATAGGCTTAACATAGGGAACTGGTTAACGAATTTATACAGTACCAAACCAGTATTTAAATCAAAACAACAAGCAATTTAAATCCCAAACTCAATAGGAACTTAGAGAAAAATGTAATAAACAAAATGAAACTAAAATGGCACAAATTCAAAAAGGGGAACCAGAGATAATAATTGTGAAAGATTAAGAGAAGCACCAAAAAGCACTAAGCACCAATGATAGTCAATTGTCGCCATCGACCAGGGAATAGAGATATTTTCAGGTCAACCACGATGGAGCACAGGTCAGATACACCAACCGGGTTTGTCCTTGTGACAGATTTCTCCTTCTGACGTAGGAGCTAATTTAATGTTCAAATTAAGTATACTCCGGATTTAGGGCCATATTTATGGCCTGGTTTGCATTGCTCTTGCACCACACGATGTGGTGCATGAGCAACGGAAAACTTAAGTGAGATTTGTGAAGCCACACAAGACTACCTTGCATGGCCCTGCCTGGCATCCTAAATCTTGAATAATGTAACACAGAGCAAATTGCTGTGTTAAATTACTCTGCACCATGGAGGCGTTTCCATTGGTGTTGCATGGATGTTTCCGCCCAACATCCATGGATTTGTATGCATTGCCAGATTTACCAACCCTGGTAAACCAGGGAATGTGCCAAAATCCTATTCCTCCCCAGGTGAGGGAAAACAAGTCGAAATATCTTTCTTTTTCATCCTTTTTTCCTCTTTCTATGTGTGTTGAATTGTGCAGCCCACATAGAAAGAAGAAAGTGCCTTCCAGGATAGTTTTGGTGCAGGAACGTGTCTTTTCCTGTACAAAAATATTTGGCATGCAAGGGTACCTGCATTGGCACTAGGCAGCCAAAAGTGTGCCAGGGCGGGCTACGTGGACAGGAATGTGCTGTATGGGAAAAGTATGGTGCATTCCTGCCCTTTCCCTGCGACACAGGGCAGCGCAACAGGGTGACGTGCTGTGCTGCCCTGCACCACAAAGCCCATAAATATTGGCCTTAGAGTGTCTGCTACCCCAGTGGAAATCTCTTACATTGTCAGGAACTAACATATTCAGAAGTCTTTACATGTCGAAAAAGTGCTGTTTTAACAGGCTGCATTTCTGCATTCAGGCTACAGTGGTTGGCCTGAAGCCATGCTTTCTTTTGTCACACTAGTGGATGGCGTAATAAGATTACAGTCCATAGGTGACAGTTACCTTTCATACAATGGGTGTATTTCTGCACCATTTACTATGGCCTCATAGAAATGTTATATTTGCCAATCAGGGATTAGGTCATTTCTCAATGTTTTAGGGGTCAAAGCTCATATAATGGGCACTGGACAACAGTGCCTCAGAGCGCAGAGTCTAAAAAGGAGCAAAAAACTAGGGTCCAACAATAGGAGAAAAAATGGGGGTAAGCATGCTGAAAAGATAGATTTTCTACATGTAGTTGAGAAAAACAGTGTTAGAAATAGGGTCTCTGGTTGGAAGTCAGTTCACACTCTGTTTAAGCAGGCACTCTCAGTCTAGTCAGGATAAGGGATTTACACTCCTCAGACAACCCTTGCTCACATCCTTGGTAGCTTGGCACATCTCAGAGGCAATGTGTAAAGTATTTGTACCAACACACACTGTAATACAGTGAAAACACTACAGAATGGATACCACACCAGTTAGAAAAATAGCCAATATTGATCGAAATCTAACAAGACCAAAATGACATAAATCCAACAAACACAATCAAAGATATTAATTTTGAAAGTAAAAAGAGTCTTACTCCGTTGGAATCAATGAGGAGTTGTTTTAGCACAAAGTACCTGGTATGAGTAAAACATAAAGCCACAAGGGTGACTGTGAGTAAGAAAAGCAAGTGATGTGTCAATTCCTTATGTGCAATGGAAGCCGTGTGTTGATTCTTTACTCGCATTTACTGAGCTGTTTCTCATTGGGAGAAATCAAATAGTATAGGCAAATGATGGCCATGATAAGCCTCAAGTATTTGTGGAGCGAATAAACCCGTGCCGTGCGCGTCGCGGTTTTGGCAGAGTGAACACCCCGACGCGCACGGCACGGGTTTATTCGCTCCACAAATACTTGAGGCTTATCATGGCCATCATTTGCCTATACTACAGTATTTGGGGGGTTATTCTAACTTTGGAGGAGGTGTTAATCCGTCCCAAAAGTGACGGAAAAGTGACGGATTTACCACCAGCCGTATTACGAGTCCATTATATCCTATGGAACTCATAATACGGCTGGTGGTATATCCGTCACTTTACCGTCACTTTTGGGACGGATTAACACTCCTCCAAAGTTAGAATAACCCCCTTGATTTCTCCCAAGGACTCATGACTACCAGCAGCTTGATATATGTACCTTTTGTGTTTACATATAATGTTTTATATACATCTGAAGCCTTGACAAAGTCTTGAAGACGAAACACGTGTTGGCTGTTTTGCTGTATGGACTTATTGTTACATTCGAACATCCTATTGTAACTTTGACCATTTATCACCATCTGGCTGCTCTGGACATATGGTAACTTTGTACAACGCAGTCTTTTGATTGAGATTTCTACTTTCTACCTGCACTTATAATAAATATCTACACATCATCTTCCAAGAACGAACTTTCTATTTATTCTTGAACATTATCAGGATCAGGATTCATGCTATTGGTGTGCCCTGGCCACTCTTCTTTCAATATTTAGGCAACCAACCACTCTTCAGTGTGTGGCCCTCCGACACCTGTGGTGGCAGGTCTTAGGGCTAGCCTGGCACCCAACACCATATTGTTTACATTTTATGACTTTGCTCGGTTTTCACTATTGACATACGCTTTGCAGATGTGCAAGCACTCTCTGCCATCTGCCACCTTCTTCGCCTGACTTACCCTATCTAAAAGTCGGTTGCCAACATGTTTCTGCCCTCTGTGATAAGCCAAGGAAGGTCTCTGGGCATTCGTCAGGGCCTTGGATCCCTAAGTCTCAAATTAGAAAAGGAGAACCTACTCCAAAGAGTTGGAGAGAAAGGAAAATGGGCCTACCTTAAGCAAGGAAATACCTTGTGGAGGCCCTATCCCTGAAGTCTATTAGCCGCAGGTATCCAGGAGGGGGAGTGTCCCTTTATTGTCACACAAACTCCAAAGGGGCGCTCACTATGTGCCTACTCTGTCCCCTCTCAGGACCGCTTGCAGGGTCATTTATAAAAGTTGCATTTTCAAACAGACAATCTAAAAAACAACTCTACCAAAATATGTATTTTTAAACTGTAATTTCAGAGACCCTAAACGCAACATCTCTATCAGCTCCCAATGGGAAAATGTACTTAAAAGACATTTAAAGGCAGTTCCCATGTTAACCTATGAGAGAAATAGGCCTTGCAATAGTGGAAACGGAATTTGGAAGTATTTCACTATCAGGACATGTAAAACACATCAGTACATGTCCTATGTTTTAAATACACGGTACCCTGCCCATGGGGCTACCTAGGGCATACCTTAGGGGTGACGTACATGTAGTAAAAGGGAAGATTTGGGCCTGGCAAGTGGGAGCACTTGCCAGGGTGAATTGGCAGTTTCAAACTGCACACACAGACACTGCAGTGGCAGTTCGGAGACAGGTTTACAGGGCTACTCATGTGGGTTGCACAATCATTGCTGTAGATCCACTAGTAGCATTTGATTTACAAGCCCTGGGCACCTCTAGTGCATTTTACTAGGGAATTATTAATAAATCAAATATGCCAATCATGGATAACCAATCACCAATACAATGTAGACAAAGAGCACTGGCACTTCAGCACTGGTTAGCAGTGGTAAAGTGCATTGAGTCCTAAAGCAAACAAAATGAATTCAGAAACACAGGAGGGGAGATGACAAAAAGTTGGGGGAAGACTGTCCTAATACTGACAGGTCTAACAATGTGTAATCGACATTTACCCTTGATGCAAATTGGATATTATGGAAATATGCAAAATGTTCTAATACTTAAAACTCCATTGATTTTAATCAGTACCTAAGCCCCCATTACAACCACAGACTTAAGAGTGTAAAGATCCAAGAAATTCCAGCATTAACTTTATAAGAAAGTATGACAATTCAGATTGAAGCATGTGAGCACTGGGAAGCTACACATGCAGCATAGCAAACCACAGGACATGTAAGTTTTTCTAAACAAATAAATCCGCCAGTTTAGCTTGACAAATCAATAGAAATCTCTGGAGCCAATGACTTCTAGTGGGTCCCCAGAGAGAGCAACAGGAAAACTGGAAAAATTGATGAAAATTCTGGAGAAAGAATATCGGTTGCCTACAGACAACACAGCAAGGCTACACACACCTGCGTAATGTGCTGTATTATGACAAAATTATAATTTGGTGATTAAGGGCTGCACAAACACTTTATGCACTGCCTCTAAGTTAAACAAAGGTTAATTTAGTAACTTTTTGTGGCTCACCCCGACAAGGATTGTGGCTGTTGTTTGAGTAAGATTTCACCCCCTCTCAAGCAACAAACCAATTTCTCACACACATTGTATATTTTATGTTAAGTGTTGAATTCAAAGTGGCCAGGTGTGATAGTCTGCCTTTTTATTTCTTGCCAGCTAGACAGACAAGACAGAGTGAAGACAGAACCACTTCCTTCTCTGACCAAGAAGTGAAACTGACACTCAGGAAATCGGTTTCTAACATTTTTGCCAGATTGTTTAATGGGTTGCATCTCGTGCACCCTCTTGTGGGCAAAAATATGTTGGATTTGTTCCTGGTTGCAATAAAAACAGTAATTTTTGAGCGTCAAAGAGTTTTGTCCTGAGGCTGAGCCTGTTAATTGTCATCTGCGGCACAGCACTGGTGTATTGCTCTTCACTACTTCTTTCTGCATTGTCTTTCTGTGCTCCTCTTTGCCATGATTTAGCACTGGGCCACAACAATTGTTCATCTTTGAAGCCACAACCAATCTGCAAATATGTCCCTAGCCTGCCGCCCTGCTGGTGATGTTTCCTGTCCCCTGCCAGCAGCTGGCTTTAGTAAGAAAAATTGTTCTGGATTACACACCAGAGATAAAACTTAATTGTGAAGTTACACAAATCTGCTTCTTCAGTACCCTTACACTAATCATCCTTCAATCGCACACTCATTTATTATGCAAAGTCTTTTTTGTGTCTTATTTTTTGTTTAATATTATTACTTATTTATTATTAAGCAGATTAATTTAAGGATGGGTTAGCATTGAAGTAAGGAATTGTGTAAGAAAAGGTGTTAAATATGTAAGGTTGGGGTAAAGAGTGATGGGCAAGTATTGGGGTAGGAATAAGGCAGGTAAATGGTTAAGGAATGTTAAGGTAGATTTACAACAATTAGGTGTAGAATAACAGAAGATTTAAGTGATATAATGAGGGATGATGTATGAAGAAAGTGTGGAAAAGGGATGACACTGGAGGTGGCATGGGACACTTCTATCCCTCCAGCATAAAAGGCCAGGAATAAAAGGTGCAGGGGAAAAAGGTTAAGGTAAAGAGAAAGAAGGGTTTAACAGTTAGGAGTTTGGTTAATGCTCACTGTATGTCTGTGAAAAATTACAAAAAGTGAAGCAAATGTGACCTTTTTTACATATAAAATATGTGTTTTTCAGGTTTGCAACAGCTTACTCTTAGGTTTTTGTGTTCCCATTTTCACACACAACCCCTCACTCACATGTAGAAGCTTATTGGAAGGTTGACACACAGTCTGGATACCTGTGACCACATCCACCTTCTAATTTCTGATCCAACAAAGTGAACTATCTTGCTCTATCATCCATCAGCTTTACTACATGAACACAGCAACACAGGTAGTGCACCCTACTACTTATCATTTATAACAAACCAAAGAAAGGGCTACCCACTGGTCAGAATGGTGAGCTTGCTGTGTGAAAAAACACCAAGAGAATAATAATAAAAAAAACTACCTGGGGAGTGTCTGACAAGTGGAGGTTTGAGGTGGGCAATATAGTATGGGGGAGGTCCCCCATCTATGTCACCTGGGTTGGCCTGGTAAAAGCGGGTGATCAACATGATAGTCTAGAGCCTTCATAGGTGGTATTGTGGGGGCCATTAGGGGCTTAGCTAAAGAAGTGTAGTGACCCTAACCTGGCGGGGTGGGGTGAAAGTAAAATAGAATTGAAGTTTAGATAGGTAATCTATCAAGACCACCTGAATGTGCATGAATCTGCCCTTGTCTTTTCAGCAGTACTGGCACATTAGGGGTGTGGTGGAGAGTACGCAGGCAATTCTGTTGGGTTTCATATACCATTCGAACATCACTTTATGGGCTGATTGCCTGTGGGGTATGAGCTTGTGTGTTTTGGGAATCTTGCAGGTTGTCACAGTTTGTCGCACAGTTTTTCCAATATTGCTCATCCCAGACAGGTTTCACTACCTGACTGATAGGGGTGAGTAGTGTATTGTTTGGAGTCTTGATTTGTCCTGTGGACTCTGAAGATCAGCCCTCTTGTGAGCACAAAAGACTGGACCATAGTTTCAAAGGGGGTGAGAATGTGAGTGACTGTCAGGAAGTTCATGGGCTGTAACACCCAATGTTGGAGCTGCAGATATTGAAGCAGGACTAACTCCATAACATGAAAGTGTTTCTTACATTGCTCAAAGGAATTATTGGTTGGTCCCTCAAAGAGATCACTTAGGGTCCTAAATTATCCCCCTGTCCAGTCCAAAACTAGTTTAGGGTCACGAGTGGGGGTTACATCTGGGTTATTTTTCAATGGGGTGTTTTGGGGACGGAAAAGTACTCAATCCCTATTTGACAGCAATATGGTCCCATATGTCTAGGGCAGTTAATGTGGGAATTTCTAAGTATGTGTTTTTTGGGTAGCTGGATTTGGGGAGCCAGAACAGGCCCCACAATGTTTTGCAAGCTACTGTTCATTCATGTGGAACCGTGTCTTCTCACTTTTGGGGACCACCCACTCAGACACAAACCGGGGATGAGCCACCCAATAGTATTCCAGCACGTTCGGGCACACCAGTCTTCCTCATGACAATGGCATCATCAGGAGTTTGTTAGAAATGCACAGTCTCCCCCCGCATAAAGAGCCTCAGTTTTATCTGCAGAGTAATACAGAAAGGCAGACTTTGGATCTCAGGGATGTGTGTGGCAATGTCTGGAACACATAAAGCCCCCTGGGGAGAACATTCATTTTGTGCATGTAGGAAATTGGGTTACTGGTTGCAGGGTTGAAACCTTAAGTAGGAACCCCAGTCCTTGTGAGGGTGAAAAGCAAATCCTAAATTAATATGTGCTCAACCCTCTGGTAGCACAGTGCAGTAATTTGTAAAATAGAGGCAATGTGTAAAATATTTATGCAACACTTCAAAAATGAGTATGTTTTAAGAAATAAAACAAGACTAAAATGATAAAAATCCAATCAGTAGAATCGGAGATATGTAGGTTTAAGTTATAGAGTTAAGTTAAACTAGTTTCAAAAAGCTTAAAGTGGCATCTGCGGGTACCTGGTCGTGCCAGACTGGGACAAAGTCACAAGTTCAGCTCGACCATAATGGAGTGTGGGTCGGCAATAGGGATCCAGTTAGGCCCGCTGAACAAGAGTACTTTAAATCCTAGATGTACAATTCTGTGATATCCAGTGTCGAGGATGCATCACACAGTTGAGGCAATGCATGGTCCTGATCAGAAATGCGTTACACAGCTCACAATAAGGAGTCTGCCATGTGAGGTCCTGCATTGTCGATGAAGAGGTCGTTGATGAAGGAAGTTGGCAATGCAAAGTCGCATCGAGGATGTGACTTACACCGGTTGTTTCCAAAGAAATTGCAGGGATTTGTATGCAGAGTCCTGCTTGATTGTTGAGATTTCTGTCAACGAAGCAGCTTGCGATGTGACAGCCTGCATCGAGGATGCATCACGCACCTGTGGTTCAAATGAGGCTGCAAGCTGTGGCAGCAATGTGAAGTTCGAGTGATGGGAAAGTCCACGCAGCAGAGGTGATGTGTTGGTTTCTGCATGGAACTGCACCGTGCAGCACAGCAAATTTGTCAGTTCTGCACGGTTCACAGGTGGGTGGCATAGCACCTTCAGACCCCCTTCCTTTTTCTTTGCACATTTCTTCATTGAATTTTTAAAACAAGCACAAGTTAACATCCGATACAATACTATATGAAGGCAAATACAGAAAAAAAGGAAAGAAAGAGAAAAGAAAGAAAACTGAAAAAAATCATAGTGTTGAATAGTGGGATCCATCACTTACATCAAGTATAGTACATAAGCAGGTGCACAGTATGAGACCCACACTCAAGGATCGATGACTGGAGTGCACCACTTGGCAGGGAAGGACTCACTGTTGCTGAGTCCAGATGCTGGTTACAAGCCCTAAGAGTCACTCTGGTAGCTCTGAGATCAGGTTGCACATCCAGTCCTTAACTACAGGGCAAGAGGACAGCAGGTCAGCACAGCAGGGCAGCAGTCCTTCAGGTCAGCATTCCACCAGTGTGGCAGTCCTTTCAGGAGCACAGCAGGTCTTGTTCCTAGCAGTGTCTTTCACAGGTCAGAAGCTTATTGAAGAGTTGGTGTCAAAAGTCCAATATGTATACCTAGTGCATCCTTTAAAGTGTGAGAAGCTTCTAGAGGTTTCCCTTTAAAGTGTACATATTTCTTGCCTCTGCTTCCCTGGCTCCAGACTAACAACAGGGGATGTGCAATCCTTTGTGTCAAAGCAGGACGCAACCTACTCAGGTGCAAGTGGAGCTGTGTCTAACTCCGCCATCCCGTCTTCCCACTGATGGTTCATCAAGGCAGATCTAAGCTCTCTAGTATATGTGACTGTCTAGGAGGAATACACAAAAACCAACTGGCCACTACACACAGTCATGTGACCCAGAGACAGGCTGCAGGTACTGAATGGCTGAGGCAAGAAAATGCCAACTCTCTAAAAAGGGCATTTTCTAAATTATAACCTAAAATCTGTCTTCTCATTAAACGATTAAAGTATAAGGTCCCCCATTCTTAGGCCTTCAACAATGGCATGACATAGGGCTGGGCAGGGGGCCTTTGTCCACCCATCAAGATGAGGTGCAATATTAATATCAAGATATCGGAGAGAATGCAGGGCCCATCAGAATGGAGACAGGCACCGCAGTGGCGGGAGTTAGACATCAGGTATATTGATGTTAAGAGTCTGTGATTTATCAATGTTTAAAGCCTGAGACCCGTTCAAAAGCCTTTTGCAGGTGAACCACCTCGGGCAGGAGGTTAGAGACATTGGTGAGGCTGGGAAGCAGGTGGTCGAAGAAGAGGTGCACCATGTGAGCACTAACTCCAAAAGTAAGTCATGAGTTCCTGTGAATCTCCTGGATGTGGATGGCAAGTGGATCCTCTGCTATGGCAAAAAGGGAGAGGAAGAGAAGGCATTGCTGTCTTGTGCCCCTTTGATGCTAATGGGAGATGTACAGTGGCCATCAAGATGGATGAAAGCTAAGGGAGCGGCATATGCTGTCATAATCATGTCAGTCATCTTCAAACCCATGACCAGACTTAGCAGGCCCTCCTACAACAAAGCCTAGCTCACATGATCAAAGGCTCTCTCTTTGTCCAAAGAGAGCAGCAGAGAAGGAATGTTGTGCCTATGTGCTTTTCCGACTAGATGTGCCAACCACCGGACATTGTCTACACCTTGTCAGTTATGGATGATGCCCACCTAGTCTGGTTCCATAAGGGATGGGATTAGGGGCTCTAGGTGTAATGTATGTGTAAAGGTTGGCATCTGTTTTTAGGAGGGCTATGGGACAATAAGAGGTGCAGTTGGTGGGGTCTTTCCCAGACTTTGGGAAAATACAATTTCTGTCTCCTACATGGTGGGGGTCAAGCTTGCAGTATGAGTACATGAATTAAAGAAGTGAGTAAGGTGGTCCAGAAAAGTAGAAGGAACATTTTGTAGAACATGTCAGGTAGGCTATCCAGCAGAGGGACTTACTAACTGGCATTGTTCAGAGCGCCTTCCTGATTTTATCAGGTGTAATAGGGGCTTCAAGAAGTTTCCTATGAGCGGGGTGGTTGGGAGTCCAGTCACAGGCTTGTAGATAGGCCCGTATGTCAGGGTGTTGCTTATCACCCCACTTGTAGAAGGCCTGGTAGAGGTTACAAAATGACATATTTATTGGGTTTTTGGGTGCCTATTTGCAGCCTTGGACCTTGAGTTGGGAAATACATGTAGAGACCCATTAGATGCCCAGTTTGACCGCTAACAGTATCTCCTAGGATTAATTTTTAAAATTCATTGGGACCAAAAATAGATAAAATCTGATCTGAGATATTCCCATGTCTAAAATACTGTTAGACTAATTCTGGAGGTTGGTCACAGGGTAAGCAGGGGATACTGGGCCTCAACAATGGGGCTCAGTTTTTTTGCCTTTGATGTCCTCAGCAGTTTCCTACTATGGCTTTGTCCACTGGACCAGGAACTGCCACTTCAGCAATTAATTCTCTTGAGCAGCAATGAGGAGCAGTCACAGACTGCTCAGGAAGGTTAGAGTGAGGGTACCTCAAGCGGTCCAGTGAGGGGTCGGACTAGGCAGATAGCGAGCTCCTCCTTTGATGTAAGTGTGACTATAAGGGGACACTCCCCCTCCTGGAATCTGGGGCTAGTAGCCTTTAGACTTGGGGCCTACGTTAGGTAGTTCCTCGCCACAGGTAGGCCTCATCATTTCTTATTTTTCTGTACCCACTCTCTTACTGAATGTTGGATGTATGTCTCTGCATTGCAGAACGTTTCGGGATCCTAGACCCTGAAGAATGCCCCCAGACCTTCCTTGGCTCATTTTAGAGGGCAGAAACATGTCGGCCATTTTTTAGATAGGTGACCCAGTGAGTCCTTATTCTCACCCTGGTGTCCCATCCTTGTTTTTAATACACCAGCAGACACCATTATTAAAAGTGTAGATTACACACCGGTAACTGCCTAGGTGTTTTTATATTTTTCCCTAGCTTAGCTGGATCCTGCTTATTCCAGATAATACTAATTTACGCACTCCCTCCCGTTCCTTCAACGGTGATGTTGAGTCCGCCCAGGTGGCATTGTCCTATCTGGGTGGGGCTAGGTGGTCAAATGATGAAGCATGACACTATATAATGTGTGAGACCACCTAGTCCGTAAAGGAAACACCCCTCCCCTCCCCCCATCACCACTCCACAGCACTCACACTTCATTCACACACCCATTGAGGTCTAGGAGTCCCTGGATAATCTCCCTTGGGTTTAGCTCCTCACTACAAGTGATCCCCATACTCTTTTGTGTTTTTAGAGTGAGGGTACAACAGGTTCAGCACTGAATGAACACAAAAATAACTTGTTTGCTCAGCTCAGTTTTTATCTTTATGAATAAGAAGTACTTTAATACATTTATAATCATAATACTCCACACTACATAAACTCAGCTACTCAGAGTCTCTAATTCAAAGCCATTGTCCTATAGGTAAGGATATCCCTTCTGCTCACCACACATCCCCTCACTCTCTCTCAGTGACAGTGACAGAGAGACTCTGGTGTACATCTCAGGCAGATACCAACTGCCTCCCCAGGCAGAATCAGGTCCTTAGTCTCTCAAGCTAATGCTTCAGACCAATTGTGGGACTCAGCCAGGCTGTGGTGTTCTTTAGTCCATGTCTTCTAGCCTTTGAACGGAAGATGCACCGACTGCTGGTGTGCCAACCCTCTGCTCCGACCGCTGCAGCAGGTGCGGCAGTGTGGCAATTCCAGAGGCAGCATCAGGCAGACGTGCAGTTGTCTTCCAGACACATAATAATTAGGTTGGAACTTAGGGTCCACAGGCTATGACAGAGTCCTCCTCCCAGGGTTCAAGGTGGTGATGCTGTCCACTTCTGGTCTCAGGTGGCAACAGTTTGACCGCTTCACAGTTCAGCTGCAGGAGCACAGAGCAATGGGCCTCTAAATGCTAGTTAGTGCCTTGGGCAGCTGCATAGTCACTAGGGCACACAGCGGAAAAGTGCCTTGAGGCAGCAACTTCAAATACAGTGGCACAATCCTCTTGGGCACACAAAGCAGCAGAGGTACTGTTAGACTTGGCATCCTTGGCGTGGTCTCCCCTAACTTTTTGCCTCTGTTTCCCAGGTTGTTGATGTGTGCAGGACTCTGTTTTTGTTACTCTGGGCACTTTAACAGTGCTATCCAGTGCTAATGTGTTCCAATATAAAATGTGTATGTAATTGGATTTCCATGATTGGCATATTTGATTTACTGGTAAGTCCCTAGTACAGTGCACTAGAGGTGCCCAGGGCCTGTAAATCAAATGCTACTAGTGGGCCTGCAGCACTGGTTGTGCCACCCACAATAGTAGCTCTGTAAACATGGCTCAGACCTGCCACTGCAGTGTCCGTGTGTGCAGTTTTAAACTGCCAATTTGACTTGGCAAGTGTACCCACTTGCCAGGCCTAAACCTTCCCTTTCCTTACATGTAAGGCACCCCTAAGGTAGGCCCCAGGTAGCCACATGGGCAGTGTGCAGTGTATGTTTAAGGTAGGACCTATACTAATGTGTTTTGTATGTCCTAACAGTGAAATACTTCTAAATTTGGTTTTCACAGTTGCAAGGTCTATCCCTCTCGTAGGTTAACATGGAGGCTGCCTTTAAATATGATTAAAGCGTAGATTCCCTTTGGGAGCGGATAGACATGTGGACTTTGGGGTCTCAGCTCACAATTTAAAAATACATCTTTTAGTAAAGTTGATTTTAAGATTGTGTGTTTGAAAATGCCACTTTTAGAAAGTGAGCCTTTTGTTGCGTAAACCATTCTGTGACTCTAACTGTTTGTGGATTCCCTGTCTGTGTCAGTTTGACATTTGGGCTGTTTGCACCTCTCTCTAGACAGTGACACAAAGGGAGCTGGGGTGTAGCCTGCATATCCTGATGAGCCATCTGTGCTAGGAGGGAGGAGAAGAGTGGTCACTCACACCTGAAACGGCTGTACCTGCCCTCACACAAAGCAGTCTCAAACCCCCTGGTGTGTGTCTGAGGCCTGGCCTGGGCAAGGCAGGATTTCACAAACAAGAGAAACGTTCCTTTGAAGTGAGCCTACTTCAAAGGCCAAAATGGGTATAAGAATGGCACCCAAAACCACAGACTTTAGATCACTTCTGGAAATCAAGAGGAACCTCTGCCTGGAGAAGAGCTGAAGGATCAGGGAAGTGCTGCCCTGCCTGTGCTTTGTGGAGCTATCCTGCAGTTGCTGCTTCTGCCTGGTGAAAGGAGACAAAGACTGGACTTGTGCATTCCTGCTTGTGAAGAAATCTCCCAGGGCTTGCCCTGAGCTTGCCTCCTGTTGTTGAAGTCTCAGGGCCATCAAAACTTCGCCTGCCAGAACCTGGACTCTCTGCTGAGACTCCTGCCCTGCCAAGTAGTACCCTATCCAGTTCCTGGGGCCTTGAAAGGGGAAGCTGGAAGACCAAGATTGAAAATCCACGCACCGACCGCCGTACGGGGAAATTTCCAACGCAACCTCCTAGACACGGCTGAAGAAACAATGGGGGTTATTACAACTTTGGAGGAGGTGTTAATCTGTCCCAAAAGTGACGGTAAAGTGACGGATATACCACCAGCCGTATTACGAGTCCATTATATCCTATGGAACTCGTAATACGGCTGGTGGTATATCCGTCACATTTGGGACGGATTAACACCTCCTCCAAAGTTGTAATAACCCCCAATGTGCGCAGGCTTTGTGGGAAAAATCAACGATCTCTGCCTTTAGCGCAGCTAGAAGATAGATGAACGCGGCCGGAGAAACAACGCGCCACATCGCTAACGGAGGCTAGTAACATCGCAACCCACACAGCGCGGGTTTGCTGAGACCATGCTGCAGAATTTTCAACGCAAACCTTGCTGGGGGCGGAAAAACAACGCAACGCAGCACCTGCCCGGACCCAAGTGCTTGCCCGGATCGACGCATTGCTCTCCTGCTGAGAGAAAAAACAACGCACGCTGACCCGACCAGAGAAGGAGAAATGATGCACGGTCTCGCTTGCGGGTGAGAAATCGATGCATTGCTATCCTTTTTCAATGCACACTTGCCCATGCGTGTTATTTTGACACTATCCAGGTACTTTTTAACGCTAACAGTGTTCTTACTGTTTACAAAAGGATTTAAGACTATTTTACTTTTAAAATTAATAACTTGGCTTGTGTATGTTGGATTTTTATCGTTTGGGCTTGTTTTGTTTAGATCAATATTTTCTATTGTTCTAAACCTGTGTTGTGTCATTTTGTAGTGTTTTCACTGAGTTACTGTGTGTGTTGGTACAAATACTTTACAACTAGACTCTGAAGTTAAGCCTACCTGCATGTGCCAAGCTACCAACGGGGTAAGCGGGGGTTAGCTGAGGCTGATTCTCCTTTACCCTGACTAGAGTGAGGGCCCTTGCTTGGACAAGGGTTAACCTGACTGCCAACCAAAGACCCCATTTCTAACAGGTACCAACCCATTGCTTTTTGTAAATCTCAAAAATGTAACTTGCTTGTTCAAGGGGCTGCTATGATCCTTAGTTTGTGTTCAAAACTGTCAAACTCTCTATTCAACCATTTTTATTGAAGAAATCTCTAAAGACTCTGCTGTTTTGTTTTCTGGTTTCTTTCCCTTCTCCCTCTTTCCCCCCTTTCATTTACTCAGGAGCGATCTATAGGTTTAGTATTTTGAAAGGATTTTAGGAGAAGTTCATCTGGCCTCTCTAATATAAATTGAACACTGTGAGTGATTGATTAAGAGTTTACATGGTGGAAACACTGACAGTACAACTGGCAGTGATTGCGTCGAGCCCTAATGTACAAAGACCTGCTCTATTTAGATGAACATACAAATGTAGCATAGAGGCAGCAATTGCAGGATTTTACACCAGAATGTGAAAATTCTGAAAAAAACTTCATGTTTGAAAAGGCAAACTGGTTTTACTCCCATGCCCTACTGACCACGAGCAGAAACTGGCCTAGGACTCCATGTGCTCTAATGGCTCTGTTGCTAACCTTGTCACCTAGATTCCAATGAAAGCATTGGCTCTCAGCCTGATACACATGTGATTCATGTCACATACTTATCCTCGTGACAGAAATTGAAAAAAATGCATGCAATGAAAATGCAAAATCCTGTACTGAATGCTATCTGGTGCAATCTGGTCTAAATTACATGTTGCCACTCACCCCTCTACTCACATCATGGCTCCTGTGAAGCAAATATCCTATTTTTTTCCTTCCCCCAATTCCCCATTTTATAGCACTCCATGCTCCATCTACACTAAAAGTATTTCCATACAGCTCTTTGCTTCTTGTAGTGCCTATGTCCATGATATACCTTGTACATAAGTAAAAATCACAGTACGACATGTATCTTCATAACAAAAGAGAAGTTGGGTTGACTGTTAATATGTCTACGTTGAACACATGTAATACATTCAATTTAAATGTAGTGTTCTTATTATAGGAATCGACATACTGATGGCTTGAATTGCTTAACATCGTAAACCACACAAAGTCCAGTTTGCTCCCACTCTACCAGTCCAACTGGCAGATATTGTTTCTAGGCCTAAAATGAAAAATCTAATGTATTTAGAGAAGCATATAAATGTAGCATGGTGGTAGAACTTGTCACAAAGGGAACATTCTGAAAACAAACTCCAAGTTTGAAAAGGTTCATTGATTTTATTCTCATACTCTACTGTATATGACTTCCCCATTTTACACAGAAAACATTTTAATCCATGTGCAGAAATTGGCCGGTAGTGCTGTTAACGCGTCCCTTTATGTCAATTTTATACACATTAGGACTTGTTTTAGGCCGATGAATCTTTTGACCCAGTGGTGAGACACCGTAGAACGAGATGACTGATCAATATGTCAAGCAATATGTCAATGATGTTATCAACATATATCACCACAATATACTTTACTTTAGATGAAGACATTTATTAAACTGGTGACGCAACCATGACCTTTCAGCCATGAATAACCACACCTTTATTGTAGTTTTTGTGAATTTTATTCCCTATTGATTACAATCTAAAAATAGAAGTGTCAATCTCAAAACCAAGAAGCATATGAGCAAAGTCATAACACGACAACTTTGATAAGACTTCGATAATGCAAGGATCACAAACATAAAGGTGCCAACATAAGATTTGCATAGGTCAAAGTGCATAGAATATCATATACATCTCAGTTCAGCATAGCACAATGTCAGTCATGTCTATTTGCGTCAGTCAAAGTGATTACCTAGCCTAACCACTAATTAGCATCAGCATGTTGGGCTTCATGCAAAATAATTTTGAACACAAATTTGGAAAACATCTGACTAAGGTCTCTATTCAAAAATACAGCAGTTGGTACCTAGAAAGGAAAAGCAAACAGACAAATTACAATAGCATTGTCATAATTACCCTCCTCAGAATAAGTCAGCATACAGGAATAGTCTTCGTCTTCAGGACATCAGTTAGATCGCCAACAGTTTATTTCATCTAAGGGACAGGGGACACTTCCCTCATAAGGAGGAGAAGTGTAAAGGGGCAGTCTATGGATGAATATGGTTTTGTCTAAGTCTCAAATCACCAAACAGAGTGACAGAGTTTCTGGATGCAATCAATATCATTCCCTACCTAATAGCAATGACTGTTCTGTGTCATGAGTTTTTATCCCTTTTCCCAAATACATTCCCCAAAAATTCTATTGGATAATCGCTATACCCCACTATCTTTAGCCTAGCAAATTATACATTAGGTAATCCAAATTGTCACCCCACGATAATTTAGAACGTTTTGATTGGTCTTCATAATTGACGTCTTTGTAGGTGGCACATCCGGGGTTACTTCATCCTTTGGCACGTTCTTCAGGTCAAAAGTTCTCTTTTCCAGGGTAAAACGTCCTTGAATGTTTCCATATTTGTTGCAAAACTTATAAAACTTATACTAAGGCAGCTAGCATGCGGATGGGAATAAGGCATAACTTGCAACATAAAACAAAGAAAAGAACACATGCTGGGTCATGGCCTTTTGCGAATCAGTACACTGGAAAACAGAAAAATGTGCTTTAATATGAGAGCTACACGGCTAAAACTTCAACTCACTCTAATTTAAGGCCTATGGGTTCTAATGCAATCTTCGTAGGTGTTAACATATTCAATTAATTATAACGCAAGCAATTATTTCTAACAGCCGACATTAGTCTATGTGCACAATAGTAACTTCACACTTATAATCATGTTAAGAATACATTTAAGCAAATAATATTTTATGATCGTTTTTATATGCAGCATTGTTAGGTATAAGTATTTCACATCTAATATATGTAATATTTAAACTACGCTCTCTCAGTGCCATTAGTTTAAGGGCTTTGTTGCCAACCTTGTCACCTAGATTCCAGTGAAGCAATGGTCCTTGACCTGATAAATGTGATCCTAGTCACATAAATATCCCTGTGCCAGAAACTGAAAATATGCATGCAATGAAAAATACCAAATTCTGTACTGAATACAAACTGGTACAATATGGCTTAAATTTACCTGGCTCCTGTAAATCCAATATCCTGTCTTTTTCCATCCTACCATTCCCCCATTGTATACCAGTCCATGCTCTGTCCACACTATAATGATTTCCATACAGCTCTTTGCATCTTGTCGTGCCTATTTCCACGATATACATATGAAAATCAATTACCGACTTGATCCTTTTTGACAAAAGAGAAGGTGGGTTGACTGATAATGTGCCGTCATTGAAAACATGTAACAAATTAAATGTAAATGTATTGTTCTTTTTATAGGAATCGACAAGGGAAGACCAGCTCTAGAGGATGAACCTCCATAGCCCTATCATACTAATGGTTTGAGTTGCATATCATTTTAAACCACTCAAAGTCCAGTTTGCTCCCACTATACCAGCAAAACCCTGAAAACTATTCAAAAACAAGCCATATTTAAGATTCAGATGACATTGTAAGGACGTCCACCTTAACTTACAGATGCATTTATCTGCCTTTCAAGTATGTGCAGCCGTTAATCAGCTCCAAAAGGAATATTCAAAAAGGTCAATGATGTAAGATACCCAAACGTCTTGGACATATCAACCTCTCCTTTGTTGTACTTTTGAAATTGACTTGTGGAACATTTCATAATGAAAATACAAAACATGCACTAGTTATTGCAAACCACAATCAACTTACTGTGACACTGCAGTCCCAAGTAAACATGAAAAACACACTTCTGAATGAAGGAACCCCACGCTGCATCTCCAACCGTCCTTAACTTTCAGAACTACCAGACCTTGAAAGAGTAGCGCACTAGTTATATTTAACCCAAATCCATATGAAAATCCAACTTTCAAAAACTCTTCTATATCCATTAATATTTCTATATTTCTGTACACTCTTCTACACATCACTTAGTGCAAACACAGAACCACATCAACAAGTAAAACCTCAGGAAAAAAAAACTTACTGAACGAGTTCTGCCACATACTTGTTTTTAACATAGGTTCGGAAGCTTTAATTCTAGAATTCATATTTATAACCATTTCACACACCAACTCTGACTCATACTCCCAACTCGGTACAACGCAAATACTTATCCTACCATTATGGGGCACAGAACATTTGTTTACGTTGACAAATGTAGACATTTATTAAATGGTCCCAGGCCCTATGTTTTCCATTCTACTGCAACAGAAACATTAATACATTTCAATAATCTGACAATTAAATGTTACTGTATGTGATATTACTTGCATGCAGAACAAGCATTGGCAAACACAAGTTGTGTGGCCTTTTTGGCTCCGCCATTGCAAACCTATCGACTTTTGCGTTGAGTGGTAAATTGTAAAAAATATATGTACAATTGCATGAAAGAGAAAGAAGCAACCCAGTAGCAAATTGCAACTGCAGGGTCTTCCAAAAAAGAAAACAATAATGTTTTTTTTTTTTTTTTAACTGATATGACGGGGAGGGGAAATCGAAGAAGCATTCAACATTTTAAAAGTATGAAGGGCAGGAAAACAATGGACTAGCAGGGTGAGACAGGGAGCAACATGGAGAGTAGAGAAATGTAAGGTTCCAAAAAAACACATTCATTCCCAGAGAGCGATAACAGCAACATAACAAGGTAGCTCCGTTAATATAAGCAGTGGATGTACACAAGTGATCCAGTGAAAAGGGTGGTAAAGAAGTTATGCTCCAGGGGACGGACAAACACAAGAAGAGGAAGAAAAACTTCTGAGTAAGAAGCAAAAAGAAAATAAGGCAGGAAAGCCAACCAATCATAAAAAATAAGATGATCCAAACCCCACGATTTATACATATCTCCATGCAATTGAGACAAGAGGTTGCCAGTAATGGACAGCTAAGGCTGTCAAAATGGGAATATTAACCTTGTCGTCATCAAAAATTCAGAAAAAACTACTAAATGTGGTACAGAAGAGAACCGAGCTATGAAAAAGGTGATTTGATTACAATCACACATTTTGGTGATGTGCAGAAGCTGGATTTACAAATTACAGTGTTTAATGATAACATCTGAACACTTTTATCGCAAAAGCACATTTTCCTGGTGGGCAGTAAAAATGTGGAGATGCTCATAAGGACATTTCATGGAAGGATGTAGCCGAGGTAAACAAGCCATAACAAAATGAGAAGTTTCACAACAGATTTATTGGAAGTAAATGTGGGCCGTGATGGAGACCCATGCACACCATCTAGATCACAAAGTGGGTAGCTAAGAGCTTTTAAGACTGGCCATCATACTGGGTAGAATACAGCATGACACAGGAGTATCACATCTTCCAGCATGCAGAACCCAACTCTAGTGAGAGCTGAGGCAATTCTTTCACAAACAGAGGGATTTCTTGCTCTCAGTTGAGTTCTGCTCCAGGATCTTCAAATGCTCCAAGCTTGCTCATAGTCTGTATACAGTAAAGTGCTCTTTCCATGCAAACAGTGGCTGTCTGCTGGGTGAAAAAGGGGCCCTGGCTAGTGAACTGTCTCCAGTGGGTTCTTGATGCGGCAAGACCAATACCTTGTCCTGCCTTCTGACTTCAGAACCATCATGGAGATGAGAAACCAGTAATTTGTTTTTCCTCTTGATTCCGGACCCTTGTGTGCCCTAAGACAGCCCTGAGACACGTCAGCCACTCCGGCATCAGCAGAACTGTGCTATACCTCCATGAGGGCAAGAAAGTGAATCTCCTTTTCCCCATGGCTAGACGAATTACATGTGTGAGTAGGAGGTCCTATTTGATGGTTACAAATTAATGGAGGAGAAGAGCAGCATCCTTTGATGCAATCTGGGTCTGAGTGGCCTAGTTTCACAATTGGATGAGCTACCATTCTGCTATTCTCCTTGGCATCTCACACATCTGAAGATTGACAGCTCGGGATTCGTTCTTGAAGCTGACAGAGAAGGCTGGAATAGTGTACATCTATGGCATGAGCCATATAAGGCACTCACAGGCCTTCCATTCAGAGGCCCAGGAAGTGGATCATGAGGCAGAATGGACTGACCTGTCAAGGGTGAGGTTGTTCTGCTGCATGATTCACTTCCTGGGCATCAGAGATCTACTAAAGAAGGGGTTGAGTTGCATGCAGCACTTGACCCATATTCAAGTATGGTGCCTGCCTTAATTTTAGAGTGGGTTTAGTTCCACTCCACATGTTCTTTGTAAGACTGTACCATACAGTGGCTGAGCCACTAAGGGATTCTGGAGGGTGGGAATTCAGCGTGGTCATCGTGCGATTTCTGTCAGTCTTGGTGGCTTGCACATCCAGGCTGCAAAGACTGAGGGACCTATTTATGAGTTTGTAACACAATGCAGAGCAGCGCAGCAAGTCACCTTGCTATGCTGCACTGCATTACAGGGAAAGGGAAGAAATGCACCATATTTACTGCAATATGGCCCATTCCTGTCCTTTCCCCAGCACTGGTGCACAACTGGCTGCCTAGCACCAACGCAGGCACCCTTGCACCATTGTGCAAGGGTGCCTGTGTTGCATGTAGGATTTTTTTGTGCAGGAAGGTACACCTTCCTGCACAAAAACAATCCTGAGATGCATATTCCTATTTCTATGTGTGCTGCAGGATGCAGCACACATAGAAAGACTAAGTAAAGAGGAGTAATAAATATATTTCTTCTCGTTATGCCTTCTGTGAAAAGGAGTATCTTTTTGGCACATTCCCAGGTCTACCACTTCTGCTAAATCTTGGAATGAATGCAACAAAAACCATGGGAGTTGCAAGAGAACATCCACACAATGTAAAGCAGCACAGTGATTGCACTGCATTGGTTTTACTCCAGATTTATGGCCTTGCAGGACTTCATAAATCTCTATTTTAAGTTTCATTGTGCTTGCACCACGTTGCATGGTGTAAGCGCGATGTAATGGGGTTAATTACAAAACGTACTTTCAGGGGCATATTTAATTTAGTAACAAACCTAAAACCTAATGCAGTAGTATAGACAGCAGAAGCAGCCACATTGCATTCCAAACGCATGCCAGGTCTGCTGCCTATTTCATTCTATTGTCTAGAGTTGTTTGTCAGTCTGCAGAGTAGACCGTGAAGTGTTGCCCTCACAGAAGCTTGAGGTGCTTGCTGCTCCTCCTGGGACCACAGAGTGACATGCTTTGACAACTCTCCAAGATAAGCAGCATATGAAGACCGCCAAGATTGTGAACAAAAGAGAACAAAGAGAAAACACTCATAAACTAGCTTAATTTGTGCATTTGTGACAAGGCAAGTGCACGGTTTAGAACGTTGCTTTCGTGAAGGTGTTTACTGAGTATCTATATACCCCATTCAGGTTTGAGGGGACCCCTTCATCTGAGTTGGCTGGCATTGCCATTATCAAGTAGCAGCCATGTTAGCTAAGAGATTTCCTGCTCACTCCAATATTGGAACAAGCTGTGCAACATAGCGTGGTGCAATGGCCCTGATGCTAATGACATCCACAGCAGGAAGTGCTGCAGCTATGATACCAGTGCATGATCCTGAGGCTGCACATATTAGCATTTGGACTTTGAAGGCTGGGGATTTGGGGCTAGCTTGGTGTAATGTAGCGCCAAAACTAATGCACTATATATAACCATGAGCGCCGAGGAACAAGTTTGAGGCCTCGGAAATAACCATGCTGGAGTTCAAAATGTGAATTAGCAATAAATATGCCTTTAAATGTTGTTTTTATTTTGTCACATCTGCTGTGTAATCAAAGACAAAGGTCGAATGTCAGGCCACCTCTTCTGACAAATTGACACTTATTCTTTTAACATGGAAGTTTGTGTTTACTTTACCTACTCTGACTGCAAAGTAAGAGGATTTTCATTGTTTAGAACTCTTCATGTTGGAATACACCAGATAACCCGGCCATCTGATGCTATCTATTGTGGAGTTTCCGTACTAAGATAGCCATGATGCATGTCTGCTAATTCCTTTCCAGTCTGGGGTCCGCTCCCTTCATGAGTTAGGGCCGATTACATTGCAAGGTTCAGAACAAGCTTTAAAAGCTTGTAAATCGGGGTTACCTGGTGATCCATGCCCTCCCTAGATTCTGGCAGCTGTTTAATTACTAACTCCACCCTAAACATTTTTTAAACAGCTACCTCATTTCTGCTACTGTGTCACTATATTGGAAACAGGCGAAGATAATTCCCTTACGTAAAAAAGACGTCTGCTAACAGGTCTGTCTCGGCTAACTTTAGACGGGTTTCGTTCATACCAGTTTTTTCGAACATTCTAGAGAAGTGGGTCAATCGCTTCTGTGGGAATACTCGGAACAACACCAGTTACTACGTCCTTCCCAAACGGGTTGCAGACCAGGTTATATTATGGAATCGGCACTCATGGAGGTTTCAGACACCATTAAGCTGGCCATGGATCAGGGGAAGCGGGTTGCTTAGCTGCTTTTCGATCTATCTGCAGCTTTCGACACCGTGTCCCACCCCATCTTTTTAGAATGATTACAAAATAACAGTGCAAGTGGTTCTGCTCTGGCCTGGGGTCAGTCATTCTTATTGCACCGTAGCCAAGCAGTCCAGATGACACCCCATTCCTCAGAATCAACGCCCATTGAGTTTGGGGTCCCCCAGGGTTTGGCCTTGAGCCCCACATTGATTCATGTCTATATATCCCCTCTCATGGTGCTAATTGAATCTCATGTCATTCAAGTGGTGTTCTATGCTGATGACACACAAATAATCCCCACACAGGATAAGAAAACACCAAACTCTCTAAATAATTTTAAGAAAAGTCTTTCAGCTGTGTTTCGCTAGACATGCCTGTGCAATTTTCAGAGCAACTCCAGCAAAACTGAGGTTTTGTTATTTGGTACTCTGCCCCTGCTGTTGGATGGTCAATGCTGGCCCAGTCAGGTCCCACCTCCTCCTGCCCCCTCTTCCATAGTGAGGCACGGGGGGGGTGAAATTTGACAACTTCACTCCCTCTGGGGCTCAGGTTGATAGCGTGGTGGGCATCTGCTACGGCCTTTTAAAATCTTTAAAGAATTTCTTTATTTGTTTCCCAACCAGCAGCATAAAACGGTAGTATGCTGATCATGTCCCACCTGCACTCTGCAAATGTTCTGCTTTGGGGCCTGCCAGCTTACCAACTGAGAAGACTGCAGTTAGAATGCCTCAGCTCTGCTTTTAGTGAAAATGTCAAAAAGAAGTCACATCCAGCAGCACTTGAAAGAGCTTCACTGGCTTCCCATTAAAGAGTTAGTCTGGTTTAAAGGGCTCGTGCTGACACACAGGGCCTTACATCCAAAGTCTGGTTCAATCCTCTGATGCTCTTTTGGCTGTAGTTCCAAGATTTAAGAGGAAAATATGGGTGGTTCCTCTTTCTGGTTTCTAGTTGCCTCTGCCGGAAACTCCCTCCATCTGCATCTTCAGGAGATGAAGAAACAATAGATCTTCAAATACCTTTGCAAGACCTGGATTTTTGAAAGAGCTTTTGAGTAATGATGTGTCAATACAGATATTTAGTGAAAATGTAATACTGGGACACTCTCAGAGTAGCCGTGTGCCCTACAAACTCTATGATTGATTGATTGATTGTGTCCTCCAAAGTGGGCATGCTACTTCTCAACATGCTTTTCTACTTTGGGGTAGTGGTGTTATAGCCTCCTGTTTATTACCCAAACAGCCTCAGTTCTACTCTTTCCACAGATGATTAACCATGTAATGTGACATGATAGCCCAGAGACCCCTTATCTGTTTTGGGCTTTCAAGACTTCATGCCTCATAGCCTTCTATTTAGGCTCCAAGCAAAAGGATTTTTCCCTTGGCTGTATTGCGGGCGGCTAAACTATTTCTGCCACCACTACAACTATTATATACCTGGTTTTAGAACAATTATAACGTTGCCAAAACTCCTATTGCTCTTTGAATAATAGAATTATAAATGAGCTTTGGTTTTACTTAGATGCATTTTTTCTGACCCATACCCTGGTTCTCGTTAAGTAAATCAATCCAAGTTACACAACAAATGATAATAATAATATGCAATTTTTTTGTCTGATCGTCTAGAGTAGGTAGAAGTACAGTGCATTCCTTTTATTTCCCACTGCCCTGGTGGTGTTGTTTTGGCAGCCTAGCACCAACATAGACACCCTTGCACAGTGGTGCAAGAGTGTCTGCATTGTTGGCAGGTTTGTTTTGTGCAGGATTGGACAAAATGCAGCACACACAGAACAACAAAAAAATGAGGAGAAATAATTATATTTCTCCTCATTGCTCCTCCATTGGTGAGGCGTAAGGTTTTGGCTCATCCCCCGGTCTACCACTTCTGGCAAATCTGGGGGTGCATCAGAATCCGTGGGAGTTGCATGGGAACACCCACCGCAACACCCATGAAATGCCTCAGTGTAAAGCAACACAGTGATTTGCATTGCCTTGCCTTACTCAATATCTGTGAGGCCATTCAAAGCCATGCAAAGCGTGGCCTCATAGATGTGAAAATCAGGTTTAGCACTGCCGTTGTGTCACAAAAAGTGATGCAACGGCGGTCCAAAGGGCTCATAAACATGCCCGAGGTTTGAACAGTATTGTCCAATATGAACCTTATGATCTTCCAGCAAGTCTCTGTTTATTGTTTCCCCAGTGAGACATTGTTGCATCGGTGGCTGCACTTTCCTGGGGTCACAGCCAAGATGAGTATTGTTTGGTTTGTTCACATCAGGTCTAGTACTGACCAGTCAGACCACATAAAGCAGATGAAAAGGTGTATTTTAATCTATTTTACTAAAGATGTTTTAGGTTGTTTTTCTTATTTATTTTCCTATTTTTAGTTTCCTAGGATCTTGACACACTTTTTGGTGCAAGTGTGCTCAATAAATTTAAAATCTTTAAAAATCAATTTGGAGTGAGAACTACATTGAGATATAATGTTTCCTCCTTTTGTGCATTAAAATTAATGATCCACATTTTAACTAAGAGTTGTCTTATGGTGTCTTACTTCTACTCCACCGTTATGGTATCGACATATATTAACTAGTGACAGGAATCTGAGCCAAAAGAAGCATTGTGAAATGCCAATATAGTTATTTGCTATTCAATACTATTAGCACAGTTTGGAATTGATTCGGTAAATATGAACAGACAGTATGAAAGTATGGGGAGCACTATTATTTCGATATGCAATAATCGAGAACCATTTAAATATTGTGTGGTATTACACCTTTCATAGCGATGATTTATTTTCCTCTATTCGACTACAAATGTCACATGTTTATCCCAAGAGCATGAAGAAATACAGAATAAATAATAAATGTTTTACATTTTTGTTCCAGATCATCTTCTATGAGGACCGGAACTTCCAGGGCCGCTTCTATGAGTGCAGCTCTGAGTGTGCCGACCTGAGCTCTTATTTCAGCCGCTGCAACTCTATTCGGGTGGAAAGTGGCAACTGGATACTCTATGAACACCCCAACTTCAGGGGTCACCAGTACTATCTAAGAAGAGGGGAGTACCCTGACTTCCAGCACTGGATGGGCTTCAATGACTCAATCAAGTCCTGTCGCTTGACCCCACAAGTGAGTGTTACTCTGTTTCATTTTGTGTATTCGAAGTGTCCTTTTAACTGAAGCTCTTCAAATACATCAACCCATAAAATAGTCTCATGGACTGATTCAGAAGGATAACCTTACACTTTTGTGTTACTACTTTTCAATTTTCAGAAACTGCATGTTTTTATAAACTATAAGAGTAATTTTACTACTAGTGCAAGCTTATTTTGTGAATGAGGCCCACAGTCTGCATCTACCCTATGGCAGAGTGGCCACATCCCATAAATAACCTTTCTGTGTTGTTTGTGTGTGCCTGAAATATAATAAACAGAGCAGTCATGCAATACAAGAATGCAGGACATCAGGAAGTGATTTTGAAGGAGTGTGTTGGCGACTTGTGAAGGACAAAATTGTGTGCCATGTCACATAACATTCCTCCATACTATTTGTTAGAGGTGAGGTCTTTGGTAGGCAGTCAGGTTACCCCCTGTCCAAGCAAGGACCCTCACTCTAGTGAGGGTAAGTCACATACAATCCAAATTATCCTGTGCCCACCCTCAGGTAGCTTGGCACTGAGCAGTGAGGCTTAACTTAGAAGGCAATGTGTAAAGTATTTGTGCAATAAATCATACAATAACACCATATAGCAGCACACAAATACACCACACAGTGTTTAGAAAAATATATATTTATCTGGAAAATGCAGGTCAAGATGATTAAAATGCAATAAGTATATGTTGAGATATCACCGTAAAGTGATATAAAGTGTTTTAAGTCTTTTAAAAGCAAACAAAGGCCCTCATTATGAACATGGCGGTGAAAACCGCCGTGTTCATGCTGGCGGTCTTCTCCGTGACCGCCAGCGCCCCGGAACCCTGATGGCCGTATAATGAACATTCCTCTGGGCTGGCAGGCGGAAACATTGTTTCCGCCCGCCGGCCCAGAGGAATGCCTGGCCGGGACATTGATGGCGGCTCCACATGGAGCTGCCGCCAATGCCTCTGTGTGACGGGTGCAGCTGCACCTGTTGCCCAGATCCCTGCACGATCAGGCAGTGACCTGCGCGATAGGGCACTGCACAGGGGCCCCTGCACTGCCCATGCCAAGTGCATGGGCAGTGCAGGGGCCCCCAGGGGTGCCCCGGTGCACCCCTTCTGCCAGCCTTTCCCTGGCGGGGAAACCCGCGAGGGAAAGGCTGGAGGCTATGGGATCATTATCCGAGGGGCAGCAACACTGCCCTGTCGGATAATGATGCCAACCACCAGCAGGCTGCCTGACGGAGGAAGCCTGGTGGTGAGTGAGGGCCAAGAGTTCATTATGTGGCGGTTTTGGCCGTCATGCCGGCTGGCGGGACTTCTAGCCACCACTGGCATGGCGGCCCACACCGCCGTGTTTATACTGACCGCCAAAGTCTCTTTCAAGCACAAAGTACCTGGTCTGCGTGAAAAATCTCAGCAAAGAACCGCAGAGGAGGTGATGCGTGGAAACAAAGGGATGTGAGTCGATCTTTCGAGCCACACACGGCTATGCGTCGTTTAGTTTTCATGCAGGGATGGCTGTGCGTTGATTTCCGGCACTCGTCGTGGATCCTCTTCGGGTTGCTGGGTTTTCAGACGCCCCAGGGCGGATGCATGGATTTCCGGCGCTGGCAGGATGAAGTCACAGGGGAGTTTAAGGCTTGGCAAGTACTTTCAAATGCCAAGTCGAAGTAGCAGTGTAACTGCACACACAGGCCTTGCAATGTTCGGCCTGAGGCATGGTTAAGGGGCTACTTATGTGGAGGCACAATCAGTGCTGCAGGCACCCTAGTAGCATTTAATCTACAGGCCCTGGCACACGTAGTGCCCTTTACTGGGGACTTATAAGTAGATTAAATAAGCCAATTGGGTGTGAACTAATGTTACCATGTTTGAAGGGAGATAGCATATGCACTTTAGCACTGGGTAGCCGTGGTAATGTGCGCAGAGTCCTAAAACCAGCAAAAACAGGGTGCAAAAAGTGGAGGGAGTCAGGAAAAAAGTTAGGTGTGACCACCTTAAGGCTGTCAGGTCTAACTCTATTACTCCAGCAATTTCTGCAATCTCATATTAACAGAGGTAACTTCCAGTGCATCGTCTGTTGAGTTAGCCATTTCTTCTATCTATTTTGCTAAAATACTCATAAGGTTTATAAAACTACCTTAAAATACGTTGGTACATTCTGACTAGACCTATTTTTATTCTACATAAATGATTGTTTTGTGATGAAATAAAAGACACTTGATGGTGTGCAGTAATTATTTATTATGTGAGGTGTTCCTACATATGTGCCTGAGACACGTACTAATTGTAAGGCAATGGCATTCTTTGAATCATTCTGTTGGTGCTATTAATGCATCTCTAGGACTCTGCGCCAGGTAAAGTGAAATGCTCTTGCACCAGGGGCATGCCCACATTGTGCATCACAATCGACAATGTACTGTCCCTTATTAAGAGTAGTTGCTGCATCAATGCGGGGCATCATCTTGGCCTTCTGACCCAGATCCCAAAGATGACAGCGGTTAACATTCTAGATCCCCTCCAGGACAGTCAACCATCTAGACTGCCTCTGTACTGCTGGTGGGATTACAAATGTAATGGAACAAATTCCTGATCCTCTGCGGAATCCCCATTTCCACTGAAAGTGCGTCGATGAAAATGAGGGTACACCCTCACATGAGTGTGATTTGTAATCTACACTGCACATCAGATATAACTAAAACTGCGGCAGAGCTATTTTATAATACCTAACCGCACTCCACACAATAAAAGAAGTACAGACTGAGGAACACTTATGTAATATGCTTTTACAATGCTAATAGAGCAGTGATAACTTTTTGTTTCAGGTTGTAAGAAAAAACGTTCTGCAGCACAAAAGACTAGCTTTCATGAATTAATTATTGTCATATAATAGATATAAATTACAGTTTCCGAAAACATAATACTTCCTGTTGTTACCCAAATAGGGATGGCAAGCAGAAGTTTAGAATGAAAAGCGAAGTAATCTCTTCCAATATTTTTTAACAAAGATTTTATCATTCAGTTAAATTATCCAGAGTGTCTTTTTTAGTAATACATTTTTTTTTTAAAGAAAGGTTGTAATACTGGTTTGCCTTCGTTTGCCATTGCAGCACCGTGGATCTTACAGAATAAGAGTTTATGAGAGAGAAAACTTTGGGGGTCAGATGATGGAGTTCTCAGAAGACTGTCCACTTGTGTATGAGCAGTTCCGCTACAATGATATCTACTCCTGTAATGTTCAGGATGGGCCCTGGGTCTTCTATGAAGAGCCCAATTACAGAGGACTTCAGTACTACTTGAGACCCGGAGAGTTCAGGAGATACAGCGACTGGGGACCCTCAAGTCCCAGAGTTGGTTCTTTCCGGAGAGTTAGAGATCACTATTAAAGTTACCTCATCTGCAAAGGCTAACGTGTATGTAACCAATAAATTCATATGGAACATAGTTTTGTTATTTTGGGTACTTTTTAATATTTAACTGATACAAATCTGCCAAGGTGTGATTGAAGCTAAAGAGAACTCAAACATGTTCACCAGAATTGTAAATACATTCAAATGTTAAATAGGGTTATTTTGAATAAGCATCCTCTGCGTGCGATTCTAAGTATCCATTCAGTCAAAGCTGATTTATGTTTAAAACCACAACACTACAGGCCAACACTACTATCTGTATCCCACGCTCATCCAATTTGACCACAATACTCTTATAACAACAGCTACTCTATTTGTCATTGACACAGCACTCTCCTGGTTCATCACTTAAAGAGTTATGCACCCTTCACTTTCAATCCCACCCTCCTACCAAGGAGTATCATTAAAGTGCTTGTGCTACTAAATATTGTTTGTTGTTTATGTCCATAACATTCCTTCACTTTTCCTTGCCCTCTGTGACGCATATCTCTTTCAACAAAGAGTCAGATTGCTTGGCATCATTAGTCGCTTTATGGTTGTTCACTGCCATATTCTGAACTCAGCAATACCATTTGCTCCTGCCCCAGGTATTCAATCAAAGCGGATTCATGTTTCAAACCTTGACACTCTACCATACCTTTGACAACTTTGACAATAACACTCATCACAACTACTCTATTTGGCGTTGGCACAGCACTCTCCTTATCGATCATCTCTACACTTCCATTCATGACCTCCTACCAGTGAGCATCATTGAAGAGCTTGTGCTACTAAATACTCTTTGCCCTTTGACGCTTTTCTCTTTCAACAAAGAGTAAGATGCCTTGATATCATCAGCCACTTGATGGCAGTTCACTGACATATTCAGAGCTCAGCAAAGCCAGATACTAATTCTCTACTATACTTTACTGCAGACACAAACAATTCCTCTCCTATCTCATTGTCTTTTGAAAAGATCCTTCCATGTCTAAAACTTCAACTTATCTTCTGCCTCAAACTCTCTTGATCTTTGTTAGGCAAATTTATTAGGGTTCACTTCAAAAGTTTCAGGTGGCTTTCCACCTATATCACTGCAATGTGTGTCTTTGCCTGCTTACCTAGTTAACAGTTATATAATATATCTCTATTCTATATTCTACACTGTCATGACCAGACCTAACAGTCTTGTTTATAGCAAAAAGGGCCATAATAGTAGCTATTTGTATGGTCTCTCATACTTTTCATTACTTACCCTTGATAATCTAGACAGCTTTTCCAATTATACTTCCCCTTCCCCTTCACATACTAGACGTATTATCAAAGTACCTAACAGAATCATATAGCACATCCTCCATCCAGCATTCACCTCACATCCTCATTCCAGAATCATTTTAGCTCACTTAATTTCAGTCTATGTTCTATCTTAACTTTGCTCGATTATCCCTTCAGATTCAGGTGTGTTGTCATTCTGTTATTAATCAATTGCACTGTGATTCTACTCTGCTTGAAAGCAGCCACTTATTTCTCCACCTTGACTGAAGCAGCCAAGAAGCAATATATTCTGCAGCTCCATTGGTCCATCTATCACTCTTATGGATAAAAAATTAGCTCAACTGACTATTGTTTTTATGAATTTAATGCTGATTGCTCATCAGACAATATGGATTTCTCGACACTGTCCCAAAAATCAATCCATTGAAGTGCATTGTTGATTCAAGGGCATGTATAGGAAAACAAATACTTTAGTATGCACAGAGATAGAGTCATTAAGTTCAACCTTGGCTTACCTTTGATGCTGGCATGCGTGGCAAGATCATTCTAAGAGAATATGCAAGTAAACAACAGACTTAGCAAAGCTATCAATACAGAAAGTAATAAGGAAAGCCGTTGTTTACATTGAGTAAAATCTTAACAGTAGTTAAGAAAACATAAGCAAAAATTATGAAAAATGGGTAAGGAGGCTAGAAAAGGAAAAACTGGTGGGAAAAATCATTACAGTAGAGAACACTATAAAAGAAAATGACCAACAGTCTGACAGAGAATGTGTGACATCACATGCTATCGGCGCAGAACTTGCGAGTGAGCAGCAAGGATCAGAAGGCTGAGCAGGAGACTGATCACCATGGGACAGATTGCCTTGGACTCCAGGAGTCTGGGATGCCAGGACACGGGCTGCTGGGGCGTGTATGAACTGGAAGCCCCTAGAAGCCCCTCGCCCTGGTGTCTGCATCACATTGTGCCAGGCGGCCCTCCCTTAGAGGCCAGTTAGGTGCCCGGCAAAGTGACTTCAGCAGCAGCAGAATGTAAGCAGTGAGTCGGGGAGGGGCAGGCCAGGCTCAGAGTTGTGGGTCCAGCGAGTGGCGCTGAAGCGGCCAGCATTAAGCTGGTGTGACTTGCTCTCATGGCGGGTCCGTTTATCATTCTCCCTTTCCCCCTGACTCAATTCCATTTTTGGTCTGGGTCGCATTTCCTGAAACAATTGAGCCAAACAATTGGATTCCTCCCCTTGTCCTTGCTACTGCCATTTTTTGCACATGCTCAAAGCTGTCTAAAGCATACTATTCTGTTTGGAGTTTGGATTAAATAGTTAATGAAGCATGTTTGTATTAACTGGCCACAAGAGTGAACGCTTGCAGTGAAGGCTTACCTCTCTGGCCCCTCTGGCACATCAACCCGGATCAACCCTCAAGGACCAATACCTGACCAATAAGGCCCAAGGACCATAAAAGGACCAATAAAGGACCCTTAAATTCATGCAGCCTCCCTCTGGTCATTAAGCTGAGAGTGCTCATGCCCCCTAGGCCAAAGGACTGTAGAACTGCTTTAAGGGTCCATTAAATTCAGCCAAACATGTTACCAATTAATAGGTGGCTAGGACCACCAGACAATCCACATAACTTAGATACACATGTGTGTGCTCGTGCCCCCTAAGCTGAGAGGTCAGTCCCTTGGGGTGTGGTGGTACACACACAGCATCTGCCAGCTCTTGAGGTCATATTGAAGCTGTCCTTCTTCAGAGGACATAGTGGTTACAGCCATAGTTATAGAGGTGAAACTGCAAAGGAACCAAAAAGAAATAACAAAGCACAACTAATCCACCAACATATCAACCACCACTAACGAACGCTAACAACCACTAAGCAGTAGGCGAAGCTCTGAAAGCAGCTACTAGCGGTAAATCCTATCATCTTATCATTTCATCATCAGTGTTCTGGTAATTGTAGAGTGCCCCTTACTTTGTATCAGCATATTGCCTGATCACCGAGTGATGGTCAGTGGAGTTTATGCGATTTAAAAATACAGGACACACGCTTGGGTACCTCAATGGCACTCACAGAGTATCATCTAAGTCATACACATCATGCCAGAAGTCTTCAGCTTTCTGCACAAGCTGGAAGCTAGCACACATAGGATATTTGAGACATGCAGGTGCATTGTAAACCTAAGGAGGTCGCACAAGACAGTAAAAAAAAACCTATGATAATTAATACAGCCAAACTCACTTCAATAGAAATAGAAGCAGGGGGTCAGAAGCAACAAGGGGAAAACAGAAGCATGCAGGCCCCGTGTAAGATGGTGATCCACAACACATCAGAGAGTGGCCTGCTTCAGGAGGGGAATTCCAGTAAGGTGGGCAAGGCAAGCTCTAAAGGCATAAGGCCCCAAGCACTGGGATTGACAGCAACCAAAAATCTGATACATAATTATTTCACAAGAGGAAAGGCTGGTGTGGGAGAAAGCACAGGAACGTCTGGGATACAGTCCGTGCCAGAATGTCCGGACGATCCAGAACCAAAACAATCGGAACCATGACAACAAGAACTCACACAAGAGACATTACTTTCAGACAGCATTGCAAGTCTCAGTCTAGATCATGGGTACTCGCAAACATTTTCCCAGGGGCCAAAACGTTTGGTCTGTGATGCGCCTGGGGGCCTCATTGATGCCAGGGCTGTGGCAGTCAAGTGGGGTGGCTCGGGGGATTTGTGGCAAGTTAGGTGTAGGAGAAGGAAATTATATACATCTAGTGGCTGAAATAAACAATGGAAAACCAGAAAACCTGGAATGAATCCCGGCTTACCCACTTTTCCAAATTGTGTGATCCTAGGCAATTGTTTAGTCTTACTTCACTCCTTTTTCTGCATTATCACATTTAAGATGACCTCGAAATACATGATTCATGGTGTGCGCTGCACAAAACCTGCCTCTATGTTTGATTTAGTAAACTATAATGTTGTTATTGTATGAAAGGAACCCAGGCCACCGATAAAGTGCACATACCAAGTGACTGGCCTCTTCAATTTACTATTGGTTGTGTTCTCAGGATAAGGGAAATAATTCATGTTTCAAAATTTATGTTTCCAAATGTATGTTTGAAAACTATCACTTTTAAAGGAATACATCTCAGTGCACTGATAAAATAAATTGTACTAAGGCAAAAAGGTTCTGCATGTTAACTAAACACACGTTTTTAATTTCAAAGAGACTGTCTTAGTTTTACACTTGTGCTGCAAGATGTCTTTAAAAATGAAGGCGTTTCTAAAGTTAAGTGCAGGAGTTCCTAGTTACTTCCTTTCTTTAATACCAATTAAGTTTGAAATAAATGATTGTGTGTGTATTTAATATTTTTATTGTTAGTGCTGAGTCGAGAGTCGAGCACACAGCTGCCAATGCTCCTGTTGCCCATGGGGCCGCATGTAAAGGTCAGAGGGGCCGCATGAGGCCCGCGGGCCGTACTTTGAGTATCCATGGTCTAGATGCTTGAATTGTTGAAGAGATGGTTGAGCTGGCAGAGACTGTTCTAGAAAGAAACAACCACACTATGAACACCTGCACTGTAAACATGCCCGCAGGAGAGAATGAAGTCATAGAGGTTATATAGATCTCTTCAACCATCAATACTGCCAAAATAAGCACAGACTGGGACCTCTCGGGGGCTCGGTCCAAACAACCGGTGCCCATGATATGCTTAGGAATGACCTGCGGGTGGCAACATTGCAAAGTAAGCAGAAAATCACAGTAGAAGCAATGATCTACCTGTCAGGTCCCCATCAACATGACATATCACCTGGTTCAGCACCAGTGAGACCCAACCAAATTTGTTCTACCGCCCAGGATAAATCCAGGATGGGGCATTGACAATCTACCATGGGGCCAACACAAGAGAATGAATGTGATGGCATTAACCATATGGAAGCAGAAAGCAGGGCAGCACCAAGTTTAACGCATGCAGAAGAACATTTGCAAAGCTTTATTGCAGCAAGTGTGGAAAATCCTGATTCCATCATAAACATAATTAATTCCTTATTAGCAGCAGTTAAAGCTCTCACCAGGCAATCACATAAATTAGAAATCCAACTAGAACTAACACATATGCCATCCAAAAGTATACTAACGATTGACAGGAAGATAGACATGCTTAACTTTAAAGTAAATCACTGGTTAAACAAATGTAATGATGGGAGCATGGCTGTCAGTAGTTTAAATAATGCAATAATTGCTAAATTAATTACCTAGCCAGACCTACCTACTACATTGATAAAACACTGACAAAATATCCATGAGAGTAACATACAATGTGGTGAATTGATGTCAAACACAGAGCTTGGAGTGATGAAGGACACAGAATCTTCAGATGATGGAAAAGTAATAGGCTGTAAAGTATCTACGGCCCCAAGAGCACAAGAAGTCAGCTATGATGAAATGGTAATTGAAACTAACAATAAGCTAAAGCATGATAAACAGCGCACTCGCCTGAAGGGGAGGTTGAACATGAATCAATAAATGTGCTGGCATCTGATAATCTTAATTCAACAGTGTGCACAGAGAACTTATCCCCACGCATCTGACAAGCAAGTGGGACCACTGCAGAAGGGACCAAGGCCCAGACACAGTTAATGCAATGACAAAAGAATATCTTACAGCAATCACTTAAAAATAGTAAAAGAAGGACTAGATTGACCCGTAACATGCAAAAATAAATCCTATTGCAATCTCCACCACCAAATAAAACAGAGAAGTGGGGAGATAATGGTAAAGAAAATAGCTTGGACTGAACGGAGATCTATCCAATATTTCAACAAAAAAACGGTGTCTCATAGTACATCTGAACAGCCCACACAACTTTAAAAAGCTGCAGAAATGGCAGAAAGGCAATCCACCTCCATAAGTGCTGGACCATAACCACAACAGGTCGGTCCTGAGGAAAAGAATGATGGCACTCAGGCAATACCCAAAAATGTACAGAATGGTGGGATAGAAACCTATTCACATGTGGTGACCTCTAACATTAAAAGCAGTGCTGCTAAGCAAGATAGTTTCCAACAATCTGAATGTTCACCTGCACCAGAGATGGCAGATCAGGAGGCAGTATTAGACTTGGATGCAAACAGGCTGGGGGCATATCATTCTATCTCTCAGTGAAACAATCCAGCAAGGGCGGTAGAGACACATCAGGGGTGTGAACTCTCACCATTGCATCACATAGTAACATCAGTACAGTCCAACAAACCACATTGAATAGGGAGGCATCTTTAGTAAATCAAAGAACTATGCAGTGGACCACCCCTTCCAGGTTGATCAAGGCTACATGGAATGTGCAGGGTCAAGCACAATGTAAGAATAAACCACCAATTACAAAAGCCTCACAACAGTGAGGATAATGAGGAATATTTGTTTGCTTCCACAAGGACCACTTTAATATGTAATCCAGAATGTAAGATGTGGGGACCCGTGGACACTCCTAACAGGTCTAATAGTATGCATCTTTTACACAACATACCATTGCTTTCTTACCTTTCATCATTGAAGTTATCCTTGGATCAGCCAAAAAGAATCCACATTAACAGAGTGGTCTGATCCTAAAGGATCCTTGAGGTGGTTCTCTAATTTAAAGAATGGGGCATACTCATCAACAAGCCAGGGTCTGAAAAATATCGGCATGTATTATCACAGAGACATCAATTCTCCCTACAAAATAGAGAAGCCATTAGTATCCTGAGAGCTACACCTCAAATAACTCCTTCGTTTTGGGATAAAAAGATCCCAGTGCAATTGTCAAGTGGCACAGACGATAACCAAGGTGTTGAGGAGTCATTAGCACATACCGGTCCAGGGCAGTCCGAATGGGCCTGGCTCCTTGCAGCCTTTCTCACAAAGGGGCAGTTTAATCATTAGCTGGGATGGAAAAAAAGCAACATTCTCAGTACAACCTATAAAGATTATCATCTGTTATGTGGTGTGCTTAATTTCCCTCATGGCAAAACTAAAAACAGTGGAGTATTTATCCACAGGCGATATACTATGCTTTCAAGAAACCTGATCAACTTCGCCAACTCTAATTCCAGGGTTCCAAACAATTCATGTGACTTCACATCAGACAAACTTGTTTGTTAGACCTATGGGTGGTCTTGCAATATATGTGAAATTAGATCTACAGCTGAAAGTAAAAGTGTAGGATAGTTTGTCTTGGGGCGTGCAGGCATCAGCATTAAAGCACTGGTTTGTCTTGGGGCGTGCAGGCAGTCAGCATAAAGTCACTGGTACTAAACGGAAACCCAATCCGATTACAGTTATAAACCTGTATGTTTAACCCTGCCAGGAGGTTAAAATGGACTAGCACATTACTGCACTGATAAGAACCTTTTTCTATGAGCATTCTTGGCATGAGCATGTAGAGGCAGGAGATTTTAATATACAAGATCCATGTCAAACCGAGAGAATCCACGGGGAACCCTTGAGAGCTATTGTCGAAGACTGTCTCTGTGAATTTGAACTGGGGTTGACTCACCAAAAAGGCATAGAGGCATATCTATAACCACGTTTAAAACATCTACACATTGAGCTATATCTTTGTAAGCAATGATCTGCTAAATAGATGTATAAGATGTATAAGATATCAGGTCCTTGATTGAAGTGAAAGGGATCACAATCCCATATCTATTGTGGTCAATCTGAGCGTGACGACACACAGGACATACAAACCAGCCTGCACCTCGCTCTCAACTAACGTTGGCCCACTAACAAAAAGAGTTTAATGGGGCCCAGCCTGCATTGTTAAATATTCATACTGAAAACTGGCCTATGCCTTCCTGATTTTTGGAAATGAGATCAACTTTGCCGAAGAACCCTGGGCTTATTGATAAAAAAGTTTCATGAGGCATTAATCACCACTAGGCAGCACAACCCGCCAATTGGGGACTTTAGAAGGCATTCAAGCCCATTCCTCAAGTCCAGAGAGTACCTGGTGATTAAACAGCACTGCTATCATGCAGAGCAGCACCACAGAAGAGAGAAGTACATTACCATAGAGAGTAAGATAAAAGAGGCCAGGAAACATCATAAACAATTATCCTGGAAGCCAAAACAAAAGCAAATAGAGGAGCAATAGAAACATATATATGCCCTGCTGCCGCCTAGTAAAACCAGTGAATTTTGAGAACATGTCAATGGTCTGATAAACCTGACCTCCAGCAAGGACAGTACAGTATCGGCCAATGAATGGGAGGTACATATGAAAAAACTTTATGTGGACTGGGACAATGCAAAGACTACCAACAAGTCCTTGCTGCTTAACACACTAGAAGACTTGGAATACAGCCCATTGACAGTCACCGAAGAGACCACACCAAACATTTTGAAGAGCATCCAGAATGATGGGGCCCTTGGACCAAATGGCTTGCCTAGGAGCATCTTCAAATAGGACCAGTACTTTTGGGCCCCCTATATGTACAACTTGTTCATTGAATGTCTAAACCTATCATCCACTCCGGATTTATGGAAAGGCTCTATTCTGCATCCAGTCCACAAAAAGAGGAACACCACCTAACCCACAAATTATAGGCTAATAGCCTTGTTGGATGTAGATAGTAAGGCCTCCTCAAAAGTGCTCTTACGGGAACTTGAAGGCTGGAGAAACAATAATAATGTCATGCTATTTTATCAGACAGCTTAAATCCAACTCCTGTACCATGGATAACATGATTGCTCTCTCTTATCTGGGTGCCAAGGCATTGGAAACCACATCTTCACCATTAGATGCTTGCTTCATAGATTAGAGCACAACATTTAACAGAATTGAGCACAATATTCTTTGACAAAACTTGCTGACTGGGGCATATCCAGGTAACTATTGGTGGCTATAACACTATACACTGATACATGGGAATGGATCAAGATAAGGCAAACCCATGCTACAGGGAAAATATATACTAACAACGGGCTTAACCAAGTCTGTGTCATTGCCCCTACCTTGTTCAACCTATATACAGCTGACTTGGGCGGGGTCCTGCTCAAAACGAACACATTCCCACCCAAATTGGGTCAGACAAGAATTCCTGTTATACAGTACGCAGGGGATTTACTTCTCCTTGATCAAAATTGTACTGTGGTGAAGAGGCTCCTCGAAATACTCCACTCGTTCAATACAATGAATGTGCTGCACACAAATGCGACTAAAACTAAGGTTATGATTTTCAGCCAAAGAATAAAAAAACACCAATTGAAATGGAAACTAGGCCCACTAAATGTAATGACATCCAGCAAATACAATTATCTTGGAATCTGGCTCTCAGAATCTGTTTGATCTGTGCCTCAGACCACCGCACTGGCAGATAAGGTGGCCAAGACCACTTATTCCCCATGCAAATTACACCACATGCTCTATAGCCCCTCAGAAGAGGCGATCCAGAGAGTTATAAGGGCAAAATTATTATCCACAATAAACTATGGCCATCTAGCTTTTCCCGGTAGGCTCACTGAGCCACTAGAAAGTAGCCACATAGCCTCATATAAGAAAATATTTAATACCCCTTAGTGCACTTGGCATGCATTGATTTGACTTGAGTTCAACTTGGTGAATATGGACATAGAATGCAAAAAAGTTAGAATCAAATTCCCTCACTGGGTGGTCAGGACTGATCCAGAATCTTTTCATTGGACACTGAACCAGATGTTTCAGGAAAAAACACAGTAATTGATCAAAGTAACTGGCCAGTGCCCAGGCTACACTAAACCTGACCTCGTCATACTCAACAGATCCATGCATCACAATGGACTAATTAAAGAAAACCCATGAAGGAGCAAGGCAAGAGGGTCTCAAGAGAATCAGACATTGAATCAATTAGGAAAAGTAGAGGAGCAGAGCCTCATGCAACCTCACACAAAGCTACTCTTTGCCAACTATATTTAAAAGCAGCCATTGGTAGACACACATTTAGGAACGTATTTTGTTGACCACACTTTAAACAATGCCCACATAGGAATATAGGACTCATTGGGGGACCTTGGCCTATGGTCAGAGACAATGCAGACTGTGTCAACATCATGCACAATCAGCTGCCCATATTGTATGTTTCTGCCCTTGCCTGTTAAACCAGAGGCAAATGTACTTAAGGCCAATATGTGTCCAACATGGATTAAGAACATGTAAAGAGGCACTGACATATTTGGTACCTCAGTGGCCCCAATGGAATTAGCACCGTTTGGCAAGTTTTTTTTCGAAGTGATCAGGGTCCTGCCTGATACCAGTAGTTAAATGGGTGGGGTGCTTCCTGTGAACCTTGAGCCTGTATTTCTATGCTTGAAAGATTCACAAGGGGAGTGATGTGATTAGAAGTGTGCACCATAAGACGGTCCCCATCTCTACATTCTACAGTATATGTGTATGTTCAGGAAGTCTAGGGCTACAGGATTATGGCGGCCATTCTGACCGCAGCGGGCGGCGGTCGCCGCCCGCCATGCGGTCACCGCCAAATGGCTGCTCCGCGGTCAGGAGACCGCGGATGCCATTCTGGCTTTCCCGCTGGGCCGGCGGGCGACCACCAAAAGGGCACACGCCGGCCCAGTGGGAAAGGCCCTGCAATGAGGAAGCCGGCTCCGAATGGAGCAGGCGGAGTTGCAGGGGTGCGACGGGTGCAGTTGCACCCGTCGCGATTTTCACTGTCTGCAAAGCAGACAGCGAAAATCTTCATGGGGCCCTGTTAGGGGGCCCCTGCACTGCCCATGCCAGTGGCATGGGCAGTGCAGGGGCCCCCAGGGGCCCCATGACACCCGTTCCCGCCATCCTGTTCCTGGCGGTAAGAACCGCCAGAAAGACGGTGGCGGGAAGGGGGTCGGAATCCCCATGGCCGGTTCCCCTTTTCTGACCGCAGCTTTTCGGCCGTGGTCAGAATGGCCCTGGAAGCACCGCCAGCCTGTTGGCGGTGCTTCCGTGGTCCCCGGCCCTGGCGGTCATGGACCGCCAAGGTCGGAATGACCCCCTATGTCTTGACAATTGGGCACTATGTACACTAATTGTAAAAAAAAAATAGGCCTACTCTACTTAGATTGACCCACGTAGAATAAAGTCTTCTGTTGTTAGGATCATAGGATTTCGACTTAGTGTAGCGTCTATGTACCCATCTGGGGCACTCTGACCACTATCCTAGTACTGTTTGTCCAGAATAAAACTTATAGTCATGGCACACTTTCAAGGTTAAGACACATACAGGATGCATTTGTACCTGCACATGACACTTCATATGTTAGTGCAATTTTGCACATTGAATACCAAGCACACTTAGAGAACATCCTGTATCTGAAATCGCGTCTGCTTGTTGCTCAGTTGCATAGTCTATTGAATTTTATCATGTTTTTACCTTTTGGTCTTCTACTGCTTATTTCTTCTGCCCTTTTATTTATTCAGTAGCACTTTGTGGCCACTATTTTAAACTGTTATTTTTATTGTGAGGTGCTTTTTCTTATCCTGCTTGGAAAGAAGTACTCACGCAATAAAGCATACTGTCTGATTGACTATAAATTAAATATTTAAAAATATTGTTAATAAATCCTAGATGTTGGAAACATTGTGAGTTTATACTGACATCTAATAGAAGGTATATGTTGTGCACCGTCATGTTAAGTATTATAGAATGCTGTTATCTAATGGTTTCCTGTCACTAAGTTATCAGTCAATGTTAGAAATGGGGTCTTTGGTTGGCCCAAGCAAGGATCGGCAGTCTAGCCAGGGTAAAGGAGAATCACCCTCATTTAACCACCTTGGTAGCTTGGCACGAGCAGGCAGGCTTAACTTCAGAAGCAGTTTGTAAAGTATTTGTACCAACAAACACAGTAATACAGTGAAAACACTACAAAATGACACAACACAGGTTTAGAAAAAGAGGTAATATTTATCTAAACAAAACAACAAAAATCTAACATACACAAGTCAAGATATGAATTTTTAAAAGAATGAGCCCCATATTTATACTTCTTTAGCGCCACATTTGCGCCGCTTTTTGATGCAAAAACAGCGCAGACTTACAAAATACAATTGTATTTTGTAAGTCTGCGCTGTTTTTGCATCAAAAAGCGGCGCAAATGCGGCGCTAAAAAAGTATAAATAAGGGCCTAAGAGTCTGAATCCTTAGACTCTTAGAAACACTGAGAATGCTGTTGTTACACAAAGCCGCACGGGCGAGCGGGCGTGGGAAAAGTCAGCGATGCTTCGATTCCTTAATTGCAAGTGAGGCCGTGCATCGTTTCCTTCTCCAGTCGGGTCGGCGATGCATCGTTTTTTTCCCTTGCAAGACAGCGATGCATCAATTTGTGGACGAGTCACCTCGGATCCACACAGAGTTGAGTTGACTTGGACGGCTAGGGACGATGTGTGGAAAATCCGGTCGCACAGTATCAGAGAACTGCGCTGTGTGGGGTTTGCATCGTTATCAGTCTCCGTTAGCGGCTGTTGCGTGTCATTTCTCCAGCCACGATGCGTCGACCTTCCAGCTGCGATGCAGGTGGAGCGTTGATTTCAGCCACGAAGCTGGCGAAGCAGCATTTATTAGCTGCGTCACAGATGGTGCATCGAAAAGTTCCTCCCTGCACGGTGGTCTGTGCATGGGTTTTCACTTCTTGCTGCCATCTTCACCTTTCAAGGGTCCAGGGACTGGGCAGGGCACCACTTGGGAGGGCAGGAGTCTCAGCAGAGAGTCCAGGTGCTGGCAGAAGAAGTCTTTGATGGCCCTGAGACTTCAACAACAGGAGGCAAGTTCAGGACAAGCCCTTGGAGGTTCTTCTGAAATGCACAACAAAGTCCAGTCTTTGTCCCCTTTCACAGGCAGAAGCAGCAACTGCAGGATAGCCCAGCAAAGCACAGTGACAGGCATGGGCAGCACTTCTTCTCAGCTCTTCAGCTCTTTTCCTTGGCAGAGGTTCCTCTTGGATCCAGAAGTGATCTAATCTTCAGGGGTTTTGGGTCCACTACCTAAACTCCTTTCTGCCTTTGAAATAGGCAACTTTCAAAGGAAAGTCTCTCTTGTTTGTAAGTTCTTGCCTTTCCCAGGACAGGCCCCAGACACACACCAGGGTGTTAGAGACTGCATTCTGGGAGGGCAGACACAGCCCTTTCAGGTGTGAGTGACCACTCCTCCCCTCTCTCCCTCCCTCCCTCCCAGCACAGATGGCTCATCAGGATATGCAGGCTACACCCTAGCTCCCTTTGTGTCACTGTCTAGAGAGAGGTGCAAACAGCCCCACTGTCAAACTGACTGTAGGAAAGTATAGGAAAGTACCATCTTCCTTGGCATGTTACCACCATTTTTCACATGTATGTCAGTATGTGCTTGCCTGTTTCACTGGGATTCTGCTGCTCAGGACCCCAGTGCTCATAAATTATGGCCTAATGTGAATGCCTGTGTAGTGCCTAACTGTGTCACTGAGGCTCTGCTAACCAGAACCTCAGTGCTTATGCTCTCTCTGCTTTTAAATTCGTCACTGTAGGCCAGTGATTTCATTTACCAATTTCAATTGGCATACTGGACCCCCCTTATAAGTCCCTAGTATATGGTACCCAGGTGCCCAGGGCATTGGGGTTCCAGGAGATCCATATGGGCTGCAGCACTTCTTTTGCCACCCATAGGGAGGTCAGACACAATATTTCACAGTCATTTTCACTGCACTTAAGTAACTGATAAGTCACCTGTATGTCTAATCTTCACTTGCTGAAGGTTAGGTGCAAAGTTACTAAGTGTGAGGGCACCCTTGCACTAGCAAAGGAGCCCCCACATAGTTCAGGGCCATTTCCCCGGACTTTGTGAGTGCGGGGATGCCATTACACGTGTGAACTACATATATGTCAATACCTATATGTAGCTTCACAATGGTAACTCCAAATATGGCCATGTAACATGTCTAAGATCATGGAATTGTCTCCCCATTCCAAATCTGGTATTGGGGAGACAATTCCATGCATCCTGGGGGCTCCATCATGGACCCCCAGTACTGCCAAACCAGCTCTCTGAGGCTTGCACTGCCGTTACAGCTGCTGTCACCTCAAAGACAGGGTTCTGCCCTCCTGGGGTCCCAAGAAGGCAGAATAAAGCATTAACTCTGAGAGCAGGATGTTACATCCTCTCTCTTTGGAAATAGGTGTTACAGGCTGAAGAGGGGTAGCCTCCCCTAGCCTCTGGAAATGCTTTGAAGGGCACAGATGGTGCCCTCCTTGCATAAACCAGTCTACACCGGTTCAGGGACCCCTTCTCCACTGCTCTGGGGGAAACTGGACAAAGGAAAGGGGAGTGACCACTCCCCTGTCCATCACCACCCCAGGGGTGGTGCCCAGAACTCCCCCAGAGTGTCCCAGACTGCAGCCATCTTGCTTTGGAGGTCTCTGACTGGCTAGTGCCAGCAGGTGACGTCAGAGACCCCTCCTGATAGGTCCATACCTGATAAGGTAGCCAATCACCCTCTCAGGGCTATATAGGGTCTTTCCTGTGGGTTCTCTTCAGATTCTGTTTGCAAGTTTCCTTCAGGAATTCTCTGCAACAACTTCTGACCTCAGATTAACCGCAGCCTGCTCCAAGAAACGCTGTAACTGCAACAAAGTGTCTGCAAGAAACACTTTTCTTCAGCAACCTCAGCTCCAAGTCAGCAACTGCAACAGTTTCCATGGTGTGCATGCTCTTGGGACTCCCTGTCTTCATCCTGCACCAGACGAACCAAAGAAATCTCCTGTGGAGTGATGGAGTCACTTCCCTGCTCCAAGCAGGCACCTTCCAAGACGACAACCAGTACCCTGGGACTCCTCTCACAGCAATGAGCGTGCTCCTAAGGACACAGAGGGTGGACATCATCGACCTAGACTGTCCTGAAGTCCTGCTAACACAATGTGAAGGAGGTAAGACCTTGCCTTCCCCAAGAACGATGGTACCCCTGTGTACTGTGTCTTCGTCACCTCCTGAGGCCTCTATGCACTCCTTGCAAAATTCCTTTGTGTAAAGCCTGGCCCAGTTCCCCAGCACTCCATCCTGCAATGCTCAACTCACTGAGTTGTTGTCCGGCGGCATGGACCTTCTTTTGCTGTGCTGTATTATCTGTGTTTTGCACCTCCTTTGAACCTGGATCCCGCAACACCTGGGGTTGCTGTCTGGCATCCTGAGGGCTCTCTAAAGTGCTGAGAGCCCCCTCTTTCTCCTCACACAGAGGTGAGGCCCTCAGGTCCCTCCTGGGTCCATCCAGCCACATTTTGATGAAAAATACACTTTTGTAGTAGCCAACGCTTGTTGGTGTCTTCCAACACGAAATATAATTTGCACAATCTTCACACCGTGGGACATCTTTGGCGTCATGCAGGAACCCGCTGGGTGCATTTCTGCAGTCTTCGACTAACCGGGGACTCTTCTTTTGCACCCTCTTGGCAGGGACTCCTGTCCTTCCTGGAACTTCTTTCGACTTATGGAATTGGTCCCCTTCCTTTGCAGGTCTTCAAGTCCAATAATCCAGCAGTTGTTCTTTGCAGAATTGGTTGGCTGCTGCAAAATCCCAAACACGAGCTGTAGTGTTTCCTAAGGAAACTTGCAGTACTTTACTCCTGCTTTTCTGGCCTCTGGGGTGGGGTAATTTACTTACCTTTACTGTATTCTTACTCTCCCAGCGATTCTGCACACACTACACTTGTCTAGGGGGGAATTCGTGACTCACATTCCACTTTCTTAGTATATGGTTTGTGTTGCCCCTAGACCCATTTTCTCCCATTACACTCTACAGGATTTCCTACTGTTTGCATTGTTCGATGACTATTTACGTGTCTAATTTTGGTGTCTAGTGTACATCTTGTGTATAATACCTACCTCCAGAAGGAGTATTAGCGATAAGATATTTTTGGTACTGTGTCACCCAAATAAATACCTTTATTTTTGGTAACACTGAGTATTGTCTTTTCTTGTGTATAAGTACTGTGTAACTATAAGTGGTATTGCATGAGCTTTGCATGTCTCCTAGTTCAGCCTGAGCTGCTCTGCTATTGCTACCTTTATCAGTCTAAGATGCTAGAACACTACTACTTCACTAATAAAGGATAACTGGACCTGGTATGAGGTGTACGTACCCAAGGTACCCGCTACAAACCAGTCCAGCCTCCTACACTGACCCAGACAAGGAATCCACAAACAGGCAGAGTCACAAAATGGTTTAAGCAAGAAAATGCCTACTTTCTAAAAGTAGCATTTTCAAACACACAATCTAAAAAAACTAAACTTTACTAAAACATGTATTTTGAAATTGTAAGTTCAGAGACCCTAAACTTCAAATTTGTATCTGCTCCCAAAGGGAATCTGTACTTTAATAATATTTAAAGGCAGCCCCCATGTAAACCTATGAGAGAGATAGGCCTTGCACTTTGAAAAACGAATTTGGCAATATTTCACTGTAAGGACATATAACACATGTTAGTATATGTCCAGCCTTAAAAATACACTGCACCCTGCCCTTGGGGCTACCTAGGGCCTACCTTAGAGGTGGCTATATGTAAGAAAAGGGAAGGTTTAGGCCTGGCAAATGGGTGCACTTGCCAAGTCGAATTGGCAACTTGAAACTGCACACACAGACACTGCAGTGGCAGGTCTGAGCCATGTTTACAGGGCTACTAATGTGGGTGGGACAACCAGTGCTGCAGGCCCACTAGTAGCATTTGATTTACAGGATGGAAAACCAATTATGCATACATTTTACGTAAAAGCACTTGCAATTTAGCACTGGATAGCAGCGGTAAAGTGCCCAGAGTAACAAAAACAGCAAAAACAGAGTCCAGCATACATCAACAGCCTGGGAAACAGAGGCAAAAGGTTAGGGGAGACCACACCAAGGATGCCAAGTCTAACACGTGTGTCCCCCAGCTGAAAGTAGGGAGCAACTACCCAACCTCATGGGAGTTCTCATCATTAAGGCGGAAGAATCTGGAGAGACCATCAGTATAGGCGTGTTCTGTTCCATGGCCGTGTTCCACTGTAAAGTCCATCACCTATACGGAAATGTACCACCTCAACAGTTTTGCATTCTCATCCCTTGTGTGCATTAACCATCTGGGGGGCCTGTGGTCAGTCTGAACCCGGAAGTGAGTCCCAAACAAAGTAGGGCCTTAGCTTCTTTAGCACCCAGTCGACAGCAAACGCTTCTCACTCTATTGCACTCCACCTACATTCCCTGGGAGTAGGCTACAGGTTGATCTAGGCCCTCTTCATTAAGCTGTGAGAGTCCTGCTCCTATAACATGCTCTCAGGCATCTGCTTGCACAACAAACTACTTGGGGTAGTCAGGTGCCTTCAGCATAGGTGCTGTGCACATGGCCACCTTCAGGGCATCAAAAGCAGCATGGAAAGTCTCTGTCCAGATCACCTTCTTGGGTTGCTTCTTGGAAGTCAACTCATTCAAGGGGGTAACAATGGTGCCATACCCATTGACAAACCTCCTGTAATAGCCAGTGAGGCCTCAAAAGGCCCTCACCTCAGTCTGGGTCTTGGGAGGCTCCCAAGCCAGAATGGTGTCAATCTTTGGCTGTAAGGGTACCACCTGGCAACTCCCTACCTGGTGTCCCAAATACACCACTGAACCCTGACCTATTTGCCACTTTCTTGCCTTAATAGTGAGGCCTGCCTTTCACAGGGACTCCAACAATTTGCAGGGTTGCTGCAAGTGTTACTCCCAAGTGGAACTGAACACTGCAATGTCATCCAGGTATGCTGCGCTAAAGTCATCCAGCCCAGTCAACAAACCTGGTTGACAAACCTCTGGAATGTGGCAGGGGCATTTTCCATCCCAAATGGCATCACTTTGAACTGGAAGTGTCCATCTGGGGTGGAAAATGCTGACCCCTCCTTGGCCCCTCAGTTAGGGCAATCTGCCAATACCAAGACGTCAAATCAACTGTGCTGAGGTATTGGGTAGCTCCCAATCAATTGAGGAGCTCATCAGCTCAGGGGATGGGGTGCGTGTCAGTTTTAGTGACTGCATTGAGACCCCGGCAGTCCACACAGAACCGGAGTTCTGGGGTGACACCAGGAGCAGCAGCCTTTGGGACCAAGACCACAGGACTGGCCCACGGACTGCTAGAAAACTCAATCACCCCTAGGGATAATATCTTAGACACCTCATCTTTGATTAGCCCTGACCTTATCAGTCACCCTGTAAACCTTCTGTTAAATGGGTAGAGTTTCCCCAGTGTCCAGATCATGTGTACACTGAGATAAAGGAGAACAGGGAGGCAAACTGACCCAATACCTGGCAACAGTCCCTCTGTTGTTCTGACGTCAGGGAGAGGTTCACTCCCTCCACATACCCATCTTTCTCTCCTGCAGACAGGAGGTCAGGAAGAGGCTCACTCTCTTCCTCCTCCCCATTTGCATAGACAATACAGTCCGCTCAAAGTGTGGCTTGAGACGGTTCATATACAGGACCCTTAAGGGTTCCTGGAAGTCCGCAAGTCCACCAGATAGGTGACTTCGCTCTAGCGCTCCACCACCTCAGGTGGCCACTCCACCTATCCTGGAGCACCCTAGGTTCCACTGGCGCATTACCCACACTTTTTTCCCAGGCTGAAACTCGACCAGAGTGGCATTATGGTCATACCACCGTTTCATGTCTGCCTGGCTTGCTTCTAAGTTCTCTTGTGCGAAAGCTCTGAAGCGGGCAGTCTTGTTTATGAAGGCCAGCTTGTAGACAAAAACATTCTGGGGAGGTTTACTGGGAGCTTTCTCTAAGCCCTCCTTCACCAGACTTAAACGTCCCCTGACAGAGTGGCCATACAGTAACTCAAAAGGACTAAAGCCAAGCCATTTTTGAGGCACCTCCCCACGCTCCTGCTACAGAGACATCATATACATAGATATGAAGTTGATACTGCAATCAGATACAACTTCCTTGGGGAACCCCATGTGGGTAAAAAACCCCATCAATGGACGATCCACCACAGGGGAAGTGATTGATCTCAGAGGAATAGCTTCTGGGTACTGGGTGGCATGGTGCACCAAGGCCAGGATGAACCTGTTGCCCATGGCTATCTTGAGATCCAGAGGCTCCGGAATGTCAATACCAACCCTTTCAAAGAGGATACTGATCACTGGAAAAGATTGGAAGAAAGCCTTACATTTCATCCAGTCTTGCCACTTGCCTGACAAGTCTGGCAAGACCTGCAATGAGCATTTGAGTGCCTGTACATCAAGGGCCAGTAAAAGTGGGTTACAAGCCTTTCAAAGGTCTTGTTCTGCCCTAAAAGGCACATCATGAGCCAGAACCAGTAGGAAGTCTCTGAAGCATTAGCGTACTACCAGCACATGGGCTGACCGAGGCTCAGCAACCTTAGGCTCACTATACAGGAGGCCGTCCTCCCAATAAATAAGGTGAGATTCTAGATCTTTGCCAGCCGCTTGGTCTGCAGCCAGCTGCCGCAAACCCACTAGAGTGGGGCATGTCCTCTGTGCCTCACAGAATGCCTCCCTGGTGGGTTCCCCCTCCTGCTGCCACTGAGACAGCTCAGGGACTTCCCCCAGCTCAGCCACCTGTTCCCCTGTAGGCTCTGGGGTGTCACCCTCAGGCTCTGCTTCCTCCCGGACCATGGGAACTTCTGGGGTTGGTTTCCCATGCCCCCTGCCATTCCTCTTTCTGGCGGGCCCCTGGGCCACTGTTTTAGGCTCCAGGGGCTCCTGACCACCCTGACCAGCTGCCACTGACCTGGTGGATATGCATACCCACCCAGGCAGACCCAACATCTACAAGTGTGACCTGTGTTCCACCTCCTTCCAAGAGGAAACCTCCAGGTCGTTGCCAAGGAAACAATCCACAGGCATGGCTGGACTCACATCTACCTTCAAGGAACCTGAGACCCCACTCATTCAAAGGGAACCTGCGCCACTCTGCACAGGTGCTCTGAGTTGTCCACTGCAACTACTTGGTGAAGTACACGTGGATCTATCTGCTCTTCAGACACCAGGTGACTCCTCACTGTAGTCACATGGCTCCTGTGTCTCTCAGAGCCTTCACCCTCTGTCCATTAATGGTCACCCACTGCCTGTACTTTTTAGTTTTCTCAGGCACCAGGGTTTTCTGGACCATCGCACTGTCCCCTAGTGAGACAAGGGTAATTTCAGATGGCTCCCACCCACCTGGAGCCAACTCCTCCTCTAGCGCTACACTGGCCAAACCCTGTGACTGAGCACAAGTGGGTGCCATGCACCCTTGGGACATTTGGAATCCCCTCTCACATGACCCACCTGGTCACATGCATAACACTTACGAGGGGGACCCCCATCCACAATTATCCCTTTGGAGAATCATAGTTTCTTTTAACTGGGGGGGCTGGGAATCCTTACCCTAGGAACTAGGTTGGGTCCCTTTAGAGAACTCCCCCTGTTTACCCTTACCTCCCTGTTATTCTGAGAGGGACCCTGCCGCCCTTGGCATGGCCTCCCCCATACCTCTTCTGGACCCTGGTGCTATCCCGGCGTTCCGCTTCCTGCGCAAGCTTCCTGGGGTAAGTCAGCTTGCTGTCAATTAGGTGCTGGCGCATCTCTGCAAAACATAAACTGTACAAGTGCTCCCAAGCAATTCAATTATAAAGCCCTGTTAGACCTTACAGCCTTAGGGTGGTCACCTCCAACTTTTTTCGCCTGCCTGCCTCCACGTTTTGACACTGTTATTGCTGGTTTTAGGACTCTCTGCACTTTACCACTGCAGACCAGTGCTAAAGTGCATATGCTCTCTCTTTTAAAATATGGTAACATCGGTTCATACCCAATTGGCATATTTAATTTACTTATACATCCCCAGTAAAGGGCACTGCATGTGCCAAGGCCCTGTAAATTAAATATTACTAGTGGGCCTGCAGCACTGATTGTGCCACCCACATAAGTAGCCCCTTAACCATGTCTCAGGCCTGCACTGCAAGGCCGGGGTGTGCAGATCCACTGCCACTTCGACTTGTCATTTAAAAATACATGCCAAACTTTAAACTCCCCTTTTTCCTTATATAAGTCACCCTTAAGGTAGGTCCTAGGTAGCCCAGAGGGCAGGGTGCTGTGTAGGTAAAAGGCAGGACATATATCTGTGTGTTTTATTTGTCCTGGTAATGGAAAACTCCTAAATTCATTTTTCACTGCTGTGAGGCCTGCTCCTTTCATAGGCTAACATTAGGGCTACCCTCATATACTGTTTGAGTGGTAGATTCTGATCAGAAAGAGGTAGACAGGTAATTTTTGGTATGGTCAGAATGGTAATACAAAATCCTGATTACAGGTAAGGTTGGATTTTATACTACTATTTTGGAAATGCCACTTTTAGAAAGTTAACTTTTCTGTGCACTTAAATCCTCCAATCTATGTCTGGGCTGGGCTGGTTGACAGCTTCCTTGAGCATTTCACCCAGACAGCCACAAACACAGGATGCTCAGTCACACCTGCACACATCTGCATATTGAATGGGTCTTCCTGGGCTGGAAGGGTGGAGAGCCTGACACTTACATTTCAAAGGACAGTGGCCTGCCCTCACACAATGGACTGCCAAACCCCCTACTGGGACACTGGCAGAGAGGGTTGTACTGAAAGGGGACCTTGTGCACTTCAAAACCACTCTTTGAAGTCTCCCCCCGACTTCAAAGGCACTTTTGGGTATATAAACTGGGTCCATGACCCTACCAATTAAGACACATCCTGGGACAGACACTCTGCCCGGGAACCTGCAACCTGCCAAGAGGATCTGCCTGGCTGACCAAAGGACTTACCTGGGCTGCTTTTTCGAGAAGGACTGCTGCTTTGCTATTGCCCTGCAGCCTTGCTTTCCTCTGGCTCTGCTGAGAAGTGCTCTCCAAGGGTTTGGATTGAGCTTGCTTCCTGTTCCCGAAGTCTCAGTGCCAAAAAGGCTTCATCTTTGCAAAGGAATTCCTTGTGCAGCGAAAATCGACACAGAGCCTGCCGGAATCGACGCAGCCCGGCTCCCCGAGTAGATATCGACGCAGTGCCCGCATTGAGACCAGAACTTTGGCGCACAGCCCACCGGATCGATGCACGGCCGAACCGAAACCATGCAGCCCGACTTCCTGCATGAAGAATCGACACAGCACCTGCCGTGCGACAGAAACTTTGACGCATCGTCCACCGGATCGAAGCAAACCCTGTGACTTACGTGCCCAGGATTTCTCAGCATCTTCCCTGGGCTTCAAAAGACCCTGCATCACAAGGAGGATTCAAGCCTGCATGCCGGAATTCGACGTAAAGCCCTTGCTGCATGAAAAAGAATCGACTCATTGTCTGTGTGTGCCCAGAAATCCCTTCATTTTCCATGCACCTCCTCCTATACGGTCTCCGTGCATGTAATTTTGACGCAAACCAGGTACTTTGTGCTTGCATGAGACACTTGTTGTTTTTAAGAACTTAAGGCTATTCTTATTGATACCAAAGTGATATTTTCAACTTGGATCATCAAATCTTGATCGTTTTGACCTTAATATAATTAGATAAATATCCTATATTTTTCTACACCTGTGTGGTGTCTTTTTGTGGTATTTACACTGTGTTATTGCATGATTTATTGCACAAATACTTTACACATTGCCTTCTAAGTTAAGCCTGACTGCTCAGTGCCAAGCTACCAGAGGGTGGGCACAGGATAGTTTGGATTGTGTGTGACTTACCCTGACAGGAGTTAGGGTTCTTGCTTGGACAGGGGATAACCTGACTGTCAAACAAAGACCCCATTTCTAACATTGGTGATCAGCAGTGGGATAGGACTTGTATTTGTGCAGTAACATACAATAGCTATGTGTACACTACCTACCCACAGTTTAAGGTCAACCTGATTTTTACTCTTTCTCTGCAATTTCATTTTCTGCTTGACATTTTAACTTAATCCTCATACAACATGTCTCTAGTTGGGTCCCAAACAGGAATTGGAGAGTTTGGCCTAGCCAAGCTGGAGACACACACTTTTAACCAGCTCAAAGGGTTCTGCAAAGGGATGGGGGTACCTACCCGGGGTGCCTCCAAGCAGGAGGAGTACCAAAAGGCGCTGAGGACCTGGGCAGAAGCCTGTTCACAGGAGAATGCTGAGGTGGAGGAGCCAGAGGATGGCCCCTCAGAGGATTTGCCACTAGCAGTGGAGGATGTTACCCCTGGATTTGTGCCCCCTGCTAAACCAGGGGTCAGTATCTCTAGTCATGGCCTGACCGCAGAGGAAAGGAGGGAGGAGAGAGAATTCCATTTCCAAATGGCAAGGTCAAACATGGAGGCAGAAGAAAGGAGAGCTGCTGCTGAGCAAGCAGCCAAGCAAGCTGAGGCTCAAAGGGCCTTGGCTGAAAAGAAAATACTTGTGGCTCATGAACTGAGTCTAAAGAAACTGGACCTCACGTATCGGCAGTCTAGCAGATGGTGGCAGCATACATACAGGACCTGCTGGAGACAAGAAGGTTCGTATACCCAAAAATGTGGTACCAAGTTATGTGGTGGGAGATGACATTGATACATGGTTGGCTGCGTATGAAGTTGAACTAAGGGCTCATGGGGTTCCTGAAGAGCAATGGGGGGCAGGCTTGAGGGGGTATGTACCAGTTGTGGTGAGAGACACACTCCTTACATTGGATCCAAGCGATCAAAACACATATGCACCCATGAAAACAGCTTTACTTGCCAAGTTTGGGACGACCCCTGAGAAATACCATCAGAGGTTCAGGGACAGCATCAAACTCTCCACACAGACTTGGGTGGACTTTTTAGGTTTTTCCCGTAAGGCACTAAATGGATGGGTGTGGGGCAGCAAAGTAAATGATTACACAGGGTTGTATAATCTGATCCTGAGAGAGCATATGCTCAATGTTTGATTTACAGAATTGCACCAGCACCTAGTTGACAGTAAGCTGACTGAGCCTAGAAAGCTTGCTGAGGAGGCGGACCTCTGGGCTAGCACCAGAGTGTCAAAAAAGGTACCTGGGGGGGACACCACAAAGGTGGTCAGGGTTCCCACCAGAAGAAAGAGGGGGGAGACAATCTTAAAAATAAGGAGTTCTCAAAAGGCACCCAAAACAATTCCCAGGGGGTTGGTGGTAACCAGTCCCAACCTGAGCCTGAGAAGAGGCCCGTGTTCTTTGATAAGAAGAAAGGGAAGTTTGTACCCAAATGCTTAGAGAGCTCCAAGTTTGGTCACTGCAAGGGCAACTTCAAGTGTCCCTTGAGGGGGGGTGGAGTCTGGCTGCCTTCTGAAATGGCCGCCTCAAGGTAGAGCTCCAAGGCTCGAGGGGAGAAGGATTACCCAAACAGCTGTCAAAAAGCCTCCTTGGAGTCAGAATGAATGGAAATATACATGTGATAACAGCAACATAACTCTGAAGTTATTTTCGAAGTAAGAAATGCCAGTTAAAAGGAGTTCTTAATTGAAGCCCTGAAGCCTGGCTACAAATCACCTGAACATGGCCCCTCAGCTGAGCAAAGAACAACACTTTCTGTCAGGACACAGAGTCAGCTGCTGAAGAGATAATCATGTTTAAACTGGGAGGCTGCACCAGGGGAATTAAATTACTGTTGACCTTTGGTTGAACTCTCCACACAGCACAGGGAAGCCTCTGACAAGTCTCAACTCTGAGGTATTTTCTCTTCACTTAACTGTTCAGACTCCATTACCTGAATGTGTGAGCACAGGATTTTCTTGTCAGCTGAGTGTGTGGAAGGAAATACAGCCAGTTCCTTAACAGATAAGTGGAATTCCCTTTCTTGAAAGGCTGCTGATGGGGAAACATATAGACTTTCACTTCTGAGATATTTCTCTTCATGTGACAGTTTAGAGTCTGCTACGCAATTAAGTAAATGCTGGAATTCCTATCAGCAGAGGGTGTAAAGCAATTTGGATAGGCAGGCAAAACATGTGAGCTATTTCTGATGCACTGATTCTCAGGTACACCTGTCTGAAAGCATTCAGTCATTATTTTAAAAAATTATAGAAGTCTGTGGCAAAGACTAATTCTGTCAGGAAACACAGCCAGCTGCTGATGAGATGAGTGAAAGGCTGCTGTAAGAGAAGCCTCTGACAACTCTCAACTCTGAGGTATTACTCTTCACTTAACTGTTCAGGATCCATTACGTGATTATGTAAGCGCAGGAATTTCTTGTCTACAGGTGTGTGGCGTAAATACAGTTTGGCAAGTGAGTGTTGTACACCATTCCTACAGCTGAGAGAGTTTGTGAAAATTACTCATTCTATCAGGAAACACAGACAGTTTCTGAAGAGATATGTGAAATTCCTTTCCTTGAATGTCGAAAGGCAGCTGTATGAGAAGCATATAAACGTTCACTTCTGAGATATTTTTCTAAATTTGACAATTCAGACTCTACTACGAAATTACATAAATGCCGGAATTCCTATCAGCAGAGGGGGTAAAGGGAATTTGGGTAGGCAGGCGAAAACTGTACAACATTTCTGATGCACTGTTTCTCAGCGACACCTGCTTGAAAACATATAGCCATCATTTTAAAATCCCAGATGTCTGTCACCATTTACAGTGTTAATATCTACCTACTTTGTGAGTCAATTAGATATCATATTTGATTACTAAGCTGTACATATTTATTGTCTTCTCTAACATTAAAATATAACAGTATGGCCAGTGGCAAATCTAATAGAAAGCCTTTGTTTACACAAATAGTAGGGAACACTGTACCTCCAGGCATGTCTACTATTGTCCCACAAGACATTGCTTCTATGGACTTTATTTTAAAAGAGATCTCTGCCGTGGGGCAAAGATTGGGATCTATGGATGTAAAAATTTCAGATCTCGCAACAGAAATGAAGACAATACGGATGGATCTAAACTCTTTTCATACCAAAGTGGACATTTTAGATCAAAGAACCACTTTTTTGGAAGAGAAATTAGATAATGCAGAGTATTGGGGTCCGGATATTTGGCACCTAAAACAAAAAGTTATAGATTTGGAAGACAGGGCCCGAAGAAATAACATTCGTTTTTATGGAATTCCAGAAAAAATGGAAGTCAATAATGATGTGAAGAACTTGCTACTAACGTAATACCGCGGCTACTGAACATATCTTTTGAGCATCCCCTTGAGTTGCAGAGAGCTCACAGAATTCGAGCAAGAACTTCAACTCTTGAATCTAGACCTAGATCGATTATAGCATGCCTCTTACGTAATGAACAGTTCCGCCAAATATTAACAGCTGCTCGTAAACATGGTCCGTATGACTTGGAAGGCCATAAAGTATTTATTGCTGCGGACTTCTCCACTGAAACCAATGCCAAACGAAAAGCGTTCCTGCAACTTAGGCCAAGTCTTCGCAAATGGGATATCAAATATGGTCTTTTAGAACCTGCCACAATGTGGATCACAATGGATGGGAACTCATGGTATTACACAGAGCCTGAGGATCTGGTAAGCTTCCTGGACAGATTGGATGACCAACATATGGACTCAACGCCACTGGACAAAACATCTATGAATAGTCCGCTTCAATTACAGAAAGATCCACAAAGCCATTGCACCAGTAGATTACACGTCCGTACCTTTAAGAAACAGTTTGACAAAGATAAAGCAGTCCACTGCGTAAAGTCACTCACACAGGAAAATCCCAGAGACAAATCGAGATCACCTCTAAAGTCACCCACGTCTTTTAATAAAGTAACTGATGCTCAACCTTCCACTATCACTTCTTCCAGCTAGATGAGTATATTTATACATGCTATGTATTAATATAATGTTATTAGTGTTTTACTACAGTTATTAATTCTGATGGATATGATTTATTTCCTATCCTCATATATTGCTGTTCAATAACCATGTACATTTCCTACTGTGTTTGTATTTGCAGATTTTCTCTTATATAGATTTTATAACTCCATGGAGTGTTTTTTCTTATAATTTATTTACCATGAGTGGTTTTCCTTTCCTCCCCTCCAGAGTCTGGGTTTCGAATTGAGGTTTAGACCCACCGACGAAAGATATATATTATTTGATCTGCAGTGTTCTTTTTTACATTCTAGCATTTAGAACGGTGTACTTACACCATTTAGAGTTTAGTGTTAACAATATTTTATGATTATAGTTCCACATATTGGTTTCAGGTTTACTATACTCCAGATAGTTTTTTTTTTTTTTTTTTTCTTCTCCAGTAAGTTCTCATTATCACATTACCATATAATTTATCTACTTCCTTTTCCCTTTTTTAGCATTTTGACTCTGTTTCACACAGTACAAATATACTCTAACATGTTTAGTCATCATCATGACAAGTCCTATGCAAATTGTATCTCTCAATGTCAATGGCTTTACTAATTACATTAAAAGGAAGAAAATTATTTCCTATTTAGCCTCCAAACATACTGACATTGCTCTCATCCAGGAGACTCATTTATCTGATATAGAATCAGAAAAATTAAAACGAGATTGGGTAGGCCAGATTCTTTACAGCTGCAAATCCCCTTCTCACATATCAGGAGATGCTACATCCCACACTACTACTAGAAAAAGTGGTGTAGCCATTCTAATACGGAAAACACTGCAATGCCAAATACTTCAGTCATGGTCAGATGAGGATGGTAGATTTGTTTTAGCGAAGCTTAAAGTTGGTAACAATATATTAGGAGTGGGTTCCATTTATGCCCTAAAGCCTCCTTTTTCCTTCATCTTAATAGAATTCTAACAGAAATGGGAATTTCCAGAATAGTTTTGGGAGGTGATTGGAATCTTGCGCCAGATGTGATCTTAGACAGAACAGGTCCCCTGGACACAACTCATGGTAGAGATAGAGCCATACTGGGAGACATCAGAGAAGATCATGGTTTGATCGATATCTAACGTTTACTACATCCATCAGATAAGGGGTTTACATATCACTCGACAGTACATGATTCCCATTCTAGAATAGATTACTTCCTTATTTCACATTCTATTACACCACAAGTACTAGATTGTGATATTTTAGAAATTGCACTGTCAGATCACGCTCCTATCAGTCTCCAGCTTGATTGGGGTCTGAAACGCCCTTGTAGGAAACCATGGCGATTAAACATATTGCGCTACAAACTACCGGCAGAAAAGTCACAATTACAATCACATTTGACTACTTATATGAAAGATAACAAAGGATCAGTTTCTTCTCCACAAATCTTATGGGCAGCCGCAAAAGCCACTATTAGGGGGCAAATTATGAGGGATTCTGCCATAACAAATAAAAGCAGAATAGAACAAAAGGCCATTTTGGAAAATGATATCAAAACACTGACATATACTCATTTTAGTAATCCAACTGAAGCTTCCAGATGCAGATTGGAAAAAGCTAAGATGGAACTTAATACAATATATACTTCCAAAGCAGAATATATGCTGTATAGACTTAAGGCTCGCAATTATGAACAAGGAGAAAAAGCAGGCCGTTTACTATCGGCAAGATTAAAACAGCGAGAAGCTATTACAGCTATTACAGCTATATATAACCCTGAGGGTAAACTAATAACTGAGACTCAAGCAATAGCTAATACGTTTGCAGATTATTATACCAAGTTATATAGTTCAGAAGTTGATGATGACCTCCTCAAAGAACAGGAATTATTTGATAAAATAACACTCCCCTGTCTCAATAAACAGGACCGGCTCATACTGACTGGCGAAATAACAAAGGATGAAATTGCGCAAGCAATCTCCAGTCTCCCATACACTAAAGCACCGGGAGAAGATGGTTTTCCTGGGGAATTTTACCGTTGGGTAAAGCCAGAAGCAATAGATGCCCTTTATGAGGTTTATAAAGAAGCAGAGGAAACTGGTAGTCTCTCCTCACTCTCAAATAAAGCTATCATAACTGTCCTTCCCAAACCTGAGAAAGATCCATTATACTGCAGTAACTATCGTCCGATATCTCTTCTGAATACAGATTCAAAGCTATTAGCCACCATTCTTGCCAAAAGACTCAAACAAGTTATCTCTAAACTCATACATAATTCTCAAGTTGGATTCATGCCAGACAGAAACTCTGAATTGTGGAGGTTTCCTTTCAAAAACCTTTTTAGTGCAAAGAGGTACCTGCCAGGGTTGCCCTTTATCGCCCCTCTTATTTCTTCTTGCACTTGAACCACTGGCTGCAGCAATAAGACAGTGTTCACAAATAGCAGGCATTCCTACACCAGCAGGAATCTCAAAACTACTTCTATACGCGGATGACATATTACTCACACTTACAGATCTACCTACTTCACTCTCGGCACTCATGTCTACTATTTCTCACTTCTCAAACATTTCTGGATACAAAGTCAATTGGAATAAGAGTGAAGCTCTCCCATTGTCCCGGGGCACAACAAAAGCAGCTATCTTAGGCTACAATTTTCAATGGAAAGCGGATCGCCTGAAGTATCTAGGTATTTATATCAACACTGGTTTAGAACATATGATTCAAGATAACTTAGATCCACTCATTGCTAAAACGAAGTCAGAATATGAAAAATGGTCCCATCTTAACCTGTCCTTTTGGGGTAGAGTCCAGGCAGTGAAAATGATTATAGTGCCTCGTTTCACATATGTTTTAGGTATGTTACCTTTGACAGTTAAAATATCAATACTGCGAGACATTGACAAAGGTATTAAAACCTTTATTTGGGGATCTCTGAAACCTAGACTCAAAATCTCCAAACTGATTGCTCACAGGCGATCTGGTGGCCTTAGTTTACCATGCATTGAACATTACTATACAGCCCTCCATTTATCTCAATTGGTTTATCTTTGGCCAATACAGGATGACCCCCCACTATGGGTTCTTACTGAAAAGCAATCTTTATAGGTATCTTCAGGTTTGCAAATGTTTTATACTCATAAATCGTCTGCTTTACAAAGTTCTAACCCTATTATTCAGTCTTTGCTTAAGATTTGGATACACTCCCACAAACTCCTTAAGAGTAATCCAAGGCTACATAATAAGGCTCCCATATGGCATAACGCTGATATTAGAATAGGGAAACAGACAATTTCCTGGGATACATGGGAGAGAGCAGGTATTCTAATGCTGGATCATTTATTCACTTTAGAAGGCGAGCTTAAAACCTTTACGATGCTTCAGATAGAATTTCAACTCCCTAGCTCTCAAAAGGGGAAATACTTACAATTGAAACAAGCTCTACTTAGTAGACTAGGACCATTTCCGTGGATACCTGAGGATTCCCCAGTCGTACAATACTTAAAAACTTGGGGGAAATTGAAAGGAGCGGTCTCTGGATTTTATAATCTCATTGTGCATAAACTACATTCATCACCATTACTAGCACAACTCCACGTCAAATGGCAAGGATTACTTAATGTAGCGTATTCCAATGAGGACTGGACGGATATTGTTTTGAACATGGATAAAGGAATCAGAGAGGCAAGAATGAAATTTACTCTTTTCAAAATTCTTCATAATTGGTACTGGTCACCACAAAAACTCAAGGCAGCAGGTTTACTACACCATTCTACCTGTTGGAGGTGTCCTCATGAGGACTGTGATATCCTACACATTTTATTTTGATGTCCAGTTTTGACAGAATACTGGTCTTCTATAACTTCCTCTATACACAGAGCTATACATGTGCCCATTCCTTTAACAGAAAAATTAGTTATATTACATGATGTTACTGATCTCCCAAATCTAACAAACCATACAAGACGATTGATTGCTATTGCACTCACTGTAGCAAAAATCTGTATATTACGACATTGGAGAACACCACAACGTCGTACACATAATGAATGGCTTATTGAAATGTATAACATGGCATCATATGAAAAGCTGATTTACAGATTGCAAGATAATGTTGGGATTTTCATCCAAATTTGGAAACCCTTTCTAGCTAATACATATTCTATTAATATTCACACGTAAACGTTTTCTCATTCTTTGTCTCCTATCTTTATTAAGACATTTTTATTATTGTTTTGAGTCATGCTGTTATTAGGACAATTGACATCTCACCCATTAACACTGTTATTTTAAGTAGGACTTACTGTTGAATTGGCAGGAATATCTGCATTTGAAATGTTATATATGTGGATTTGCGTGATATTACTATCTCGACTGTCTTCTAACAACCTATAATATATGGTTTAATACATATTGCATAATTCTTTCTTTCCAGATTTTCTGTTATAGGTCTACTTCTAAGAGTTAATGCACAGTTGGATGCCTTATAAATAATCTCATATATTGCATTTATTGACATATGTATAATGTGTTTTTTGTTTTTTTTTGTGTTTAGAAATCTGAGAAGTTAATATTTCATAATATTTTTCATAAATGGACATAATTTGATGTATTGTTTCTCTATTTAACACAGTCTGTATATTGACATGTACTTCTCAATAAACATATTAAAAAAAAAAAAAAAAAGTGTCCCTTGAGGGCACAGCCCCCCACTGGAGGGCAGAAACCTGTGTTGACTAGTGTAGCACTCGGGGAGGCGGTAGTCCCAGCTAGTTTTGGGGAACAGATAGAGGTAACCCTAGTGTCCCTGGGAGATGAGGAAATGGTGCCAAATGCCCACATGCCTGCCAATACTTCCAAGCATAGGCAGAGGGTCACCATTAATGAGCAAAGGGTGGAGGCTCTGCGTGACACTGGAGCCAGCATGACTACTGTTAGAAGTCAGTTGGTGTCAGCAGAGCAGGACATCCCTAATACTTTCCACCAGGTCATAGTCGCTGACAATCGTGAGAGTCACCTACCTGTGGCTCTCGTTAACTTTGAGTGGAGGAGGTCTCTGGTATTCTAAAAGTAGCTGTGAGTCTGGAAAGAGGTAGAGCTCAGGTCTCACCTGGAGGTTTTAGGTCTACATGACCACATGGTCCATGGCTGCCTGGGAAGGGAGTAAAGGGCATCTGGAGCCTGACACAATGGCACACACAGCTGCAAAGAGGACGGGAAAATGGCACAGGAAACCAGCCCCAGATGTTTTCGCAGAGGTTGACGGAGTCCCAGAGGAGGAGGCCCCTGAGCCAACTGGGAAGGACATCGCCACCCTGAGTGGCCTGCCTGAGCTTGCAGGCCGGCACATTGAGGTTGGGCCAACCAGGGAGGAGTTCTGTAAAGCGCAGAAAGAGTGCCCTACTCTAGAGGGTTTGAGGTGATAGGCCGCAGTGCAGGCAGCAGGTGAAGCCTCTGGCGATCACCATATCTATTCGGAATAAAGATTCGGAATAAAGATCTCCTTTACAGTGAGCCTAAGGTGCCGGAAGCTGGGGCAGCATTTGTGCTAGTGGTTCCCCAGTGCTACCGGGCCTTCCTACTTGGCCTGGCTCACGACATCCCCCTGGCAGGCCATTTGGGGCAAGACAAGACCTTTTCCAGGCTTGTCACCCACTTTTATTGGCCCTGAATGCAGGTAGCCTCAGATGCTTTCTGTAGGTCCTGCACAACCTGCCAGGCTAGTGGGAAGACAGGAAAAAGGCTAAAGGCCCCCCTGATCCCACTCCCCCTCATTGGCACCCCCTCTGAAAGGGTGGGCATCGACTTAATTGGTTCCTTTGACCTCAAAACTGCCCTAGGAAACAGGTTTATCCTGGTTTTGGTGGACCATGCCGCCCGCTATCCAGAGGTGATCCCTCTAAGGATAGTGATTGCACCAGTGGTAACCAGAGCTCGTATGGGGATAGAGATTGGCCCTCATTACAACCCTGGCATTAAATTCCGCCTACCGCCATGCTGACGGCCGCCAACATACCGTGACCGCGGAGGTATTCCGCTACGGGAATTATGACCCACACATAGAACACCGCCACTATACAGACACCTACACAAGTCCGCCATACCAAATGTCAGTGATAAACTGGTGATAGCAAAACCCACACCGTTACGCAAACAGGAATACGCCAACAGTATTACAACCCACAAATCAATGCAGCGGTATTTCAACCGCAGTCAACCATTGTGCGGTACACACTGCCACGCTCAAAATACACACATATTTACAAAACACCACCACATTGGACAATTCAAACTACACACACATGACACACATACACATACCACACACTCACACCACTATAAAACACCCATCCACAATACCCACAACCCCTTACAATGAAAAAAAGATAGCTAACTGAGAGAGACAAGCCAGGAGCACCCACCCAATCAGAGGCACAGAACACCATCACCCATACACCATTCATGCACATCACAGCATACACACCAACATACCACCCCACACATCACCCCACGCATCCTCACACATATCACTCACACCACATCCATGGCACCCCAAAAATACACCAGATTTTCAGAGGAGGAGCTATAGGTAATGGTGGAGGAAATCATCCGGGTAGAGCCACAGCTATTCGGATCACAGGTGCAGCAGATGTCCATTGCAAGGAAGAAGGAGTTTGGCAGAGGATTGTGGACAGGGTCAATGCCGTGGGACAGCACCCAAGAACCAGGGATGACATCAGGAAGAGGTGGAAAGACCTACGGGGGAAGGTGAGTTTCATGGTATCCAGACACCAGATTGCTCTACAGAGGACTGGCGGTGGACCGCCCACCTCCTCCCCCACAACTAACAACATGGGAGGAGCAAGTCTTGGCGATCATGCATCCTGAGGGCCCCGCAGGGGTAGCAGGAGGACTGGATTCTGGTAAGTCAAATCTTAACTACCTTATCCCCCCTACCCTACCTGCATGCCATCACAAACTCCTACCCCTACCCTCACCCCCTTCACTCCAACACCTCACATATACCACACTAGCACAACCCACCCATCCCAATACCAAGCCCTGCATGCAACAACAATACATGGACATCACTCACAGACCTGCATGGACAGCCATTACCCCAGCATGCCCAATAGAGAGACTCACCCAGCCCACAAAATCACCACTTACACAATGCCAAGCCGACAGGGAAATCACAATCATACAGGGAAACACAACCATGCACAAATGGCACACGCAGATACATTAACAATACATTTGTATCCCAAGAGGACCCCTACCCAATGTCACCGGAGAGGAGGTGCCAGCTACATCCAGCCCCCCCCCCAGAAGAGGCCCCCAGTGATGACAGCAGCTCTGCACACCTAGATCAGGATGACCAACCTGGCCTATCAGGGACCTCTGGACAGTCGGTTCCCCTGCCACAGTCCCAAACCACCACAGAGCCTCCTCCCTCCAGAAACACCACCACAGCGCCCACCCAGCAGGCCCATGCCACTGTCACCAGGACACATCAATCAGCAGTGTGTCCACCACTACAGGGTCCCCAGGCAACCCCACAAACACAAGACAATCAGGGACCTGGGGTCAGTGGCAGTGGGCACACGGTTCAGGGGACAGAGGCACAGGACAACAGGGAAGCTGGGAGGACTGCTGTGTGACGGGAAGGACAGGCCCCGGTAACCCACTCTCTGCGAGGCACTTTCCAACATCATGGGAGCATACCACCATTCCCAGGAGACCATGGGCCAGGTACTGGCCAAGTTGCAGGAGACCCAGCAGCTGCAGAAGGGAACGTACCTGGGTATCTGGGAGGACCAAAATCTTTCCTATCCTGGTCACCCCTGTAGGGGTGCTGGCTGACATGGGCAAGACCATGAAGGAGGCAGTGGCACAACAAAGGGCGCCTGATACTAGCCAAACCGAGGAACAGCCTTACACCTCTGCCGGCGCTAGTGGACAGGAGGCCACGCCAGAGGACCAACAGGTCACCAGAACCCCACCCCCTGCAGAAGGCGAACCACCCTGCAAACGGTCCCTGCTATCCAGGCAAAAGACAGAGAACATTGCCAAGACCCCCGCCAGGAAATAGGACTCTCCTGATAGTCACACTTCTGTCCCACTCTGTTCCCCTGTCCATCTCGAACTGCCATTGCTCCCCTTCCTATGCCCGCTTGGACAATGCACCTGTGATACCAAGTGTTGGACCTGGCATTTTGACAGGGTCATCCCAAACCTTTTGGCCTCCTTCCTCCTATTTTTTTCTGACCTGTTGTTGTTGGCTTTTGACCTCTGGGCACTTTACCACTGCTAACCAGTGCTAAAGTGCATATGCTCTCTGTGTAAATTGTACTATTGATTGGTTTATCCATGATTGGCTATTTAATTGACTTATAAGTCCCTAGTAGAGTGCACTATATGTGCCTAGGGCCTGTAGAATAAATGCTACTAGTGGGCCTGCAGCACTGGTTGTGCCACCCACTTCAGTAGCCCCTTAACCTTGTCTCAGGCCTGCCATTGCAAGGCCTGTGTGTGCAGTTTCACTGCCACTTCGACTTGGCATTTAAAAGTACTTGCCAAGCCTAGAACTCCCCTTTTTCTACATATAAGCCACCCCTAATGTGTGCCCTAGGTAACCCCTAGAGCAGGGTGCTGTGTGGGTAAAAGGCAGGACATGTACCTGTGTAGTTATATGTTCTGGTAGTGTAAAACTCCTAAATTCGTTTTTACACTACTGTGAGGCCTGCTCCCTTCATAGGCTAACATTGGGGCTGCCTTCATACACTGTTCAAGTGGCAGCTGCTGATCTGAAAGGAGCAGGAAGGTCATATTTAGTATGGCCAGAATGGTAATATAAAATCCTGCTGACTGGTGAAGTCGGATTTAATATTACTATTCTAGAAATGCCACTTTTAGAAAGCGAGCATTTCTTTGCACTTAAATCTTTCTGTGCCCTTCAATCCACGTCTGGCTAGGTTTAGTTGACAGCTCCTTGTGCATTCACTCAGACACACCCCAAACACAGGGTACTCAGCCTTACTTGCATACATCTGCATTTTGAATGGGTCTTCCTGGGCTGGGAGGGTGGAGGGCCTGCCCTCACACAAAGGACTGCCATACCCCCTACTTGGACTCTGGCGGACAAGATTGAACTGAAAGGGGGCTTGGTGCATTTCTTAGACACTCTTTGAAGTCACCCCCACTTCAAAGGCACAACTTAGTATAAAACAGGGCCTCTGCCCTACCTCATCAGACACTTGCTGGAGAAGAAACCTGAGCCAGAAACTACATCCTGACAAGAAGAACTGCCTGGCTGCTCAAAGGACTCACCTGTCTGCTTTCTACAAAGGACTGCTGCCTTGATGTTGGCCTGCTGCCTTGCTGAACTCTTGCCTAGCTGTGAAAGTGCTCTCCAAGGGCTTGGATAGAGCTTGCCTCCTGTTCCCTGAAGTCTCAGGACCAAAAAGACTTCTCTTTTTCACTTGGACGCTTCGTGCGCTGAAATTTTCGACGCACAGCTTGTTCCGCGGCAAGAAAAACACCGCACACCGACGTTGATCGACGCGACGCCTTCGGGACGACCGGAACTTCGACGCACGGCCTCGCAAGGACAACGCCGCCCGACTTCCAAAGGAGAAATCGACGCGATGCCTGCCGTGAGAGCGAAACTTCAACACACAGCCCCGCGGAACAACGCGCAGCCGGAAAACAAGCAGGAGAATCCACGCACAGACCCGGGACATCTGGTAATTCCCGCGACCCATAGAAAAAGACTGTCCGTGCGCCGGCAAATGACGCACGACTTCCACGCGTGAAAAATAACGACGCAAGTCCGTGTGTTCTGGGGAGAAATCGCCGCACACACTATTTTTCAACGTATCTCTTCTTCTGCGGCCCTTTGCGGAGATTTTCCACCAGAAACCAGGTACTTTGTGCTTGAAAGAGACACTGTTTGCTTTTTAAAGACTTAAGACACTTTATATTACTTTTCAGTGATATCTTTACAAATTCATATTGCATCTTTGATCGTTTTGACCTGCATATACCCAGATAAATATTATATATTTTTCTAAACACTGTGTGGTGTATTTTTGTGGTGCTATATTATGGTATTGTATGATTTATTGCACAAATGCTTTACACATTGCCTTTTAAGTTAAGCCTGACTGCTCGTGCCAAGCTACCAGAGGGTTGGCACAGGCTGATTTTGGATTGTGTGTGACTTACCCTGACTAGAGTGAGGGTTCTTGCTTGGACAGAGGGCAACCTGACTGCCAACCAAAAACCCCATTTCTAACACCAAGAGACTTGACTCTACCATGGACTTTCCTCCACCATCACCCCATCCCCTTGCACACACCCCTATACTTATTAACACGTGAATAAACACCTTTGAAACAAATACTAATCTGGAGTTAGTGTAATAAATCTCAAATGTATTTGTACAACATTCTCCAAGCATTGCAACGGATGTGTACAGTGAAATATACTACAGGATGACCTTTGGTGGGCAGCAGTACATATAGCAGGAGGCAGAATGGGGCACACAGATCTGAAAATAGAGAATCCAAAGGGAACAGTCAGTGGCCATAGACATAGGGAAAGAGGCTGCCATGTACAATGTCCAACAGAATACTGAAACGTTAATGGGAGTTACAGTCTCTTACCTGTGTGTCACTGGAATTACTGCTGTATTATGTTTGTTCTGTTGTCCACATCTTCTTCCTCCTCTTCATCACTGTCCATAGGCTCCACTGCTGCCACAAGACCATCTCCAGGCTCATCCTCCTGCAGAAAAGACACCTGGCGTCTCAAGGCCAGGTTGTTAAACATACATCATGCTACAATGATCTGGCACACCTTCTTGGGTGAGTAGTACAGGGATCCACCAGTCAGATGGAGGCACTGGAACCTGGCCTTCAGTAGGCCGAAAGTTCTCTCAATTATCCTCCTTGTACGCCCATGTGCCTCATTGTAACGTTCTTCTGCCCTTGTCCTGGGATTCCTCACTGGGGTCAGTAGCCATGACAGGTTGGGATCACCAGAGTCACCTGTAAATATTGAGGGACAACTGTTAGACACACACTAACCCTTAGGGACAACCTCATATCCAGACATCTACTTATACTGGGTGGGGACCTTGGGCTCACCTATTAGCCACACCCGGTGCCTCTGGAGTTGGCCCATCTCATATAGGATGCTGCTATTCCTCAAGATAAAGGCATCATGCACAGAGCCAGGATATTTGGCATTCACATAAGAGATGTGCTGGTCCGCCAAACACACCATCTGCACATTCATCGAGTGATAGCTTTTTCTATTCCTGTAAACCTGTTCATTTCACCTATGATGTTGGGGATATGTCCCAGGGCATAAAAGTCAGCTGTGGCCAATTCATCCACCTGGGGGAACACAATGTAGCTGCGCATGTGTTCAGTAGGGCAGACAACATTCTGGTCAACATGTTGGAGTACATTGGCTGAGACATCCCTGATGCCATGGCCACTGTAGTTTGAAAGGAACCACTTGCCAGGAAATGGAGCACTGACAGGACCTGCTCTAGAGGGGGGATTTCTGTGGGCTGGCGGATAGCAGATAACAGGTCTGGCTCCAATTGGGCATACAATTCTTGGATTGTCGCACAATCAAGTCTGTATGTGATGATAATGTGCCTGTCCTCCATTGTCAACAGGACCACCAGGGGTCTGTACACCGGAGGATGCCGCCATCTTATAATCTACCTCAGCGGTTGTAGACTATGGAGGAGAACGATGAGCAGAGGGTCATATTTCCACATAGATTGCATTAATATTGCTGAATTTATGTCACAGAAGCAGTATGTGAAGTTGAGAGTCAGATGATGTGCCAATGTCTGCTGTGACGCAGTTAGGTGCCATGCCATGTGCCCCCCTGAAATGGCGGGTGCTTGATCTGTGAGGAGGGAAAAAGTGGAAATGTGGTAAGTGCGCTGGTGTTGTGCGCCGTCTTGGTGGGCAGTTGATGACCGCAGCAAAACTGTGCATTGGTTATTATTGGGCCCTATGGGTTCCAGGAGCCAATAGCAATGTACACCGGCGGTGACGGTACACACCGCCGCGGACGTCACTGCCATTTTCTATCTCTTCACTCACTTGCTATCTGATCTTCAACAGGAGAGGACCTACACTGCAAATGATGCTGTGACCTGAGCCTGGAAGTGACAATGGCTCATGTGTCTGGGAAAAGGGCCCCTGTCTTCACTGAAGAGGAGTTGGAGAAACTGGTGGATGGGGTCCTACCCCAGTACACATTACTCTACGGTCCTCCAGACAAACAGGTGAGTAAACTGTGAGCATGATGTGTGAGCAATGCATGTTTGGAGTGGTGTGGATGTAAGCCACATGTTGGGGGGTTGCTGATGTGTCCGGGCCTGAGTGCTGCATGAGAGGAGGTCAGTATATGTGCTTCAGGGCATGGGTGGGACTGGTGGGCAATGGGTATGCCGGTCCGGATGTGTGAGTGATTTCCTTTTCTGCTGTCTTTTCCCTCCAGGTCAGCGCCCACCAGAAAAAGGGTATTTGGTGTGCCATCGCCAAGGAGGTGCGGACTCTGGGGGTCTATCACAGGCAGAGCACCCACTGCCGCAATAGATGGGAGGACCAGTGCAGCTGGACCAAGAAAATTGGGGAGGCCCAGCTGGGGCTGGCCTCCCAACGTGGAAGGGGTGCCAGTCACACCATGACCCCCCTGTTCTGCATCCTGGCGGTGGCCTATCCGGAGTTGGATGCGCGCTTGAAGGCATCACAGCAGCCACAAGGGGGTGAGTACAGATTCAGAAAGTTGACTTTGTGCGCTATAGGAGGTAGCTGGGTGGGGGATGTGGGCTGTGGGTGCCCCTAGGCCAGGGCGCTCATGGCAGGGTAGGTCCCTTGTGTGCAGGCTCTGGCGCACTCCTACCCCAATGGTGTAAGTGGCCATCTACTACTGGGCAGGGTCCTGTGGGGGTCAGGTGTGCAGATGCTGGCATTAGGCATTGAACCCCATGGGCTGGTGACTATCTTAGTGACTGGTTGGGCATGGCCTAGTGTATAGGGCAGCTCACTGTGTGTTGTGTACGCCAACAGTAGTGGTGTTGCTGGCATTGACCAAGTGTATCCTCTGTCTCTCCCCCCTTTTTGTTTTGTCCCACTGTCCTTGTGTGCATTAGTGTCATCTGGCAGAGGAGCAGAGGCACCGGCGACAGAGGGCGCTGCATCCCACATGGGCCTGGAGGCAGAATCCACTGAGGCTGAAGGCACCAGTGGGACAGAGGGCAAGGGGAGCTCCACGATGGGGACAGGAGGGGGGACAACAGACAGCGACTCCTCCTCTGATAGAAGCTCCATGGCGGTGGCGGACACCTCTGTGCCCACCCCAACAACAGGTACAGCCACCACCCCCTACCAGCACAGCCCTCCCAGCAGCCCCTAAGCGTGTTTCCTATGCCCGATGACCCAGGAGGGTGGATATCTCCTTTGCCCCAGGCACCTCAGGCCCTGCCCCAGTCAGCCCTGCTGCCCTCAGCGAGGAGGCTATTGACCTCCTGAGATCCCTCTCTGTTGGCAGTCAACCATACTGAATGCCATCCAGGGTCCAGAATTCCAGGCTCTGGCCTCAGCACTGATGGCAGCCATTGTCACGTGTCCAGCCTCCCCCCTCCAACTTCCACTACCCAGACCCAATCCCCTCTACCTCAGCCTATCCCAAGCACCTCTTCAGAGCAGCATGCACCCAAATTACCACACAAAAGTGGCTCAGGCAAACATAAGTACCACTCTTCATCTCACAGGCACTAACACAAGCACCATGCCCATTAAAACACACCAACATTCACTGCCTCCACTGTGTCCCCCTCCTCCTCCTCCTCCTCCACCTCTTTCCCAGTATCGTTTACTCTCACACCTGCATGCACAACATCTTCCACTGCCTCCATTACCAGCACGCCCATCACTGCACGTCCCTCACTGGCAGTCACCCCCCCCCACAACCATGCACACATCCCCTGTGTCCTCTCCCAGCGTGTCTGTGACCCCTCCTCCCAAAGTACACAAACATAATGTAGGAAAGTACCATCTTGCCTGGCATGTTACCCCCATATTTCACTGTATATATGTTGTTTTAGTCTATGTGTCACTGGGACCCTGCCAGGCACGGCCCCAGTGCTCATAAGTATGTGCCCTGTATGTGTTCCCTGTGTGATGCCTAACTGTATCACTGAGGCTCTGCTAACCAGAACCTCAGTGGTTATGCTCTCTCTGCTTTCCAAATTTGTCACTAACAGGCTAGTGACTAAATTTACCAATTCACATTGGCATACTGGTACACCCATATAATTCCCTATTATATGGTACTGAGGTACCCAGCGTATTGGGGTTCCAGGAGATCCCTGTGGGATGCAGCATTTCTTTTGCTACCCATAGGGAGCTCTGACAATTCTTACACAGGCCTGCCAGTGCAGCCTGAGTGAAATAACATCCACGCTATTTCACAGCCATTTACCACTGCACTTAAGTAACTTATATGTCACCTATATGTCTAACCTTCACCTGGTGAAGGTTGGGTGCAAAGTTACTTAGTGTGTGGGCACCCTGGCACTAGCCAAGGTGCCCCCACATCGTTCAGGGCAAATTCCCCGGACTTTGTGAGTGCACTGTACATAGGTCATGTACAGCGTCACAATGGTAACTCCGAACATGGCCATGTAACATGTCTAAGATCATGGAATTGTCACCCCAATGCCATTCTGGCATTGGGGTGGGGTGACAATTCCATGATCCCCCGGGTCTCTAGCATAGTACCAGGGTGCTGCCAAACTGCCTTTCCGGGGTCTCCACTGCAGCTGCTGCTGCTGCCAACCCCTCAGACAGGTTTCTGCCCTCCTGGGGTCCAGGCAGCCCTGGCCCAGAAAGGCAGAATAAAGGATTTCCTCTGAGAGAGGGTGTAACACCCTCTCCCTTTGGAAATAGGTGTGAAGGCTGGGGAGGAGTAGCCTCCCCCAGCCTCTGGAAATGCTTTGATGGGTACAGATGGTGCCCATCTCTGCATAAGCCAGTCTACACCGGTTCAGGGATCCCCCAGCCCTGCTCTGGCACGAAACTGGATATAGGAAAGGGGAGTGACCACTCCCCTGACCTGCACCTCCCAGGGGAGGTGCCCAGAGCTCCTCCAGTGTGTCCCAGACCTCTGCCATCTTGGATTTAGAGGTACTGGGGGCACACTGGACTGCTCTGAGTGGCCAGTGGCAGTAGGTGACGTCAGAGACTCCTTCTGATAGGCTCTTACCTGTCTTGGTAGACAATCCTCCTTTGTTGGTAGCCAAACCTCCTTTTCTGGCTATTTAGGGTCTCTGCTTTGGGGAATTCTCCAGATAACGAATGCAAGAGCTCATCAGAGTTCCTCTGCATCTCCCTTTTCACCTTCTACCAAAGGATCGACTGCTGACTGCTAAGGATGCCTGCAAAACCGCAACAAAGTAGCAAGACGACTACTAGCAACCTTGTATCGCCTCATCCTGCCGGCTTTCTCGACTGTTTCCAGGTGGTGCATGCTCTGGGGGTAGCCTGCCTTCTCCCTGCACCAGGAGCTCTGAAGAAATCTCCCGTAGGTCGACGGAATCTTCCCCCTGCAACCGCAGGCACCAAAAGACTGCATCACTTGTCCTCTGGGTCCCCTCTCAGCCCGACGAGCGTTGTCCCTGGAACTCAGCAACTCTGTCCAAGTGACTCCCACAGTCGAGTGACTCTTCAGTCCAAGTTTGGTGGAGGAAAGTCCTTGCCTCCCCACGCTACATTGCTGGGTACTGCGTGATTTGCAGCTGCTCCGGCTCCTGTGGACTCTTCCAGGATTTCCTTCATGCACAGCCAAGCCTGGGTCCCCTACACTCTAACCTGCAGTGCACAACCTTCTGAGTTGTCTTCCGGCGTCGTGGGACTCTCTTTTGTGACTTCACGTGGACTCTGGTTCACTCTTCTTCCTAGTGCCTGTTCAGGTACTTCTGCGGGTGCTGCCTGCTTCTGTGAGGGCTCCCTGAGTTGCTGGGTACCCCTTCTGTCTCCTCCTCCAAGTGGCGACATCCTGGTCCCTTCTGGGCCACAGCAGCACCCAAAAACTTCTACCACGACCCTTGCGGCTAGCAAGGCTTGTTTGCGGTTTTCAGCATGGGAACAGCTCTGCAAGCTTCATCTCGACGTGGGACATCTGTCTTCCAAAGGAGAAGTCCCTAGCTCTCTTCTTTCTTGCAGAACTCCAAGCTTCTTCCATCCGGTGGCAGCTTCCTTGCACCCTCAGCTGGCATTTCCTGGGTTCCTGCCCACTCTCGACACTGTCGCAACTATTGGACTTGGTCCCCTTGTCTTACAGGTACTCAGGTCCGGAAATCCACGGTTGTTGCATTGCTGGTGTTTGTTCTTCCTGCAGATTCCCCCTATCACGACTTCTGTGCTCTCTGGGGCTAGTAGGTGCACTTTACACCTAACTTTCAGGGTCTTGGGGTGGGCTATTTTTCTAACCCTCACTGTTTTCTTACAGTCTCAGTGACCCTCTACAAGCTCACATAGGTTTGGGGTCCATTCGTGGTTCGAATTCCATTTTTGGAGTATATGGTTTGTGTTGCCCCTATACCTATGTGCTCCTATTGCAATCCATTGTCATTCTACACTGTTTGCATTACTTTTCTTGCTATTACTTACCTAATTTTGGTTTGTGTACATATATCTTGTGTATATAACTTATCCTCATACTGAAGGTACTCACTGAGATACTTTTGGCATATTGTCATAAAAATAAAGTACCTTTATTTTTAGTACTTCTGTGTATTGTGTTTTCTTATGATATTATGCATATGACACCAGTGGTATAGTAGGAGCTTTACATGTCTCCTAGTTCAGCCTAAGCTGCTTTGCCATAGCTATCTTCTATCAGCCTAAGCTGCTAGAAACACCTCTTCTACACTAATAAGGGATAACTGGACCTGGCACAAGGTGTAAGTACCTCTGGTACCCACTACAAGCCGGGCCAGCCTCCTACACATAAGCACCCACCCACCCAACAGCCATCAACCTCACAACAGCATCCAACCCAGGCACCTTCACCCAAACTCAGCATATGTACACCTCCTACAACCATTCCCTCTTCCTCCACCCCCCTTAAACCCTCTCTATCTTCCTGTCTAAAAACCTTTTCCTGGCTAACGTTGACCTCTTCCCTACCCCTCTCCCCCCCGTCCTTCCCCTCGGGCCAGGGTGTCCAGATCCCAGGCCAGCACCTCAGCCACCAAGTCGGTGTCCACTGTGGTACCTGCAAGTCCCAGAGTATCAAAGGGGGCACCCGTCAGGGCAGCCAGTGTGCCACCGACCCCTGCAAAGCACCAACCCATCCCGCCACCTGCCAAGGTGAAGAAGGGGCCAGCATGCAGCACGGGCAAGAAGGACAACCCACCCAGCAAGGCCTCCTCTAAAACTCAAGCTGCCAGTGCCAAGGTCACAGCAGCACCTGCCAAGGTGGGGAAGGGGAAGAAAACCCAAGGCAAGGCACTTCAGGCCTTGGAGGCTCCAGGTGAGGGACTAGTGCCCACCATCAGTACCAACAGCCCCGCAACCTGTACCGTGGAAAGCACCGCCGCAGGCACTGCCACCTCCCCCGCCACCTGCACCGCCCCCTGCACCGCCACCTGCACCACCACTGCCACAACAACTGTGAGAAGCATCATCCCCAGTGGGCAGCCGTCCGAGGCTGCAGGAAACGCCTGGTGTCTCCCTCCACCACTACCAGCTCCCACACCACGGCCAGCACCAGCAGCATCCACGCCGCAGACCCCGCCGCAAGCACTGCCACCTACACCGCCATCAACACCGCCACATGCCCAGCCCGTGCAACTACAACTGTGAGCAGCATCATCCCCAGTGGGCAGCCATCCGGGGTGGCAGGAGACTGCCAGGACCGTCCCACCACCACTTGAAGGACCCGCACCAGCACCAGCACTACCACCAGTTTGCAGCCTTAGTCGCAGCAGGATGGAGTCTGGCTCTGCCTCCATGGGGTATCATGCCACCTGTTCCCTGCTAATCTCGTTCCTCAGACACCCAGGTGAGGGAATGTAAACTGCCAAACCCCAAGTGCAGCATCACTAGGCACAATGCCCCCTCCAGAACCAGTGGAGAAAGGCATCCACTCACCATGTCCTTGGCAGGATGAAGCACACTTGGCACAAAGCCCCCTCCAGAACCAGTGGAGAAAGGCATCCACTCACCCTATCCTTGGCAGGATGAAGCACACTGGGCACAAAACCCCCTCAAGAATCAGTGGAGAAAGGCATCCACTCACCCTATCCTTGGCAGGATGAAACACACTGGGCACAATGCCCCCTCCAGAACCAGTGGAAGAAGCCATCCACTACAGAGACTGTGGCCTTGCACTCCCCAGGACCAAGCAGTGGGCAAACCACCCACTTGAGAGACTTTGGCTCTGCACTCCCCAGGACCAAGCAGTGGGCAAACAACCCACTTTAGAGACTGTGGCTTTGCACTTCCCAGGACCAAGCAGTGGGCAAACCACCCACCTGAGAGACTGTGGCCTTGCACTCCCCAGGACCAAGCAGTAGGCAAACCACCCACTTGAGAGACTGTGGCTTTGCACTCCCCAGGACCAAGCAGTGGGCAAACCACCCATTTGAGAGACTGTGGCTTTGCACTCCCCAGGACATCGCTGTGGGCATGTTGCCCCCTCCAGAAGTAGCGGCGTAGTACCATCTTCCGGCTGAGGTGCCCCCCCTTCCCAGTCCCCCTGAGGTGCCTGTGTGTTTTCAACCTGATGCCCCTGCAGTGTTCTCTCCATTTTGAGGTCAAGTGAGAGTGAGGTCATGATTTTTTGGCCCAGTGGGCCATGGACATTTGAAAAGGCCAGTGTACGGCCTTCTGTACATATTGTAAATATTTGTATATACAGTTTTTCTAAACATTTACTATGTCTGCCTAATTCTAATATATTACTGATTGGACTCTATTCCTTTTGTTCTTGCGTTCTTCCAGGGGGTTACGGGGTGTAAATGTAATGTTGCTGCATGTTTTTGTGTGTATGGTGTTGTGGGTGAGGGTGGGGGTGTTCCATGTTGCCTGTGTGTGTCACTCTCTTTTTCCTCTCTCCCTTCCCTGTGTGCTAGGTGCAGTACTCAACGTGGTCGTCACCGCCGCCTTTGATATCCGTCATGTATGAGAAGATACACCAGTATGGGGAACACCTGCAGCTCGGCCTCCATGGCGTCCTGGTTCTTCGTTTCTTGTCGAGAGGAGAGTGGATTCCCTTCCAAGTCCTGTTTCCGCCGAGCTTTTGATGGCGTTGGTACCACCCCAGAAAAGCTGGCGGTTTGGCAGGTTGTGATACGGTGGGCGGTACATTGTCTTCCGCCTGTCCGTTGGCAATTATGCCGTGGTGTTTGTTGCTACCGCCGTGGTGGTCGGAGTGTTAAGGTGGCTGTCTATTATGGCGGTTTACGCCATGTTCGTGATTCCATTTTTTTTACCGTCGGCCTGTTGGCGGTATTACCGCTGCTTTAACACCGACCACCAGGGTTGTAATGAGGGCCATTGTGTCTGACAGAGGCCCCAACTTCATTTCTGCATACATGAAGTCTATATGGAATGCGTGTGGGGTGACTTACCGGTTCACCACCTCTTACCATCCTCGAATCCAATGGGCTTGTGGAAAGGCTCAACAAGACCCTAAAAGGCATGATCACAGGCCTACCTGAGGCAATGGTATGACCAGAAGGTGACCCTGTTAGAATTCTCACCTGGAGACAAAGTATGGGTAATGGAGCCAGTAGAGCCTAGAGCTCTCCAGGACCACTGGACTGGCCCATTCAAGACCAAGGAGCAGAAGGGGATGCCACTTACTTAGTGGACCTCAAGACCTTCAGAAACGTCCTAAGGGTGCTCCATCAAAATAGACTGAAGCCTCACTTCTAGAGGTCTGAAGTCAGCATGCTTCTGGCGACAGACGAGGGCATGGAAGAGGTGAGTGAGCATCTCCCCGACCTCCTTTCTGCCAAGGAAGGTGATGGGTCAGTGGAGGGTGTTAATCTCTCTGACTCCCTCACCCTAGATCAGAGTAGAGACTGCTACAAGTTATTGGAACAGTTCTCTTCCCTATTTTCCCTCACCACTGGGCTCACACACTTGTGTGCCACAACAATGACACAGGAGACAGTCCCCCTGTAAAGAATTCAATTGACAGGGTGTCAGATAAGGTGAGGTCCAGCATCAAGGATGAAGTTGCCAATATGCTGGCCCTTGGGGTGATAGAGAAGTCCAGCAGTCCCTGGTTCAGCCCAGTGGTGTTGGTTCCCAAGGCTGCCACTCCCGGTGCCAATCCAGAGTTTAGGTTCTGCTTGGACTACTGGGGTCTCAATTCTGTCACAAAGACAATTGCTCACCATCCCCTGAGCTGATGAACTTGTATACAGGATAGGCGCTGCCAAGTTCCTTAGAACCTTTGACCTCATGTCAGGGTACTGGCAGATCACCTTGACTGAAGGGGCAAAAAGAGAGATATGCTTTCTCTACTCTTGAGGGTTATTACCAGTTCCGGGTCATGCCCTTTGGACTGAAAAATGCCCCCGCTACCTTCTAAAGGTTGGTTAATCGGGTCTTAGCTAGCAAGGATGCCTTCTGCGTAGCCTACCTAGACGACATCTCCGCCTACAGTTCCAGCTGGGAGGAGCACCTGCTCCACCTCAAGGAGGTGCTTTAGGCCCTGCAACAGCCAGGACTGACCATCAAGGCCAGTAAGTGACAGATTGGGCAGGGTTCCATGGTGTATTTGGGACACTTAGTAGGTGGGGGCAAGGTGCAGCCACTCCAGGCTGAGATTGAAACCATCAAGGCCTGGCAACCACCTAGAACCCAGACCAAGGTCAGAGCCTTCTTAGGTCTCACTGGAAATTAGCACAGATTTGTTAAGGGTTATGACACCATAGTGGCCCCCTTAACAGAACTTACATCCAAAAAGCAACCTAGATTGGTGAATTGGACAGAGGCTTGCCAGAAAGCCTTTGACTCCCTGAAGGAAGCCATGTAGACGGCAACTGTGCTCAAGGCACCTGACTACTCCAAAGAATTCATTGTGCAGACAGACTCTTCAGAACATGGCATAAGAGTGGTCCTAGCAGAGCTGAATGAGGACGGCCTACAGCAACCAGTAGTCTTTATTAGCAGAAGACTATTATCACTGGAACAGAAGTGGAGTGCTATTGAAAGAGAAGCATTAGCTGTGGTCTAGGCACTGAAGAAGCAGAGACCATACCTGTTTGGGACTCACTTCCGGGTTCAGACAGACCACAGGCCCCTCAGATGGCTCATGCAGATGAGGGGTGAAAATCCTAAACTCTGGAGGTGGTCCATTTCCCTACAGGGGATAGACTTTAGAGTGGAGCATTGCCGGGGGACTGCCCGTGCCAATGCTGATGGTCTCTCCAGATACTTCCGTCTTAGCGATGAGTGCTCTCAAGGTGTTGAGTAGCTCTCCCTACTTTCAGCTGGGGAGGACGCATGTTAGACCTGACAGTCTTTGGGTGGTCACCCCCAACTTTTTTTGCCTGCCTCCCTCCACTTTTTGATGCAGTTTGTGCTGGTTTTGGGACTCTGCACACTTTACCACTGCTAACCAGTGCTAAAGTGCATATGCTCTCTCCTTTAAAACATGCTAACATAGGCTCATACCCAAATGGCATATTTAATTTACTTATAAGTCCCTAGTAAAGGGTACTACATGTGCCCAGGGGCTGTAGAAATACTACTAGTGGGCCTGCAGCACTGATTGTGTCACCCACATAAGTAGCCCTTTATCCATGTCTCCAGCCTGCCATTGTAAGGCCTGGGTGTGCAGTTCCACTACCACTTCGACTTGGCATTTAAAAGTACTTGCCAAGCCTTAAACTCCCCTTTTTCTTCATATAAGTCACCCCTAAGGTAGGCCCTAGGTAGCCCAGAGGGCAGGGTGTTGTGTAGGTGAAAGGCAGGACATATATTTGTGTGTTTTCTATGTCCTTGTAGTGGAAAACTCCTAAATTTGTTTTTCACTGCTGTGAGGCATGCTCCTTTCATAGGCTAACATAAGGGCTACCCTCATATACTGTTTAAGTGGTAGATTCTGATCAGAAAGGGGTAGACAGGTCATATTTAGTATGGCCAGAATGGTAATACAAAATCCTGATTACTGTTAAGGTTGGATTTTATAGTACTATTTTAAAAATGCCACTTTTAGAAAGCCATTCATAAAATGGCAGTTCCTTCTGACCATTTGTGTTTTGGTGTTCTGTGTCCTGAAGAGAAACCTTGAATGCAGTCGGTTCGAAACGCATCGACAATAGGAAGCAGCGGTGAACATTATTAAGAAGTTATGGCCTTCAGGGAGAATTCAAAGCATTGTCTTGCATTGCACATCATTCCTGTTTGAGCTACCAGAAAGACTTATAATTAGCACCTCTGCACCTTTCAGCTCTTTAAGGAGGAGCCTTGAAAATTTTGTGAATGGTTTAGGCTCTGAGTTCCCTCTCTTTCAAAATTGGTGTAGAACCTGAATTTTAGGTTGATGTATGTATTTATGTATGTAATGTGTGTGCAGTGCCAAAAAACGTTTTTTTATATGAGGTAATTGCTAGCTTTTGTATTTGTTCTTCTGTGTGTGATTAATGTTATTCAGTTACAACTGTTCTGGATAAATGTCATGTATTACTACTAGGGAGAGGTAATTGGTTTTGCCTTCTCATTGTAAATAATATTTTTTTTCCAAGTCAATTACAGTGTTGGCTCTTGTTTCTTTTGTGTACTTTTAGAAAGTGAGCATTTCTCTGCACTTAAATCCTTCTGTGCTTTACCATCCACATTTGAGCTGGTTGACAGCTCCCTTGTGCATTTCACCCAGAGAACCACAAACACATGATGCTCAGTCACACCTGCACACATCTGCATATACTGAATGGGTCTTCCTGGGCTGGAAGGGTGGATGGCCTGACACTTACATTTCAAAGGACAGTGGCCTGCCCTCACACAATGGACTGCCACCCCCCCTACTGGGACACTGGCAGACAGGGTGGAACTGAAAGGGGATCTTGTGCACTTCAATCCACTCTTTGAAGTCTCCCCCACTTAAAAGGAACTTTTGGGTATTTAAACTGGGTTCCTGACCCTACCAATTTCGACACTTCTGGACACTTCAAGATACTGCTTGGGACAGACACTCTGCCCCAGAATCTGTAAGCTGCCAAGAGGAACTGACTGGCTGCCCAAAGGACTCTCCTGGACTGCTTTTCGAAGAAGGACTGCTGCTTTACTGTTGCTCTGCGGCCTTGCTGGTATCTGGCTCTGCTGAGAGGTGCTCTTCAAGGGCTTGGATTCAGCTTGCCTCCTGTTCCTGAAGACTCAGGCCCTCATTCCGAGCCTGGCGGGCGGCGGAGGCCGCCCGCCAGGCTTCCCCCCTCCGAAATACCGCTCCGCGGTCGTAAGACCGCGGAGGGTATTCCGAGTTTTCCCCTGGGCTGGCGGGCGGTCTTCACAAGACCGCCCGCCAGCCCAGGGGAAAACTCCCTTCCCACGATGACGCCGGCTCGTAATAGAGCCGGCGGAGTGGGAAGGTGCGACGGGTGCAGTTGCACCCGTCGCGTATTTCAGTGTCTGCTTTGCAGACACTGAAATACTTTTAGGGGCCCTCTTACGGGGGCCCCTGCCGTGCCCATGCCATAGGCATGGGCACGGCAGGGGCCCCCAGGGGCCCCGCGACTCCCCCTCCCGCCATCCGGTTCCCGGCGGGAGAACCGCCAGGAACTGGATGGCGGGAGGGGGAGTCGGAATCCCCATGCCGGCGCAGCATGCTGCGCCGGCTTGGAGGATTCCTTTGGGGCAGCGGGAAACCGGCGGGAGACGGCCGGTTTCCCTTCTCTGACCGCGGCTGAGCCGCCGCGGTCAGAATGCCCCGCGGGGCACCGCCGGCCTGTCGGCGGTGCCACCGCGTCCCACGGCCCTGGCGGACTTGTTCCGCCAGGGTCGTAATGACCCCCTCAGTGTCTAAAAGACTTTATTGCTGCAAAGGAATTCCTTGTGTGGCGAAAATCAACACACAGCGCGACAAAATCGATGCACAGCCTGCCTTGCAGTTAAAGAATCACCGCATCGCGGACCCAGAAAGATGCAGCCTGGCTCCCATAGTGAAGATCGATGCAGCGCCCGAGTTGTGACTGAAACTTCGAGGCACAGCTCACCGGATCAACGCATCGGCGAATCAGAACGACGCAGCACGACTTCTTGCATGAAGAATTGACGCAGCACTTGCTGTGCGACCGAAACTCTGACGCTTCGCCCACTGGATCAACGCAACCCTTGTGACTGTGTCCTGTGTGCCCAGAATTTCTCTGCATCGTCACTGGGCGTCAAAAGACCCCACATCGCAAGGAGGATTGAAGCTTACGCAGAGGAATTCGATACAAAGCCCTTTCTGTGTAGAAAAGAATCGACGCATCATCTTTGCTGCAGTCCCACTAGTAGCATTTGATTTACAGGCCTTGGGCACCACTAGTGCACTTTACTAGGGACTTACTAGTAAATCAAATATGCCAATCATGGGAGCCAATTACACATACATTTGACATAGGAACACTTGCACTTTAGCACTGGATAGCAGTGGTAAAGTGCCCAAAGTAACAAAAACAGCAAAAACAGAGTCCAGCACACATCAACAACCTGGGAAACAGTCAAAAAGTTTGGGGATACCACAACTTGCATGACAAGTCTGACAGTCAACATGTGAGTATCATTACATCTAAAGCACCTCTCTGAAAGCGAGATAGTTGGTCAAAGATCATAGACTTAGTGATGGCAGGTTCCACTTCTTGGCTGTCAACGTACAAAAGGAGTTCCTGTCTGTTCTGAACGTTTTAAAGTGAAGCTGAGACCAAAGAGGTATTTGCATTGCACAAACATAGGTGCAGAGCAACAACGCCCTTAACCTGGAATGAGATCCATTGAATACTGTTAGACTGTTCATCCTTGGCGTGGTCTCCCATAACTTTTTGCCTCTGTTCCCCAGGTTGTTGATGTGTGCTGGACTCTGATTTTGCTGTTTTTGTTACTCTGGGCAATTTACCACTGCTAACCAGTACTAAAGTGCAAGTGCTCCTTTACAAAATGTGAATGTAATTGGCTTATTCGTGATTGGCACATTTGATTTATTACTAAGTCCCTAGTACAGTGAACTAGAGGTGCCCAGGGCCTATAAATCAAATGCTACTAGTGGGCCTGTAGCACTGGTTGTGCCACCCACATAAGTAGCTCTGTATCATATCTCATACCTGCCACTGCAGTGTCTGTGTGTGCAGTTTTAACTGTAAATTCAACTTGGTAAGTGTACCCACTTGCCAGGCCTAAACCTTCCCTTTTCTTACATGTAAGACACCCCTAAGGTAGGCCCTAGGTAGCCCCAAGGGCAGGGTAGTGTATGGTTAAGGTAGGACATATAGGGCCTGATTCTAACTTTGGAGGACGGTGTTAAACCGTCCCAAAAGTGGCGGATATACCACCTACCGTATTACGAGTCCATTATATCCTATGGAACTCGTAATACGGTAGGTGGTATATCCGCCACTTTTGGGACGGTTTAACACCGTCCTCCAAAGTTAGAATCAGGCCCATAGTAATATGTTTGATATGCCCTGACAGTGAAATATTGCTAAATTCGTTTTTCACTGTTACAAGGCCTGATTAAAGTGTAGATTCCCTTTGGGAGTGGATGGACATGTGGAGTTTGGGGTCTCTGAGCTCACAATTTAAAAATACATCTTTTAGTAAAGTTGATTTTAAGATTGTGTGTTTGAAAATGCCACTTTTAGAAAGTGAGCATTTTCTTGCTTATACCATTTCTGTGACTCTACCTGTTTGTGGATTCCCTGTCTGGGTCAGTTTGACAGTTGGGCTGGTTGCACCTCACACTAGACAGTGACACAAAGGGAGCTGGGGTGTAGCCTGCATATCCTGATGAGCCATCTGTTCTAGAAGGGAGGGGAGGAGTGGTCACTCACACCTGAAAGGGCTGTGCCTGCCCTCACAAAATGCAGTCTCCAACCCCCTGGTGAGTATCTTGGGCCTTGCCTGGGCAAGGCAGGATTTCACATTCAAAGGAGACTTTATTTAAAGTAGGCCTACTTCAAAGGAGAAATTGGGTATAAGAAGGGCACCCAAAACCCCAGACTTTAGAAACACTTCTGGAACCAAGAGGAACCTCTGCCTGGAGAAGAGCTGAATAGCTGAGGAAGAAGAGCTGCCCTGCCTGTGACTATGCTTTGTGGAGCTATCCTGCAGTTGCTGCTTCTGCCAGAGTAAGAGGGCAAAATCTGGACTTTGTGTGCCTTCCATCTTGAGAAGAAATTTCCAAGAGCTTGATCTAGAACTTGCCTCCTGTTGTTTGAAGTCTTAGCGACAGCAAAGACTTCTCTCTGCCAGCACCTGGAGTCTCTGGAGTGACTCCTACTCTGCCCTGAGGTGCTCATCCAGTTCCTGGGACTCTGAAAGGAGAAGCTGGCAGCCTAAAGACAAGGAAATCCACGCACAGAGTGCCGTGCTGGGAAAAGATTGACGCGACTCCGATCTGCGGCTGAAAAAACAGCGTGCCGCCGGCTCAGCAGCTGAGAAAACGACACTCGCAGGAAATGCGACCGAAGAATCGACTCACGGAGCAGTAGAAATGACACGCAGCTTTGCTGACGGAGGCTGGGAGATCACAACCTGCACTGCGGGGATTTCGGATCATCGTGCGGCTGGATTTCCGAGTCACGTACCGCCTTTCGGAGTTATTTTTGACGCACACCCGCCCGTGCAGTGTTATTTTTGACGTGCACCAGGTACATTTTCACGCTAGCAGCGCTAGTGTGTGTTTAAAACTACTTAAAGACTCTTTAGCATTTTTATTGATAACTTGACTTGTGTATTGTGGATTTTTGTCATTTTGGTCTTGTTTTGTTTAGATAAATATTTCCTATTTTTCTAAACTGGTGTTGTGTCATTTTGTAGTGTTTTCATTAATTCATCAATACTTTACACCTAGCACTCTGAAGTTAAGCCTACTGCTCTGCCAAGCTACCAAGGGGGTAAGCAGGGGTTAGCTGAGGGTGATTCTCTTTTACCCTGACTAGAGTGAGGGTCCTTGCTTGAACAGGGGGTAACCTGACTGTCAACCAAATACCCCATTTCTAACAAATACTATTTGTGGTCATTTACCAGTAGTGATATCTGAAGTGGTTGGTTTTAGTTCTTTCATGGACTTCATTAGGGTAAGAGGTGCTCTATGTTGATGAAGATGTTGTTACAATTGCTGGGTGCAAATCTGGAGGTCTATGTCTATTTGTTTAGTTTTGAATTTCCTTGTTTCCAAACAGGAACGTTTCTTCCTCCTGGTAGAGGTCTAACATGGTGTTTTCTCCGCCAGGTCGGCTAACCGGACTGTGAAGCAGCTGCTGACATACTCAGTGCTGGAATGATTTGACCTTAGATGTGATGTGCCGCACGGAGTGTGCATGATCCCTTTCAGTGGGGCAAGTGTCGTATCTAGGAACCTATTGAAAAATGTATTGACTTCATCCAGGCAGGAGAGGAATAAGGCTTGGACTATTATTCCGAGTCTGTTCAACGTTGTACAGGCACCATTTGTCAGGAGGGTGCGCTGGTACAATTTATTTCTGAGTTGTTGTTCTCAACCATATGTAGCGTGCCAAAGCACTTTACTGAACACATACACAAATTTATAGAATAATGGCATTAACAGCCATAGAGAAAAGACAGAATATGTTTGTTTCATTAATTGGCGATGGCTTCTTTAAAGGAGAGATCTGCATAGAAAGTGAATACAGGTCATTTTGCACTGGTTGTCAGCTGAGGAATCCACCTATGTTGATTTAAGAGAGTCTTGGACTACTGATTGGTACTTCTGTCAAGTAGGACACATTCGGTGACAATCAAGTTAAGAATCAGATAGACAATTCTGGATTTGATCAGGGAAGGTATTAAGCCACTGAATGTCACGAGCTGAGGATGAAACATATATATGTCTTATCAGCATGTTTGTGGATATTAGTCGGTAAGTACGTTTCTAAGGGGTTCAATGTGATAATTGATGATGATGGGAGACAGGAAGGAACTGTGGGTTCTTCACAGAAGGCAGGACGTGTCTAGGTTTATTAGGCTCCCACATGGGTGGATAATTGCCAGTCGATGAGGTAATATACAGAGGCATGTATCATTCCACAGTAAGGACGAGTGATTGGGTGCATTTTGATAAGAAATTATTCATAAAAGGAAACCCAGCATTTTTTAAAGTGAACTGTTAATTTTGGGATCTTTGTTTTTGGAGTGATGATAAATAATAATATAATTTCGATTTCAATGCTTAATTAGTCTAATTGGTGTTATGCTGATTAGCACTATAAATTGTATAATGTTGCAATTTACTGAAGGTTTGAAACAAGTCATAGTTTTGCTCTCCATGACGGTATATATTTGGAAAGGTCCCAGCAGAGTGGTTGTTTCTTCAGCGACTGTGGGGCTAGGTTTTTAATCAAAATCCACTGAACCTAAGGCAAATTCACTTTTAGGAAGGCAATTTAGTTCTATCTTGTTTAATAGTGCTTTCTAGACTCTTTGGTGGTGCTCTGTACACGTATGGAAATTAAAATCATCACTCAATCATGAACTTTTATTTTTTCCATAAAAATGCCAGTGCTTGCAAATATTTGCAGTCTCATGGTGTGAATGCTCACACAAATGTTGGCCTAATTTATGACCACCTACCAAACACAGAGTTTTGATTTCAAAAGGCAATTCCCCAGAAGGGAGACGTGGACGTTCCCTACCTTCAAGTGACGCCTACACCAGGCAATGCTGATTTTTCAGGGAAAGAAAATCTTACTTCTGAAACCCAAGCACGGATGTAGCATAATTCACAGTCACTGCTGTTGCTTGTATCATATCAAGACAAAATTGTAGACTATGGTCTTTTTATAATGCTTACCTAAAACTGTAATTTGTGATACTGCATATAGGAGACAGCTGTCTTTTATCCTCTCTGGATAAAATTTCTTATAGAAATGAAAAACGCAACTTCATACAGGGCCAAGTCCCTCATTTTAACATTGGTGGAAAATTCCGCCTACCGTCACGGCGACGGAAGACCGTCACTGTGGCTACCAAACGTCTACCATAATATGACCATAGCCGGAATTCCACTATAATCTATCAATTATCAAAAATTATGTTTGAGCTAGAACTGGAGTAATCTTATGTATAAAAGGAGATTGTAGGATTTTTGGCTAGCTTGGAGTATCATCGCCCATTAAGCCATCCTTAACCAACTTAGCGAGACCGCTTTCAGAAGTTTAGATGAGTATGGCATTAGGTATTTGTAGATTCTGAAGACTTTGTGCCCTGACCTGGCAAGGATTTGTGCAGAGTGGGAGTGAGCTACCCTTGTCAGTAATAGTTATTTTACATATGGATGTTTTTAGTTTCAGCAAGTTATAGACGTCGATATTATTCAGGTCATGAGTGTTGCATGTTAGTGAAGGATATAGGGTTCTTATCGCTTCCCAATTGATTAATGGTGAAAATTCCTGGAGTGACCTAGTCAGGCCAATGAACCAGGCGGTGATCTAGGTCAATATTTGGGTTGTCTCAGATAGAAGCCAAAAGTGAGGAACAAATTTTATTATGTAACACGGACTCTACCTCTAATATAGCCATTCAGAATATACTTTGAATGTAATGGGATAATTCTGTTCATAGAGAGAAATAAAATAAGGTTTCCTAGGGGAATAATAGCATTTTCAGTCTCCAGCCATAGTGTACGACATTCCTCCCTACTGATTAGCGAGTACTTTGTTTGAATAGGAAGAGTGTTTGGTACATTTTGAAGTTGGCTACATTTACACCTCCTAGGATCTTTAGAAGTCTTAGTTTCTTTAGAGTGATCCCGGGGTTTTTGTTTTGCCAAATAAATTTATTGATGACAGTGTCTATTTTTTTTAAAGAGTTATCAGAGAGTGTGAGTGATAGAACACTGTTCAAATAGGTTATTGTAGTAGTTATCATAATTTTCTCAGTTTCAACCCTTCCCTAACATGTCAGGACCTTGGAAGACCAACCCTTCTGTTAATTGTCTTGAAAGTTAATGCTTCGTTATGTCTGAGTGATCTACTAGATTATTGGAGAGCTCCAGGTCTAAGTATTTGATAGAGCATGGTTGCCAGATGAGGTCTCTGTCACCCAGTATTTCTCTGGAACCTAGACTCTTTAAAGAGATGACTTCTGATTTGTTCTTGTTGTGGGTACATTCTCATATTCTAGAAAATTCTGCAATAGACTTAATTAATTGTGGTATAGAATGGGTTTCTTCCTCAGTGACAATTAGGATATTGTCAACATATGCTGCCGTTTTACTTGGTAGGCTTTCAATTTGGTGCATGTAATAGTGTCAGTATGACTAATTTTGCACAAAAGGGGTTCAAGGATTAATAGGACAAGAAGGGGCATAATGGGCAGCCGTGTCTGGTGCCTTATTTAGGTGAAAAGGTAATTAGAAATAATACCACCTGCTTGTACCCTAGCACTGGGCTGTGAGCATAACACCATCACCATTCTAATAAAAGGGGTGCCAAGCACCCCTTCAAGGTAGATCCAGTGAACTTTATCAAACTCTTTATATTTGTCCAATGGTACGGTGACTGTGGGTGTACAGAAAGTTCAGGCTTTATCAATTACATAGCAAAGCAATCTGGTGTTGTTGCTGGAGGGGCAGTTTTTCAAAAAGCCCACCGGGGAGGGATGAGTTAGTTTAGGCATGTGACATTGGCCCAAACTTTTGCATACATTTTGCAATTAATGTTGATCAGGGATATTGGCCTGTAATTCTTAGTGAGGAGAGGATCCTTGCCTCCCTTAGAGATGACAGGTATTATAGCCTGCAAGGGAGTGCTACTCACAGCATCTGAATCAGCAAAATTAGTATATAGTTGGAGGAGGGGGTCGCCAAGACGTTTACGAAAAGTTTTATAAAATAGAGTTGAAAAACCATCTAATCCCGGGTGTTTGCTGACCTTAAGAGATTTAATGGTTCCAAAAGTTCCTGATTGGTGAAAGACAGTTGATTGCTTGTTTCTCCTTCTCACTAAGATAGGGGAGGGCCAATTTGTCTGGGAAGTTTTTGCAGTCCAGCTCCGTTGCCCTTGTGTTCGGGGAAAAGAAGTCCTCATAAAATTCTTTACAGATGTTCACAATCTTTGCAGGGTTCATATTTATGGGTTTGTTATTGTCTATGAGTGATGTGACACAGTTTTTTGCTGTTTATATTTTAGGTAAGTAGATAGCATCCTACTCACTTTGTTGGCTTTGCTCAAGCTCTTTTGTTTGTTATTTCAAATTCCTGCTTGCGTACTTAAGATTTGATTATGTTTGTACTTTTTAGTTGTGAGGGAAGTGAGGAAGGTATTGTCTTTGAAATCGATATGGAGATGCTTTAATGATTTATTCTCTTTTTCCAGTGTTTGCAATTTTGAATTTGTTTCGTTGTTTTTTTTTACCTAATTTGTATTAACGTACCCCTGACGTTGGCCTTATGTGATTTCCACCTGGTTAATGTGGAATATTCTGCTTCAGGATTATCATTCAGCCAATCTGCTTGGCACGTTCAATGGATGTTAGTGTTTCATCGTTTAGTCTCCCGAGGGAGGTTTAGGTTTAGTTTCAAAGCCTAGTAGAGAGATGCAGTGATCAGACACTAGTCTAGGCTTGACAGATGTTTGGTCAATGTTGTGGGTGTGGTGAACTGTAATCATAATATAATCGATACAGGAGTGTGATGAGTGGGGTCTGAGAAGTATGCATAGTCTTTTGATGTTGGGTGATTGAGCCTCCAAGTTTCCTTTCAATTTAGTTTCTCCGAGGCTTCTCATAAGCTTACGAGATGTAGTAAGATGATATCCACTTGTGAAGTCTGTGTAAATAGTAGGGTCACATGGAAGGTTAAAGTCACCCTCAAAAATTGGTAGTGACTCATTAGCGATGGCTAGAAGGTCTTGCACCAGTTTAGCTCAGAACATTTGGTCATCACTGTTAGAGGCACATACGTTAGCCACATAAAGTTCTACCCCATTTTTAGATTATTTGGATATAATCCGTCTTCCTTCAGTGTCTAAGATGAGCAAAAGCAGATTAATTTTTGAAGCGTGAGAGAATAAAGTCATGAGCCTGCTTTTGTTTATCAATTGCAGAGGAACTAGCAACCTCAGCAAAACCATTACAGTGAAGAGAAAGGGCCATGCCTTGGTTGAGTTTGCATTCCTGTAGATGAATAATATCACCATATAGTTTACAAGAATAATCTAAAATCTATTGCCTCATCACAAGATGATTTAAACTCCTAGTATTTAGTGAGATTACTTTTAGGGCTTCGGAGATATGTGTCATGTTATTGTAGTGTCATTGGTAATAATTTCATAATAATGTGGTCTACATGTGTGATTCCCCCAGTGGGTCAATTAAGATGAGGTAGGGCCACATCTTCAGTGCTAGCTAGTATAAGGATATAATTATATTTGTAGATGTGGTCGCATTGCTAGACCAGTCTGTGGCAAGAAAAGCTTCAGGTAACACATAAGTACGTAATGAGTCTGTAAAGATTAAATGATAAGAACAGCAAAGTATAAAAAATAATGATAACAAAAATCTCTGGGAAATCCCAATCAGTTCCTCAATCACTCCCCTCTCCCTCATCCCCCAGCCTCCAAACTGTAGTGAATAAGCGTGGTGAAAAGGGAATGTTGTAGCCCACACTGAGTGTAGTATGGGTCACAAATTGGACAGCTAACACATTTTATTATAATCTGACATTATCCAGCTGTAAAGAAGGTTCAGGTTTTCACCAGTAAAGGCGTGGCAGCACCCAAATCAGAGAGGATGCTTGTGGACCAGACCTGGCTGTTGGTCAGGAGCTGGTAATGACTAAAGCAACGTGTCAGGCTTGATCCTCTGGAAGATATCAGTCTATTTGTGACCTTAGAGGAACAATCATTTTTGTTCAGACAGGGTTTCTACAGGACCTGTACAGAGGAGCCCAACAACATAAGGCAAGGCTGTGAAGCATATATGTGTGTGCCTGAGACCATATCAACAGGTCAGAGAATTTGGGTTAAGAGGTCAGTAATAATGACAGGCAGTGTGAGGGGTCTGGGTAAAGATCAACAAACCTGTAGTGGTAAACTGTGGAGTGTAAAACATAGGAGTGTTAGTAGAAAATGTAGATTGGGGTGCGGTACCTAAAGTGAGGGAGTACCGCTAATGTATCTAAGCTATCTAAAACATCTTAATACATCCTAAATTATCTGAATACATCTTAACACATGTCGAACACCAGACAAGGTTAATCCATACTGTACCATAAAACCATACAGATATCATCGTTTCAGGGTTTTTGAGAAAGGCTTTTGCAAAGAGGTGTCCATTTTTACTTCTATTTTCAAGTCTCTGTGATCTATGAAGATATGTGTCGATCCCTCAACATTGATCCAGAATTTTGCTGGGCCAGCAAAGGAGAATAGGATGTTTTTATTACACAGTCTCTGGTGTAAGGCTAGGAAGCCCTTCCTAGTTTCAACATTGGATCTCAATAAGTCCTGGGAAATGTAGATTCCAGTACCGTTCCAGCCAACATGCTTGTTTTTTCTCATGTATTGAAAGATTTTTCCACATGTTGAAACCATAGTTGTTTTCAGACAATGGGTCTAGGTTTATTTGTGTGGTCTGACTCAAAATCAGGTACTCTGTGCACCCTCTCAATATCCAGATCTTTGAGAAAGTAGATGCCAGTTATTTTGGGGAGCCACAGTTCTAGGAAGTTAGAGCAGGAGCCAGCTGAATCTTCCATTCCCTCTGGTAAACCAAATACTTGAAGATTCCCCTCTTCTATTGCAATCCTCCAATTGTGACATTTGTATTTGTAGAGATAGTGATATAGATTTCAACAATGTGATATTTGTTTTCACGATAGTTTGGGAGTCTTGGAAGGGTATTGGCCCCGCTTTCAGCATCCCTGATTCTTATGTTAATCACTTTAATGTCATTTCTAATTGCCAGTATTTTATTCTGAATTAAGTCAGTGTTGTATTTGGTGAATCTGGCTGTTATTTATGTTCACAAGTATTTTTAGGATATTATCTATGGTTGTGTTGGTATGTGTCTTGCCTGTGATGAGAAGGACTGGATTGGAGAGGTCTGCTTTTGGCCTCTTGTATTTGATTTGGTCCTTTTGTCAGCCATTGTCCTCCGAGCTTGAGCGCAAGGTTGTGAAATTTGGGCTGAGTTGCAAAAAGGATAAGGCAAATTCTATTCCAAGTAGTAAACTCACATACTATGGATAATGACATACACAGACAGACCGGGCTCCTGTTATCCTCTCTGACCGTCAACAACTGGTGTTAGTGCATCTGTCCTTACTTGGTCTTTTATTATTAATTTATAAGAGGACGCATTAGAGGTTTGGTGGATATTTTGACTGCGCTTAGTGATTCCACCATAAATCTCAAATATATTGTAATTTCACCAACAACATCAATAAACAACATCAAATAACTTTGGAGTCAGAAATCTTCATGCACCATGACCCATTTGGTCATGAATAACCACAACTAGTGCATTGATTACTAGGTGTTAGACCTGACAGTCTTAGGTTGTCACCCCTAACTTTTTGCCTGACTCCCTCCACTTTTTGGACACTGTTTGTGCTGGTTTTAGGGGACTCTCTGCACTTTACCACTGCTAACCAGTGCTAAAGTGCATATGCTCTCTCCCTTAAACATGATGACATTGGATCATACCCAATTAGCTTATTTAATTTACGTATAAGTAAAGTGTACTATATGTGCACAGGGCCTGTAGATTAAATGCTACTAGTGGGCCTGCAGCACTGCTTGTGCCACCCACTTAAGTAGCCCCTTAACCATGTCCCAGGCCTGCCATTGCAAGGCCTGTGTGTGTAGTTTCACTGCCAATTCGACTTGGCATTTCAAAGTACTGGCCATGCCTAAAATTCACCTTTTTCTACATATAAGTCACCCCTATAGTCGGCCCTAAGTAATCCATAGGGCAGGGTGCTGTGTAGACAAACAGCAGGACATGTACCTGTGAAGTTTACATGTCCTGGTAATGTAAAACTCCTAAATTCGTTTTGCACTGCTGTGAGGTCTGCTCCTTGCATAGGCTAACATTAGGGCTACTCTTATACTGTTTGATTATGTAGGCCAGAATGGTAATAGAAAATCCTGCTGACTGGTGAAGTTGGATTTAATATTACTGTTTTAGAAATGCCACTTTCAGAAAGTGAGCATTTCTCTGCACTTAAATCCTTCTGTGCCTTACAATCCATGTCTGACTAGGTTCAGTTGACAGCTCCTCTGTGCATTCACTCAGACAAACCCCAAACACAGGATGCTCAGCCATACCTGCATACATCTGCATATTGAATGGGTCTTCCTGGGCTGGGAGGGTGGAGGGCCTGCCACTTACATATGAAAGGACAGTTGCCTTCCCTCACACAAAGCACTGCCACAGCCCCTACTGGGACCCTGGCAGACAGGATTAAACTGAAAGGGGACCTTGTGCACTTCTAAGCCACTCTTTGAAGTCTCCCCCACTTCAAAGGCACATTTGGGTATTTAAACAGGGCCTCTTCCCCTACCAACTCAGACACTTCCTGGAGAAGAAACCATGAACCAGAACCTGTAACCTGCCAAGAAAAACTGCCTGGCTGCCCAAAGAACTCACCTTACTGCTTTCTGAGAAGGACTGCTGCCTTGCTGTTGCCCTGCTGCGTTGCTGCTCTCTTGCTGTGCTGAGAAATGCTCTCCAAGGGCTTGGATAGAGCTTGCCTCCTGTTCCCTGAAGTCTCAGGACCAAAAAGACTTCATTCCTGCAAGAAGAACTGCCTGTGTGGTGGAAATCGATGCACAGCCAGCAGAAAAAGATGCACAGCCTGCATTGCGGTGAACAATTCACCGCACGCCGAAGTGGAACAATGCAGCCCGAGTTTGCAAGGAGAAGATCGATGCAGGGCCAGTGAAGTGAAGGGAAATTCGACGCAAAGCCATCCCTGCGTGGAAAATAAACTACGCATCGCCATGTGTGGCCCGAGAAATCAACGCACACCTCCCGGTTTTCCACACATCTCCTCCTCTGCAGTTCCTTCCAGAGATTTTTAATGCAAACCAGGTACTTTGTGCTTGCAAGACACATTTGTTGCTTTTAAGAGACTAAAGACACTTTAGATCATTTTTACAGTGATATTTTCTCATATACTAATGCATCTTAATCGTTTTGACCTGCATTTATCTAGATAAATATTATACATTGTTATAAACACTGTGTGGTGTATTTTTGTGGAGTTCTACTGTGTTATTGCATGATTTATTACACAAATACTTTACACATTGCCTTCTAAGTTAAGCCTGACTGCTCAGTGCCAAGCCACCAGAGGGTGGGCACAGGATGATTTGGATTGTGTGTGACTTACCCTGACTAGAATGAGGGTCCATGCTTGGACAGAGGGTAACCTGACTGCCAACCAAAGACCCCATTTCTAACACTTTGAGAATTTGTGATTTGAGAATCACAGTGCAACTCAAAAGCAAGAACAATTGCGTAATGGAAATAGCATACATCTAGGTTCAGCAGGTGAACAACTTCAATCCTTTGTTAATGGCAATTTGATAGCTTCTCTGGGTTTTCATAACTAACATTCTTATTAGAATGGAATGTTTGGACTTTATGCAAAACAATTTAGTCAAAGACAATTTGGAAAACATCTAGTGATGGCTCTATAAATTAGCGGATGGTACCTAGAAACAAATAGCATCTCCTACAACAAGAACAATAGCATTTTGTTATACCTCTCCTCCTATGGATCAGCAAGCTGCAATTATCTTCGTCAGTTGGACATCAGTTTGGTCAGCATCAGCAATGGACCATGAAAGGAAATGGTTCAGAAACAGGGACTCTAGGCTATCCGGCTATCGAAACCATTAAGAAGCAATATCTAACGGATAAGCACTCAGTATTAAAGTTTGGCAATAAGATTAAAGATAGGAATAAATCGTTAGGAGCTGTTCAGCTCCTCAAACAGAATAGAGTAAGCCTCCACAGAGGAAATCAAAGTAGGAAAAGGCGCACTTCTCTCTGTGCAGTCAAGCTAAATCAAAATCACCTAAAGAACTTCCCACATTGTCATTGGTCAGGAAATTGTGGGGGTGATTCTAACATTGGCGGGCGGCGGAGGCCGCCCGCCAATGTTCCCCCGTCAAAATACCGCTCCGCGGTCACAAGACCGCTGAGGGTATTTTGAGATTTGCCCTGGGCTGGCGGGCGGCCGCCAAAAGGCCGCCCGCCAGCCCAGGGCAAATCTACCTTCCCACGAGGACGCCGGCTCCGAATGGAGCCGGCGTAGTGGGAAGGTGCGACGGGTGCAGTTGCACCCGTCGCGTATTTCAGTGTCTGCTTTGCAGACACTGAAATACTTTGTGGGGCCCTCTTACGGGGGGGCACTGCAGGGGCCCCCAGGGGCCCGCGGCACCCCCTACCGCCATCCTGTTCCTGGCGGGAGACCCACCAGGAACAGGATGGCGGTAGGGGGTGTCAGAATCCCCATGGCGGCGGAGCGCGCTCCGCCGCCATGGAGGATTCTGTAGGGCAGTGGTAAACCGGCGGGAGACCACCGGTTTACCCTTTCTGGCCGCGGCTGAACCGCCACGGTCAGAATGCCCTTGGGAGCACCGCCAGCCTGTTGGCGGTAATCCCGTGGTCAGTGACCCTGGCGGTCAGAATGACACCCTGTATGTTTACAATTACTCCAATAGAAAAAAAGCTCAAATCTAAGATATAACTAAAACTGTCTTTCACATGTAGATGATTGGCTCCTATACTCCTGTTCCCACAGTCAGGCTCGTCAGGTAACATTATTGTATCTATCCATACTCCAGTCAGTGCATCCATTGTTAGCTCCTGGGAACACCGCTGTCTCACACATTAAACTACACAATGTAGCAATTACTAATCCAAGATTTTCTAGCAGGTAGTTCTCATGAGAAAGTTGAAGACATCTGCCAATGTTTGGTCAACGCAGCAAAAATAATACATTAATTGATTTCTCTAGACATAAATTCTCACAATTTTATTAAACAGTCCAGCTTAATGTGAGGCTGTGCAGAACTAGGCCCACACCTCACAAACTTGAGGCCTATAATTAATAAAGCAAATACATAATGCAAAATCATTAATATAACACATTACTACAATAACCTAAACATGGTCACTTCAATTAGCATTAATATGCATTTATTATTGACACTTCGTACTTTAATGACGGTCACTCAAGTGGGCACATTTTCTATGTCGCACATTTTTCTATGCAGATTCATAATCCAAAATACATGGAAATCATTAGTGATAAATTCAGCGTTCACACTGGTGCTGAGCAAAGGTATTCCACCGTATGCACTGGCCACTGTAGTGGGAGCCCAGCAAAGTGCGTGGGCTCACTAGGTGGCCAGGAATCTCAAAAAAGTGTGTGAAGGCAAGCTGTCAGATTCTTGTGCTCCCTCAGAATAGTAGAGCACACAGTGGTGACATATGTTTCATTAGTCTGAGTGCACCCTACAGTTCTGAAGTGCCCTACAGGTTTTGGGGTGTATGTAACATTGCCCTACTCCCTTTGCTATAAATGAGAACAATAGACAACACAACCAGGCAGAAAACAAGGAATTTGTTAGGTACATGGCACAGTAGGGGTTCACAGGTGGGTATTGCAAGACTTCTTTCAGTTCGCTGGCAGCCAGCAGGATGTGCGAGGAAAGAGCCTTTTATTTGTATTCCCATGAAAGTGGACGAGCAGAGTAGCGCAGCAGCACCATCTTAGATGAGGCAAGGCAGAAGCTCAAGATACACACTTTAAAAATATCTCACATCAAAAAACCCTTATCATTGCCTGCATAAAGTGACTGGTATGGTCTCAATGATGATAGTATTGATGAGATGAAGTGAAGTGCACAAATCAATTAATTGGAGCATCACAGTTATGCACAATAATATCGGTCTCTAGTATTCCCTTATTACCCACCAACAGTAGTGTGCATATTTGCTCATGTCACATAGCAAAAACTGAATTGGATCACCTGATAGCGATATGGGTTGGGAGACATTACAAGTCTGTGTCTGTCAGGAATGGTGAAACTCGTCAGACCTGTGAGCCTGTTTGTAGTGTCTTTTCTAGCCTTGTTCCAGTGGTCTGCCACATGGGTTTTACACAGGCCATCTACCACCCCATCTTCCCAACTGGGGCATGTCTTCTGTGGCCTTGTGGCTGCAGCCAGGTGAAACGCAGTCAGGGGAGCACACGGCAGGCCACTTACTGCTTGTGTGGTGTCCTCGTTTGCTCCAGGTGCCTTGTAGCTATGTCGATGAGGGTGGTTTGAGTTTGAGAGCAGGCTGGGGAGTTGTGTGTTTGTGCAGCTGCACACGAGATGAGTATTACACAGGTCATCTGCTGCCTGTGGTGCCATTTTCTCTACGGCGGTGTATGGTTGGGTCTAGTTCGCTTTCCATTGCATCAAAAGACATAGGCCCTCATTACAACCCTGGCGGTAAATCCCGCTTACCGCTGTGCTGAAGGCCACCAACATACTGTGGCGGAAATCTGCTACAGGTATTACGACCCACATCTCATAATCTGCCCCAATACAGACACCCACACAAGTCCGCCACACCAAAGGTCAGTGATAAACTGGCGATAGCAAAACCCACACCGTCACGCCAACAAGAATACACCCACACCATAATGACCCACTAATCAACGCAGCGGTCTTTCAACCACGGTAATCCATTGGCGGTACACACCGCTGCGCTCAAAATACACGCATACTTACAAAACACAACCACATTGGACAATTCAAAATACACACACCTGATACACATACACACACCACACCCACACACTCACAACACTATAAAACACACACCCACATTAGACACAACCCCTTCCAACAACATTTTTGTGAAGGAGCACAGAGAGAGAATAGCAAACACTACACCAGCATCCGTAAGTACACAACACCATCACTCATACAACATCCACGCACCTCAAACAACACACACCAACACAACACATCACACAGTACAGCAAACCTCACCTCACACATTACCCATACCACATCATGGCACCTCAAAGACACCCCAGGTTTTCTGAGGAGGAGCTCAGCGTCATGGTGGAGGAAATCATCCGGGTAGAGCCACAGCTTTTCGGATCAAAGATGCAGCACACCTCCGTTGCTAAGAAGATGGAACTATTGCGGAGAATCATCGACAGGGTCAACACAGTGGGACAGCATCCAAGAACACGGGATGACATCAGGAGGAGGTGGAAAGACCTACGGGGAAGGTGCGTTCCGAGTTTCAAGACACCAGATTGCTCTACAGAGGACTGGCGGTGGATCCCCACCTCCTCCCCCACAACTAACAACATGGGAGGAGCAAGTCTTGGTGATCATGCATCCTGAGGGCCTGGCAGAAGTAGCAGGAGGACTGGACTCGGTAAGTCATATCTTAACTACCATATACCCCAACCCCACCTGCATTCCATCACATTCCCCCACCCTCACACCCATTACTCCAACACCTCACATATGCCCCACTATCACAACCCACCCATCCCAATACCAAGCCCTGCATGCAACACCAAAGCATGGACACCCATTACCAAAGCATGTCCAGTACAGCTACCCACACAGACCCCAAAACACTAATCACACAATGTCAAACACAACAATGGAAGTACAGGAGTTGAGGGTAACTCACCCAATGCACAAGATGGCACACACAGATGCAATAACTATGCATTTACACCCCAACAGGACCCACACCCAACGTCACCGGACAGGAGGTGCCAGATATAACCAGTCCCCCCACAGAAGAGGCCTACAGTGACGACAGCAGCTCTGCACGCCAGTATCTGGATGACCAGCCCGGCCCATCGGGGACCTCTGGACAGTTGGTTCACCTGCCACAGTCACAAATCACCACAGAGCTTCCCCCCTCAGGAGATACCACCACTAGACCCACCCAATGGGCCCATCCCTCTGTCTCCAGGACACATCAATCAGCAGTGTGTCCACCACTACACGGACCCCAGGCAAACCCACCAACCCGAGACAATCTGGGACCTGGGGTCAGTGGCAGTGGGCACACAGTTCAGGGGACAGACGCAAAGGATAACGGGTAAACTGGGAGGACTGCTGTGCGACAGGGGAAGGACAGGCCCAGGGAACCCACTCTACACAAGTCACTTTCCAACATCATGGGAGCATACCATCATTCCCAGGAGACCATGGGCACGGTACTGGCCAAGTTTCAGGAAAACCAGCGGCTGCAGGAGGAACACTTCCTGGGGATCAGGGAGGACTTGAAGTCCATCAACACCACCCTGGTCTCCATTGCAGGGGTGTGGCAGACCTGGCCAACACCATGAGGGACACAGTGGCACAAATGGGCCTGACACTAGCCTGAACGATGAACAGCCCTCCACCTCCACCGGAGCTAGTGGACAGGAGGTCCCTCCAAGGGACCAACAGGCCACCAGCATCCCATCCCCTGCAGAAGGAGAATCACCCCGCAAACTGTCCCTGAGATCCAGGAACAAAACATAAAACATTGCGAAGACCTCTGCCAGGAAATAAGACTCTCCTGATTTTCACCCTTTTGTCCCACTTTGTCACCCTGACAACTTTGAACTGCCATCACTCCACTTCCTATGCCCCCTTGGAAAATGCACCTGTGAGACCAAGAGACTAAAATCTACCATGGACATTCCTCCACTATCACCCCAGCCCATTGGACATCCCCCTCCACTTATTAGCACAGAAATAAACACCCTTGAATCACAAATCAACCTGGAGTCAGTCTGTACTTTCACAAATGTGTAATTGCAACCTCTCAGAAATATAGCAATGTCAATGTTCCTGTTACACAGTTGTTGGGCAGCAGTAAACATAGCCGAGGGCACAAAGTGAGGCCCAGATCTGTGAAATGGAAAGGCAAAGTGACATGTCAGGGTCCATACACAGAGGTAAAAAGGCAGATTCATGCAATGTCCTACAGTAATATGATATGTGAGAAGCAGTGCCAGTCTCCTACCTGTGTCTCACTGGAAGTATTGCATGATGATGTTGTTTTGGTTGTCTATATCCTCTACTGCTGCCTCCTCTTCTTCACTGTCCACAGCATCAGGCCCATCCTCCTGCAGAAAAGGCACCTGGCATTGCAAAGGCAGGTTGTGTAACATACAGCATGCCACGATTATCTGGCACACCTTCTATGGTGAGTAGTACAGGGAGCCACCTGTCAGATGGAGGCACCGGAATCTGGACTTCAGAAGGCCGAAGGTGCACTCTATTATCCTCCTAGTTCGCCCATGTGCCTCATTGTAGCGTTCCTCTGCCCTTTTCCGAGGATTCCGCACTGGGGTCAGTAGCCATGACAGTTTGGGGTAAGCAGAGTCACCTGCAAAATTCGAGGGACAACTGTTAGACATCCTCCAACCCTTAGGGACTCTCCCATACCCAGACACCTATGTCAACTGTACTGGGAACTTGGGCTCACCTATTAGCCACACCCAGTTGCTCTGGAGTTGGCCCATCACATAAAGGATGCGGCTATTCCTCAAAATGTAAGTGTCATGCACTGAGCCAGGATACTCGGCATTCACATGGGAGATGTACTGGTCTGGCAAACACACTATCTGCACATTCATTGAATGATAGCTTTTGCAGTTTCTGTACACCTGTTCATTCCTGCGGGAGGGGGGGGAAATGCCACATGTGTACCATCAATGGCACCAATTATGTTGGGGATATGTCCCAGGGCCTAGAAGTACCTTTCACTGTGGGCAAATCCTCCACCTGAGGGAACACGATGTAGCTGTGCATGTTTTTCAGCAGGGCAGAAAACACTCTGGACAACATGTTAGAGAACATGGGCTGTGACATCCCTGATGCCATGTCCACTGTTGTTTGAAAGGACCCACTGGCCAGGAAATGTACAGAAGTACTGACAGGACCTGCACTAGAGGGGGTATTCCTGTGGGATGGTGGATAGATGACATCAGGTCTGGCTCCAACTGGGCACACAGTTCCTGGATTGTGGCACAATCAAGTCTGTATGTGATAATGATGTGTCTGTCTTCCATTGTCGACAGGTCCACCAAGGGCCTGTACACCGGAGGATGCCGCCATCTCATCACCTGCCCGAGCGGGCATGCCCTATGGAGGAGAAGGGTGAGCAGAGGGTCATACACCACATATGTTTTACAAGGCTATTTACACAATCTTGATATAATCGGTCTGTGCTTTGTCTGTTCCTATTTCTGCACAAAAGTGCTGTGACACAGTTAATTGGCTTACCATGTGGCCCCCTGAAAGAGGGGCTGTCTGACCTGTAAGGAGGGACAAGGGGAAATGAGGTAACTGCGCTGGCGTTGTGCAGCATCGCCGTAGGCGGTCGAAGTCTGCAGCGCAATTCAGCATTGGTTATCATTGGGCCCTATGGGTTCCAGGATTCAATGACGATGTACGCCGGCGGTGACAGTACACACTGCCGCAGACGTCACCGCCATTTTCTTTCTGTTCACTCACTTGATACCTGACCTTCAAGAGGAGAGGACCTACACTGCAAGTGCTGCTGTGACCTGAGTCTGGAAGCAACAATTGCTACAGTGTCTGGGGAAACGGCCCCTGCCTTCACTGCGGAGGAGTTGGACAAACTGGTGGGTGGGGTCCTCCCCCAGACTCTATGGTCTTCTAGACAAACAGGTGAGTAAACTGTGTGCATGGTGGATGGCACATGAAGGTATGGAGTGTCATGGATGGAAGAGACGAGGGCACAGGCCAGCAAGTGAGGATGGTGAGTGTATGTTTTTCTGGGCCAGGGTGGGAGGTTTGTGGGCAATGAGTGAGAAGAACCGGACGGGGGAGTAACATCCATTCTTTCTTCAGTATTCCTCTAGGTCACCGCCCACCAGAAGAAGGGTATTTGGCGTGCCATCGCCAAGGAAGTGCGGACCCTGGGGGTCTACCATAGACGGAGCACCCACTGCTGCAAAAGATGGGAAGACCTGCGCCGCTGGACCAAGAAGACGGCGGAGACCCAGCTGGGGATGGCTTCCCAACGTGGAAAGGGTGCCCGTCGCACCATGACACCCCTGATGTACCAGATCCTGGCGGTGGCATATACTGAGTTGGATGGGCACTTGAGGGCATCGCAGCAGCCACAAGGGGGTGAGTACAGTCTCATTCAGCTGACTCTCTGCGCTTTATGAGGTGTCTGGGTGGGGGAAGGGGGCTGTGGCTTCCCCTAGGCCAGGGTAGACGCACCAAGGTAGATCCATTGTTTTGCAGGCTCAGTGCCACTCCAACCCCAAAGGTGGTGGTTGCCCTCTACACCTAGTCAGGCTCCTGTGGGTTCCAGCTGTGCATGAAATGGGCCTAGGCAGAGTCCCCCATGGGCATGTGCTTTTCCCCTGCACTGTTAGTGCATGCGCTAGTGCATAGGGCTGCTCCCTGTGTGTTGTGTCCGCCAACAGTAATGGTGTTGCAGGCAGTGACCATGTGTCTATTCTGTCTTTCCCCCCCTTTTTGTTTTGTCACCCTGTCCTTTTGTGCATTAGCATCATCTGGCGGAGGAGCATTGGCATCGGATCAGGAGGGAGCTGCAACCCACATGGCCCAGGAGGGTGACTTTATGGAGTCTGAAGGCACCAGTGGGACGGAGGGTGAGGGGAGCTCCACGACAGGGACAGGAGCAGACACCAGCGACAGCGACTCCTCCTCTGATGGGAGCTCCCTTGCAGTGGCGGGCACCTCTGTGCCCACCGCAACAACAGGTACAGCCGCCACCCCCTACCAGCACGGCCTTCCCAGCAGCCCCTCATTGAGTTTCCCATGCCCGCTCACACAGGAGGGTGGGCATCTCCTTCGCTCCAGACACCTCAGGCCCTGCCCCAGTCAGTCCTGCTGGCCTCAGTGAGGAGGCTATTGACCTCCTGAAATCCCTCACTGTTGGGCAATCAACCATTTTGAATGTCATCCACGGTGTCGAGAGGCATTTGCAGCAAACAAATGCATACCTGGAGGGCATTCATTCTGGCGTGGCGGCCCAACAGAGAGCATTTCAGGCTCTGGCCTCAGCACTAATGGCAGCCAATGTCCCTGTGTCCAGCCTCCCCCCTCCAACTTCGACTACCCAGACCCAATCCCCTGTACCTCAGCCTATCCCAAGCACACGATGAGACCAGCATGCACACTCATCAACACACAAGAGTGGACATGTCAAACATAAGCACCACACATCCCACAGGCACTCACACAAGCACCATCCCCATGCAGACACACCAACATCCACTGCCGCCACTGTGTCCCCCTCCTCCACGTCCTGCTCCTCCCTCCCTGTCTCATCTCCACTCACACCTGCATGAACTACATCATCAGCCACTACCTCCATCACCAGCACGCTCATCACCACATACCGCTCATGTGCACTCACCACCCCCACTACCATGCACACGTCCCCTGTGTCCTCTCCCAGTGTGTCTGTGAGCCCTCCTCCCAAACTACACAAACGCAGGCACACACCCACCCATCAGCCATCCACCTCACAACAGCCTCCGGCCTATGCACCTTCACCCAAGTTCAGCAGACCTGCACCTCCTACAACCTCTGCCTCTTCCTCCACTCCCAAACCCCCTCCATCTTCCCATCCCACTTTCTCTAAAAAGCTTTTCCTGGCTAACATTGACCTCTTCCCTACACCTTCCCCTAGGGCCAGGATGTCCAGGTCCCAGCCAAGCTCCTCAGCCACCGAATCCTCCAGCACTGTGGTCTCAGCAAGTCCTGTCACATCGTGGGTGGCAGCCATCAGGGCTGCCAGTGTGCCACCTAGCGAGGCCAAGGATAAGCCCATTCCGCCACCTGCCAAGGTGAAGAAGCTGCCCACATGCCATAGGGAAAAACCACCCTAACCGCCCAGCAAGGCCTCCTCCAAGCCAAAAGGGGACAGTGTCAAGGGACCAGCAGAGACATCCACGGTGGGGAAGGGACACGAGGCTAAAGGGATGTCAGCACAGGGCACGCAGTCTCCGGCTGAGGGACTGGAGTCACCCCTTCTGGCAAACAGAACAGCAACCTGTACGGCAGTGGACACTGCTACCTGCACGTCTGCTGCCTCAGCAACACTCTCCAGCATCATCTCCAGTGGACAGCCATCCTAGGCTGCAGGAGACGTCCTGCTGTCTCCCTCCACAGGTGCTGACACATGCACCACCGGCAGCATCTCCGCCACGGACACCGCCGTAACCACCGTCACCAGCCCTGCGACGTGCTCAGACAGTGCCACCACAGCCGACATGGCAAACATTCCCAGTGGACTGCCATCCGAGGCTGCAGGAGATGTCCTGGACCCTGCACAGCGTACATGAGGCACCACACACAGCACTGTTAGTACCAGCAGGGGCCAGGCAAAGTCGCAGCAGGGTGAAGTGTGTCTCTGACTCCATGGAGTATCATGCTACCTGTTCCCAGGCAATCACATGGCACACACACCCAGGTGAGGGAATGGGACATGCCACACCGCATGTGCAGCACTCTGGGCACCAAGCCCCCTCCAGAACCAGTGGAGAAAATCATCCTTTACCCCAGTCCTTGGCAGGATGAAGCACTCTGGGCACCAAGCCCCCTCCAGAACCAGTAGAGACATTCATCCACTACCCCAGTCCTTGGCAGGATGAAGCACTCTGGGCACCAAACTCCCTCCAGAACCAGTGGAGAAAAGCATCCACTAACACAGTCCTTGGCAGGATGAAGCACCCTGGGCACCAATCCCCCTCCAGAACCAGTGGAGACAATCATCCACTATCTCAGTCCTTGGCAGGATGAAGCACTCTGGGCACCAAGCCCCCTCCAGAACCGGTGGAGACAATCATCCACTATCCCAGTCCTTGGCAAGATGAAGCACTCTGGGCACCAAGCCCCCTCCAGAACCGGTGGAGAAAAGCATCCACTACCCCAGTCCTTGGCAGTATGAAGCACTCTGGGCACAAAGCCCCCTCCAGAACCAGTGGAGAAAAGCATCCACTACCTCAGTCCTTGGCAGGATGAAGCACTCTGGGCACCAAGCCCCCTCCAAAACCAGTGGAGAAAAGCATCCACTACCCCAGTCCTTGGCAGGATGAAGCACTCTTGACACCAAGCCCCTTCCAGAACCAGTAGAGACAATCTTCCACTACCCCAGTCCTTGGCAGGATGATGCACTCTGGGCACCAAGCCCCCTCCAGAACCCGTGAAGAAAAGCATCCACTACCCCAGTCCTTGGCAGGATGAAGCACTCTGGGCACCAAGCCCCCTCCAGAACCAGTGGAGACAATCATCCACTACCCTAGTCCTTGGCAGGATGAAGCACTCTGGGCGCCAAGCCCCCTCCAGAACCAATGGAACATGTCACCAACTTGAGAGACTGTGGCTTTGCACTCCCCAGGACCAATCAGTGGGAAAACCACCCACTTGAGAGACTTGAGAGACTGTGGCTTTGCACTCCCCAGGACCAAGCAGTGGGCAAACCACCCACTTGAGAGACTTGAGAAACTGTGGCTTTGCACTCCCCAGGATCAATCAGTGGGCAAACCACCCACTTGAGAGACTTGAGAGACTGTGGCTTTGCACTCCCCAGGACCAAGCAGTGGGCAAACCACCCACTTGAGAGACTGTGGATTTGCACTCCCAATGACCAAGCAGTGGGCAAACCACCCACTTGAGAGACTTGAGAGATTGTAGCTTTGCACTCCCCAGGACCAATCAGTGGGCATGGAGCCCCCTCGTGGAGCTGTGGCATCGTCCCTTCGTCCGGCTGAGGTGCCCCCTCCCCCGAGGTGCCTGTTTCTTTTTGCTACCTGATGCCCCAGCAGTGTTCTATCCATTTTGAGTCAGGTATCATGTGTGGGCTTCACCCATGCATTTTGGGACCACTGAAAAATGATTGGAACACTAACCAGACTTGTGTAGTTGCTGTACGTATTTGTATATACTGATGATTTCCAGTTATCTTGGCCTATCTGAATTTTTTATGATTACACTTGTTACAATAATTTCATTTTGTCCTTGCGTTCTTCCAGGGGTTGAAGGGGTGTAAATCTATTGTTGATGCATCTATTTGTGTGTATGTTGTTATGGGTGAGGGTGGGGGTGGGGGTGTTGCCTGTGTGTGTGTGTCACTCTCTCTTTCCTCCCCCCTCCCCTGTGTGCTAGGTGCAGTACTCACCGTGGTCATCGCCGGCGTCTTTGCTGCTCCTGGTAGAAGAGGAAGTAAACCAACATGGGCAGGTGGCTCCGTGGCGTCCTGGTTCCTCGTTGGGTGACGAGAGGTGAGTGGTTTCCATTCCAAGCACTGTTTCCGACGTGCTTTTGATGGCGTTCGTACCGCCCCGGAAAAGGTGGCGGATAGGCCTGTTGTAAGGTGGTGGGCGGTACATTGTGTTCCACCTGGCTGTTGCCGCCATGGTGTTTGTTTCTACCGCCATGGTGGTCAGAGTGTTAAAGTGTCTGTCTGTGTTGGCCGTTTCCGCCATGGTCGTGATTCAATTTTTTTAACCGTCAGCCTGTTGGCGGTATTACCACCGCTTTAACACCGACCGCCAGGGTTGTAATGAGGGCCATAATCTCTGTATCCAATATGAGTGTTCGAGGTTCCCTTTGGGAGCTAATTACCATTAATCTGACTCATACAACTAGTGTTATACGCCATTTAAACATGTAGATGGAACACACAGCTCAGAGCCTAGGAGCGATGCCCCCATCTTCCACTTTGTCCAAGCCATGCCCCCTTGAGGGAAGATTGCTAACTGGAGCAATTAACTACAAAAGGACAGCACGGTAATCACTTGTTACTCCTTGGATTTGGTAACCGGAAGGTCCATCAGTCACAGATGAATCTAAACTAATAATTGAGATCAGTATAGCAAAGAAGAAGAGGAGTGTTTTCTATCTTCAACTAGCAGTCAGTGAAAAAATTGACATAGCTGCTACTGAAATTAAAGTCCTGCTCCTAAAAACAGAAAGCTATTTAAAATACCAAGTTTTTATCAGTCTGTTCTTGGAACATCAGTAGTGTCCAAAAAACAAACACACAACCTTGTCCTTTTAATATTTGTAATGAACTACGAGATTATTTGTCTCCAAAAGCAGTAGCGGCTCAAGGGTTGCTGAAGGAGAGGTGTGGTGCGCGGTAAGGGGCTTGTGGGATTGTGAGGGAGGGAATAAACGTTTATTTGATTAAATTAAAAAAATAAAAGACTTACCTTTCCTCGCCGCCGCACTGCTCCTCGCTGGATGCTGCAGACAGGCTCAAATGCCTGCCCTGCGCCAATCCCGACGCTGCTCAGCACAGCATCAGGATTGGCTGGGAGCGCCCAGCCAGGGCAGTCCCAGGCAGACTGGGAGCCTATGCAGGCTCTCTCAAGCCCAGCAACTGTGTTGCCGGGCTTGAGAGAGCTTACTACGCATGTGCTGAGCACTCCCCCTCGCTGCTCTTTACTCCCGTGGCCTCAACCCCATTACCAGAAAATGATCAAAAACAAAGTTTATGATCTTTTCCTGGTAAAGGTTTGTCAGCTGCTGCAGCTGTTAGGGGAATGGGGGGGCGACACTCCTCCACCCAAACAGAAGAGCCGCCACTGTCCAAAAGACTTGGAGACATTTTCTTTGATGCGATACAGCGAAGTTTCAAACTCAACATAAAAAGGAAGACTGGGCAACCCATCCAGGAGCCTCTCATTATCCTTAAAAAATCTTCAGTATAATATTGCACGAGTTGAAATGCAAATTTTATGCTTTCAGTAAAATAAGACTTCGGTGGCACAATAGGAGAAGCACCAAAGTCTATGCTAATTTGGAACATTTATGTAAACCCATTTACTACGTCAAAGAGCATTCTGTCACTTTAAGGTTTTATGCAGAAAAAGGATATTCAAGGTATAAAACTGATTACTTCCCTTCACGCACTGGGCTTTCGAATATTAAACGGTCATTTTGAAGGACATCATCCTCTTTCTACTACACACTTTTCTCCATATAGAACACCAGTGCTTTACTATACGTTGTACTTGAGGAAAAAGTTAAAACAATAGTGTAATTTAAAATTGCATGTAGAACTCGTTTGCTTCAACAACCGAAAACAGAGTTTGGATAGTTTGCTGAGGTTTCCCCTTTCCAGAGAGTAAAATGGACTTCAGAGAATATGCACAGTTTAGGAGAATATTTTTAAAAATTAGCCTTTAAATGGGTTTGCTAAGTGACAGGAGCAAATAAGACCCAGTGGAAAATAAGATGTTTTAGTGAAGTAAAAGTATATGAAGAAGTTCCTTAATCAGGAACTCACAAAAGCCAGAACTAAAACGCTCAATTTTGCTAGAAAGGAAGAAACTAAAGTGACCAGGATCATGCACAGGAAACAAATTTGAGATGAAAAACATAAATATTGGGAAGCAAGATGGGTACAAGTGTTTTACGTTTGTCAATCTAAAGATCAATTCAATTTCTGTTTGCATGTAAATTCAGTAATCTCTGGAGACAAAAGAATAGATGTTAAAAACGTCCCTCTGCACGAATGGCTAACTTGCATGAAGAGCCTATATGTGACAGATGAACTCTCACGTTTTGTTTCTCCGGAATGCAGTAATAATAATCACAAGATTACAATCACTGAACCCGAATGTAGGAAATTACAATCTTTTGCTGGCGTACCCCTATATTTTTGCCTTAGTTGCTTTGGCTAGCTGTTAAACTCTATGCACTTTACCCCTGCTTAAAGAGCCTATGCTCCTCCTTTCAGCATGATGAAATTGGGAACCTACTAATTGACATATTTAATTTACATGTAAGTCTTAGTATATGGTAAAAAGTGTACCTGGGGTGACAAATGTCCCTAGTGGGCAGCAGCACCCATTGTGCCATCCACCACAGCTACAGTGCAAAACATGGTTTCTGGCCTACCATTGTAGCCTGAATAAAACAGCTTTTAAACTGCGATTCAGCCTCTCAAGATAAATCATTTTGACTGGTCAAAACACTACTTTTACATATTAATAAGTCACCAATAGGTAAGCCTTATTGCCCATAAGGCAGGCTGCATGGTATTTAAAAGTTAAACATGTAGAAATGTAATGTTAAATGCCGCTACATTGAAAATGCCACAAAGCTATTTTCCCTGCGCCAAGGCTTGCCGTTCCATAGGGAAAAAAAGGAATACTATATTACATTTAATAATGCTAATTTTGTTAAGGGCATGGTTAGGGAACTTTTTCAATAGTTATTAAAAATTCTATTCAATGGTAAAAATAGATTTTTTGATAATTATTAAGGTAAAGGCCCATTTTCATGAGTACCAACTCTCACTCTGCAGCTAGATAGCCACTTGATGAAGTATGGAAACTGATGGTCTAGAGCAGAGACAAAGACTTGGGCGTGGGGTGGTATTTCTTTTCCGCTCAATATGGTCATTTGGGTTGTCCCCAGAACTTGATTAACTTTAAAGAAGGCCTATCCCATCATAAGCAAATGTTAGCTGACACCTGAGCAGGGCCCTTTTTTGTTCCTTTTACCATGTATCATCCCATCATGATTCATGGTTTTGGATAACCTGTTTCATTTTCCTTTATTCTCTTTGGATTTATCTTGTTCATTTTATCTCAGTAACATAAGGCTTTCATTGGATCCTTCTCTTGGCATCTTTTTGTCAGCCTGCTCTACTTTGCCATCTTTGAAATAACTATGAATTTTGGCAAATTTGTGAAAGGTATGCAATATTAAACAATTCTAAACAGAATGCATACATTATATATGTTTATATATTCCTTTTGTTTTTCTTTGTATGGACTGTTGTTTGGAACTGTCACCTTGTATAATTGGAGGAACTTGTTTACAGAAAACGTATCCTATAATTAATATTGAGTTTTTGCTGCTAATGAAGTTATTATTGCTGAGCCTTGCACAGGTACTGTATATTTCCTGCTATTTTTTACTGCCACTTACAATAAGAGACTTTTATTTATGTGCTGCCTACATTTCTTATTTCTTTTACAGATACATCGAAGCAGTGCAAGGACACAATTCAAAATTTAGGCTCCATCTAGATTCTGCTTTGGCACCCAACCAAAGTGTTAGAAATTGCATTTTTGGTTAACTGGGGTGTGAGCCCTGGTCAAGCAGCGACGACAGTCCTAGTCAGGATAAGGCACAAGCAAACCCCAAATTAGCCTGTGCTCAACCCCTTGGTAGCTTGGCACAGAGCAGTCAGGCTTAACCTGAAGGCAATGTGTGAAGTATTTGAGCAACACTTCAAACAATAAAACAGTGAAACACCACACAAAAGGAACCCATATAACGTTAGAAAACAAGAACGTATTTTAATAAATAAAACAAGACCAAAATTACTGACATCCAATAAGCAGAACTTGAGTTCTGAATTTCTAAATACTACACCTTAAAGCAGTCCTTAGAAGCAAGAAGCACCAACAGGGGATATATGGTCACACAGCACCAGTACAAAGTCAAACGTTCAGGCCAACTGTGATGTAGCGCGGGACAACTACAGAGACCTAGCGAGGCCTACTGAACAAAAGTATTCTAATCCTGGTTGTGTCTGCAATGAAGATTCGGGGTGCAGCTGAAGTGATGCATCGGTGTCGATCCCCACAACGAAGGAGATACATCAATCATCCCCACACAGTAGAGGAGATGCTTTGATTCTCTCCATGCAGCAACAGTTCTGAGATGCTGCAGGTCCGAAGGTGATGCACCAGTTCTGTTCCTGCAACAGCAGAAAGGCATCAGAGTCGATCCTTGCAGGAGAAGTGATGCTCTGATTCCAGTCCATACAACGGGGCGATGCACCAGCTCCAATCCACGCAGAGATGGTGATGCGCCACTTTGACAACGGTTGTGTCAGTTCTGGATGGAGCAGGTACTTTAGGCCTACTTCCACGGGTCCAGTACTGGGGTGACATCACTTGGCAGAGCAGACTCATAGCTTGCAGAGTCCAGGTGCAGAGGTAGGTTGGTTGGAAGTCTTTTATGTCCCTGAGATGTCCGATCAAGGGACCAGTTGGCTGGCACTTGGAATTCTGGGTTGGAAAGATGCAGATCCAGTCCTTACCATTCCCATGAAAGAGGACAGCAGGCACAGGTCAGTGCAGCAATGCAGCTGTTCAGCAAAAAAGCAGTCCTTCTACCTGACAGAGTATCTACAGGTTCAGAAGTGTACTAAGTGCTAGTTTCTGAGGTCCAGTATTTATGTGTCAGTTCTCTGGTTCTGGAAATGGGAGAGGCTTCTAGACTGTGGTTTTGAAATCAAGGAGTCCCCTTCCCCCCCTGCCCTGACTCCAAGCTGGCTGAAGTGACAACACAAGGTCGTTAAGCCCTTTGTGTTTGGACAGGGCACAACCTTTTCAGGTGTAAGTGAGTCTATGTTCAGCTCCTCCTTTCCATCCTGCCCAGGATGCCCCATTAAGTCACACCAAAGCTCCCATATTGTGTGGCTCTCTGGAAGGAATACAGAAAGCCCAACTGCCAACTACACCCAGTCATGTGACCAGAGAGAGGCTTCAGTCACCAAACGGCTAAAGCATAAACATGGCAACCTTTTGAAAGAGGCATTTTCAGAATTGCAATTTGAAACCTGACTGCACCATAAGTTTGGATTTAAAATTGTGATTCCAGTGACATTAAAGTCAAAGGGGTCATGTCTTCCCATATAGAAGATACATGTATAAGATGTAATAAGGCAACTCCAATGTTGTTCTATAGGAGAGATATGCGTTACAGTAGTGAAAAACAAATGTAAGAGTTTTTTGCTACCAGGACATGTACACTAAAATGTACATGTCCTACTCTTTAAATAAGTAGCACCCTGCCCTACAGGCTGGCAGGGCCTTCCCTAAAGGTGACTTACATCTATTAAAGAGGAAGGTTTGGGCCTGGCAAATGGTTTATTTTGACAGGTCAGCATGACAATGTAAACTGCCCACAAAGGCTGTGCAGTGGCAGGCCTGAGACATGTTTTAAAGGGCAACTTCAGTGGGTGGCACAATTAGTGCTGTAGGCCCACTAGTAGCATTTAATTAACACACCCTGCACACATGTAGTACACTTTATTAGGGATTCATAGGTAAACTAAATATGCAGATTGGGGAATAAGCCAAGATGGCAATGTTGACACCCCTTCGGTCCCAGACACCCCTCCTCCCCCCCCCAGTGCTGGGACCTTTTTTGGCTATTTAGGGTAGCTCTACATTAGGCCTCCATACATTTTTGTCCACATAAGCTATCCATGCCAAATTTGTGTCCATTTTCCCCAATATCATGGGAATTATAAAGGTGCCCAAGGTTTGTGGATTCCTCGGATGGGACTGAGAAAATATGCAAAATATGGCAACATTTTGAGTTTTTGCAGAAAATAGGGAAAACGTGCTCCAGATAAAAGTGGCTGATCTTTCTCTAAATGTGGCATCCACAAATGGTTTGCTGTAGTAAAATCACCATCTTTCCAGATTTTAGGAACATTCATAGCTGAATCAAAAAAACACATTTTGTACCACAGTTTTACAATTTTTCAATGATGTAGCCTTTTTTCCCTATTTTTGTGCTCTTAACCTACTTCCAGTTTGTGGGGGAAACCAGCGTGAAACGCATAGGTGATCCAGAAAGGCTATACATTGGTGAAAATTAAACAAAGTTCTGAATTCAAAAGGGGGTCATATTTGTAGATTGCTCAATGTTTTCCCAAGGAAAATAATTGTTGAAATGAAGAATATTGAAAATCAGTGGGAAAAAATGGGACATCTTCATCTGTAACTTTTTGTCACTAGGGTCGATTGACAAAAGCAATATGCCATTAGGTCTGCTAGACCCTTCTGGCTATGAGAATATATAGGAATTGTAGGTTCTCCAAGAAACTAAGGTACCCAGAGCCAACAACTGATCTGCACGGTACAATGGTTTTTTGAGTATCAAGTATGAACAGATTCTTATAGTGAAATATGCAAAGTAAAATATGGGAATCAAGAAAGCTGATGTATTTCTGACATTGGACCAAGATATAGAATTTAGAAGCAGTGGTTATTTCTACATCTCTGAATTTGTGCATACCCATACTAATGTATAATTTGGAGGTTTGTTTTCAAGATGTCATCTTTCGTTTACACTGCTTACATTTGAAAGGCACAAACACAGCGAAATCCAATCATTAAAGACACATTTTCTACCATTCTATGCTCCAACAAATCTCCCAATAAAAATGGTACCTCACTTGTGTGGGTAGGCCTAGTGCCCACAACAGGAAATGGCCCAAAACGCAACATTAATATAATACATTTTTCTACCGAAAATGAACCCTCTTTTTTCCAATGTGGGTATGTCATAGACTACCATTATGGTAACAAGACTGCTGAATTTTGGGCAGCAACACCACTGACCGTGGGAGACTGAGTCTGATCCCACATCGTGTGACAGCTGTTGGCCTAACCCTTTCCGGCTAGCTTGCAGCACCTCACAAGTACTAGAGGTAGAAGATATTTGTGGTAGTCTATCTCATGACACTCAATCCTCAGGGAAGTTGTGGTGGGACAATCTTACCCATTTCTCTCAGTTATACATGTTTTATACATGCAAGAACAAGTCAGAAGCAGGATCTTGGTTCAATAGGCTTTCCTAAAGCAACTGCGTTCTATGTAGAAAGGCATGAATTGTGATTATGATGATAATGAAACACAGTGTTATTACAACAGTGACCAAGAAAGTGAAACACAAGAAGAGTCCCACCATATTATCATAATAGTTTGCCTAACATTCCTACCTAATGTGGGAAAACAGGGCTGATTGCAGAGGCCCCCTGACTTTTTGCCACCATTTTTTACTTTTTGCTGGTGTTCTCCTGATTCTGATGGTGCCCTGGTTACTGCTAACCAATCCCAGGGCCTGTGCTCTGTGTAAAATTAGTACGCAAATTACGCTAATTATAATTGGCTAAGTCAACCTATCTGTAAGTCCCTAGTATATGGTAGGGCATGTAGGTTTAGGGACCCCAGCATAGGTGGTGCCCCCATAGGTGCACTGCTGAAGTGTACAGTGTCATTTAAAAGGCAGACCTGCCTTGTTGGCGGCTTTTAAATTAAAGTTACACACAAATTCGACTTTGGAATTAAAAGTAGTTCCAAAGTCTTAAACTACCTTATTTGTACATATAAGTCACCCCTAAGGTGTGCCCTATGTGGCCCTAGGGCTGGGTGCCATGTAACTATAAGCAGGGACCTTATAAAAATAGTTTTACCTCACCCTGGTGAGGTAAAACAGCCAAATTCATTTTTCCCTCATTGTAGTGAATGTCCTCCATAGACTAGAATGGGGAGACTATTTTAATTTTAAAAGTCCCCTTAAGTAGAAGATACCTCACATTTGGTATGAAATTAATTGTTATAATAAATCCCACAACTTCCACTTGTGGGATTTAATATAACTTCTCCAGGTAAAGAGTTTTAAACTTTACCTGAAAAGTTGCCAACTTCAGCCCTGCAGTGTTTTTGCTGCTTTGCTCTGATTGGCCAGCCTCTGGCAGCCTGGCCAGGCTGCCTTGATGAGATGTGAAGTGGCCTGGCTCAACACAAAGAGATGTGCCTGGGAGAAGAGATCTTCCCTCAGCAGATGGAGAGGGCGGAAGGGTGGAGGGCTGCCAAACTGGTCTTCAAAGGCAGGGAAGGAAAGTTGGAGCAACCCATCACCTCCCTCACATCCTGCAAACCCAGACAATTAGGTGCCCCTTGATTAATTTAGGAGAGGGCAGGAGAATGGTGTGTTTAAGATTTTTAGCCACACCAGTGGGTGGGCTCTGCCAGATGTAACCTCCAAAAATCACTTTCAGCCATGATGGATTTTTGAGAAATGTTGCTCCCTGGGATTGATTTTTGCCACACTTCACAGGAAGTGGTCATCACAGGGGGATGGACCCTGCACCTGATTGGAGAACCAGGACCTCCCTGTTTTTCACCCAAGAGCAAGGATAAAACTGTCAGACCTGCACCCACACCTCAGAACCCCTACCAGATTCCAACAAGGAAGAACTACAGAAGAAGAAGGACTGCCCTGCTGGACCCCTGACCTGCACCTGGACACTGCACTGTGGAGGAATGCACCAGCTGCACACTGTGGCTCCACCACAAGAAGGACTTTGCCTGGCTTCAACTGGTTCAAGGAGGAACTGCCTGTTTGCTGCAGGTGAAAACTTGCTAACCAGAGTCCCCTGCACCAAAGTCTGAAGAAACTGACCAGCTGACCACTGTCCATTGGTCAAAAAGGAGTTTGCACCAGGTGCATTCTGGCAGTTGTAGTCTGCACCCTCAAGGAACATCTCAGAGCTTCTGGAACTTGGGGTGAGCTGTGGACCTCAAAAGAACCTTAAAAGAAAATCTGGAAGAAGATCCAGAAGTTTGGAGAGCTTTTGGTAAAAAGCTCCATAAAGGGACCAACCCGTCGCAGCAACTCTAGCTGGCTTGCCTCAACCGTGACCCGGCCTGACTTGCAGGTTTGTCAAGAAAATCTCCAAAAAAGTGACTACGGACGAATGTAGTAAGTGGACCGGGACATCCCAGGCAGGGTATCCGAAGAGGGCTCCAGGGATGTTGGCTCAAGATTCAGGTCTGCCCTGGTTGAAGGATTTTCATCTCGGAAAAACGACTGAGTCCGAAGGTAAAAATCTCCACCAAGGGCTACCGTGACGCGTATCTGATGAAGAGTTACAGACGGTCGGATTGGACTAGCGACTTGGTCCCGCTGAAGAAGACCTCCAGAAAAATGACTAAGTCTGAAGGTAAACTTTTGACCAAGTCATCTCACAAGCTTTAGCCGAGCAGGGCTCGAACGCAGTCGGCCTCAAACTTTGACTTTTCCCCAGTCGAGGTGCGACCAGATGACCAGACTGGCGCTATTAGTTTCTATGCGCTAAAACGCATTAATTCTTTAAAAATTCATAACTATGGTTCCCCTTATCCGATTTTATTAGTTTTGGTGTCATTTTAAAGATGAAAATATAATCTATTGTTATAAATTGGATTTTTATTATGTTTTGTGTTTTACTTATTTACTGTTTTGTGATTTTTAAATGCTTTACACATGTGTCTTCTAAGTTAAGCCTTGTTGCTCGCTGCCGAACTACAAAGAGTTGAGCTGGGTTTAATTTATTGAGATCTAACTGGACCTGAGGGGAGGTTGGTGGCCTATTGCTAAGTATAGGTACTTACCTGCCCTTACCAATAACCCATTTTCCAAGACCTACACTATTAAGTTTCTCTACATGAGAACAAGTAGCAGTGATCTGCCCTTCTGGTTCCTGGAAGGAAGCCCTTCCGCCATACCTGTACAGAGCTAAAGAAGTGGTCTATTAGTCTGCTGAGAGTCCTCCCACATAGACGAAGAAGAATCCTAAAGGTTTCAGTCAAAACTGCGATCGTGTGCAGCATAAGATGACAAACTTGCTGGAATGTCCCCTCTAAGATGATGTGGGCAGGGGAATGATTCATAATAACATATCTGTTGTTCTAAGAACTGCCCTGATGTGACAACATGTATTTTTCTGTGTAGGTTAGATAATGTTTCCTTTAGACCGGCAATACCGGATAAACATTGCATACAGCCTTAGGTTGAGCATAGGATGAAAATGTTGCGCAAAGAAATGAATAACAGATTCTGAAAGGAAGTACAACTGGTAAAAAGGAATGACAAACATCTCCATAATGTAGCTTTGCTAAAATAATAAAAGGAATTGAAGGAAAAATGTAATTAGGTAAAAGAGCATAGGCCCAGAGATAAATAATGTGCCCTTGTAAAATGCTAAAATAATTTCACGACAACCTCCTCATTATCAGTTGAAAGTTGCAGAGGTCTATAATAAAACCCAGTACTATAAATCACCTATTCTACATGAATTACTAAAAGCAAGCTAATATATAGTGAATGAGACAAAATGTCCATGCTGACAAGCAAAAAAGAGCAAAATATGAGCCAAATGAAAAATGGTCAATTTAAAATTTTACAAAACTCAAACATCAATTGGGGCCAAATGTCAGCAAATCAACAATAATTGTGGTCTTTTAGAAAATCGCCAATGTCATCAATTGTTATTGAATCCAGGAAAGACCCCACTTCAGCAGATGGTAAAGGAACCAGTTTGTTGACAAGAAAAGCTAGGAGCACTCACGTTCTATTTCCATAGCTCCGGCCAAGGCAACAGCATCCTGTGCAGTGCCAGGTGTTGTAGCATCAAGAGACACTTGATCCACAAATGGCAGCTCATTGCGAGCTTCCGGTAGTAATTGCAATCTCAAAGTGCATGTCTGTAATGAACCCTCATTGAGAACACCAACTGACCAGCATCCAAAGAAGGTATGTCTTGCATGGTAAGACACACTTCCGGTGCATGTTTGAATGGATGCCACGCGCATCGAAAGAGGGGCTTGATGAAATTAAGAACTGGTCTGAATGACAAAGATCAGTTGTACTCCAGTTCTTCCAGGAGTCAGCTCTGAAATACTTCATCATACGTTCATGACACAGATGGGCCGGTGGAAGCGCCATCAGTCCCCCTTGTTGAAATGGGGCAGCCATTGGGAAGAAAGAATAGCAGCAGCAAAATGCCTTCGATTGTTGCAAAGTACCAGGGAGTGCCCCAAAGACATTAAAAAAATAGAGTGTATGGTTGAAGGTATTATGCCTAATATAGAGGAAAAGGTGCTCACAACCAGAACCAGCAGCCTTAAAGAAGTGCAGAATCCCAGCAGTTTGAGACGCATTAAAAATGCTACCTATGAGTACACTGAAATGTTTGTCTGTATAGACCTGGCCACCAACAGTATTTTTGAAATAATGTAATTCTAGCCACCACACCTGCATGGGCAGAAGCAACCCCTTCTTGTGCTGCTTTTATTAAGTTTAATCTTTGGTCTTGGTTAGATATCAAGATCACCCACCCCATGGTATTGTTAAGAATGCAACATTATGGGCGCTAAGATGGTAGGAATATTTGGCAGGATAAGCCTTTGGCAAGGGCTTGCTATTAGCCGAAGCTTTCACAGCAGCCAGTGTTTCATTATCCACCATCATCTTAGAATGAGTAATTGCATCAAAAGAAGCCGTGGCTACTGCTGACTTGGCTGCCTCATCAGCCAAGGTATTTCCTGCAACGTGTATCCCTGCATGTTACTGGCCAATTGTATGTACTACATGGGTATTTGGTAGTGTTTCCTTTACATCCGCCACCTTCACCCGCAGGAGTCTGTGTTTGGTGTTCCCTTTTGAATCATTGAATCCACTCTGGCACCAGTAATGCAGGTATTCATTAAAGGACTGGACACAATAATATGAATCACACACAATGAGTGTCAGAAGGTCAGGATCACGTATGTTCCAGTGCCAATAACAGAGCCTTAAGCTCTGCCAATTGTGCAGTGCAGTCCCCTGAGGTCTGCATGTATGTGTTCTGAGGCTGGAACTTGCCATTCCTCATGAACCTGCTCACAGCCATATAAGCTGCAGAGTATTGGGGTTTGGTGCCTACCACTGGTTGTGCTGAATTATCAGTGTAAACAATCATTTGGTATAGATGAAGAGGCAAAATGTTTGTTGGTGTTGGGTATTCAAGATCATATTGAAGGAACTCTTGTGTGTGAAGTTTTGGATCAAAAATATAATCAGCATCAGTGGTAGTCACAGAGGTAGCCAGTTGGATCCAAAATGGATGTAGTGCTTTTGCATTTGGAACTATGGCTTTCGTCACTGCCTCTAAAGCTGGTATTGGGGTCACTGCAATAATACATTTCCCATGTGCCAGACATCCCACTTTTATGACAGACATCTGAACAGCAGTCAGAATTGTTTTAGTGTGAGCAAAGCGCTGTTCAGCTATTGAATACAAATGTGATTTTATGCTATGCAGAAGGTATCACCTTCATTAAATGTTACACAGGGAAAACCAAAGGCACCAGCAATTACTCTCATTACCAAGTTTGTTTTGTTATCATGTGGTAAAGCTCTGAGAATGCATGTGTGTTGAACCATCCAATACTTACTTGAAAAGTTTGGAAGTATCAAGTCATAAACTGGTTTTATACGTTGTGCATGATCTAGAATGTCAATTCTGCCAAAATTGAAAAAAAACAATAATGACTGTAGCTGTGTGATGGTGTTTGGTGGTTGCAACTGCACACACTTTTCTAGAAATTATGGCACTAGGCTCTTTCCTTCATCTAATAACTTGTATCCCAAAAACAGGACACTGAGAAAGGCAATTTTTGTTTTCTTGAAATTAAATTTGTAGCCTATTTCAGTGAATCCCACCACAATGTGGTCCACCTTTCTTAGGTGCTGTGACCAGGTCGTCGTCTGTCAGGTAGATTTTATCTACATAGGACAATACCTCAGGGTCAATGTTGTGTAGTATAGATGTTATACATTCTTCCAGGACTATTCCTACACCTTTGTGGGGGTTGAGAAAATTTCCTTTGCAAGCCTAATGTGCTGAAGGCATTAAAATCCCTGCTTTCAGGTGCTATATTTTAGAAGAAAACCCTATTGGAAATATCCAGAATTGTTTTGTATTTTTTGTGCACTGGATTGTTAATGAGTGCTGTGTTCATTTTGAATAACAAATGTGCATGTGTGACTGTTTAAGTGTCTGTAGTTTAAGACTATTCTATATGAACAGTCCGGGTTAGCTACGGGGAACAAAGGGTTGTTCATTGGTGATAAATACGGTTCTATTATACCCTGGTGCTCAAGGTGTGTGAGTATTGCTCTCACTGATGCTTTAGCCTCGTGTTTCATGGGGTATTTGGGTTGTGGAAGTGTAGTTGATCTAATCAGTATTATATGGTAGGGTGAGTCTTTGTCATATCTTATATGGTTGCAATACAGCGCCGGGGCTTGTGCCAATGCCCAATCTACTGAAAAATAGCATAATGACATCTTCCCCTAGTGGGAGTTTACGGACCATTTCTGGGGGCTAAACTTTTTATGCCAATAAGATGTCATAACTTAACTTCAGTTTTTCCCAGACTATAGCTTTAATCGTGCACTCTATGTCGCCCTCAATTTGTATTTTTACCTTGTAAACCCTATCTGGGGGGAGACCCGCATGTCCGAAGTTTCGACTTCTAAAAAGTTGTTAGTTGCAGACACCTCCAGAAGCTCTTGAATATTCCGGTGAACTATTGTGACCTCTGTCATGCTGTCTAGCAGAGTCAGTGCCCACTTCCTGTTCTTCAGTAAAGTTCTCATTATGTGTAGAATTTCCAGCCAAATTTGCTTTTTCTTTTTGAATTGTGTTTCTGTTGGGGTAGATTTTCTTCCTTTTTTATGCAAGGTTCAGATGAGCATTGTGAAAATGTTCTTGGTTTCACATACTTGTTTCATTGCTCGGAACACCCTCCTCTCTCACTGAATTTGTCCAGTGAGTCCTGAAAGGAACAATATTGGTGTGTATCAGTATATTAATATCTATCAGGGGTTTTTAAACTATCTCTATTTCTCAAATTGTAGCGTTTCTCAGAGGCATCCGAACGTTGAGATTCTCCTCTTTGTTTTGCATTATCTTTATTTTGTTATTGTTTATCCCAATGTTTTTTAGAACCCTCTGCCACTTGCTTGGTAGAATCCTTATTGGATTTACCTTTTAGTTTTGGTTTAGTTGGTCCGGCCCCCAGACTATCCCGATCTATACTAGAACAGGTCTCAGCGATAATCTTTGGGAGCTCACGCTCCTGATCCTCTACTGGAACATCCTGGAGCCACTGGCTTACTTCCAATGCTACTGCTTCCCCTTTAAGGTTACCTAATATTATCAAGGATGCTGAAGCAAAATTGCCCATTATTGCATCATCAGATCTTGGGTCAGGCCACCCAGTATTTGTCCTGGATTTGTTTCAACACTTCCAGAAGATTCATAACTGTTGGTTTATCATGTGCAGTAGTGTGGAGTGCAGCAAACACTGAACCCCAAGTGGCACAGTTGTCCACTGACGCAACCATCCCAAATAGCAAGCGCATTTTGAGAGTTCTGTTTATCTTGGGGTCCCGCATGGGTAAACACTGCTCCCAAAGGGCTAACTGTTTGTGCTGACCACAACAGATTATCTTCTTGTTGGGTAGGTACTTTACCCATAATTGAATGCATGATGTCTGGTGCGCGAAAAGCCACATCAGACCAATCCGGTCAGACACACAGAAACGCCAGTTCAGCAGTACCGCATGAGGTAGAATGCGGCACTACTTGGGCACGTCTCCAACTCCCAGGGTCGTAACCAGTGACATAGGCAATGCACACAATGACCATGCAGTCGGCTGTCGCACAAGAGAAATGTAGCAGACTCTACAACAGCGGGCCACGTGGGGTCCCACAACCAGTAATCTGTTTACTACCAATCAACTTATGCAAGACATTCCCCCAGGATGAACTGCCACACACCTTAAATGGGAGCAGTACTTTGCAGGCTCTGCACCAGGCAAATCTGTCTCTTAGCACAATTCTTAGTTCAATGCTCATACCACTGCTACCCTGTGATATCCAGCAGATTACGTAAATGCGCAGGAGGGTACCGCTCTCCAGGTGACACAGTAAAAGGTGTAGGTCCCTCAAAGGAGGTATTTGATATCCCTGAGACCTCCACACAGAACAGGGGACAAGGGGCAAGGCAACAAGCCATTGGAGAGCACACTTCAGAGTGCCACACTGCAGTAAGCAGTGTGCTAGGGCCAGCCATGATACAGGAAGTACATAATTCCTTTCTAGGACAGTAAATACTCCTATGCACAACAGATTCCTCTGACAGTGTGCACCACGCAGTTTGGGGACTCTGGTCTGCACTCCTGCTAAGTGTGGTATCCCTAATTATACTCAAGTGTGCCTTTGAAATCTCTCCTAGATTTCAAATAAAGTCTGCCCTGGGGCCCTGGAATGTAGATCTTTATCTTTAGTGGTGCCATGATTTGACTCCAAGAGGTCAAGTGTCAAAACTGCAACCTTAAATTTATCCAGCCAGGCCCTCAATTGACAAGGGTCTGTTGTTCCAGTTGCCCAAGTTTTATACCTGTTGTTGGGGAATGCACAGATTTGGTTTCCCCCAGCCCCCAGTTGAATGAAGCTTGAATTAAAAAGGCACACAGAAGGGGTTTTAGAACATGGAAATGCCCACTTTCTAGAAGTGGCTTTTTCAACGTATCACTGACAAAGCCATCTTTACCATTGTGAAGGGTTTGTCTCTAGGAACTAATGATAGTAAACATTATGAAGTGGCTCCACTGCAATTCACTATTGCAGCTAGGATTAATTAAAAACGTTCCCCCCATATTAACCTATGGGCAGAGTAGCCCTCAGTGGTAGTGAAAACACACATGGGCATCCTTCACTTCGAGGGCACACATGCCCTGGCGCATGCACAAGCCTGCAGGGGCAAGCTAGACACAAGGTTTGAGAACACCACAAGGGTGCAAGTGTGCTCATAGAGCCCAGCTGTTACAGGCTCAGCATATATATATATATATATATATATATATATATATATATATATATATATATATATATATATATAGATGGATAGATAGATAGATAGATATTCATAGTGGCAAGTTGTGCTAGGCTTAGTATACAAATGAAAACACCAATGTGCAAGTGTGCACATACTTGCAAGCCATGCTAGGCTCAGTATATGCTTGCAAACACCAGTGTGCATATGTTCACATTTAGGCAAGCCATGCCAGGCCCAGTATATACATGAAAACACCAACATGCAAGTCTGCACATATAGGCCACCCAGGCCAGGCTCAGTATATACACAAAAACACCAATGTGCAATCGGGCACACATATGTAAGCCATGCCAGACTCAGTATATACATGCAAAACACCAATGTGCAAGTGTACATATATAGATACGCCATGCAAGGCCCTGTGCCCTAACATCACTTACAGAGCATCAACAAAACCTCAAGAAAGAGCCAATTTTCCCAGGAGGAGAAACCCACACAGGGTTTTTTTACCAACTTGTGTACCTGTCCTTCCTTCTGGGGTTGCTCTAGGGGTAGGAGAAGGCCTACTCAGAGCTAGACCCAATGGGGAAGATGCCACCCTGAGTATGGTCGTGCCTGCATCTCCACAGGCCTACACTTCCAGGCCTGTTAGATGTTGGGCAGGCTACTCTGGTGGGTGTCCCACTAGTGGCCAGGGCCTCACCCGCCCGGGAATGTAGTGTACCTTTTTACAGGCCACTCCTGGGTACAGTGCCTCAACCAATCATGTAAGTGCCTTTTACAACATGAGTAGGAAGGACATGGGCACTCCCCCCTGAGGTACAGTGGAAAAGTGCCCAGACTTCTAAGGACACACACAGAATCAGCAAAAACTGGGAGAAAAAAGCAAAAGATTTCAGGGAAATCCCCTAAGAAGGGCCATGCCCAACAGGAAACTTGGCCAACCTGTACATTTTTTAAAACTAGACACCTAGGGGTACTCAGGGTGGGATGACTAGCGTGGCTCTCACCAAGTTGTTTACCTGACTTGTGTGGGTAGGCCTAGTACCCACCACCGGAAAAACTGTAATGAAATTTGTGTTTGACCACTGACTCCACTTTGCACTTAGCCTAGCTGCACACCGTCGCATTGGTGACCACCAGATTAATTTTGATTATTAACTTCATTTTGTGCTTCACTTAGCTTTATCCACTGCCATGTTAGAGGTGCAGACATTAGAGATGCAAAAGCTGCAGATATTTTTCTGTGCTCATGTTATGCAATGTGTTTTTCACCCATGTTTTCACGCTGCATGCTCTTTCTCATCAAGGGCTAGGACATAACATGGGAGAGTCAAAGAGATAAGGATGTAGTAGGATGGTGTTTATGGACCAATAGGAAACAGTTTGGTTTAGGAGAAGCACCTTGGGATCTTGGCCGGTTCCAACGTGTTCCTTTCAAAACTGACCTGAAGTAGCCAGCATTTTTTAACAACAATTTATAGAGCGGGAGGGTTTTTCTAGAACTTTCCTCTCTTGCTTGTTTAAGGTATATAAGGGACCAAGACCAAATTGACCAGGAAGTGGATTGAGCTCTACCGGAACAGGGATGCCTGTGTCTGTCACAAATTCCCGTGAGGGTAGGTTTTTTCCTCTCTTTCTTCATGGTTGACCAGGTTCAACGGCCTGTTGCTGGCAGAAGAGATGCAGTAAATTCAACTGTGCCCCATGGTGGTGCATTTTTAATTCTTGTGATTTGCTTTGCATTGTGCATGAATATATATATATATATATATATTTATATATATATATAGGCGCGTCGCTTTTTAAGACCAAAACGTTTGTGGATATCTATATATAAATATATATATTTATATGTATTTGCTGTTTATAGATTGAAGCAGAGTATTCTTTGTACATGTTTTTAATTCATTGCTGTGACCTTTTTTAAATGTGTACTTTAAGTTTTACACTTTTGACCTTTCTTTGCGAGCCTCATAGAGTGATTTAATAAATGTAATTCCTAGACTAAGAGTTGCATACCAGAAATTCGTTTCAGTGTGTGTGTGTTGCATCTCGGTCCGTAGTGAAGCAAAACAGTGACTCAAAATACATGTATGCAGCATATTTTTCCACCAAAAACTGATCCTCTTTTTTCCAATGTGGGTAGCTCTAGAGTTTGGACCCCAACTCAGCCAGCACCAAGTGAAACCTAGTCAACCTCTAGATTTTTAAAAAGTAGGCACCTAGGGGTATCCAGGGTGGGCTGACTTGTGTGGCTCGCACCACATGTTTCTACCCAGAATCGCTTGCAAATCTCAATCTTTGAAAAAAAACACACATTTTCATCACATTTCTGTGATGGAAAGTTCTGGAAACTGTGGAGAGCCACGACCTTCCTTCCAGCTGTGGATCATAATAGCTGTGGCGGAATTCCGTGGCCGCGGTGGTGTGTTGGCGGTCTTCTGCACGGCGGAAAGCGGCTTTTACCGCCAATGTTGTAATGAGGGCCTATATGTCCTACCTTAACCATACACTGCACCCTACCCTTGGGGCTACCTAGGGCCTACATTAGGGGTGTCTGACATGTAGGAAAAGGGACGGTTTAGGCCTGGCAAGAAGGTACACTTGCCAAGTCGAATTTACAGTTAAAATTGCACAGACAGACACTTGAGTGGCAGGTCTGAGACATGATTACAGATCTACTTATGTGGGTGGCACAATCAGTGCTGCAGGCCCACTAGTAGCATTTGATTTATAGACCCTGAGCACCTCTAGTGCACTGTACTAGGGACTTACTAATAAATCAAATATGGCAATCATGGATAAGACAATTACATACACATTTTACACAGAGAGCATATGTACTGTAGCACTGGTTAGCAGTGGTAAAGTGCTCAGAGTTCAAAAGCCAACAGCAACAGGTCAGAAAAATAGGAGCCAAAGGCAAAATGTTTGGGGATGACCCTGCACAAGCAAAAAAGTCCAACAAACTGCCCTCCAGTGTAGAAGTTATCTACATACAAATGGTGACATTTGTTAAACAGTTGTCTACCAAGTTCCTATGCAATGTTCTCACTAACGCCAAACTGGGCGGAAAACCATGGGGGTCAATACTGGAATCCCTACCAGTGTAGACTTGGAAATTATACACATATCCCGTACTACTTTCAGACAGCATATACATCTTAATTCCATACGTGCCCTCTTGCTAGGAATGTACTGCTTAAAAACCAAACACCTCTTGAACAGGACCAGACTCATCTACAGATATTTCTTTCCCTGGAACATAGACCTCTGAAAACCGATCTACAAAATGATCAAGGACAGGCCTAATCTTAAAAAGACGGTCACAATCAGGGATCTAGTGGCCATGCTAAAGCAATGTCAGCAAAATGTGGCATCCGAAGAAGAAGCAAATACCGATTATGAGTCATGGTGCCATCAAGGTACTAGTAGACCAATAGGAAGCCACTAATGGCTTCTTTATGAACCCCATCAAATGAGTCAAACCAAGGAAAATTTTCAACTCTTCCAGATTTGTTGGAATCCACTGGGTACCTCTTGACTGAGGCCTAAGTCTGGCAGAGTTGTCCCTGAAATACTGCTCTGCATACAAATTAGTCTGCTCAACAATCTATCCAAAAATACATCGTCCATAAACAACTGAAAGAAATTGACAGACAAAACGTTTTCTGTATTCACTCCACACCCTGGGAGACCAGTAAAGGCAGGCAACTGTGGCTGCTCCATGTTTGGGGCAACCTAGAGTTCAGGTCTTCCAATGGGAAACCTTTCAGCCCCAGGCTGCTGCACTATTAGCACATCAGTGTCCTCCTCTAAAACAGGCCCTTCATCTGCACTGAGTGGCTTCCTCATCAGAAGATTCCTCTAGGACATAAAAATAACTGCCAGAATCTCTCTCTTCCTCCTTTACCTCAGATGCAGCCAGTCTCATAATCATGGTCAGAAGACGACTTAAAAAGCATACCAACAACCTGTTGAGTGGTCAATCTGTGGCTAGCCATGATCCTTTCTAAGAAGTGTAACTTGACAAATGCGCCAACAACAACCAACACTGTCTAAAATAAGTAATAAACAAAGTGTCGTTTTATCACAAAGAGTTATGTACTCAAAAACTCTACCACTCACTTGCCTGAAAAAGATAGACACACCAGCAACTACTCTGCACAGACACAGCAATCACCAATGATAACCCACTAAAAAGAAAAAAGAAAAGCAAATTAGACATAAGACAACACAAATATCATTGTGCACAAATCTAAGGACAATTTTCACACACAATCCTGCATTTAGTACACCACCTACAAACATGTAATTCATGCATGGCAACAATACTCTTTTGGAGTAAATTGTTTTTACTCACCTAAAACATGCAACTGCGCAAACCACAGGTCAACCACTGCCAAACGTGCAAGAAGCCACTTCAAAGCCAAAGCTTTGAACTAGAACAAAAAGGAGAAATAAACAGGTGCCTAAGTGGATTCTGCCCCCTTGGGGGCAGATGGGCCTACAACAAATAGGCCGATCTGCCTCCAAGGGAGGCAGACATGGCCAAGAGTTGTATGCCCCTCTTTGGGAGTGACCCTTGCCCAAGGGCCCACCCCCTACACAAAAAAACAAAACTTAAAAAAATCCCTGGTATCTCCTGCCCCCCTTGGGGGCAGATGGACCTAAATTAAATTGCCTGATCTGCCCCCCTTGGGGGCAGAAATGGCCATCAGTAATGTCCCCCCTCTGGGGGGCGACCGTTGCCAAAGGAGCCACCCCCCCCACACTAACACACACAAGATCCCTGGAGCCTAAGCGGATTCTGGCCCCGCTTAGGGGCAGACAGGCCTAAAGGACATGGGCTGATCTGCCCCCAAGGGAGGCAGAAATGGCCAAGAGTTCTGTGCCCCCTTTGGGGGGCAACCCTTGCCAAAGGGGCTGCTCCCAACACAAAAAAGGGAAAAAAATCCCTGGCATCTTGGTGGCTTCTGCCCCCCTGGGGGCAGAAATGGCCATCAGTAATGTGCCCCCTTTGGGGGGCGACCCTTGCCAAGGGGGCCGCCCCACACAAAACACACACACACAAGATACCTGATGCCTAAGTGTATTCTGCTCCCCTTGGGGGCAGATGGGCCTAAAAGAGATAAGCTGATCTGCCCCCAGGGGGGACAGAAATAGCCAACAGTTCTGTGCCCCCTTTGGGGAGTGATCCTTGCCAATGAGGGCACACCAAACGCAAAAAAACTAAGAAAATAAAATCCCTGGCATCTTGGGGGCAGATAGGCCTTAATAAATAGGCAGATGTGCTCCCAAGGGGGGCATATATGCTCAACAGTTCTGTGCCCCATCACAAAAAAGAAAAAAAATCCCTGGCATCTTGGTGGCTTCTGCCCCACTTGGGGGCAGATGGGTCTAAAAAAATAGGCTGATCTGCCCCCTAGGGAGGGCAGAAATCGCCATCACTAATGTGCCCCTTTTGAGGGGGTGAACCTTGCCCAAGGGGTGCCCCAAGACACAAAAAAAACATAATGCTATTCCTATTTTTGTACTGGCTGGAGAGGGAATAGTAAATGTTACCCCTCCTGAGTCCAACGCTTTCCTTACTGTTGCAGACACTGGAGTGGGAATAGTAAATTTTACCCCTTCTAAGTCCAACACTTTCTCTAATGTTGCACACACTAGATTGGGAATAGTAAATTTAACCTCTCCTGAGTCCAACCCTTTCCATACTGTTCCACACACCGGAGTGGGAATAGTAAATGTTACCCCTCCTGAGTTTAAAGCATTCTTTACTGTTGCACATAGTGGAGTCGGAGTAGTAAATTATACCCCCCCTGATTCTAACGCTTACCATACTGTTGCATTGACTGGAGTGGGAATAGTAAATTTAACCTCGCTGAGTCCAATGTTTTCCCTTCTGTTGCACCTACCTGAGTGGGAATAGTAAATTTAACCCCTCTTGAGTCCAACACTTTCCCTTCAGTTGACACACTGGAGTGGGAATAGCAAACCTTACTCCTCCTGATTCCAATGCCCTTCTGTACTGTTGGAAACAGTGGGGTTGAAGTAGTAAATATTACCCCTCCTGAGTCCAATGCTTACCTTACTGTTGCATCAACTGGTATGGGAATAGTAAATTTAACCTCAGCTGATTCCAACATTTTCCCTACTGTGGCACCTACAGAAGTAGGACTAGTAAAATGTATCCTTCCTGAGCCCAACAATTTCCCAACTGTTGCACAGACTAGAGTGCAAATAATAAATGTAACCCCTCCTGAGTCCAAGGCTTTCCCTACTGTTGTACTGACTGGTGTAAAAAATAATTAATTTAACCTTTCCTGAGTTCAATGCTTGTTCTACTTTTGCATGCACTGGAGTGACATAAGTGATCTTAACGCCTACCCAGTCCAACATTTTTCCTAGTGTTGCTCCTACTGGATTGGGAATAGCACATTGAACCCTTCTTGAGTTCAATGTGTTCCCTACTGTTGCACATGGTGGAGTCGGAATAGTAAATTTAATCCCTCCTGAGTCCAACACTTTCCCTACTATTTCACTTACTGGAGTAGGAACAGTAAATTAAACCCCTCCTGAATTTAATGTTTTCCCTAATGTTGCACAGACTGGAGTGGGAATAGTCATTTTTACCCTTCCTGAGTCTGTTTTCTCTACTGCTCTACACAGTAGAGAGGGAATTGCAAATTTTACTCCTCCTGAGTCCCAGAGACTGATTATGAGTTCCGAGGAAGGGAAGACCTGTCTGCCGAACTTCCAACGGGGAGTTTGTCGCCTTACTGGCAACCTCCCTGCCACCCCCATTACGACTTTCCCTCTGGGCTGATGGGAAGAAACCAATGTGTATGCCTGTCAGCCCAGTGGGAAAGTTGCAGCAGCACTGCCACCAGCCACAGACAGAGGCCAACATTGTGTGCCCCCCAGTGAAGGTACCTGAGTCTCATCTGGTCACCTCGGTCAATGATGTGGGGGTAGCGAGGGATGGTGTGGGCCAGTGGCATGAGGCCTCTGGGGATGGGTCTGGCCAGGACACCATCACCCAAGTCTTGGGAGCATACTGACAGTCCCAAGGCAAGATGGGCCAGGTACTTGTTGAACTCAGGAAGATCATGCAGCTGCAGAGGGATTACTACTGTGAATCCTTACATCAGTGGGAGGCCCACAATGCCACCATGGCCTCCGTAACAGGGATGCTGAGGAACATCAATACAACCCTGAACAGGGATAGGGGACAACAACACACCCCTTCCACTGACCCCCTAACATCAGCCCCTTCAGTGGTAGCAGCCAGTGGAAGGGAGGCCCCGCTGGAGGGAGAACCCACCTCAGACACCCCTGCCTCTCTAGCAGAAGTGCCCCCGAGAGCTAGGACTTCCACCCAAGAATCCAGGAGGTGCGGATGCTAAGACCTTAACCACTGACATGAAGTAACCTCTTCCTGATGGAACTCCTTTATGTGCCACAGAATCACTCTGTTGACTGTTCTACATACACTTTCCATTTCCCAGGATAGTAGGACACTGGACTTTGGTCTTAAAATTTTTTGGCAGCTACTCCAATGACTACAAACACCATGACTGATCCCTTCACTGTTTGTGTTCGTTATTTCTCATTACTTTGCATTTTTGACTCAATTACATCTGTAAATAAACACATTGAGCACTCTATCTATGTCCAGTAGTGATTGTGATTTGGAATGATTCGGGATGCACAATGTGAAAAGCATCTGATGTAAATGAGATACATGTGAGAATGTCAATGTAAGGAGGGACAGATGTCTGCCTGGGTGAGGCTGAGTAACACCACCAACACCAAGACACGAGTGGCTTGTCACCCGAAAACTATTTATTTGCAATGCACAGCCTATAGGCTACACATATTTCTGGACTGTAATAGCCAAGAATGACTGAACGTTGATTCACTTTTATATCCCAAAGTACAGTCCACCTGACCATAGAAAAAAGGGCCATGTCAGACCCAGTACCGTAGGATAGGCAAACAGATAGGTAGATTTTGTCCCGAGCTTGACCCTTATCCAAAACATGTCTATCCTAATTGAAATACCCCATGACACAGACAGAGGACAGTACATCAGTCCCTAGTCTGAGGCCCATCATATTACAATGTTTAGCCATCCACTGCCATGTCACACACCTATGTCAGTGTAATGGCACAGCCACTGTGGCCTGCAATGAGGAAACACATTGACAGCTACGTACAGGGCATACCGTAACATTGTCAACACAATGTGAAGAGAAAATACAAGGATTGGCCACAAGGACGTCACAAGGGCACATCACCACACACACAAGGCCATTGGATAAACATACCAGGCCACATAGGTCCATACTTAAGCTCAGGAAATTCCTCTCCCACTGTCCAGGCAGCCTGGGTATGGTATCCCTGCAAACCAAATTTATACTAAACAGTATCAGAAATAATTTCATGGCACATTCACATGTCAGACTAACCACTTCCACCTGCCAATGACACAACTCAGAAATGTCCACTTGGAGATGGCATGTGGATGAGACCAGGAAGGAAAAAAGTCACATACAATGAGTTTAGGCAAGCAAATGCATTCATTAAACACAAAGGTCAGTTACATAATTTGTGTCACTGGCAGTGCAATATGACTGCACATATCAAAGGAGACGCTCAAGAGAGAGGGACATCTTGAAGTCTGTTGTAGCCAGTAAACCTTTGCTCTCTGATACATTGCATAATATGTCCTGTCTCATGGTAAGATTTATACCTGTCACAACATCTCATGACCTGTACAATACCCCATGCTGTCAGAGGAATCACAGAAAATCAGGTACTTACACTCAGGTGAAGTACTGATTGATGAGATCTGCCCGCATGTCTCCACCTTCATCCTCATCACTGTCATCCTCACTTGGCATTTCTGGATTCTCACCCGTGGCAATGCCAGCTCCCCCTCATCAGGAATGTATGGGGTGTTCCTCCTCGTGGTAAGGTTGGGGAGCAAGCAGCAGGCCATAATGTTCTTACAAACTTTTGCACAAGCAGAGGAGGGCTCCACCTGGTTTGTCAATGCTATGGAATCTTGCCTTCAGGACCACTCACTACTTGGACACTGATAGAAAGGAGACCCTTCCTGTTCCTATTGGCCTGTTTGTCCCAAGCGGTGGAACCAATGCTACATTGGTACCATCAATGGCTGCAACAACATGTGGGATGTGTGCCAAACCATAGATTTCAGATGTGCAAAATCCTCACGTTGAAGAAACCAGATACCGGGTGTCTCAACATTGATGAGAAGACCAAACTGAACATAGCCTGGGACATCCCAGCAGATAGGGCCACTGTATTTTGGAAAGACCAATGTGGCCAGGACATGCAACACTGATATGACTTGTAGGCTGAATGTGAGTTTACACACAGGAACCACTCCAGACAAATGTTACAGTCCAGTGGTGAGTAGGATGAAGGCCGCTGTCCTCTGCCATGTGTCTGGGGATATGTGTAGGTTAACATCTGCAAGCCAGGGTGAAGTCTTCTCCATTGTATGTTGTGTGCTTGTGCCTCACAGCATGTGATGCATGGGTGTCCATCATACATGTGACATTACTTATATGGCAAATATATTGGAGAATGTGTATTATCATGATTGATGTGTGATCATTGTAGCCTTGTGCCTACAAGTCTGCATCAGGTCCATTTCCAAGATGGCACATGTCTATGTATGGGACTTAGGCATGTGGTAGCCATGGAGATGGCATGATATCCCAACTCCCTCACATATGTGTCCATTGAGTCCTGTTGTAGTCAGGATACTACTGCAATAGTTGTCCATTTACTGTGATGTCCCAGACAGGACTGTGTCACCATCATATGTCATCAGACAGAAACATTGATGCCTCATAGTATGTTGTAAGTCATGTGTAACAGCAGTAGCCATGATGGACATGGCATGTAGGGGTAGGGTGTTGATCAACTTGATGTTGATTAGTACCCTTGATGTGGTATGATTTTGTGGGTCCCCAGAACTTATGTGTTGCTTGGGAATTGTGCGCTGACTGTATGGATGCATCATGTATTGACTTGTGATGTCAGCATGACGTGTGTATTGGGTCAGGGATTCTCCTAAGACTGATTCTGTGCTTATCATGTCTGTGAAGTGGGTAGTGATGTTGTTTATCTTTGTAAAATGATATGGTGTCCTCCTGATAGTGATTGCAAGGTATGTGTCCCTCCTTCCTGCACAGTAAAGTTATCTACTACAGATACACTCAGTATTACAGTTGGACATGTGTGGTAGAAATTTGAGGGGCCTATCCTGAGCCTTACTAGACCATTCATGTGTGCATTCAGGAGACATTTCTGCATTAACAATGGGATCAGAGGTCCATGTAGTTTGTTGAAACTTCAGATGTGTACCACATCTGTGTGGGCCTTGAAAATACCAGCCTTGACTCGTTTTGGTACGATGTGAATTATGGAGCTGAATGTTGTTGTGGTGTGTCCCTGGTGAAATGGATGTTTTCATGTCCCCTAATCCAGGCATGGCATGATTTAAGTATTGGTGATTACCTTTCCTTGGCACCATCAGCTGTCCATGAGACATTGTATCAGTGCAATGTAGATGTGTGTATAGGCATGTGTCAGTGTAATTGTTAGGGTGACTTACAGAGTGATCCTTACTTTAGCTACTGGTTCCATGTGGTGTGCTGGAAGTTCCTCAAGTTTGCTGTCGAATGGTCACCTAGTTTTGGTATTTTGGTGCATTAGGTAGACTACATTCATGCCGTTGCAGTTATGTGACACCAGAAATTGATATTGTGTTTATTTTGGAATTCCATATGGCATGCACGTTTTAGTATTGCCACATGATGGTGGCACTTTGCTGTCACTTCATGCGGGTGGTCAGTTGACATAATGGTATTTTTTTTGCCTCTGATTTGTAATTACGCTGTCTTCACATTGAGGTCATAACCGACCTTTTCACTTCTTTCAGCACTGGCAGGCGAAGGAGATGGAGCCTAGCCAAGTAGGGAAGCATCTGGCCATGGGACCACAGGTCACAAGGCCACAGACAGTGAGGGATGCAGTGGCCCGGAGGGTGAGGGGAGTACCACGGGGGAGATGATCAACATCTTCATCCATGGATTCTTCCTCCAGTGGCCACTCCCTTGTGGTGGCAGACCCATCGGGGACCACCCCGTACCACCTTTGTCCACCACCCCCCATTCTATCACCATCCTCCCTTTTGCTCCCAACCCAGTTGGCTGGGGCCTGCTCATCCAATAGGATGGCTGTCTCATTTGCCACAGGCACCTCTGCCCCTGCCCCTGTGAGCCCTGCTGCCCTCAGTGAGGAGGCTATTGTCCTCGGAAGGTCTATCTCTGTGGGTCAGATGGCCATCATGAATGCCATAATTTCACAGTGCAATCTCTGGCTTACAGAGATCATTTCAGGCTCTGGCCTCCACACTGACGGCAGCCAGTCAACCCTTGTCTACTGTTCCCCCTCTACCTTCCTCTTTCCAGTCCAAATCCCCCTCAACCAAACTAGCCACAGCACACAAACAGATAGGTATGCATCCACCTCAACATCCAAGGGGAACGCAGACAAGCATAAGCACCACAAGACACACCACCAGCACACACAAGAAGATCCACCTGCAGACACAGCAACAGTCACGACTTGCCATGACACCCCCACTCCCCCCCAGCATCACAGATACAACACTTGGCACACCTGCAGACACCACACCAACATTCACTGATCCAGCCACCACACCTATCTTACCCGCAGACAGCACCCCAGCAGACCCTCAGACACCCACCCCAATCACCACACCCGCAGACATCACAACCACTGACAAGCCTACATGCAGCACATCCACCATACCTGCAATCACCATCCCAACAGGCACCCATCCACCAACCACGGCATCCCCCAGCACCTCCACCCCCCAGCCCAAGACACTTAAGCACCCTGACTCACCCACCCAACAGACACCCACCAAACTGCAGACAGTGTGCATTCTGAGGGTACTGTTGTGCAATGGTATTGGCTTCGGCTCCTTTAAAGCTTCCAGATTTCACCTGTTGGGACCTGAAAGTGATGAATTAAAGGTACACTTTTGAACCTAATCATTGAGCCATTCTTCAATGGTATTCACAATATTTTGCCAATTTTCATACTTAGCTATAGAAGGAATATTTGGCACATTCATTTGTTTGACTTTTTCTAACCCAAGGCAAATAGTTTCCTGGACAGTTTCATTTAGAAAAATAATTTGCAACATAATTTAACAAGCTGTAAATAAAGCCTCTGTGCCTTCTATCTTCCAATCTTTCGTTCCTCAAACACTTTTCAAGTCAATTGACTTTTTCCAATATTCATAGCCTTGGGCAAAAATAGAGTCAAAGGATACTGATAGATTTATTTAGTGTTGGTTAGCAGTATTTTTCTTGCTTTCAAATTTGTCAATTTGAAATAATAAGACCCTGCATTTTTAGCATCATGCCCAGAAAAATAAGTGAACTTCTCTACATATGTTTTGGAACCTCTCCACTGGTGGAGTTGGACAATGTTCCTATTGTGTGTACTTGAAAACTATTCTTGCAGTACTAGTTCAGTGTAAATAAAGGTGTCCATAATGATGGTAGCAGAACATTTCCCCATAATTTGTGGTGTTCATATATACATCGTCACTTTCAAATACAGTATAATATTTTAGCTCAGCAGGTATAGAACCAACTGGTTTTTACATCCTAGCCATCAGAACCGACACCATTTAATCTAATTAAAAGAGATTTTGAAAACATATGGAATTTGAATCATTTCAGTAGGACCAAGAGTGGCGTAGCATAACTGGAGTGTCGGGATGGGGCCACTCACCTGAAAAGCAGGATGTCTGCAGTGGCGATGGTATGCCCCCCGACCTCCTGGAACACATCTCGGCACTTCCTGGTGGACACATCAACCCTGGCAGGTGTTCCAAAAGGAAAGGGGGAGTGGAAGAGAAAGAGATAAAACACTGTGACGTCTTGCCGGTCCAGACAGGCACCCTGTATCTTCTGGGGGCAGGTTGTTGTTGACAGAGTGATAGTAGAGTTAGTGCACTCAACTTCCTTGAAACTGAATCTCTCTTTCTGATATCAGCATGGGAGCGGTAGAAGAACACCAGGATGCTCCAGCACTTTTCTTGGATAATAATACCTGTTGGCACAATTACTAACACTGCATTACCAAAAACCCAAACTGAGTACCATAACAATAAGTACTGCGACACTAGGACTGGCTTCAAAGAGATTCACTGTTGCAAACAGCAATTAGAACTGTGGTTGAACTTATCATGCACAAGAAAGACAAACAAGGGCATTAATTATTTCACATATACCTTTCCGGCATGCATAGGGTTAAACTAAAAGGAACAAAAACAATCCAAGAAATACAAATGTCCACTCTGGGTTCAAACAGTTAGGGTGGCACAGTTTGGTTTGGTTTCACTCTGTGTGTGAAAAATCCTTCAAAAAGCAAATTCCTCAAACCTGAAACATGGGCATGAATAACACAATTTAAATCCAAGAGTTATGCTATTAGAGAAAGAAAAGTCCCGTAAATGCTCTTTTAAAATTGCACTGCCACATTTTGTAGTACTTGAGCTAAAGTAGATTTCCTGAAGCACATTTAGTCAAGGACCTACAATAGTAATGTAGAATGTTCAGAAATGCATTTGTCTCTTCAAGATAAGCACTCCCCCTGGATTGTATGAGGTAGAATAATGCACACCAACAACCATTGTTCCCATGGCGTCCCTGTATTCCCTAGAGGAAAAAGCAGGGCCCTGGTCTGGATGGAATGCTGTGACTACTCATGTCCTGTTATAGACTTTCAGATCTTTAATAACAGTTTGAGCACAAGCCGATCGTAGTGGCCACACCTGGAGGAATCTGGAGCAAGAGTCTACAGCAAGTACTATGTATTTGTATGCACCATCTGATTTTAAGAGACTGCAGCGGTCCAGGTACACACACTGAAAAGGCTTATTTGATATTAAGGGGTGTTTCTGCTGTGGGTATTCGATGGTGGAACCTTTAATTTGTTGGCAATTGTCAAAAGTAAGGTCATACTGCTTGGTCTGCTTATACTGACAAGGCCGCCAATAGCGCTTCTGTCATAAGGAGATTGTAGCCGCTACACTAGCACTAGCAGAAGCAACACCCTCATACGATCTTGGTTGGGCATCACACAATCACATGCCCCTGGTATTATAACAAAGGAAATATTTTGGGCGCTTAAATGATGTGAATATTTGGTAAGGTATGCTTTTGGTAGCGGCTTGCCATCAGCTGAGGCATTCCTGGTAGCGTAGATGCCATCATCCATGCTTGTTTGAGAACGAGTTATTGAAGCAACACAACCCATAGCAACTGCAGCTTTGGCTGCTTCATCAGCCAATGAGTTTCCTACAACATGTATCTCAACACGTTGGTTGCCTAATGTATATATAACATTAGCCGATGGCCGTTTGTCTTTCAGACCTGCCACCTCCCCCACAAGGATTTGTGTTTTATGTTGCTTCCTTTTGAATCTCTGAACACATTGAGGTCATAGTAGTGTAAATGTGTGTTATAGGACTGGGCACAATAATACAAATCAAACACAAAATACTTAGAATATCAGGATTCATATGTTCTAGTGCCAAAATCAAAGCTTTAGGTTCTGCAAGTTGTGCTGTGCAGTCCTCTAGGGACTGCATGTAGGTCTGTTGAGGGTGGAATTCACTATCCCTCATCACTGCACAAACAGCTGCACAAGTCGTTGAGTACTGATATTTAGTACCTACAGGTGATTGACCTGAATCATCAATGTAAATGATGATTCTGTTCTGGCCAAGAGGCACGACATTAGTGGGAATGGGGTATTCAAGTTCATATTGGAGAAATTCTTGGGTCTGTAGTTTTGGGTCAAAAACATAATCAACATCAGTGGAAGTCAAGGCGGTAGCCCACTGTATCCAACGTGGATATATGCTTTTGCGTTAGGATGCTGGCTTTGATAACAGCTTCATAGGCTGGCATTGGGGTCATGATAATGATACATTTTCCCTAGGCTAGTGGCCTCTATTTGATGTCTACCATCTGCAACGCAGTGGGCATTTTTCTGTAGGTGCAAAACACATTTTTACTTTGGAATTTATGCGTGATTTGTATGCTATAGGAACTGTGCAACCTTCATTAAATGTGATATATTTGAATCTAATGGCACAGAGGATTACCTGGATTATCAAATTTGTTTTGTTTACATGTGTGTGTAGATGTTTTGCTTCACACATGTCAGTCTGTAATGATCTGAGAATTTGTGTATGTTGTGGTGTCCAGTGTTTGCTTCAGTACTCAAGATGGATTAAATCTTAATGTGGTTTAATGCGTTGTGCACAATCTGGATGGAATGTAAATTATGCCAAAATTGAAGAAACCTAACAACGACTGCAGTTTCTTGATGTTGTTTTGTGGTTTTAGTTGAGCAAACTTCTTTAGGATATGTGGTGCCAGACCTTTCCCCTCATTTGAAAGCTCATATTCCAGGAACAGTACACTGAGAAAGGCAATTTTACTTTTTTTGAAGTTGAATTTGTAGCCATGCTTGGCAAATACTGAAACAATGTTATCTATGTTGGCTAGGTGTGTATTGAGGTCATTGTCCATCAGAAAGATATCATCTACAAAGGAAAATGCCTCAGGATCAATGTCATGTAATATTGATGTCACACGGGCTGAGAACAATCCTGCACTATTCTTATACCTTGGGGATGTCGACAAAACAGTGCTGGGAGAACTAAAACAGAGAATGTGCTTAAATCCCAGCTTTAAGGTGCTAGATTTTGGCAGAAAAAACACTGGAAATGTCCAAGGTTGTTTTGCATTTTTTTCACACTGTATTGTTAATAAGAGCAGTACTGTGTGAATTTTGAATGGCAAATGTGCATGTGTGACTGTTTTAGGGGGTCATTATGATCCTTGGCTGTTCAGCCCGCCATGCCAGCGGCGGGGAAAAGGCCGCCACCGGCATGGCGGGCTGAACCGCCATATAATGTACACATGGAGGGCCGCCTCCACCGTTGGGCTGCCTCCAACAGGCAGCCTGAAGGTGAATGGAATCATCATCCGATGATCATCCTGCCCCACGGATAATGATCCCTACAGCCACCAGCCTTTCCCTGGCGGGGAAAGGCTGGATGAAAGGGTGCTCCGGGGGCCCCTGCACTGCCCATGCACTTGGCATGGGCAGTGCAGGGGCCCCTGTGCAGTGCCCCATTGTGCAGGTCACTGCCCGTGATCTGCACGACAGGTGCAGCTGCACTGAGGCACCCGCCGCACAGAGGCATTGACGGCGGGTCCATGTGAAGCCGCTGGCAATGTCTCGGCCAGGCATTCTGCTGGGTCGTTGGGTAGAAACAATGTTCCCGCTCACCGGCCCAGCAGAATGTTCTTTATGTGGCCGGCGGGTCCCCACGGGGGCTGGCGGTCAGTTAAATGACCACCAGCCTGAACACGCAGTAAACAGTGCTGTGTTCATTATGAGGGCCTTAATGTCTGTAGTCTAAGATGATTCTATATGAATGGTCCGGCTTAGCAACAAAGGGTTATTCATAGGAGTTACACAGGGTTTAATTACTCCCTGGTACTCAAGTTTTGAGAAAATCTCCCTCACTGGGGCTTTGGCCTCATCTTTTATTGGATATTGAGGTTGTATTTGTGGTTTGGACCATATTGGTATGACACGATACGGAGAATCTCTATCCCAAACCACGTGGTTGCTGTACAATGCTGGAGAATGCACCAGAGGCCAATCAGCAGCATAGGCTTCTATTACTGGATCTGGAACAAAGACAGAGAAAGAAGGCAGAATGACATTGTCCCCTTGTGGAAGCATTCAGACAAATTCTGTCGGCCAATCTTTTTTTAATAAGACGCCTAGTAGAAGCGTAAGACTATGTCTTATAGTGTGGCAGTACCTAACTGGATTAGTGAGGACATAAATATTTGGGTCTTGGACCCCCCTAGTCCAGTGCAATTTCTGTAATGACTGGAAAGACTAGCTGTATCCATACATTTCCTGCAGTGAGTGAAAAATTATGGCTACTTACTACTTCACATGAGAAAGCTTATGTTTATTTTCTGATTCCCTATGTGTACATGAAAACATTAACTTTGCAACAGGAGGACAGTTCGGAGGGATAGAGGGTCCTCACTTTGCAGACTATCTGCAACTAACCTTATGTCTACAAGTGCAATTTTATACAGTTCAACAGAGATTTTGCCTACGCATGTCATCGCTGTGCAGTCATTTCATTGTAGTGTGGTCCTGAAGAAGGTGTATAGATTGGTAATTTCTTTATACACTGAAACATGAATTGACCGATTTTTGGGAGGAGTCCAGCTTACAACAGTGCAGAGGCTGAAAATCAACACTATTTCTCAGTTCTATTGTGTCTTGTATATGTAGAAAGCCTGTATTGGGATATGAACGCTTAGGATGAGCGGGGGTGGTGTTGCATGTAAGTAAGAGTGTGTGAACTGTGGAGGGGGGCGTTGCTATTTTTTTTTTTTAATTTGTATTTTTATGTATTTTCTGTTGTATGTTGTATGTTGTTTCTTACATAATGGAAGCAATACAGGTCATGTGGGTCTTTTTTCCTTAAAGGGATCAATATTTTTGTGCCAGAAGCATGTCAAAGCTCAGTGTTAATCTTCCCCAGAAGATGACTTTAGTGGTGCACTCAATGCCCCCTCAATTTGAATTTTTAATTTATAAACCCTGTTGGTGGGGAGATGCACCTGTCTCATGTTTTCGTTAGTTGCTGTCACCTCTAGAAGCCCTTGAAGATTCAGGCAAACTAACTGACCTCTGCCACACTATCTAGCAGAGTTACTTCCCACATCTTGGTCTTCAATAATGTTCTCAATGTGAGTGGAATTCTTTGCCAAAAGTGCAACAATTTTCTTTTTCTAAATTGGGGTTTCTGTTGTGGAAGTATTTTTTATTTTTTATTGTGATGTCTGAGGAGCATTGTGAGTCCTTTTTCAGTTTCACATATTCATTTCGGTGCTCTGACTGCCTTCCTCCCTCACACTGTTTGTCGAATGAGTCCTGAAAGGAACGAGAAGGACATGTATCAGTATACAGATATCTGACAAGATTTCTAAGGTTATATTGTTTCTCAGAAGGTCTCTAAATACAGCGATTCTCCTCTTTGTTTTACTTTATCTTTATTATTTTTTTGGTTATCCCAGAGTTTTTTAGAACCCTCTTGTACTTGCTTGCTATAATCCTTAACGGAATTACCTTTGAAGCTGTGGCTTAGTCTGGCCCCAGACTATTCCGACCTAAACTAACATACATCTCAGTGATAATCTTTAGCAGCTCGCATTCCTGGTCTATTTGAGCAACATCCCAGAGCCTTTGGCATACTACTGTTGCTTATATGTAAATTTGCCTTAAAAAACAAAAGACATGAGGAGTTTGGCAAAACAGGAACAGTTGGTTTAATTAAAAACTATGGCTGGGAAAAAAGTTACGGAAACAGAGTCTGAGGAATGTCTCAAAGTTCAATCAATCTGAGCTTTATTTTATACATTTTTCTTGGCAACATAAAACAATTAAAGCATTCCTTTTTTAGGTGAAGAATGTGAACAGTTGTCTTGGAGTCATAAATAAGGTCCCTGATAACAAATGCAGGTGGGCCTCGACCTTGAGTGGACATAATGAGGGCCAGTGTGGAACGTGTTCAGATGTCCGGCATGAGGGATGCGTGATTGTGGCGTGTTACTGTGCGTGCTGTGTTCTCATTGGCTGTGTATTCCTAATTCCATGAGGCATCTGACTTTATGGTGTTTTGGTGATGCGTACACCCCTCCGGCCATATGTGCTTTCTTGGGGCCAATCTCTTGGGACCATTGTGGTGTTGCTGTACCTATCTGAGTTTCCAGTTCATGTATTTTCTTACCCGCTGTGTGCTGCCCCACCTGTGACCTGTCAATCAGTAATCTCAGGCCTAGGTCTCAGTGCCTGCCTGACAATGTATTTCTGAGTCTGGGTTGATGGAGAGTTAATGACGGGTGAATTTGATAATAGTGATGCGATTTTGTTTTTATATGTGATCTTATTATGGTGCACATCAACATCAACTTTTTCAATATTAACACTGCCAATGCTTCTGCTTCCCTTATAATATTACTTAAAATCTTTGAGAAATACTGTGGCAAAATTGCCCATTAATTGTATTCCCAAATCCAGGGCAGTGGCTGCCCCATATTCAATTTGTATTTGTTTTAACACTTCCAGGAAGATTTGCAAGAGTTGGTGTACCATGCGTGGTAATGTAAGTTGCAGCAAAGACTGTGTCTCAAGTGACACAGTTGTCTATGGAGGGAACCATTCCAAATGGCAAGGATGTTATGAAAATCCTATGTATATCTTGGGGTTGCATTTGGAGAAACACTGCTTCCAGATGATTTGTTATTTGTGCTATCCAAAACAGAACTTCATTGCATATGGTGGGAACCTTAGCCATTATTGAATGAACAGTCACTGGGTTTAACCGTGGCTCAGCCAATTGTGGAGCAGCTGGAGCAGCCCTCGCTGGGGTAGTATTGAGAGTTCTCAGCATGAATTATACTAAACATCTATATCTCCTAACTAAATTATTGTATAGTGGGCGCATTTCTCCTGCCTGTAAATTTTGTATGTTTGGATTTTTTGTATATGTGGCAATTCTGACTATGTAGATCCATCATTTCTTAGGGGGCATAACCTGACATTTTGAATAATGTATTGTAGGGTGCCTATGATAGTGGTATTTCTAAATACACATAGCTCTGTATTGTGCAGGTGGATTTGCCACATGTTCTGCTTTCCTGCTCTTATCTCATAACCGAGCTTACAGAACCTCTCTGGAATACACTTCTGAGTTTAAAGAAGACATTTATTGTTATTATTATTTCACCATGAGGTTCCTGAGAGACTAAATTAGTAGATTGGAAGCACACGTTCAAACGTAGTCGCAGCAATGAAAGCAAAATATATCAAAGTACTTCTCAGTTGCAATATACACAGCAAATACATGTGATTATATTATAACATAACTTCAAAGCAAAGCATAGAAGTCAAAATTGCATCACCGTAGGGCCTATACCTCAGCTTCATCTTTCTGGGGTCTGCAAGTTGATGACTCCGGTTCAACTGCGAGAAAGAGATTTTCTACCCAAACAGGAGACAGGCAACTGATGTCTAGTTCCTGTCTGAAGTCAAGCAGATTCAATCTACCTCACTCTGCCGTTGTCCAGAGCCATTGTTCCAAAAGCGTGCCCCCTCCTCTCAGACTGGGGAAAACTATGCAAGCATTTGGAGAATGGCCAGATCTCCTAGACTTCTCCTCTTCCCAAGGCTGAGCAGAAAGGAAAACACCAAATGTACTCTCACTTATCAGGTCTATTCTGGTGCGAAAAACACAGCTTGGTCTATCATGTGGAAAAACACAGCTTGGAAAAACACAGCTCATCTGCAATGTCTCAACTGCAATGTCTAACCCCATGTTAAAGCCAATAGGCAGCTAACCTAAATATCAAATGTAATGTCTAATGTCATGTCAAAGCCAATAGGCAGCTAAACTGAATACAGAATGTAATGGCTAACTCCATGGTAAAGCCCATAGGCAGCTAAACTGAATACAAAATGTAATGGCTAATGCCATGTTAAAGCCAATAGGCAGCTGACCTGAATATAGAATGTAATGGCTAATGCCATGTCAAAGCCAATAGGCAGCTAAACTGAACAAAATATGTAATGTGCTACTGGTGAACATTGAGCAACTAATATGCGCAATGGTTAAAAACAAAGTCATTGGTCAAACACAATTAGTAGCATCACACTACAGTATACAATAAAAAGTGTTTGAGTTTGCATCTGCTGGAGGAAAGGTGACCCAAAAATAGAACACATTGTGTGCCTCTACCACAAGCGTAACATCTCCACCTCATTAGGAAGCCTATGAGCTAATAACTGTTGTCTGAGAGGTGGTCTCATATTTACTCAAACTACCACCAGTTGTGGTTGTGCCATATTCAAAATGGTAAATGCAAAGATAGAATCACCAAATGGGGAACCCTTTTAGGTTTCAAGCTTGAGCAACCTGCAGGCTAAGACAGGTACTACCTATTGAGCTTAGGAGGAATTTCCCTAATATTGTCTTGGTATACAGATGATTACAGTACCTTTGCCATGTGAGAGATAGTTACTCAGGAGAGCTGCTAAAATGTGTGCTTGACCGACATTGATAGCACCATGTTGTTTGGTTCCTAGTATGATAATAAGCCTGCATGTTTTAGGGTGGCAGCATCGCCACATGTGGGTGACTGAATCATCTGAAAGCTGTTGGCCTATATCCTGGCTAGCCCGCTGTTGCATTTGTGGCAACCGAAGCATGACACTGTGACTCCTCATGGAAGTCGTGGTGAACAGATCATACCCCTTTCACTCAGTTACAAAGACTCACACATACCAAGTCACAATGAAAGATGCAAGATATATTTCAATGTATTTATTGAATCAATTGCATCCTATTACAAATAGGGCAGATGAAACATAAAACAATGATCATCATTATGATTAGGCTAAAGAAGATAAACAACCCCACCATCTTTGTATGATCCTGAAAGCCTAAATGATTCCTACCTACACCTTATGTCTAAAGTCTGAGAACATGGCAGTGGTAACCCCTCTGAATATCCCAGTTTAAGAGAAGGGCCCTGGCCCCATACCTGAAAAGGCTTGTCTGTATTGCTATCCTCTCAGTTGGCTGAAGAGTCAGTACAAGGATCAGCAGAGCTGTCAATGGAATGGTGTACGTCGCAGGACATCCATTACTGGAATGCTCCCTACCTCCACTTAAGCGTATGTGGTGCTTATATAATAAATCCTAAAATGTTCTAAGAATGGGCTTGACTTGATAATATGTCTGAGAAATGGGGACTGTGTCCTGAGCTCTTGCAGCACCAATACGAGTAAGAATATCATGTACCGAACATGGCAGCCTTGAACAGTGCACAAAGAGAAATGAGTGCAAAGGGCTGATAAAATGTGCAGTGCTAACAACTATGGGGGTCATTCTGACCCTGGCGGTAAAAGGCACTTACCGCCGGTCAGAAGACCGCCATCATACCGCCGCGGCCGCGGTAAACCGCCACGGTCATTCTGACCCACAACTGCCAAACCGCCAAAAACCCGACATCCACTGAAGCCCGCCTCATCAGCGGTCAGCGATAAACTGGAGATGACCAAACCTCCACTGTCACGCCAACACAAACACACCCATGCCATTACGACCCACGAATCCACGCGGCGGTCTTTCAACCGCGGTATTCCATTGGCGGTACACACCGCCGCGCTCAAAATACACTCACCTTTACAAAACACAGCCACATTGGACAATTCGAAATACACACACCTGATACACATACAAACACCACTCCCACACACCCATCACCATATAAAACACACACCCACATCACCCACAAACCCCCACAAAGCGAAATTCAGAGACAAGGCGCAATACACCAAGAGAGAGCACAGGGAACGCAAACCACAACACACACAGGAACCCAACATCATCACCCACACCACATCTACGCACAAAACACCACACACCACTACACTCATCACCACAAACACCACCCCACACCTCATCCACACCACCCCATGGCACCCCAAAGACACCCCAGGTTCACGGACCAAGAACTCAGGGTCATGGTGGAGGAAATAATCAGGGTAGAGCCCCAGCTCTGCGGCACACAGGTGCAGCACACCACAATAGCCAGGAAGGCGGAGCTATGGCAAAGGATCGTCGACAGGGTCAACGCTGTGGGACAGCATCCCAGAAATCGAGAAGACATCCGAAAGCGCTGGAACGACCTACGGGGGAAGGTGCGGTCGATGGTGTCAAGATACAACATCGCTGTGCAGAAGACTGGCGGCGGACCCCCACCCACTCCACCCGAATTCACAGCATGGGAGAAAGAGGTCTTGAACATCCTGCATCCTAAGGGCCTCGCTGGAGTAGGCGGAGGAATGGACTCTGGTAAATCTAATCTCAACTACTTCACCCCCCCCAACCACCAGCATGCCAACCCACACCCCCACCCTCACCCCTAACCCCCCAGCACACATACTCCCTGTTAATGTCTCACCAGCACAACCCACCCAACCCAACCCAAACCCCTGAATGCCAACACAAACCATGGACACCCATCACCTAAGCATGACCACTGCACATACCCATCCTCCCCCCACAAACCACCCTCACAACTCCTCCGACATGGGACTGCCAGCACTGGGGGACAAGGGCACCCACAAATCGCACGCCACAGCACACACAAAATCAATAACCATATTCTTTTACCCCTGCAGGGCCCGAACGCCAACACACCGGCCAGGAGGGTCCAGATTTGTCCATCCCACCCCCAGAACAGGCCCCCAGTGATGACAGCAGCTCTGTCGACCTAGAACCTGATGACCAGCCCGGACCATCGGGGACCTCTGGACAGTCGGTTACCCTCAGTCAGCCCCAGGCCACAGCAGACCTACCCCCCTCAGGAAACACCAGCACAGCACCCACCCAGCGGGCCCATGCTTCTGTCTCCAGGACAGGTCAAGCAGCGGTGTGTCTACCAGTACAGGGCACCCAGGGTAACCCACAACCCCAACAACAACAGGGACCTGGGGGCACTGGTAGTGGGCACACCGTCCAGGGGACAGAGGCCCAGGAACAAAGAGGAACTGGGAGGGCTGCTGTGCGACAGAGGGAGGACAGGCCTAGGGAACCCACTGTCCAAGAGGCCCTCACCACCATCATGGGAGCGTACCACCACTCCCAAGAGACGATGGCGACGGTCCTGGCCAGGTTCCAGGAGATCCAGGCCATGCAGGAGGGCCAGTACATGGGGTTCCGGGAAGAACTGCGCACCATCAGTTCCGCAATGGGTACAATCGTGGTGGCACTCAACCAGATTGTCACCACATTGCGGGACCATGTGGTCCCCCAAAGGGCCCGTGCCACTAGCATGGAGGAAGAACAGCCCACCACCTCCGCCGGCGCTAGTGGTCAGGAGGCCCCGACACAACAGCAACGGCCCTCCCGGACCCCACCCCCTGCAGAACAAGAACCACCCCGCAAGAAAGGCCTGAGATCGAGGAAGAAGACAGAGTAGGATGTCAAGACCCCCGCCATGCACGGAAACCCCCGGATGTCATCCCACTGTCCCACTTGTTTGCCCTGACCAACCTTGAACTGCCCCTGCTCCACCTTCCACAGGCATATGGACAATGGACCTGTAGGAACGACAGTCTGGACACTGCCATGGACATGCCTCCACCATCACCCTGTTTGAACTATACACCTATTTTAAAACTCCAATAAACACAATTATTGCACATTAACCAACTGGATTCTGCTATCTATTTATTTATACCAAATGTATTCGATATAACCAACAAAACATTTCTAGTTACATTGTGATGACAACATACCAGTGTCACACAGCGGTAGTCCATGGGGAAAAAAAACAGAGGGGATCAGATCACTGAAATAGGAAGTGATATACACAACTAAGTTACCATACATTGGGGTGAAAGGTCAGACAGTAGAGAGCCACTACAGTTACAGATATAATACAATGCTGGAGTAGATTATTACCTGTGTGTCACTGGAAATACTGCAGTATCACTCTGTCCCTGTTGTCTGTGTTGTCCTCTTCGTCTTCCTCCTCTTCACTCTCCGCAGGCTCCACAGCGGCCACAACACAACACCACCATCTGGACCATCCTCCTGCAGGAAAGGCACCTGGAGTCGCAAAGCCAGGTTGTGAAGCATGCAGCAGGCCACAATGATATGACACACCTTCCTTGGTGAGTACATTAGGGATCCACCAGTAATATGCAGGCACCTAAACCTGGCCTTCAGGAGGCCGAAGGTCCGCTCAATCACCCTCCTAGTCCGCCCATGGGCCTCATTGTACCGTTCCTCTGCCCTGGTCCTGGGATTCCTCACTGGTGTCAATAGCCAAGGCAGGTTTGGGTAACCAGAGTCACCAATTAGCCACACACGGTGTCTCTGTAGCTGTTCCATCACATAAAGGATGCTGCTATTTCGCATGATGTACGCGTCATGCACTGACCCTGGGAACTTGGCATTTAAATGGGAGATGTACTGGTCAGCCAAACAGACCACCTGGACATTCATCGAATGATAATTTTTACGGTTCCTGTACACCTGCTCATCGTCTTTTGGGGGAACCAAAGCCACATGGGTACCATCAATGGCACCAATGATATTGGGAATGTGTCCATGGGCATAGAAATCACCCTTCACTGTAGGCAAGTCACCCACCTCAGGGAAAATGATGTAGCTCCGCATGTATTTCATCAGGGCAGACAACACTCTGGACAACACCTTTGAAAACATAGGCTGAGACATCCCAGATGAAATGGCCACGGTAGTTTGAAATGATCCACTTGCCAAAAAATGCAGTACTGACAGCACCTGCACTAGAGGCGGAATCCCTGTGGGTTGCCGGATGGGTGACATCAGGTCTGGATCCAGCTGGGCACACAGTTCCTGTATAGTGGCACGGTTGAATCTGTAGGTGAGTATGACGTGTCTTTCTTCCATTGTCGACAGGTCCACCAGCGGTCTGTACACGGGAAGATTCCTCCGTCTCCTCGCAAGTCCCAGCGGACGATGCCTAGGAAGGACAACATGGAGCACAGAGTCAAGCAACCCACAGGTAAGTGCCCACAGCATGCCCAGTACACAAATCTCTCGGGATTGAATGGCTAGTATGATTGTCGGTGCAAGGCCTAGCCATGTGTGACGCAGTAGGAATGAAGCCATGTGGGCCCTTGAAATGGCGGCTGCCTGACCTGTGAAGTGTGACAATGCGAAGTGAGGTCATTGCGCAAGCGTGGCACACCGTGGCGGTAGGCGGTCGCAGTCCGCGGCGCAAAGCCGCATTGGACAACATTGAACCCTATGGGTTTCAGGAGCCAATGGCGGTGAGCACCAGCGGTACGCACCGCCGCGGCACGCACCGCCGCGGCCGTAACCGCCATTTTCTCTCTGCTTGATCACACGAGACCTGAGCATCCACAGGAGAGGACCTATACTGCAAGTGCTGCTGTGACCTCGGTCTGGAAGTGACAATGGCTGCTGCGACTTGGGAAAGGGCCCCCGCCTTCAGTTCCGAGGAGTTGGAGAAGCTCGTGGACGGGGTCCTCCCCCAGTATGTGCTACTCTACGGGCCTCCAGACCAACAGGTGAGTACACGGGGGGCAATGCATAGTGCCCAATGCCTGGGCTGAGTGGGGAGGATGTACGATGGAGGGGAGGGCAGCGAATGACGAATGCATGGCACGACAGATGAGAGCATGTGCCACATGGCAAGGTTGGGGAGGGGGGGCCACTCACATCGAGCATGCAGAAAAGTGATGATGTTTCTCTTCCCCCCCGTACATGTCACATAGGTCAGCGCCCATCAGAAGATTGACATGTGGCGTGCCATCGCCAAGGACGTCCGGGCCCTGGGGGTCCACACCAGAAGGGGCACCCACTGCCGCAAGAGGTGGGAGGACATCCGCTGCGGGAGCAGGAAGACCGCAGAGGCTCTGCTGGGGATGGCCTCCCAACCTATGAGGGGTGCCAGTTATACCTTGACCCCCCTGATGTCCCGGATCCTGGCGGTGGCCTACCCCGATTTAGATGGGCGCTTGAGGACATCACAGCAGACACAATGGGGTGAGTACCAGCACATTCAGCTATTTTGCGCGCAGTGGAGGTGCCTGGGTGGGGGAGGAGGGCTGTGTATCCCTAGGCCAAGGCGATTTCTGTAGGATAGGCCCGTCCGTGAAGTATGGTCCTGTGCCCCCGCCGCCCACCTCTGTAGGGTGCCTAGTAACGCGATTCATGGACCAGTGTATACTGTGTGGGCAGTTGTCGCCCATAGGCTTGTAGGGCATGTCCCATTGAATGAGTAGTGTACCCCAAGTGCGCAGCGTAGTGCAGGGGGCTTCTGTGTCTGTCCTCTCCGCCAACGGTGTCCCCAATGCATGCACTCAACTTGTCTTTATGTTTTCCACCACCCCCCCATTTTCTTTGTTTTTCTGTGAATGTGTGCATTAGCATCATCAGGCGAAGTGGCATCGGTGCAAGAGGGAGCTGCATCTCACATGGCCCCGGAGGGCCATGCAACGGACTCCGACATGACCAGTGAGACGGAGGGCGAGGGGGGCTCCACCACGGGGACCCGTGGAGACGGCAGCGACACCGACACTTCCTCGGAAGGGAGCTCCCTTGCGGTGGCGGCAACATCCGTGCCCACTGATCCTACAGGTACAGCCGCCACCCAGCGCACCAGCTCCGCCCTCCCAGCAGCCCCTCGGCCTTCGGCCCGTGCCCGCAAGGCCAGGAAGCCTGCCATCTCCTTCACCCCAGGGACCTCAGGCCCTGCCCCAGTCACCCCTGCTGCCCTCAGTGAGAAGGTCATTGACCTCCTGAGGACCATCATTGTTGGGCAGTCTACCCTTTTGAATGCCATCCAGGGTGTCGAGAGGGAGGTGCATCAAAGCAATGCATACCTGGAGGGCCCTCATTTGGGTCAGGCTGCCCATCAACGATCGTTCAACGCTCTGGCCTCAGCACTGACGGCAGCGATTGTACCTGTCTCCAGCCTCCCTCTTCTGACTCCCTCCACCCAGGCCCACTCCCCTGTTCCTCTGCCTATCCCATCCACACCTACAGACCAGCCTGCACACACCTCAACACCCAAGGGCAGCTCATCCAGACATAAGCACCACGGGACACACAAGTATTCACCCAAGCAACATCCAGATGCAGACATGCCAACAGCCACTACCTCCTCTGTGTCCCCCACCTCCTCGTCTCCCTCCTCCCTCCCTGTGACGTCTCCACACACACCTGCAAGCACACCACCATCAGCCATTGCACCCATCACCAGCACACCCTCCACACCAGTCCGCACACGTGCAGTCACCACCCCCACTGCCATGTACACGTCCCCTGTGTCCTCTCCCAGTGTGTCTGTCACCCCCGCTTCCCAACCACACAAACGCAGGCAGGCCCCCAAACAACAGCCATCCACCTCACGTCAGCCTCCTGCCCAAGCACCTGCACCCAAAGACAGCACACTTGACTCTCCTACAACCACATCCTCTTCCTCCACTCCCATACCCACTCCAGCCACCCTTCCCATGTCTCCAAAGAAAATGTTCCTCTCTAAAGTGGACCTCTTTTCCTCACCTGACCCACCCCCCCCATCCCATAAGAGTTCCACAAACACCTCAGCCACCACCAGCCCAGCAACTCCAAAGAACGTTGTGCCTGGTTTTTGGAGTCCGCCCTTTCCTTGGGCTGGGACATCGTCCAGCAGCAAAGGCACAGCCAGCCCCCCCCCCTGGGAAGAGGACCAAAAAACTGAAGGGCAGGCGCGACAGGCCTGATACGCCTGCCCCCAAGGAGGGTAGTCTTGCACCGTCACCTGCCACATCGGGTAAGGGAGCCAAGGGCCACGGACAGTCTGCCAAGGAGGGCAAGGGCAGCAAGGAGCAAAAGGCAGGGAGCAGCCGACCTGGCCATGACGGCCCCACCAGCCCCATACCGGGGGTATCGAAGGAGAGCCAGGGCCCCAGGATTCCATCACAGGAGGGCCCCGCAACGGAAAGGTCCGATGCAGAGTGAGCGGCAAGTATTGGCCAGGTGTGGTTCACTGGAAACACAAGACAGGCACTGCTGAACAGGGCCCCGCCGTGAGGAGCACCGCTGAACAGGGCCCCGCCGTGAGGAGCACCGCTGAACAGGGCCCCGCCGTGAGAAGCACCGCTGAACAGGGCCCCGCCGTGACCAGAACCGCTGAACAGGGCCCTGCCGTGAGAAGCACCGCTGAACAGGGCCCCGCCGTGACCAGAACCGCTGAACAGGGCCCCGCCGTGACCAGAACCGCTGAACAGGGCCCTGCCGTGACCAGAACCGCTGAACAGGGCCCCGCCGTGAGAAGCACCTCTGAACAGGTCCCCGCCGTGACCAGAACCGCTGTACAGGGCCCCGCCGTGAGAAGCACCGCTGAACAGGGCCCCGCCGTGACCAGAACCGCTGAACAGGGCACCGCCGTGACCAGAACCGCTGAACAGGGCCCCGCCGTGACCAGAACCGCTGAACAGGGCCCCGCCGTGAGAAGCACCGCTGAACAGGGCCCCGCCGTGAGAAGCACCGCTGAACAGGGCCCCGCCGTGAGGAGCACCGCTGAATAGGGCCCTTCCTGTCAAGCACCGCTCCGCTGGGCCCTTCCTATCAAGCACCGCTCCGCTGGGCCCTTCATCTCAAGCACCGCTCCGCTGGGCCCTTCCTGTCAAGCACCGCTCCGCTGGGCCCTTCATCTCAAGCACCGCTCCGCTGGGCCCTTCATCTCAAGCACCGCTCCGCTGGGCCCTTCCTGTCAAGCACCGCTCCGCTGGGCCCTTCCTGTCAAGCACCGCTCCGCTGGGCCCTTCATCTCAAGCACCGCTCCGCTGGGCCCTTCCTGTCAAGCACTGCTCCGCTGGGCCCTTCATCTCAAGCACCGCTCCGCTGGGCCCTTCATCTCAAGCACCGCTCCGCTGGGCCCTTCATCTCAAGCACCGCTCCGCTGGGCCCTTCCTATCAAGCACCACTCCGCTGGGCCCTTCCTGTCAAGCACCGCTCCGCTGGGCCCTTCATCTCAAGCACCGCTCCGCTGGGCCCTTCATCTCAAGCACCACTCCGCTGGGCCCTTCCTGTCAAGCACCGCTCCGCTGGGCCCTTCCTGTCAAGCACCGCTCCGCTGGGCCCTTCATCTCAAGCACCGCTCCGCTGGGCCCTTCATCTCAAGCACCGCTCCGCTGGGCCCTTCCTGTGAAGCACCACTGGCCCATTGGCAGCCCCGGTTCTGTGTCGGGCAGGCCTTCACGACGCACTGTGCCCACCATGCCTCCTCCATGACCAGTGGTCTCTGTGCTCCACCTGATGGACTGTGGCTTTGCACTCCCCAGGATGTAACAGTGGGCAAACCACCCACTGTAGAGACTTGTGAGACTGTGGCTTTGCACTCCCCAGGATGGTACAGTGGGCAACCCACCCACTGTAGAGACTTGTGAGACTGTGGCTTTGCACTCCCCAGGATGGCACAGTGGGCAATCCACCCACTGTAGAGACTTGTGAGACTGTGGCTTTGCACTCCCCAGGATGGCACAGTGGGCAATCCACCCACTGTAGAGACTTGTGAGACTGTGGCTTTGCACTCCCCAGGATGGCACAGTGGGCATGGAGGCCCTTCGTGGATCTGGCGTCGTGGACTCATGTGGCTGAGGTGCCCCCCCTTCCCTTCCCCCTGAGGTGCCTGTCTTTTAATTTTAGTGATGCCCTAGCAGTGTTCTCTCCAATGGACTGGATCTCGTGTGTGGGCTTTGCCCATGTGTTGCTGCACATTGGCCCACGGACCTTTGGACTTTGATTGACTGGGCCGGACTTTTGCTGCTTGTATGGATAGAGTTCTAGATGTGTATTCATTCTTTATATATTGCTAAGGTCACTATACTTTATTGTTGCAATTATATGGTTCTACTTTTACATTCATTGGCTTTTGTCTTTGTTTTTTGGGGGGGGGTTGGGGGTGTCACTCTGACTTTTTTATCTGCATAGGTGTGTAGGTATTTCGGTGGGGGTGAGGGTGGGGGTGGGTGTGTGGCATATGTGTGTGCCCGTAACCTTTCCTCCTCCCCCCTCCTCTGTGTTGTAGGTACAGTACTCACCGTTGTCATCTGGGGCGAGGTTCGTGATCCTGGAAGAAGAGCAGGAAGGCAATGGCTGGGAGGATGTGGAGTTCGGGTTCCATGCTGTTCCGATTCCGCATGGAGTGTGTCGAGGTAAGCGTTTTCCATAGGAGATGTCTGTTTCCGCCGTGTTTTTATCGGTGGGGCTCCCGCCCCGGAAAAGGTGGCGGATTGGTGGGTCGTGATAGGGTGGGCGGTACATTGTCTGGCGCCTGCCTGTTGGCGGTGACCGCCGCGCTGTTTGTTTGTACCGCCGTGGCGGTTGGAGTGTTAAAGCGGCGGCCTGTGTTGGCGGTTCCCGCCAGGGTCAGAATTCATATTTTTAGGCCGCCAGCCTGTTGGCGGGTTGGCCGCCGCTTTAACACTGACCGCCAGGGTCAGAATGACCCCCTATGTCTTCTCAGACATAGGCAAATGATTAAAATATAAAAGAACATTGAGCCAAACGTTGGCTGTGCTAAAAAAAATTCAATGAATAAAAACATGTCTATGTGTAAAAGGCTATGGGCCTAATGCTAAAATAAGGGTGTCCACCCAGGCACTAAGGAGAACCCACAACAGTCTATAATTTTGTTAGCCAACATATGTAGTAATAGGCAATGGTGCAAAATTTGAAACCATGTGGGTTTCAGAAATTAATGAGCCAGACCATTATTTGTGATATCCACAAGTATTTTGGCATACAAGGAACAGCAGCCCACCATCTGTGTGTGTGTTCTCAAATGGGAAACCTTTCTTTTTTTAGCATCACTGTTCCCTAAAATGAGTGTCCACAATGGAAGAAATTGAAAAAAATGAATTCCTAAGATACATTTGTAGGTAGTAAAGAACTGATGTGGCAGACATATATTTGTGAAGTAAGATACAGTATACAATTAGAGAGATCAGTGGATCTGAGATTCCCTAAAAGCTACAGAGTAAATATGGGAAGACACAGAAAAAGATTAAGCTAGTGTAGGTAAATGAATCAGTGACAACTCATTAGAGGTGAACGGCTTGAGTGTTTACAACCGTATGAAGCCTATCTTGAAACTGAGTAGAATAGTTAACATAATACCATATTTGTTGGACAAATGTTGTCTCAAAATCTCACTAGGTTGGGTCTTTAGTTAAAGAGATGATGCCCTAGAACTGCTTATACATTAGGTTATCATCTGACAATATTACATAGTATTTTAATAGCTGCATATTTGCACTGTACAAACCGCTGGACAACATATAGTAAAGGTATATTGTGAAAAAAGATACACATATTGTCAATGATTTCAAGGGAGATTTATTTTGCAATAAATATTCTGTGGACTTTGAGCCTATAATGCTGCAATGTGAAGAGTAACATGTACACTGTGTCAGAGGAGAACCTAATGATGATTCAAGCAATAAACTAATGGAAATAGATAGAAATCTAACAGGGAGGTTTGGATGTACTTCTGGTTCTGTTACAGTTATCCGCAAACACACTTGTAAGATTCAGTAATGTGCATTGGATTATACTTGGGGTGGATTACAGCTCACGTCAAGTAATAAACGTGTCAGGATAAACCCACAAAGTCACTAAACTAATCTCTGCTCATTTCCCTAGTAGCTATTGCACAGAAAATACAGGCTTAATTTAGGATAATGAGTAAAGTATGTATTCTTTACCAAAGTAATAGTAAAGTCAAAACACCCAACACTAAAAATCTCAAACTGAATTAGAAAAATAGAGGAAAATGTATTAAACAAAATGTCACTGAAATAACAAAAACAAATTGGGGAACCAGCGATATGAATTTTGAGAGAATTAAGGAAAAATAGCACCAAAAAGCACCAATGGTAGTCAATGTTCGCAGTAAACATGGGCCTAGGCATGATTTCAGGCTGGCCATGTTGGAGTGCAGGGCGCACACACCAACCAGGTTCATCCTAGTGAAAGATTTCACCTTCTAACTTAGGGGTTTAATTTCTGAAGTAAACTTACTCTGGAATTAGAGAGGCCCGCCATCTCAACAGGCATCTCTTACCTTGGAAGGAACTGCTATCACATGATGGTGCCATACAGCACACTTTCAATATCTTTTTTTATTTTCAAAAACAAAATCCGAAAGAAGATTTTCTTTTTGAAAATAAAAAAAATAAATCACCAACTAACCATGGGATTTTTCTCCTATGGCATTGGAGTAATTAAGATATTTTTACTTTCTCTTACTGCCACTTAGGCCACGTGGATGTCGGTGTGTGAAAGTAAAAACTGTCCATTTGTTCAGCCAATCTAAATAGGGTGGGTGGCCAATGTTCAAACCTCTGTTGGGCTTTCAGAAGAACATGGCAGTCATCAATGACATACTTAAGTTTGCCCTGACTTTAAATGAGGCGGTGGAACTTCAATTTGGTGGAGATTGTACTCGGTCACCATTGTAACCAAGTACCCTCTCTGCCTATCTCTTAATCAGGCCTTAAATGTTTTATGTCCCAAGTAGTCACAAGGGTTCACTTGTAAGGCCCCCCAGGACCTCCGAAGAGGACATTGTAGACTTTCAGGGTATCAGGCATATGCCAAGAAAAAGTCTAGTCTAAGTCAAGTTGCCACTTGTCAGCTGGGAGTCTAATTCTTAGTCCTGGGTACAAGGGTAAAATGTACATTCATTCAGGGTTCCTCTCAGGCCACATACGGCAGGCCCAGTCTTCTTCATTCCACCCCTCAACTCCAGAAGTGTTCTGAAGTGGGTGCTTAGAGGTGTCACACTCATGCCTGGCACCAGCTAGTAGATGAGCATGCACCCAGCCATTCCCTAACCAATAGGGTAATTTCTCATTCAGGTCAGCTTCTGGTTAGCATCTCATTCACTTCTATCGAAGGGTTAGCACAGGCTAAGAGCTGGCAGAGGCTTATGATAATTAGCCCTTCTGAAGTTCAGACATGCCAAGAGTAACTTTCAAAAATGTACATTTCCATTATATGCATTACAATTTGACTTTGCTGGTGAATTGTTTTTTTAGTAACTATTAATAATAGTGACTTCATTATTTTTTTAGCCAACTGCATTCCAGAGAAACTGGATTACTACTTAAAACCATGCTTTGGGTTTCTTTTTTTGAGTTGTTGTTGTTAAAAACATCATCTTGTTCTTGTTCCCACTTGAAATGTGAACCCTTTTTAAGTAGACACAGCAAGGGTTCTACACAAACAGCATAACCTTGTACAGATCTAGCATAGTATTATCCCAAACCCAGGAACGATTTGAGAACATCTTTGTCATATGCTTTCGCTGTTTTAGAAATAGACTTCAATAAATCTGATTTGGGTTCAATTACTTTGTGTGAACTCCTATGGGAAAGTACTAAATTTCAGTTTGCTAAAAATAATTTTTTTTAATACTGACAATCATGCCACTGTCTTCCAAAATACCTAATACCAAAATACCCAGTAAGGCAGTAAATTCAATCCCATCCTTTGCAACAATTAAAATGCTCATCTGGAAAGATTGTGATTGTACACCTTTAATGTCACCAGAAAGAACATCCATCAACTTTTGAAAAACACTGGCCACTGAAGCTAGCCCAAAAGGTGACTTCAAAAATCAGTGTGCTCCATAAGGAGTAAAAAAAAGTTGTGAGATCCCTAGATTCTTAATCCAATGCCACTTGATGATAATCTGATTTGAGATTAATGATGGAAAAATACTTGCCCCCCCAACAGCTGCCAACATCTCTTGAATTCTAGTCAACAGTTTACAATTGACCACACCAATCTCATTCAATGATCTCAAGTCACCATTTTTCTTCAAAGCAATGTACAGTGTAAACTCATTCAGCACTATCTGTGGACTCAATAATACATTCACTGCACAATTTATCAAGATTACTTTTCAATTTCAAACAAACTCCAATAGGTACAGCACACATTTTATGTTGAACTGGTAAAGCTCCTTTCTTAAGTTTGATTCTATGTCAAAAACCTCTACCTGTCCAAATGTTTCACTAAACACAGCTATGTGTTAATCAACAATCCACTCACATTGAGGTACATTAACCTTATGTACCATCATACTTCTCAAGCAAATTGGATTATCAGTGCCAGGACTCAACACTATACCCAACCTACCAAGATCATACAATCCAACAATACCATGACCATTAGTGGCTACATCTACTTTAGTCTTTATCACACATCTTTGAAATTCCAAACAATTCTCATAAAAAATGTAACATATTAATATCAAAATTTCCCAAAACTTTGGAAGTTACATCTGTTTCAGCAGACTTTTATTCTGCCATTTCTATAAAAACTTGAATCATAAAGGAATGTAATAGGTGAACCCAGTTCTGCCATAATGTCTTTGACAACATCACTAATTTTAACTAATACTAAAGGTGCTTAAAATCCAGTTTGAAATGAAACACTCTAAAATCTGTATCAGAATTAACAAGTGTCAGAACCATGATGTCTACATTTTCCACAACACTTTCAACTGCATTTATCTTAACAGTATTAGTAGTCTTAAAACGTCTGCAGACACACTGAAAATTTCCAACTTTACTGTACTTATTATGTTTTTCCCCACAGCTCAACAATTAGGATTATTGGTTAAGGGCCCGATTTTGAGTCTAGCGGTCGGAACGCTGAAATGTCAATGAGGCGGTCGGGAGGACACCACCAAGCTGGTGGGCTCCCGACCACCACATCACAACACTATTGCCGGGTTGGCGGTAGTGTCTGTGGTAGTGGCACTGCAATGGCATGCTTTAGCTCATACAGTGAGCCTGAAGCACATACCACCACAGTGCAGCACTAGATGCACCTCATGCGCACTGTTGCCATGCACAATGTTGTGCATGGCAAATAGTGTGCACCGACAGTGTAGGCATAGGGGGACACAACATGTGCCCTCAGCTACACTGCCCAATAGGCATAATTGCCAAGGGCCCTGTTTGGTGCCCCTTCCCTGCCATGAAAAGCTTGGCGGAAAGGCAGGTTGTGACCAGCTAGGCAGTGCCGGCATCAGCACTGCCACTTGTGACAACAGCTTTCTCTACCGCTGCGGGATCCAAGATCCTGTCGGTTGTGGCAGTCTTGTGGCAGTCTGACCGCCATCCTCCTAATCTGACATTCAAACCGCCGAGGAGGTGACAGTCGGACCACCACTGTGGGTACGGTGGTCCCAGGACCGCTGTACTCATAATCAGGCCCTAAATGTTTTTTAGACCCAAAGTTTAAGCAACTTAGGCCCTGATTTATACTTTTTGGTGCAAAACTGCACTAATGCAGTTTTGCACCAAAAGGTTTAGCAGCGACTTGCACCATTTCTGTGCACCAGCCGGGCACCATATTTATGGAATGGTGCACGATGGTGCAAAGGGTAGGCTAGCGTAAAAATATAATTACATTACTTGGATGGGGCTGACGATATGGAAGAAGGAGGTTTTGCACCAATTATGTTAGGTAGGTTAGAGTAAAAAAAAAACTACTCTAACCTGCCTAGAGTCACTTTCTGATGCAAAACCATCCATACCACATGAAAAGACATAGAAATGACAGGAGTCAGGCCCATCCCTGCAGTGGCCAGCACTGGGGACCAGGGTCCCCTGGGCATGACCATTGCAGCCAATGCCATGTAGGGGGCCCCATTTCAGGCCCCCCAATGGCACATTAAAAAAATTCTTACCTGTACTTACCTATACTCACCTGGGATGGGGTACCCCATCCTCCACTGTCCCACTGTTGTAGGTGTAGGTGTCCTTGGGGTCTGGGCAGGGCACCTGTGGGCTTAGTCCAGGGTGTTCCACCATTGAAATAAGCCCACAGGTCCCCTAGCGCCTGCCCTTATCCCAGGCATTATAAAATGGTGCAAAGCAAGCTTTGCATAATTTTTTGACCCCTTCTCCCTCCCATGCGTGATTTTAGCCTGGGGGATAAATATGGCGCTAAGGGCATAGAGTCATTTTTTGCACGGGAACGCCTACTTTGCATCTCATTGACGCAAAGTAGGTTTCCACATCCCAAAAATGACTTAAACTCCATAAATTTGGCACTAGATGGGTCTAGCGCCAAAGTATAAATATGAAGTTAGTTTTGCACTGAATTTGCAAACAAAATTATGCAAATTCAGCACAAAACAAGTATAAATATGCCCCTTAATTTCTTCTAACTCTCACCCTTCACTAATTTCTCTTTACTCAGAAGATCAAAAATGTGGTTTTGTGAAATTACACTATCACCACCTCAAACCTTTACAAGATACAATAGATCTTTCTATACCTTCTGCTACACCTATTACCTCTGCCAGTTTAGCATTGTGACATGCTAACAACCTTTCTTGGATATTTTTTATTCACAATTAAAAACAAATTATCTATAATATATGTGTCCAAATTTTCATATAATTCAACATTTGCAGCCAACACTCTTTCTTTTTTTTTAGAAAGCAACTTACAATAATCACACATCATCCACATATCATTACATAAATTATAATTCATCAACTCATCAAAAACTCTTTTGATAAAACCTTGATTTATTAAGAGAATTGCATTCTACTAGTACTTCCCTGATCACAGATACTATTACCTCATACTTTCCTCAGATTTAAATTAATCTTGGCAATCCATTCAAGCAGTGGTGCCCATACCCTGGAATCTTGCTTTCTGCCCCTACGTCCCTTGCAGCAATATAGGTTGTCCTCCAAGTGGTATATCGAGACAAACCTAGCTAACCCTGATGAAAAGTGGGGAATTCTGCTTTGAGTCAAGCTGCAACAATGCATATTTAGGAGACCACCATAGTCACAAAAATAAAACTCAGCAACCTTCTGTCTTGTATGACACTGTTGTCAATGTCAATAACACTAACTGCAGCATAACCATAACTAGTATATTCAAGGCTGAGCCATGAAATTGGGCTTACTAGTAGACTACCAGCTTTCCACAATTACAAAACATATGTGTTATGTTTGCCTCATAGCAGCCACATCCAGGGCAGCTAATATCTGACCTTTCCCCGATCTCACAATTTTAAAACAATAATAAAGTTTAAATAGTTTCCTTCCTATTTTCCATGATTCCCTGAAGCTTGACCTTTCGATACCCATTCACAACTCTCATTTATCCAGGTCATTTGGAGTCAGGCCACTCAAAAGTCAGTAAATCTGTCTGATCTTACCCCTCCATGGGCAGCCCAGCAGCTCCAGTACCTTTACACGCTTAATCGAAACATCCTCCTTAACTATTTTCATCTAAAAATCCTTAATCTTAAGATACTTACAAAAGCTATACTTTGTCAATCCATATCTAGCCTGTAGCTCCTCAAATGTATGCATGTGACCCTATCCATGGAGATACCCTTACCTCTCCACCCCTGCTTTTGCCCATGCAAAGCCAGCCTTATCACGGAATACCTCTAAGAATATTGATGAATGCCAGAGGGGCATATAGTAATTATAATGCCTGAAGCACAAGTTCTTCTATATCTGACCCCAGACTCTATATGCAGCCTTTAATACCTTGAGTTTCACCTTCATAAAATAACTAGACCCCACATTCCTCAAAAAACATGATTTTGCTGCTCCTACAGTAATCTAAAAAATGGATAGCAGTTCATCAGATCCTAAAATTTTAGTTTTTCGACCCACTGTTAATATCCCCATATGCTGAAGACTAAAAGTCCAAAAAGTTTGAAATTAGGTACTGTCCATCCTCTTCTAGCCTCAGGAAGTGTCAGATACCTTCATGCTCTTCTTGCCCTTCTATACTCCCAAATATATCTGCTACAAATTGCTTCTAAGGGCCTGATTATGATCTTGGCAGACAGGGTTCTCTGTCACAAATGTAATGGACATCACATCTGTCATATTGCAATTCCATTACATTCTATGGAAAACATAAGAACGCAGATGGAATGTCCATCACTTTTGTGACAGATTATTCCATCTGCCAAGATTGTAATCAGGTCCTCATTCTTTAAACTAGCACAGCTCGACTTCCTGTGGGATTGCCCCAAAAACATACAGTATTTTTGGCAGTGTCAGCATTTTGAAAACATCACACATCTGAGATCCCTGCAACTCTTAGTAATTACTGGAGAGAGATTGAGTTCCACAATCTCTCCAACCATACACGTGATTGTAACACCCAGATATGTCACACATGCTACTATCTGCCTATCAGCAATTTGTATCTCCTTTTCTACTATTATTTGAATCTTACTCCCATTGAGATGATATCCTGCTACTCTCCCAAATATAGCTGCTACCTCTTTTATAGCTCTTGCTGGATCCGGTGTTACAAGGCTATATCATCAGCACAAGCCAGGGTCCTTGTCTTGATTTGGTTTATCTCAACCAGAATAATTGAGTTGTTCTCTTCTAGCTTGTTAATTAGAGGATCAATATGGAGCAAAGAGCAAGAGTTAGCATGGGCAACCTTGTCTTGTCCCCCTTGTTATCCTAATCTCACCTGATACCCTTCCCATTATTTGGAGCCTTGCCATTGGTTTATGATACAATGCTTTTATTGCCTTTATAAAACCAGATTCAATGTCTTTTTTTTAAGCGCTTCCCATAGAAAATCCCATGCCACTTGATCAAATGCCTTTTTAGCACTGAGAAAGATCAAAGTCAAAGGATGCCCTATTACTGTGGCCACTTCAAATAAAGTGATTGCTTTCTGACATGGTCCATCATTCCCCTCCCTGGGATAAAACTATGCTGCCAGGGACAGACCATGTTGGAGATAACCTTGCCTAGCTGAACAGCAGGAAACATAGAATATATCTTATCATCACTGTTTATCAGTGATATAGGCTTGCAGGCCATCACCAAGAAACCTCTCTGGTTCTCCGACACCCTTAAAGAATCGAAGAAAACCTGTTGCGCCCTCGAGAGAGCCTGGCGCAAGGACCACACTGCCGACAACATGACCGCCCTCAAAAACGCAACCCGCGAACACCACCACCTGATCCGCGCAGCCAAAAGGAATTTTTTCACCGACAGACTGGACAAAAACAGCCACAACAGCAGAGAACTTTTCAGCATCGTTAAAGAGTTCTCCAACCCCAACGCCAACGCCGTCACGCCCTCACAAGACCTGTGCAACTCCCTCGCCACCTTCTTCCATCGTAAGATCACCGACCTCCACGACAGCTTCGGACACCAGACCCAACCAAGCATCACCGAACCCACACCCCCGGCCATCACCCTCAACGCATGGACCCACATCAACACTGAAGAGACCAAAACCACCATGAACTCTATCCACTCCGGCGCCCCATCGGACCCCTGCCCTCACTTCATCTTCAATAAAGCCGACGACATCATCGCCCCGCACCTCCAGACCATCATCAACTCTTCATTTTCTTCTGCTACCTTCCCCGAAAGCTGGAAACACGCCGAAGTCAACGCCCTACTAAAGAAACCTACGGCTGACCCAAGCGACCTGAAAAACTTCCGCCCCATCTCGCTCCTCCCCTTCCCTGCCAAGGTAATAGAGAAGACCGTCAACAACAGCTCACCAACTTCCTGGAAGACAACAACCTGCTCGACCCTTCACAAACCGGATTCCGAACCAACCACTGCACTGAAACCGCCCTCATCTCAGTCACAGACGACATCAGAACCCTGATGGACAACGGTGAAACAGTCGCCCTCATCCTCCTCGACCTCTCGGCTGCCTTCGACACGTCTGTCACCGCACCCTAATAACCCGCCTCCCCTCCACCGGGATCCAAGGCCAGGCCCTGGACTGGATCGCCTCCTTCCTCTCCAACCGCTCTCAAAGAGTTTACCTCCATCCTTTTCGCTCAGACCCCACCGAGATCATCTGCGGCGTACCTCAAGGCTCCTCGCTCAGCCTGACTCTCAATGTCTACATGAGCCCCCTCGCCGACATCGTACGCAAGCACAACATCATCATCACCTCCTACGCCGACGACACCCAACTTATACTCTCCCTCACCAAGGACCCCGCCAGCGCTAAGACCAACCTACAAGATGGCATGAAGGACGTCGCAGATTGGATGAGACTCAGCCGCCTAAAGCTGAACTCTGACAAAACTGAAGTCCTCATTCTCAGCAACACCCCGACCGCATGGGACGACTCCTGGTGGCCCACGGCCCTTGGCACCGCACCGACCCCCTCAGACCACGCCCGCAACCTCGGCTTCATCTTGGACCATCTTCTCACCATGACCAAACAAGTCAACGCCGTGTCCTCCGCCTGCTTCCTCACCCTCCGCAAGCTCCGCAAGATCTTCCGCTGGATCCCCGCCGGCACCAGAAAAACCATGACCCACGCCCTCGTCACGAGCCGCCTGGACTACGGCAACACCCTCTATGCTGGGACCACCGATAAACTCCAAAAACGCCTGCAACGTATTCAAAACGCCTCGGCCCGCCTCATCCTCGACGTACCCCGCAACAGCCACATCTCCGCACACCTGAGACACCTGCATTGGCTCCCAGTCAGCAAAAGGATCACCTTCCGACTTCTCACCCACGCACACAAAGCCCTCCACAACAAGGAACCTGAATACCTCAACCATCGCCTCAGCTTCTACTCCCCCACCCGTCTCCTCCGTTCCTCTGGCCTCGCGCTCGCTGCCGTCCCCCGCATCCGCCGCTCCACGGCGTGTGGGAGGTCCTTCTCCTACCTGGCAGCCAAGACCTGGAACACCCTCCCCACCAGCCTCAGGACCACCCAGGACCACTTCGCATTCCGGAGACTCCTCAAGACCTGGCTTTTCGAGCAGCAGTAACCCCCCCTTCCCCCTAGCGCCTTGAGACCCGCACGGGTGAGTAGCGCGCTTTATAAATGTTAATGATTTGATTTGATTTGCATGAGCCTGGATTCAGTGGCATTTTCTCTTTTTGAACACCACTATAGAAGTTGTTGTCCAAGAGTTAGGAGGCATTTGTCGTGCCTGGGCCTTATTGAAGATATTGGTCATATCCTAGCTAATATTAAACAGAAAACCAAAGAATGGAGTGCTGTCTTAATTTCTTCTGAATTCATTGGGGCATCCAGGGCTTCCCTCTCCAGATGATTAAGTTCTCCACTCTTTACTGAATCCAAATACTCATCAACAGGTAGCATATCTGCCTATATAGATCTTCATAAAATTCCCTAAAACATCTAGAAAAGCATTGGGTGTGCCAACCTCCTACCCTTTCTTCTCCCTTATTGACTGAATGTTACTGTACACTTCTTTTTGTTGTTTGCACAATGCCAGGAGGCTGCCATGATCTCACTATGTTCATAGCTCTTCTCCCTTCAAGTTTGATATTTCTCAGCTGCCTTTGCCAAATAAATGTAATTAATTCTTACTTTAAACACTGAGATCTTTGGAAGGACCTCATGAATATTCACCCAATCTTGCAACCAACCAGGCTCCCAATGCACCTGGATCCTTGATTAGTGCCCCATCTCATGAGCCAAAACCTTCTGTATCTCTAAACCATAGCTGAGAGTCTCTAACCTTATTTCTGCTTCCAATGTATCCCAAACTACCCTCAGCAATGCACTTCCTCAATTAGTATCAAACAAAGTTGCCAACCGTTCATTCATGTGTTCTAATTAATCCAGGTTAAGTAGCAGCCCCCTATTAAATGACCAAGACTGAGCCTGCTCTTTTTCACTTGCTATCTGAAGCTAGATTACCAGGGGAGTTCTGATCTAGAAATATCATTGGATGTCTCTAAATATTGACCTCTTTTATTAGCCTTGTTGGAATCTTGAAATTTTCCAATCTCACACATTTCTTATGGGGATATGAGAAAAACATGTAACCTGCATCAGGCGCCCTGAGTCTGCCCCAGGTGTCCTTGAGGCCATTGTCCCTCTTCAGCTGCTGTAGTGCCCTAAATACCCTAGGCTTCTTGCCCTCCTACCACACTGAAGCTTGTGACCCCTGTGTACAGTCCCCATGTATGTTCAAGTTCCCTTATATTCTGAGTAGGGTAGGCCAGGCAGTCAACTCCACTGTCAAATGTTCCAACGCCACCCTCTCCTCTTGATTAGAACCATAATTCAAACAAATAATAAAACCAGAGTTAGCCACCTGACAATCTACCAATGCCCATCTCCCCAGTTTATCAGATAATTTGCATTTAACTCCACATACCTCCCGTTCATGCTAGAATTGCCACCCCCTCATAGTGGTTGCCTGTGTCACATTAACTAACAGCTCATAACCCAGAGTTTCAGTAGACTCTTTTCAGACCACTCAATGTGTTTTTCTTGTAAACACACAATGTCTGGACCAACTGCTACTTTGACCTTTTTGGACCTATTGTTTAGTACACTGACACTAACGGTACATATAAAAATTATCCTTAGTCACCCTATCATATGACTAATACCATTGTGATTCCCACATTCATCCAAGCTCTTACCCTTTCACCATAAATCTTCCGTAGGCCTTCCCCTATAAATCTATATTGTTCCACCTGGGTGTACTTTACATCTTTCAAGGTGCTTCCTTTTTCTAAGTCTGCCACCCATCTTGACCCCAGCCCACCCATTACCATCCCCATACCCTGCCTCCCTTCACCCACCCTCCTCCCACATGAAGCAATGAGACCGAAACTGGGCTGAATAATGGTTAATGTGCCCTCCCATCCTGCCAGAGACAACCTCCTCAAATCTAAAACATCTACTAAAAGGCAGAAAAAGAAAGAGGATAAGAAATGAATTTTTCCAAGTGAGGAAAAAACGCACAAATCAAAAGAGTTAGCAAAAAATAACAACCCTGATACCATAAATACCAGCTTGTGGTCAAACACGTTGTTCATTTGTGCTATGCTTTCCCCCATCCCCTACTAGGGCACTATTACATCAAGCCATTTCATACAGTCAGATCGGTTAAGGTTCACGTTCATTTCAAGTCCGATATTGTCCAAATATTCTTTATCCTTAATCTCTGATGTGAACACTCAAGACTTGTCCATATGTGTAACCTTGAGCCTTGCCAGGTTCATCAGGTACACTCTCTTTAACGTACGGCCTAATGGAGGCACTAATGGTATCAATGGTACTAACCTAGTGGGAGTTGAGAGGGGATGTGCTACAAGGTCTCACCCTGTGGGGGAGAAGTCTTGGGGGGACTAAGACTTTGTGGGAGATGATCAGTGGGTGGACAGTGGAGCTGGGATGCTCTCTGGTTTGAATGAGTTTTGGGGCATCATTTCATATACTCCCAGCACCATTGAATGAACCCCTAACAGCCAGGAGTCTCGATAAGGTCATGATAGTATGCTCAGAGGGACAGAGGCTGCAAGCTTGATTGACTTGGAGCAGGAGACCGTAAAAGGGGTGATTCCTTGGGTCCAAAAGATCTAGAGGGCACACAGATTCCCTCTAACATTAAAATGAACAGATCAGGGAGCTGCAACCGGTAGCAGAAAACCTAGGGCCATAATAGTCTTCTTTGGCAAACTTCTTTTCAGACAAGCAGTGTATGAGAAGGCTTGTCCAGACTCCAAACGAAATGCAGAAGGTCATTCTTGCTTTGCTAAACCAGACTTCTGTCATGTGACTGTGGATCAGTGATGGAGGCTATGTCAATTGACTATGTTTTGGGTTTTTACATAGGAAAGCTAGGCCTGCCACATTGAAAGTAGCTTTTAGGGCCTCTCACTATAGGAACATGGTGACAATAATTTTCTACATGCCCCACTTTTAAATTTAGTGCACACTACATTTTGGGCTAGACGGTTTACATAGGGGTGACTTATTAATATTTAAAAGGGAGGTCTTTACATGTCAAAAGTTTTTTTTTAACTAGTCACACTGCAGGTTTTACACTGCAGCAGTCAGGCTGCAATGGTAGGCCTGAACCATGTTTTCTTTTGTAATACTAGTGGATGGCACAATATGTGCTGGGGTCCACAGGTGACAGTTCACTTTTCATGCCATGGACATATTTCCACGCCATATATTAAGCTTTATAAAAATGTTAAATATACCAATCAGGGATATGCTAATTCCTCACTCTTTTAGGTGTCAAAGTACATACAATGGACATGAACAGCAATGTCGCAATGTGCAGAGTATAAAAGGCAGCAATAAATTAGGAGAAATAGTTGAACAATCAGGGGTAAACATGCTGGAAAGATAGATTCCTATATGTATGGATGGAAATAATGATTGATAATACCTACAGGTGAATCTGCTGACAAATAAAACCCACATCATGTCTTGACTTCTTCCTCATATTTAAAATGATGAATAATTTTCAGTTTCAAAGCTGCTCAATGAGAAGAACATCTCCCATTGTGGATATTATCTTTAACATTTTATTTAAGTTATTTAAAAACCCTTTTAGGCATTTTAAATTAAGAGCTTTAGTGGGTGAATGATTTAGCAGATGTCTGTTAAAAGAAGATATTGCAATTCTTTTGAGATAGGTAGTTGTGAGGGAAAATCCTAATGTTAAAGAAAAAAAGTGTAGATTTAAAATCCACACAAGACAAAATGTAATCAATCCAACGTTTTTAAATACAAAACTGTACTTTCTTGAATAGTGTTGGTAATAGGTCTTCTGTGTACCCTTTACTAATAGAAAAATAAGAAAAATTGTTATAGATGTAAATGATAGAATTAATCTTAACATACTCGGGGATTATTCTTTAGGACTGTCTTTGAGCTCTTGTGCACCGATAAGGAACAGGACTAACTATATTCAAATCAGCCTTGGTCCTGTAACAGTCTGGGCACCGTCCTGGACCCAGACCTGTAAGGGTAAGGCTTCTATCTCCCGGGTGCAAGGACTGTGATCAATGCACCGATGCAAATTAGAAATTCATTTGGATTGCAACCCATGCACAGCCCACTGAGCAATGTTTTGTAGTAAGTGTTTTCTAGCCAATTACACAAAAAAGATGACATGCAGTGTAACATGTATATTTCCAAAACCAAAGTCTAATGCATCAAATAAGACCTGTGACCACACAGATTGAGAAAATAAATGCAGCAATTCATGACACAGCATACTAAAAATCTGAACATTCCTAACGTGGTTAGAAAGTTCCTAGCATCTTAACACCCTTTTGCTACTTCTAAACTCTATGCAAAATTTTAGCAGAAGCAGAAAATACTTTGGGGCATATTTATACTCTGTTTGCGCCGGATTTGCGTCGTTTTTTTTTACGCAAATCCGACGCAAAGCTAACTCCATATTTATACTTTGGCGTTAGACCCGTCTAGCGCCAAAGATCTTGCAGTTTGCGTAATTTTTTAGAGTGGACACCTACCTTGCGTTAATTATATGCAAGGTAGACGTTCCCTTCTAAAAAATGACTCGAAGGCATGTGCGCCTTATTTAAACTCCCGTGCAAAAATGACGTACGGGAGTGGACGGGCCTTAAAAAATTACGTCCAGCCGCTTTTGCGTCATTTTTTAACGCCTGGTCAGGGCAGGCGTTAAGGGACCTGTGGGCTCGGAAGGAGCCCAGAGGTGCCCTCCCATGCCCCCAGGGACACCCCCTGCCACCCTTGCCCACCCCAGGAGGACGCCCAAGGATGGAGGGACCCATCCCAGGGAACTTAAGGTAAGTTCAGGTAAGTATTTTTTTCATACTTTTTTTGTGGCATAGGGGGGCCTGATTTGTGCCCCCCTACATGCCACTATGCCCAATGACCATGCCCAGGGGACATAAGTCCCCTGGGCATGGCCATTGGGAAAGGGGGCATGACTCCTGTCTTTGCTAAGACAGGAGTCATTTCAATGGGGGTTGGGCGTCAAAAGAAATGGCGCAAATCGGGTTGAGGCCTGAATTTTGCCTCAGACCTGACTTGCCCCATTTTTTGACGCCCAAGCTCCATTTTCCCCTACGCCGGCGCAGCCTGGTGTGAGTCATTTTTTTTTACACACACCAGTCAGCTGCGCCGGCTAACGTCATTCAATAAATAAGGCGCCCGCATGGCGCTTTGGAATGACGTTAGCCGGCGTTAAAATTTTTGACGCACAACTGCGTTGGCGCAGTTGTGCGTCAAAAAGTATAAATATGGCCCTTTGAGTTTCTTAAGAAGAAGCACACAGCATACCTTCTTTATTTTAAATAGCTGTTTAGCTTTTCTCTAGCACACCTCTTTTTTTTACTTTTATTGATTTTATTGAATTATAACCATTGAATGTAATTATAGGACAATAATATAGACTATTCAGCATTATAGTTGCCGTTGAAAGGAAATATCAATTACAGGAATACATTAAAAATGTCTCAGATACTCAGCCCGGTTCCTCCCAAAATATACAAGGTTAACAGGCAATCTCCCTTGGCGCATATTACATAACATTTCTTATAACAGCAAGACTCCCCATATGCGTTATCTAGCGTGGAACAATCTATATTCATAGTAACCTTAGCATATTATTATCAATGACATTGTCCATATATCTCATCCATAGAAATCTCTTCTTCCTTCAACTCGGATTTTTCTCCCCTACGCTCCTCCCAGGTTACAGTTTCTACTCGTCTCCCACTGGTCCCAGACAATTGGCAGCAGTAGTTTTCTCTCCTTGCAGGTATTCACTATATGACCCCCATATCTCACACAGTTTGCAGCAACTAGGCTGTAGTTCTCTATAGACATCCAAGTGTGTGCAACAGATACAATATCGATATGCCAGTCCTTGATTTGAGGCACCGGACCCTTGGCCCACTGGATAGTAATACTGCGTCTTGCTAGCAATAAATTCATTGCTACCATCCTCCTATTAGCTTTTGCCACCATTTTATCATATCCCAGTGAAGCAAGCAGCGGGTCCCTATTTAAGGTGCCCCCTGTGATATCTTCCAGAGAAAGGAAAACCCCCTCCCAGAAGTGCTGTATATTCAGACAGTCCCAGGTTATGTGCGCAAAGCCTGTATCATCCTCCGGACAGCACTTAACACTTCCCAGCAAACCATATCTGGCAAGTGGGAAGGAGTGTAATACACCCTGTCTATGTATTTAAAGTGAATCAGTCGGTGCCTCCCATTAAGGGATATTGACTTCATAAGCGAACAGCAATATTGCCGCTCAGCAGCTGTTATTGTAAGGTGTAGTTCCCTATGCCATTCCAGCCTACGCGAGGATAAAGCAGGTCTACAATTCTGCTCTAAGTATGTATGAAGTCATGCTACTAGGCTGGCAGGTGAGGCAGCCTCCACCAAATATGTCAAGGCAGGCAGTTCAGAAGGCTCCATGAGGTTGTCGCCCAACAATTCCCCATAGCCTGTCTGGCTCTGGAGTAGTGAAACTTTGCCAATGCAATGTGCTCTCGCTTGCACTCCACTACTTGAGTCTATTCGTTCATTTTCCCTTCTGAGAAGAAGTCCTCCATAAGGTGTATGTCCAGTAGTCAAATGCCTGCCTTGCGCCCCGCTCCTGTCTCGATGGAAACCACAAGCACCAGTCTACTGGAGCACTCGGGGTGTATAGTAGGGCACCCCTTTCCAAAGAATCCAAAACCCCATATTGCCATGTCGGCTTTCAAAACAGAGTCTGAGTCAGTTTTGGGGGGAGGGAGGTGCCAATATGCGCTCAAGTTGTAAAGGAGGAAGGTCCTGGGTGCCATCTATTCAATAATATGCAAAACTGCTCTGCGCTGCATAGTAGTAAGTCTCCAAGTCCAGTACCATATTGTATGGCAGCGTAAGTGTGTCCCAGCGCACCATAGGTTATCCCCCACCCAAGCCAATCTGGTCAGTATTGACCAGAGTGTGGACCAGAATTTTTCTGGCAGTAGCAGTGGTATTTTTATGAACAGAAACAATGGACCAATATGACCACAGCACACAGAAAAGCATATACAGTAGTCAAAATAAGTATGAGCTTCAGTAAGTCTGATCCATTGGTAGATAGTACAGTACTCTTCTACGTTTTCCAGAAGGATATTTATTTGTATCAATAGTTGTATGTCAGTGGGCACAGTCAATCAAGCACAGCCAACACGTGTTTCATCATACAGTGACTTTTTCAAGGCTGTAAGGAATGTGTTATACAGAAGTTTTTACTAGTCATAGTTATACTGAGGCAGCAAAAGTAAAGAGATTGTTTATTTAAATATATGTTACAAAATAATTATGATATACAGATATGAGCAAAGTAACTGGTGGTGAAACGTGAAAGAGCAAGTGTATAAACAATAACCTACCAGGTTATCAAGAAGTGGGAGAAGGTGTGTGAAAGGATACCATAACACCAAACTATGTCAGCGCGATTCAGGACACCCAACAGTGTTATAAAGAACAAGCACTCCATGTTTTAAAGTAAAACTACTTAGAAGGACCCGTGTGTAAAATGTATCCGGCATGCATGAGGGTAGGGGAAAGTTTGGTGGTTTAAGGAAAAACCTACCTAGACTGTAGATGAAAATAGTAGAGTGTCCAATTAAGAAGAAATTTTAAAAGGGAGCTGCGGCGGGGACAGAGAGGAGAAAAAATACCATGTAAGTACTGAGAAGTGAGGAGAGCAGACCTAAATGGAAGGGGCAAAAAACAATGATGTAAAGTAGAAAAAAGTACCTGAATCCCATTTGGATGTGTAGGGAAGTTGCTTGTTCGGATGTCACAAAGTAATGGACACCGAAAGTTAATTTGTACCAAATGTACTGTGAGAATTAAGTCCAAAAGACCTTGGTAAGTCCTGCAAAAAACAGGAAGTAATGTAATATCAAGCTGTGTTGCCAAGACACGAGAAGGATTTGAAGTAACTCAAGCCCTAAACAAAGGGGCTATGTAGACATGGATAGAGTACACATAATCTTCAAAAAATGTTAGGTGTGACTTGATGGGTGCACCTAGTTACGTCAACTTTGTGAAGTGACTATTCCCAAAAGGCCAGTTTGGTGGAGATTTTAACCTTCGGACTTAGTCGTATTTTCGGGGTGAAAATCCTTCGACTGGGGTTAACCTGGATCTTGATCCGACGTCCTTGGAGCCCTCCTCAGATACGCTGGTTGGGAGGTCCCAGTCAACTTCCTACGTTCGGACTTAGGCCCTCATTACAACATTGGCGGTTAAAGCTGCTTACCGCCGTGCAGAAGACCGCCAACACACCGCCGTGGAAATCCGCCACAGCTATTATGACCCACAGCTCGGAATCCGCCACAATTCAGACACCCACACAAGTCCGCCACACCAAAGGTCAGTGATTAACTGGCGAAAACAAATCCTCCACCGTCATGCCAACAGAAATACGCCCACACTATCACGACCCACGAATCCACGCGGCGGTCTTGCAACCGCGGTATTCCATTGGTGGTACACACCGCCCCGCTCAAAATACACACACATCTACAAACACAGCCACATTGGACAAATCGAAATACACACACCTGATACACATACACGCACCTCACACAACACACCACAAAATATCACCACACTTATCACTACACACACCACCCCACACATCACCCACATCACCCCATGGCACGGCAAAGGTTCTCTGAGGAGGAGCTTGGGGTCATGGTGGAGGAAATCATCCGGGTAGAGCCACAGCTATTCGGATCACAGGTGCAGCACACCTCTATGGCAAGGAAGATGGAGCTATGGTGCAGAATAGTGGACAGGATCAACGCAGTGGGACAGCACCCAAGAAATAGGGATGACATCAGGAAGAGGTGGAACGACCTACGTAGGAAGGTCTCAAGACACCACCTTGTGGTTCAGCGGACTGGTGGTGGACCCCCACCTCCTCCCCCACAACTAACAACATGGGAGGAGCAAGTCTTGGCGATTCTGCATCCTGAGGGTCTCGCAGGAGTAGATGGTAAGTCAAATCTTAACTATTACATCCCCCACACTACTTGCATGCTATCACATACCCCCACCCTCACCACCATCACTCCAACTCCTCACAAATGTCCCAACATCAAAAACCACACATCCTAACACCAAGCCCTGCATGCAACAACAAAGCATTGACACCCATCACCAAAGCATGGCCACTGCACATACACACCCCTAAACCACCTTCACACAAGGTCCCACACAGGAATGCAAGCACTGGGGTACACGGTCACCCACCTATTGCACACCATAGCACACACAGATGTAATAAACATCCCTTTATACCCCTGCAGGACCCCTACCCAACGTCACCAGACAGGAGGGTCCACATATGTCCACACCACCAACAGAAGAGGCCCAAAGTGATGATAGCAGCTCTGTCCAACTGGATCTAGATGACCAGCCCGGCCCATCGGGGACCTCGGGACAGTCGGTTCCCCTCACACAGTCACAGGCCACCACAGAGCTTCCCCCCTCTGGAAACACCAGCACAGCACCCACCCGGCGGCCCATACCTCTGTCCCCATGACACGTCAATCAACAGTGTGTCCACCACTACAGGGAACCCAGGCTAACCCACCACCCCAACAACAACAGGGACCTGGGGGCAGTGGTAGTGGGCGCACAGTTCAGGGGACAGAGGCCCAGGGAAACAGGGTAACTGGGAGGGCTGCTGTGCGACAGGGGGAGGACAGGCCAAGGGAACCCACTCTCCACGAAGCCCTCTCCAACATCATGGGAGCCTACCACCACTCCCAGGAGACGGTGGCAGTAGTACTGGGTAAGTTTCAGGAGACCCAGCGCCTGCAGGAGTGTGGTACTGAAAATTCTGGACCCGTGTTATAAACATCGTCGTATCACAACGATTTTGGTATCAGCAGACCGAGAATGATTAGAATAGTATGCACAAGCATTGTATTCATATTCGGGTGACGAAATCACCCGAACATCAGAGTTTCCGTCCTGAACCCTCGTGTTCCATTTAAACGACAGCCATTTTGTGATTGCCCTCACATAGGCCAATGTCTAATGCTGAAAACGAGTCTGAAGGACACGTACATCTTTGCTGACTCTTCTGTGACCTGGGCAAGCTGACTCCACTGCCTGAAGCCAAACCTGTTCGGCCAGTTTTCTTTCCCAGTGGCCGAATGAGATTAGTATCAAGGCACAACACATCATAAACCTTTCATCACACACAAATCATGCCTAATCTTACACACACCTGTCCCTGTTTCTTTCTTTATGACTTGCTTTACAAGGAGGAGATGCCCGTTTATATTGGGGGTCCGTCGATATCTGATGAAAGTACTAAGCCTTGCCGGGTAATTGATTGAGGGCTGGACAAACTGAATTATGGGCTTGTCATCATAACCCTGCTATTTCTTTGTGGTGAAAATATGTGAATGGTCAACTGTAAAATAAGGAATGTTTGCCCAAAGCATAATATTTTGTATAAAAGAGAAGGTTAGCTTTGCAAGAGGGGCAGTCTCCTGAGAATATACACCGTGTTGTACTTCTAGGATACCTGTTACTGGTTGCAGCCAATAAACAAGATCTTTGACTTCACCAAGAAGACTCTGTGTTTCTGTAGACTGAAACAGGAAGGACTCGAAGTCTTAGGGTGTGTTCCCTGGCACCACTGGGTTCTGAAAAACCCAGTACTTCAGGAGGAACAGTATTTGGGCTTCAGGGAGGAACTCAGATCCATCAATTCCACCCTGGGCACCATCGTAGGGGTGCTGAAGGAAGTACTCAACACCAGGAGGGACACTGTGGCACAACAAGGGGCCCCTGACACTAGCCTGGACGATGAACTGCCCACCACCTCCGCCGGCGCAAGTGGACAGGACGCCCCGCCACAGGACAGCCACACCAGCACCCCACCCCCTGCAGAGGAAGAACCACCCCGCAAACGTTCCCTGAGATCCAGGACAAAGACAGAGAACGATGCCAAGACCCCCGCCAAGAAATGAGACCACCCTGAATGTCATCCTTCTGTCCCACTTTGTCACCCTGTCCATCCTCAAACTGCCCCAGCTCCACTTGCTATGCCCATTTGGGCAATGCATCCGTGAGACTAATAGACTGGACTCTGCCATGGACAGTCCTCCACCATCACCCCTCACCATTTTACAACCCCCTCCAATATTGAGCACTTAAATAAACACCCTGGAAGCACAAAACAATCTGGAGTCAGTCTGTGATTTCGAAATAGTGTATTAGCAATTACAGTGTTAAAATGCTTTTTCAAATGTAATGTCAACATACCTATGTCACACAGCTCTAGTCCATGAGGAAACACAGCAGATGTCACACAGTGGGACCCACATCTGTGAAATCGAAAGGGAAAGTGACAACTCAGTGACCATACACTGGGTGAAAATGACAGACAGTAGAGAGGTAGTAGTGTTAAAGTACATGTAGTAGGCAAGTTTGTATTCTTACCTGTGTCTCACTGGAAATATTGCAGGATCACCGAGTTCCTGTTGTCGATGTCCTCTTCTTCTGCTTCCTCGTCTTCACTGTCCACAGGATCCACAGCTGCAACAACACCACCATCTGGACCATCCTCCTGCAGAAAAGGCACCTGTCGTCGCAAAGCTAAGTTGTGAAGCATACAGCAGGCCACAATGGTCTGGCACACCTTCTTTGGTGAGTAGAATAGGGATCCACCTGTCATATGTAGGCACCTGAACCTGGCCATCAGGATGCCGAAGGTCTGCTCTATTATCCGCCGAGTTCGTCCCTGGGCCTCATTGTAGCAATCCTCTGCCCTTGTCCTGGCATTCCTCACTGAGGTCAGTAGCCACGACAGATTGGGGTAATCAGAGTCACCTGCAAATGGGGATGGACAACTGTTAGACACACACTAACCTGTGGGGATATCCCCAGACCCAGTAAACCATTCCCACTGACTTGCTTCCAGGTGCTCACCTAATAGCCACACACAGTGCCTCTGGAGTTAACCCATCACATAAGGGATGCTGCTATTCCACAGGATGTAAGCGCTATGCACTGATCCAGGGAATTTGGCATTCACATGGGAGATGTACTGGTCTGCCAAACACACCATCTGCACATTCATGGAATGATAACTCTTCCGGTTTCTGTACACCTGTTCACTCCTGCGGGGGGGGGGTACCAAAGCCACATGTGTCCCATCAATGGCACCTATGATGTTGGGGATATGTCCCAGGGCATAGAAGTCACCTTTCACTGTAGGCAAATCCTCCACCTGAAGGAAAACGATGTAGCTCCGCATGTGTCCCAGCAGGGCAGACAACACTCTGGACAAGACGTTGGAAAACATAGGCTGGGACATCCCTGATGCTATGGCCACTGTTGTTTGAAATGACCCACTTGCAAGGAAATGGAGTACAGACAGGACCTGCACTAGAGGGGGGAATCCTGTGGGATAGCGGATAGCTGACATCAGGTCTGGCTCCAATTGGGCACAGTTCCTGGATTGTGGCACGATCAAGCCTGTAGGTGATGATCACATGTCTTTCCTCCATTGTCGACAGGTCCACCAGTGGTCTGTACAATGGAGGATGCCGCCATCTCCTCACATGTCCCAGCGGACGTTGCCTATGAAGGACAACAGCGAGCACAGAGTCAACCAACTCAGAGGTACGTACCCACAGCTTACACAGAACACGAATCATAATCTGAAATTTGCCCTGTATGAGTGTTGAGGCAAGGCCTAGGTATGTGTGACGCAGTTAAAAATTAAGCCATGTGGGCCCCTAAAATGGCGGCTGCCTGACCTGTAAAGTGGGACAATGGCATGTGAGGTAACTGCGCTGGCGTTGTACACCGTCGCAGTAGGCGGTCGAAGACCGCGGTGCAATTCTGCATTGGTTAACATTGGACCCTATGGGTCCCAGGAGCCAATGACGATGTATGCCGGCAGTGACGGTACGCACTGCCACGGACGTGACCACCATTTTCTATCTGTTCAATCACTCGATACCTGATCTTCGACAGGAGAGGACCTACACTGCAAGTGCTGCTGTGACCTTGGTCTGGAAGAGATAATGGCTCGTGCGTCTGGGGAAAGGGCCCCTGCCTTCACATCGGAGGAGTTGGAGAAACTCGTGGATGGGGTCCTCCCCAGTACACGCTACTCTATGGTCCTCCAGACAAACAAGTAAGTACACTAGGAGCATGCTGTATGGGCTATGCCTGTGTGGAGTGGGGTGGATGAAAGATGGGGGGGTAGATTGAGGCGTGCATGAAACGACGGTGAGTGCATGTGCCACATGGCAAGGGTAGGGATGGGGGCCAATGACTGTGACAGTGCAGTTGGTAATAACTTTTCTTTTCCCCCTGTAAAATTCATGTAGGTCAGTGCCCACCAGAAAAAGGATATTTGGCGTGCCATCGCCAAGAAGGTCCAGACCCTGGGGGTCTACAACAGACGGAGCACCCACTGCTGTAAGAGTTGGGAGGAAATTCACTGCTGAAGCAAGAAGATGGCGGAGGTCCAGCTGGGGATGGCCTCCCAGTGTGGGAGGGGTGCCCGTCGCACAATGACCCCCCTGATGTTCAGGATCCTGGCGGTGGCATACCCAGAGTTCAATGGGCGCTTGAGGGCATCACAGCAGCCACAAGGGGGTGAGTACACTCTCATTCTGCTGATTTTGCGCGCAGTAGAGGTGTCTGTGTGGGGGAGGTGGGCTGTGGGTTTCCCTAGGCCAGGGCGAGTGTGCTAGTTAGGTCCCCTTGTTCTGGCAGACCCTGTGGCACCCCACCCCACTGGTGTACAGTGCCAAATACACCTAGTCAGGCTCCTGTGTCATCCATGTGTGCAGATGTCGGCCATGGCCTTGTAGGCCATGTCCCAGGGACTGAACAGAGGAGCCCAAGTGCACGGCGTAGTGCAGGGGGCTTCTGTGTCTGTTGTGTCCGCCAACGGTAGCAGTAATGCATGCATTCAACATGTCTTTCTTCTGTTGTCTCCCCCCCTTTTTGTGGGCTCCCTGTTCTTGTGTGCATTAGCATCATCAGGCGGATGAGCAGTGGCACCGGAGCAGGAGGGAGCTGCATCCCACATGGCCCTGGAGGGCGAGACAACGGACTCGGAGTTCACCAGTGGGACGGAGGGCGAGGGGAGCTCCACGGCGGGTGCAGGAGCTGACACCAGTGACACAAACTCGTCCTCTGATGGGAGCTCCCTTGTGGTGGCGGCAACATCTGTGCCTCCTTCATCTACAGGTATAGCCGCCACCCCCCCTACCAGCACCGCCCTCCCAGCAGCCCCTCAGCCTTTGCCCCATGACCGCTCACCCAGGAGGGTGGGCATCACCTTCACCCCAGGCACCTCAGCCCCTTCCACAGTCACCCCTGCTGCCCTCAGTGAGGAGGCCATTGACCTCCTCAGGTCCCTCACTGTTGGTCAGTCTACCAGTTTGAATGCCATCCAGGGTGTAGAAAGGCAGTTGCAACAAACAAATGCATTCCTGGAGGGCATTCATTCTGGTCAGGCTGCCCTTCAGCAAGCTTTTCAGACTCTGGACTCAGCACTGATGGCAGCCATTGTCCCTCTCTCTAGCCTCCCCCCTCCAACTTCCTCCACCCAGACCCAATCCCCTCTACCTCAGCCTATCCCAAGCACACCTTCGGACCAGCATGCACACACGTCAACACCAAGGGAAGCTCAGGCAAACATAAGCACCACACATCCCACAGGCACTCACTCAAGCATCAGACACATGCAGACACACCAACATCCACTGCCTCCACTGTGTCCCCCTCCTCCTCGTCGCCCTCCTCCCTCCCAGTCTCGTCTCCACTCAGACCTGTATGCACTACATCTACAGCCACTACTTCCGTCATCAGCACACACACCACCACACCCCGCTCACGTGCATTCACCACCCCCACTGCCATTCACACGTCCCCTGTGTCCTCTCCCAGTGTGCCTGTGACGCCACCTCCCAAGATACACAAACGCAGGCACACACCCACCCAACAGCCATCCACCTCATGGTAGCCTCCAGCGCATGCACCTTCACCCAAAGTCACCAAACAAACACCTCCTACAACCACAACCTCTTCCTCCACTCCCAAACCCCCTCAAGCTACCCGTCCCAGTGTTCCCAAGAAACTTTTCCAGGCCAACCTTGACTTCTTTCCCTCACCTCCCCCACCCCGCCCGTCTCCTCGGGCCCGACTCTCCAGGTCCCAACCTAGCACCTCAGCCACAACATCTCTGGGACCAGTGGTACCTGTAGTCACCGGAATCTGGAGTGCACTGGGCAGCAGGGCAGCCAGTGTGGCACGGAGCCACAGCACAGAGAGTCCCCCACCTGTCAAGCATCAAAAGTTGCCCAGTGCCCGTCGGGAGAGGGGGAAGACTCCAGCCACCAAAGCCGCTCCCAGGGGTACAGGTGGGAGTGTGGAGTCTGCTGCGACACCTTCCAAGGTGGGGAAGGGCCACAAGAAAGTCAACAAGGCTGGGAAGAGCAGCACGGCGGAGAACACCGCCATCATCCCCGCTGCCCAGGAGGCCACCGCCATCAACCCCGCTGCCCAGGAGGCCACCGCCAGCACCAGCCCTGCTGCCCAGGAGGCCACCGCCATCATCCCCGCAGCCCAGGAGGCCACCGCGAGCACAAGCCCTGCTACCCTGGAGGCCACCGCCATCATCCCCGCTGCACAGGAGGCTACCGCCATCATCCCCGCTGCCCAGGAGGCCACCGCCAGCACCAGCCCTGCTGCCCAGGAGGCCACCGCCATCATCCCCGCTGCCCAGGAGGCCACCGCCATCATCCCCGCTGCCCAGGAGGCCAATGCTAGCACCAGCCCTGCTGCCCAGGACAGGACCGGCAGCACCAGCCCCGCTGGGCCAGATAGGACCGGCAGCACCAGCCCCACAGGGCCAGATAGGACTGCCGGCACCAGCCCCGCTGGGCCAGACAGGACCGGCAGCACCCGCCCCGCTGGGCCATGAAGGACCGGCAGCACCAGCCCCGCTGGCCCAGACAGGACCGCCAGCACCAGTCCCGCTGGGCCATGAAGGACCACCAGCCCCGCTGGGCCAGACAGGACCGCCAGCACCAGCCCCGCTGGGCCATACAGGACCGCCAGCACCAGCCCCGCTGGGCCAGACAGGACTGCCAGCAGCTGAGTCACTGCAAAGGACCCCTCCGTCACAAGCACCCCTGAACAGGGCACCACCGCCACAAGCAACGCTGAACAGGGCACCGCTGCCACAAGCACAGCTGAATAGGGCGCTGCCGCAACAAGCACCACTGGCAATGACACCGCCGCAACAAGCACCGCTGGCCCATGAGCGCCAAGGGCGCTGATGCTACTGAGTCCATCACGAGCAGGATGAAGCACTCTGGTCACAAAGCCCCCTCCAGAACCTGTGGAGACAAACATCCACTACCTCTGTCCTTGGCAGGATGAAGCACTCTGGGCACAAAGCCCCCTCCAGAACCAGTGGAGTATCACATCCACTACCTCTGTCCTTGGAAGGATGAAGCACTCTGGACACAAAGCCCCCTCCAGAACCATTGGAGACTGTTATCCACTTGAGAGACTGTGGCTTTGCAACCCCCAGGATGGAACAGTGGGCAAACCGCCCACTGTAGAGACTTGAGAGACTGTGGCTTTGCACTCCCCAGGATGGAACAGTGAGCAAACCACCCACTGTAGAGACTTGAGAGACTGTGGCTTTGCACTCCCCAGGATGGAACAGTGGGCAACCCACCCACTGTAGAGACTTGAGAGACTGTGGCTTTGCACTCCCCAGGATGGAACAGTGGGCATGTGGCCCACTCGTGGATTTGGCATTGTGCACTCAACCGGCTAAGGTGCTCCCCCTTTCCCTTCCCCCTGAGGTGCCTGTTTTATTGCTATCTGATGCCCCTGCAGTGTACCACCTGTCATTTCGGGGACTGAGTGTGGGCCTCGCCCATACCGCGTGGGCCCAGTGTTCCATGGACTTCAATGGAGCACTACCTGGACTACTAATCTTGGAGTATATTTTGTTTATAGTGTATATATATATATTTTTTTGCGTACTGGAGTTTAATATATTACAATGGTTTCACTCATTTCCTTTTGTCTTTGCATTCTTCTGGGGGGGGTTGTAACTGTAATGTATCATGCCGTATTAGTGTGCGTGTTGTTGTGGGTGAGGGTGGGGGTGGGGATGTTTGGTGTTGCGTGTGTGTGTCCCTGTTTTTTCCCTCCTCCTTCCCCTGTGTCGTAGGTGCTGCACTCACTGTGGTCTTTGCCGCTGGCATTCGTGCTCCTGGTAGAGGAGCAAGAAGATAAGGGCTGGCAGGATGTGGAGTTCGGGTTCCATGGCGTCCAGATTCCTCATGGGGTGTGTAGAGGTGAGCATTTTCCCTTCGAAGTCCTGTTTCCGCTGTGTTTTTGTCTGCGGTGAATCCGCCCCAGAAAAGGTGGTGGATTGGTAGGTTGTGATACTGTGGGTGGTACATTGTCCTCCGCCTGTCTGTTGGCGGTGATCGCCAAGCTGTTTGGTTGTACCGCCGTGGCGGTTGGAGTGTTAAAGTGGCTGTCTATGTTGGCGGTTTCCGCCACGGCCATGTAATTTTTTTTTACCGCCGGCCTGTTGGATGTCTTACCGCCACTTTAACACCCACCGCCAGGGTTGTAATGACCACCTTAGTCTCTTTTTTGGAGATTTTCTTCACCGGGACGAACCTGCAAGTCAGGCCGGGTCGCGGTTGAGGCAAGCCGGCTAGAGTTGCTGTGGCGGGTCGGTCCCTCTATGGAGATTTTTTTCAAAAGTTCTCCAAACTTCTGGATCTTCTCCCAGATGTTCCTTTAAGGTTCTTTTGAGGTCCACAGCTCACCCCAAGGTTCCAGAAGCTCTGAGATGATCCTTGGGGGTGTGGACTACAACTCCCAGAATGCACCTAGCACAAACTCCTTTTTGGCCACTGGACAGTGGTCATCTGGTTGGTTTCTTCAGGAGATGGTGCAGGGGACTCTGGTTAGCAATTTTTCACCTGTAGCAAACAGGGAGTCCCTCCTTGAACCAGTTGAAGCCAGGCAAAGTCCTTCTTGTTGTGAAGCCCAAGTGTGCAGCTGGTGCAGTCCTTCAGAGTGCAGAGTCCAGGTGCAGGCCAGGGGTCCAGCAGGGCAGTCTTTCTTCTTCTGTAGTTCTTCCTGGTAGGGAACTGAGGTGTGGGTGCAGGTCTGTCAGTTTTATCCCTGCATCTGGGTGAAAAACAGGGGGGTCCTGGTTCTCCAGTCAGGTGCAGGGTCCTCCCCCCTGTGATGACCACATCCTGGGAAGTGTGGAAAAAATCAATCCCAGGGAGGAGCATTCCTCAAAAATCCATCATGGCTGAAAGTGATTTTTGGAGGTTACATCTGGCTAAGCCCACCCACTGGTGTGGCTAAAAATCTTAAACACACCCCTATCCGGCCCTCTCCTAATCTAATCAAGGGGGCACCATCTTGTCTGGGTTTGCAGGATGTGGGGGTGTTGCTGGGTTGCTCCATATGTCCTTCTCTGCCTTTGAAGATCAGTTTGGCAGTCCTTCCCCTTCCTGCCTCACCATCTTCTGAGGGGAGATCTCCTCCCACAGGCATATCTCTTTGTGTGAAGTCAGGCCACTTCACACCTCATCAAGGCAGCCTGGCCAGGCTGCCAGAGGTTGGCCAATCAGGGCACAGCAGCAAAAACAATGCAGGGCTGAATTTGACAACTTTTTAGGTAAAGTTTAAAACTCTTTACCTGAACAAGTTATATTAAATCCAACAATTGGAAGTTGTGGGATTTATAATAACAAATAATTTGATACCAAACTCTTGGTATCTGTTACTTAATGGGACTTTAAAAATTAAAATAAAGTCTCCCCATTCTAGCCTGTGAAGGCCATTCACTACAATGAGGGAAAAATGAATTTGGCTGTTTTTACCTCACCATGGCTTATAAAACTATTTTTATAAGGTCCCTGTTTATAGTTACATGGCACCCAGCCCTAGGGGCACATAGGGCACACCTTAGGGGTGACTTCTATGTAAAAATAAGGTTGTTTAAGACTTTGGAACTACCTTTAATTCCAAAGTCGAATTTGCATATAACTTTAATTTAAAAGCAGCCAGGAAGGCAGGTCTGCCTTTAAAATGACACTGGGCACCTCAGCAGTGCGCAGAGGTCCCTAAACCTACATGCCCTACCATATACTAGGGACTTATAGGTAGGTTGACTATGCCAATTATAAGTGGCCTAATTTGCATACTGATTTTACACAGATCACAGGCCCTGGGACTGGCTAGCAGTACCCAGGGCACCATCAGAGTCAGGAAAACACCAGCAAAAAGTGGGAAATGGGGGCAAAAAGTTAGGTGGCCTCTGCAATCAGCCCTGTCCTCTCATAGCCAGGTATAGATGGAATGTACAAATTGGAGTAAACAAACAGGGAATTGTTGACGAGGGAAGCTGCAGTTAAAAGAAAGACTGAAATTAGGGTCTAATGGGATAAAAGTGTAGCTCTAAACTAATCCTTGAATAAGCATTTGATAAAAAGCCAGGGGTCAGACTAGAGGGTCAGTGGGATGTAGTGAGCCCAAGGGTCAATATACAAATAAAAAATGAAATCTAAGAGTATTCAGGAATTGCAGGACTCTGGCCATAACGTTGAGCACTGTGTAAGCTGCGGTTGAGCGCAGTAGCAGAGTAGTATTGGAATGTAAAAAATACTCCAAAGTGCGGTTATAGCAGTGGCGTAAAATCTTACCTCCATGCTGTGTAACCGCGCATGTCTTTAGTTCTGAATAGTTCTGGTAGTGTTCTGCAAACTGTTGAGTTAAGTAGCAGTAACGCAAGAAATAGAGGAAGGACTGAACAGAGGTAAAATAAGTAGACCGTAGCCCATTAGAACACTCCAACAAGATAGGTGAATTAGCAGCCATGTTGGATAAGAAACGAGCAGGTGAATAGCCGTGTATTAGGCAAAGTTAAAGACGTGTACCAAAAAACAAAAAGTATAGAACAGATGGGAAAAAGGTAATGAATGAAGAAGGAAGTCAGTCAGGCTAGAGACTCGTGACTCGTAATTCAAATAGTAAGAACTGTTTCTAGCTCTTATGGACAGTGAAACACATTGAAGAGAACGTGATGGTGCAGTGTGCTACCTGAGTGGTGTAAAGCCTGCATGCAAAGAACTACGATTGCGGTGACGATATCAGTAAGCAGTGTTACTCGTGCAACACGGGTTAATACTAAGCACTAGAGAAATTAAGTACCACAAAGTAGAGTATTGTTAAAGCATGTAAACTTGGATTGCAACGTCCAAGTCAAATGTAATAAGAAGGCAAATCATTGCCAAGAGGAAAAGTACAGACAAGTAATCAAATGACTCCTTAAGCATGTTTATATTGTGATGTTGAGAATATACACAAGAAAACACGCAAAGAGATATAACACCACTGTTAGCTACTCATAATATGTTGCCAGCTATATAGAATAGCATAGAAAAGACCACACATCCCGATCCACCAAGCTACGTTCCTAGATCAAGAATACATGAAGTTCCCCTGTCGATATTTAAACCTTTTTCCACAATCTGTAGTTTAAGTATCCATCTTGCTTCACATTTGCGTAGTTCTTTAGTCCTATCCCCCAATCTGGGTGATGTGGATACTTGAGTAATGCCATGGAACCTAATACTAGGAATGTTTATTTCTCCATGTTGTGAATTGAAGTGTGTCAGCAGAGGATAGCCAGAATTAAAGTTTCTGATTTCTCTAATATGTTCTTGGATGCGTTCTTTCAGAGGGCGAATCGTACTTCCCACATAGATATGACCACAAACACAAATAATGCAGTAGACCGTGTACCTGGTATTGCAGTTAATGAACTGTCTCACATGGTAAGTAACTACCGTGTTGTATGTGAAGGTCAAGGTTTTGTTTAGGGCAAATTGGCACGAAATGCAGCAACCACATTTATAGAAACCAGCAGGTTTGCTGGGTAACCACATTTGAGGGTGAGCTTGTGAGAGAGGTGCTATGTAGCTAGGGCAGACAATGTTCCTCAGAGTGCGACCCCTACTGTGCGTAATGGATGGTGTCTTGCCTATAACAGACCCAAGCCCTGTGTCCAGGAGTAACAGATGCCAATGTTTCTTCAGTATACGGAACAGTGAGTTGCTGGCAGGACTAAATCTAGTGATAAGCAAAATGTCCTTACTCTTGATAATTGCTAGATTTTTTGTATCCCCTAATAAGTAGGGTACTACGTTGTTTGGAAGTTATACTTTTACTGCCCATCTGAATATCCTCTCTTGTGGAAGCGATGAGCTCACAGTTCCAATTCTTGTGAAAAGATCTCATTATCTCTACAGTTACGACTGGTTCTTACCATTTCACCATATGGAATGGCCTTAATCTGAGCACTAAGTGCATGAAGGATACAGTTGCATGCAGTAGGTTTTCTGTATGTTCTAGAAGAAATCTTGTTGTTGGTGACAAATAAGAGAAGATCAAGGAAATCTATTTGGTCACGATCTACCTTGTGTGTGAAGACCAGGTTAAAGTTGTTGGTGTTTAAATGGTCTATAAGTGTGACCAGGTCCTGTCTATCTCCAGTCCAGATGGTAAGTATGTCATCAATGTACCTCCCCCGAAGAGGATGTGTTGTGTAACAGTTGTGGGGCACTCTATCCAAAGATGTTGTTTTTCAAACTGGCCCATGTACAAATTCGCATAAGAAGGTGAGAATTTAGCACCCATAGCTACTCACTGGGATTGTTGGTACCAGTGGCCCTCATGCAGGAACACATTGTTCTCTAGAACTAGTCGTTTAAGATCTAGCAACATGTTGGTGTGTTCATACAATGTAGCATCCCTGCCTAAAAGTACCTTTGACAGAGTCTCAAGGCCCCGTTCTAGTGTGATGGACGTGTAAAGTGAGTTTACGTCAAAGCTTACGAAGCAACAGTCGTCAGTCCAATCAATGTCCTCTAGCTGGCATAGCAAATATCTAGTGTCCTGAATGAAAGAAGGTAAGTTTTTTACCAATGGTTGTAGGAAAGAGTCAATGTATTTGGAAATGTATTCCATAGGTGATCCAATGCCTGAAATAATTGGTCTACCAGGAGGGAAGATCCCTGGTTTGTGAACTTTGAGTAATAGATAGATACATGGTGCTCGGGGTGTAGTATTATGCATATATCTGTGCTCATAGTCCGAGATGAGACGTAAGTCTTTCCAATAAGACAGTCTGTTACCTATTGCACTAGTGATCCTAGGCATGGGATTGTCAGGCAGGCGCATGTATGCCTGCATGTGTCCTAGTTGTCTGTTGATTTCGGACATATAGTCCATCCTATCCATCACTACTACGTTGCCCCCTTTGTCTGCCTCCCTTATTATAATGTTAGTGCAGGAGGATAGTCTTTTTAAGGCCTTGAGTTCTGTCAAACTGAGGTTGTTTTTGTATCTAAGGCCATTAGTTATGTGTTTGTCCTCCAGAGTAAATAAATCTGCACTAACTGCTTTGTCAAATATATCAATGTTGTCTGGTGGTAAGGTTGGCATAAAAGTAGATTTCGGCTTAAGTCCACTGTCAAGTTCCAGATTCGGCTGGATGTCTAAGTGTTCCAAAAGTTCATCAACACTGGGAGTAGAAGGTGTCAGGGGATCTACAGACGTAATCGTGTGAATGTTCTGTAGGTCCATAATGGTTCTATTAAATCTGGGTAATGGTGGGACATAGTTCTTGTTAAAACTTGGTTTGTCCATGACGAACTTTCTAAGCTTCATGTGACGTATAAATTTAAATAACCCAATATGTAGATCGTTATAGTCAGGTCCAGAAACAGGACAGAAACCCAATCCTTTGCTAAAGCATTTATTTCATCTTGGGACAGAACAGATGTTGACAAATTAATAACCTGAACAGCATCATGATCAGTTGTACTGTGATATGGTATGGAACTTGCACTCATGTTCTCTGATTTCTTGCAATCAAGCGTGTTGTCATGCCTTCCCTTTTGTCTGAACCTGGGTTTCTCCCCACCTCCTGGTGAATTTGGGTTTACATTTGGTCTGTTGTAGTTCTGCCGTATGCCTTTTCTGTTTCTTGCCATGTCCTCTAAAAAAGAGGAGGGATGGGTACCCCCAGGTGTTGGCATACTCACTGAGGTCCCTTCAGTAGAAGTGTCCAGTTCACTACTGGAGATGCTTGAAACGTCCGTCATGCTATTAGGAGCTGATATGTTAGTAGGGTGAGTGTCAGAAGTTTTCAAGTAAGTATCATTCTTCACCTGGTCAAGTTTTCGTGCAAATGTGTAGATACGGCCATTAAGATATATTTATGAACAGAAACAGTAGGCTGGGGAGCACAATCATTTTCATAATTACTACCCGAACAATTAGTGATAACGGTCGTTTAATCCAATGCTCCACATTCTCAGCCAATCTCTTCTTTGCCGCCCCATAATTTTCACAACACACGATGTCCGGGTCGGTATGTACCCTGATCCCTAAATAACAAATGAGCTCTGTGGTACACTGCAAAGGGTATTCTACATTCACCTGCGTTGTTGCAGGAGTAAGCAGCATGATATTAGATTTCCCCCAATTGATATGTAGCACTGAGTGGCTCCCAAAGAGTGTGACCTCACGAAGCACTGGCACCAAATTACGATCCGGCTCGCGAACATACACTAATGCATCATCCACATAGGAAGAGATTATTATCCTGTGCCCAGAATACAGTAGTAGTCCTCGATGCAAGTGGTATTGACATAACGTACATGCTAGGGGTCCTGCCACCAAGGCATATAGCAGAGGGGATAGTGGGTAGCCCTGTCGAGTGCCCCTACCTAAGACAATTGGCTCGGAAACCATCCCATTGATTCTTATCCGTGCCATTGGCTGTGCATAAAGGACATTTACCAGCTGCAGGAAAACATCCTCAACACCTAACCGTCACAGGACAGCACTCAAAAAGCTTCATGCCACTGAATCAAACGCCTTCTCTATGTCAATAAAAATTGCCACCGCCTGCACCTCTGGATTAAGACTCTGCACCACTCCAAAAAAGGTTTGGAGATTATACGTGAGGGAGCGACCCAGTACAAACCCTTTCTGCTCCTGGCCAACCCCTACTAGCAAACACTGCGCCATACGATTGGTGAGAATTTTAGCAAAGGGTTTTGTGTCTACATTTAATAGGGACAACAGTCAATAGGAGGAGCAAGCATCTGCTGGCTTTCCAGGCTTCAGGAAGGCTTCTTTCCTAGATGGGGGCATTTTAACATTGGAAGACATTTCTTTAACCAGAGTAACCAGATACGGTATCAGCAAGTCCTGATAAGCCTTATAAAAGGCCAGTGTGAGGCCATCCACCCACAGAGCCTTACCAGATTGCATGCTGTAGCACACCTCTTTCCTGGGAATCATAAGCAGTGTGAAGCTGAAGGCCACTTCTTTGCATCTCTTCCAGAGAAACCCTTAACTGTGGCTGGTTGTCACTGCAAACTAGTGTGACATCTTCTTTGATAGTTTTATTGCAAAACCACTCCAATTAATGGTCAGATACCTTGTTTTATCTCACAGCACTTGCAACACTGAAGCATCAACAAGGCTAAGCGAATGTGGTGATAAAAGTATCATGTCAATTTTACATATACAAAATATGCTTCTATAACTAAAACTATAAAAATATGTCAGCTTCTATTGTAAGCGCCCATCATTTCATGGTAGCTTCCATACAAAAACAATGAAAATAAGGCAGGCATGATACTAACACTTCTATTCATGCCTAAAACTTCACACTTTATACTAAAAAGAGATAAATGAATCTGCAAACAAACACACAATAAAAATAGAGGAGGTCTAAATAGGCCTTGTCACAGTGTTCATGACAATCCTACTCCATTATTCAGAGTAAATCCTATGATGGTAGGCCATGTCCGATGTGAAGCAGAACACATGAATCTTAAGACCTGTACAGCTGCTCCGCCTGCCCACCCATCCCTTCTTGGTATCTGCTCCTTCTTCCTAGCTGCCCATTATTCCTATATGTTCTCTCTTCCCATCTGCTACCATGCTCAGTCTGTGCGACTGTACCTACACCCCACTTATTGAGTGTTTGAAGGAGCATTGCATATTAGTTTGTGGTAGGACAGTTTATTTAAACTTTGTGCTAAGAGTGACAACACATTCCCTGTTCTGCAATTTTCAAGAAAAAAAAAGTTTTCCCATGAGTCTAGAGTTAACAATCTACATTTAATATTCCCAGATATTATCAGCTTGTAATACTGTAGGTCATGCTACTATACTCAAAACCCATGAGTAGCTATTTAGATTAGGAGGCATTGTACTATATTGGTTAATCCATTTTAAACAATCAGTCACACTAAATAAAGCCAAATTTGTCCTTCTATCCCCCAACTTCAACACATTTTGAAGTCCCCTAACTACTGATTCTTGCCTTATCGCTGTCCATTATGCATGCTGAGGCACACTTCACTTTATGAGGGCAGCTTAGTATTCATTTCCACTAACATGCAGTTGATTAAAATATAGCAGAATCTTTGATTATCCAGTCTGGCAAATTAGTGCTGGATGGCCATCTAATACCTCATTTAAAGTCCAGCCGAGACAACATTTATTTTTAAAACATTTTCTTCAAATACTTTACATATCACTAGTTCTTGGCTTCTGCTTCCACGTCTCTTAACATCGTAAACAAGCATTACCAAAGCCAGTAGGTCTGGTCTTCCTCATAAGTACAATACATCAGGTCATTACTAGATGTCCCTCTGCAGTATGAAGCAATAACTGGAGACTTCAACAAGGCTGCAGCCTTTCAAACCTTTACTAATTGTCCCTCTCATGTCAGATGCAAGTGCCTAACAAATCTATCACAAAGCTGCTATAACTCAAGTTGTTATTAAATGTCCCTCGAGAGTCAGATGTAGCTGCTTCAAATATCTTTTACAAAGGTCAGAGTGTGTGGCTTCAACATACAAATGTACATATACACTTTTGAAATTCTAATAAATTGTGCTTGTTTGAATTAGGATAAGTAGCTATGCCAAAGCTCATATATTATGATGAATAAATATTGAATAAATAATGTAACTTTCAATCAATGTCTTGATCACCATGGAACAGTTGACAAGACAACCTTGTATACAGTCACTGATATTCAAGTGCCTTCAACCTCCAACCTTATCTGCTTTTTGAATGGCACTATACATCTGTTGCTTATATTGAAACCCACTGAGTTTAAGTGGCCACCTAGGGAACCCACCATGCACAACATTGGAGGCTGCAGAGGGAGCACGAGGGCCCTCGCTGCCCCAGCCAGCTCCCTGCATGCTACAAAAACTGTCATTGTTCCCGTCTGCAGGGAACAGCTATTTATGCAACTCCCTCTGGGTGGGAGAAATATCTTGATCTGTTTTACTGCCCTAATTAGTGTGGGGACCGGGAACAAGATCAAAACTCTGCTCCCAGCTATCAGGAGCATTTTCAAAAGCTTCTGCCCACTGAGAGCAGGCTTTATGTTTGCTCCTGTTCGGCAGGTGTTTTGAAAGTGCCAGAAAGGAGCAAACACAAGTTTCCCTGCCTCCACCAGAGTGGGCAAAGAGACTGCTGTGTCCCTGGGGTGAGGTTCTGAGGGCCTATAATGGCTCGGGGAGGGGACCATGCACCCCCTCTCACTACGGAATGTTGGCCCAGGGGTGGGCTTCCCAGGGCCTTTAATGGCTCACAAAGGGGGAGCATGCCCCTCCTCTTAATTAAACAATGCAATTGGGGCTGCAAATTTATTTTGTACTTTGGCCCTACAGGAGGTCCCTCTGGGTCCCCCAATGGGGCCTCAGGGGGCAGGGTATCCCTACCTTGCCCCCTTGAGTCACATTTTTTCAACTTTAGGACAGGGGATTAGGGGCCAGATGTATCATGCATTTTTGCGATCCGCAATTGCAAGCATGCATTTTGGTATGTATGAATTCTAATTTACGATTCAGTAACTTGTTAGCAAATCAAAAAGTGTAATTGCGACTCCATAACGATTAGGCATTAGGAAGGGGAGTGTCAAGGGCATCCCTTCCTAATACCGAATGATAGAGGTATGTAGGAATGTTTTTTGACCCAAATGTGGTCACAAAACATTTGCATTTTACCACCTATTTCGAGTAGGGGGTAACCTATTTGCAGGCAGTAAGTGTTCGCCAAGGGACCCCTTCTCCTTTGTGAATGCATGCAAAACCATTTTTCAAGAGTAGGCAGTGGTCTCATTTTTTCATTTTCATTTATCATTTTCATTTTTCTTGTTTAAATGCATCCTGTTTTTGCTATTTGGAAAAATTATACATCTGGCCCTAAGTCCCCCCAGGTCCTGTAATGGCTACCAGCATTTTTTTTCTGTTATTGCTAGTAGCTACTGAGAGCACTTGCTCCAGCAGTAGTCTGACTCCAGCAGGAGCAAATTGGCCCAAAGAAAATAAAGCTCTGTGGGTCAATCAGAATACTCTACTTTTGAAATGGCATTCCCACAAAAGTCTCTTGAGCCTCACAAATTCAACCGCCAGATATATAAATATATTTGACCCTTAATTTCTAAAAAAAATACTGAAGAAATTTACACCAAATCACAAAAAGCACAATTTGTGGCCCAAGACCTAGCTTGTAAAGTTTCTTGGAAATTTGTCTAACAGTCACCAAAGTTATTAGCAATACAAATGATAGAAATGGGGTCAGTATGCAGTCTGTCCAAGCAGGGACCCTCACTCTAGTCAGGATAAGGGAGATGCACTCCTAGGTTAACACCTAGGATAACCCCTGCTCACCCCTTTGATGGCATGCCACAAAGAGGCAGGCTCATCTCAGAAGCAATGTGTAAAGTATTTGTCCCAACACAAAGTAATACAGTGGAAACACTGCAAAAGAGACACAACACCAATTTAGAAAAGTACCCAATGTTTATATAAATCAAACAATAAAAAAATTACAAAAATCCAACATACACAAGTGAAGTAATGACTTTTTAAATTAAAAAGAGGCTTAATCAATACAAATCAATGGGCGCATTTTTTTTACACAAAATATCCGGTTTGCGTCAGAAATAAAGTTGCGCAGGCAAGCCTGGATGGAAAAGTCAGCGATGCGCTGATTCTTTACTTACAAGTGAGGTCATGCATCATTTCTTCTCCAATCGGGAAGGCCATGAGTTATTTTTCTCTCCCACAGAAGAGCAATGCGTCGATTTCTGGATGGGCACCCTCAAGTACCTGTAGGTTCACGATGATTTTGATGCCCAGCGATGGTGCATGCAAAATTCTGGCACACGGTAGTGAAGAGCCTCACTGCCTGGGTGATGCATTGATTTTGGCAGCCACTCACAGGTGTTGCATCGATTTCCCAGCTGCGATGCAGGTAGTGCATCAATTTTTCAGCTGCAAAGCAAGTGCTGCGTCATTTTTTCTCCCACATGGCTCCTGTGTGTGAATTTCAGTCTTGGTTCCACCAGCTTTTTCTTTCAAGGGCCCAGGGACTGGGCTCTCAGCAAGAGAGTCCAGGTGCTGCAGAGGAAGTATTTGATGGCCCTGAGACTTAAGAACAGGGGGCAAGTGCAGTTCAAGTTCCTGGAGAAACTTCACAAGCAGGAAAACACAGCAAACTCCAGTCTTTGTCCTCTCTAAGGCAGAAACAGCAACTGCAGGACCAACCCAGCAAAGCAAAGGGGCAATACCTTTCCTCCAGCTCTTCTCAGTGACAGAGGTTCCTCTTGATTAAGAAGTAATCTAAAACTTTTGGGTTTTGGGTCCACTAATTATACTCATTTCTGCCTTTGACATAGGCAAACTTTAAAGGAAAGTCCCTGTTGTTCACAACATCCTGTCTTGCCCAGGCCTGGCCCCAGACACACACCAGGGGGTTGGAGACTGTATTGTGTGAGGACAGGCACAGCCCTTTCAGGTGTAAGTGTCGGCTCCTTCCCCCACTCTAGCCCTGGAGACTCATCAGGATATGCAGGCTACATCCCAGCTCCCTTTGTGTCACTGTCTAAAGGGAATTCACAAACAGCCCAACTGTCAGACTGACAAAAACATTGATTCCACAAGCAGGCAGAGGCACAGAATGGTTAAAAAGAAAATGTCCACTTTCTAAAAGTAGCTGTTTCAAACTGACAATCTAAAAATTAACTTTACCAAAACATGTATTTTTAAATTGTGATTTCAGAGACACCCAAAACAATTTCTCTATCTGCTCCCACTGTCAGGACATGTAAAACACATCAGTACATGTCTGACCTTTAACATACACTGCACCCTGAACATGGGGTTACCTGGGGCCTACCCTATGGGTGCCTTAAATGTTCAAAAAGGAAAGATTTGGGCCTGGCAAGAGGATAGTTTAAAACTGCACCCACAGACACTGCAGTGGCAGGTCTGAGCCTTGTTTACAGGGCTACTCATGTGGGTAGCACAATCAGTGCTGAAGGCCCACTGGTAGCATTTGATGTACAAGCCCTGCTAACTATAACTTGGCCCCTGCCACGCGCTGCTTATGACCTCACATATTACATCATTCATGATATGTTGTATGACATCATTTATCTTGATATTACTAATGAAGTCATCCACTGAGTCTGTTAGATTGTTTGATAGTTTACATAGTGGTGGGTAACTACATGATTATGTTCTACATACATTTGTACAGCTTGTGTCCAGCTAAAGGGGGTAAGTGTTTACAAAACACATCTGCTTCTAATGCATCATAGGTGTGTAGAGGTATTGAACACATTATTGCCCTGATTCAAGAATAATGACGCACAACTAGTGCAGTTGTGCTCCAAAAAAATTACCGCAGGCTAAGGCCATTCCTGAGCACCATCCATGTGCCATATTTAAAAAACGAAGCACCATGGTGCTAAGGAAAGGTTAGTGAAAAAAAATGACACTAACCATTGCGACATGCTTGAAAAAAAAATTATGCTAATGCTGTAAAAGTGGCATTAGAATGTTTTGCTGCACGCTTTTTGATGCTAAACGTGTTAGCGCCATATTTAACAATATTAGCGTAAACAAACGCATGAGAAAGAAAAAAAAATAGGGAGACAAGATGGAGAAGGCAGGCCAAGAGAGACCCCCGAGAGATCCCAATCACACCAGTACCAACAATAAGGGACCAGCAAAGTCCCAGGAGAAGGAGAAGAGGAAGCAGAAGTGTCACTTTAGTGAGGGGGAGAATGACATCTTGATTGGAGAGGTGACGGAGCACCGACAACAGCTCTTTGTCACCTCTAACTTGTCAATAGGTAGGATAGAGGCTATATGACAGGCACTAGTAGATAAAGTCAACAGCTTGGCAGAGGTGATTGTAAGAGGTGCTGGCACGATTGCAAGTGCAGAAACTGGCCAGGAACCGAAAGGCAGCACTATAGACTGGAGATTGAAGTCCTGAACCCCTTGAGGACCTGGATGAGTTGGAGGCGATGGAGGCAGCAGTCATCCCGGAGGAGCTGGTGACTGGAGTTGCAGGACAGGACAAAGCAGACTACCAAGAACTACCACAAATGCATGGTAAGTTACACGGGGGAACTATCTGGAATTTGAAAAATGGCAGAAGGGGGAGGCACATTGGACACACTGAATGCGGGCAAAAGGGTTGCATCAAAACAAATAGGGCCAGAATCAAAAGGCCCCATCGCCACTGGAGCCTCACTTTTAGTGCAGCTATGTTGAAGCTATGCACTCCGACACATACACAATGAGGTGTTAAGCCACTAACTGTGGCTTAACACCACCTCCTAAATATGGCACCTGCACACGCAGCTCTTTGCTTGGAAGGGGCGTGCAATCAGTGTGGCTGTGCCACATCAACATCAACACCCATATTGTTGCTCCCACCAAGCTAAAGCAAACAAACTCTGCTTTCTGCAAGCGGGCGCTAGTATACAGCTCCTGCTAGCAGATAGCGGAGATTCCATCTTTTTCCCTGCACACAAATGTGCGTACAGCAAAACAGATGAAAACATTGCTCCCATAAGCAGGGAGCTGATATTTCAAGCAGCTCCCTGCTTGCAGGAGCAATACCGGGTCCCGCAGGAGTCAGGAGCCAGCTAGGATTGCCGGGGCCTTGAGGTTCCTCCTGAAGTCCGCAAAGTTAAATTTAAAGACCTTCTGGGAAAGCTATTGAACGGTCACTCAGTAGGTTGAAGGTTCAAGTCCTGGTATCTCATACTGTGTGTCATAGTTATGTCTGGACACTATAGAGAAATAAGTCCCTGTGATATAGTAGTTAATGTCTCAGACTGTCACACTGAAGATTTGGGTTCTAGTCTATGTGTGTCTGTGGTGTTTTCCATACTTAAATTTCTTCTCAACTTCACATTTTTAAGGTACGTACCAGAAAGTGATTTAACTCTACTTGACAAATAAATTTTTCATTTCAATTTGTCTAAAACGTTTTCATTCTAAGTATATAATTCATCAAAGCCTGAAAAAGCTATCTCCCTCGCTCAATTTCTCTCTAGGTGGTTATAGGGGTTGGCCACAGGCCTGGCCATAGTCTAGGCCCTGCAGCCAACCCCAGCTATGCATTGCCTAAGGCCATGCATGGCATGGGGTTGGGTGATTATAGGCATTGGCCAGTGTTGGGAAGTGGATTATTGGTAAGGGCAAGTAAGTACCTACACTTAGCAATGGGATACTAACCCCCACTAGGTCCAGTCAGGTCTCAATAAATTAATCCCTTCTCAATCCTTGGTAGCTTGGCAATGAGCAATAAGGCTTAACTAAGGAAAACAGGTGTGAAAAGCATTAAAAAGTCACAAAAAGGTAAATAAATAAAATACAAAACACAATAAAAATCCAACACCAATTTATAAAAATAGAGTATATTTTTATCTTTTAAATGACAGCAAAATGATTAAATTCAGAAAAAGGGGAACCAGAGATATGAATTTTTAAAGAATTAATGTTTTCTAGCTTATAGAAGCTAAAAGCGCCAATCTGGTCGCTCTAGACCGAGGCAAAATCAGAGTTTGAGGCTGACCGCGATGGAGCCCTGCTCAGCTACAGCAAGCGGGAGGCCTCGGTCAAATGTTTACTTTAGGATTTAGTCCAATATCTAAAGGAAAATTACTGCAAAATTGTCAGCACCACCTCCTTAATTTTCACAATGCAGTTATGCGCCATATTTAATTGAATATGGCACACCCCTGTGTTGTCCCCTGTGCTGGCACTAAATTTAGCTGTCAGCGCCAACACAGGCATCCTTGCACCATTGTGCATGGATGTCTTCGTTGATGGGTTTGATTGTTTATGTGTGGAAAGGTGTCCCTTCTTGCACATAATCACTAATGGCAATTTGGCACTTCTGTGTGTGCTGCAGGATGTAGCACACACAGAAGTGCCAAAGCGTCATTTTGAAATGACTGTTTATGTGCAGGAAGGGACACCTTCTCACACGTAAACAATATTGCCGGGCATTTTGCTCTTTGTACGCGTGTTGCAGAGTTCAGCACACGTAGAAAAGACAAAAAACGAGGAAGAATCAAAGTATTCGCCTTGCTAACGCTACCCCAGATTTTGGTGCTGCCTCAGGTTTACTAAAATTCATAAATCTGAGGCAGCATCAAAATGCAATAGGTGTTGCTGTGGCATGCTCACAGCAACACCCATTGCACTCCCCTTCCACACAAAGGGCTGCATGTGAAGGGTTCGTATTTATAAGGTGGCATTAAGCCACAAAAAAGTGGCTTAAAGCCACCTTGTAAATACAGCGTAGGGCATAGCGCCACGGAGAGTCATAAAAAGTGATGCGTCAGGGGCACTAGGGGCTCATAAATATGTCCCTTAGCCTTTTTCTTGAAGGTTTTCTTCAGTGGGATGAAGTCACCAATCGGCTCCAACCTCGCTGACGCCCTCTTCAGATACGCTTCACAGGAGACCTCAATGAAGAATTCTACCTTCGGACTTAGATTATTTTTTCAGGGTGGAAATCTTCCTCTGGGCCACAGCTGAATCTTGATCCGACGTCTGTGGAGCCCTTCTTCGATAAGCTTCTTACATTCGGACTTTGTAACTTTTTTTCTCTCGGACGTCCAATGACCCTCCACAGCAAGCCGATTTCGAGTCAAAGTTGTCCGATTGACTTTCAAGGAGCCCCCGGTGAAATCCTGGAAGTCTGGGGGTCCTGAGCTTTTCAGTGGGATGAACCTGCAAGTCAGGCCGGGTCGCAGTCAACATAAACCGGCTTGACTCTCAGCGGTGGGTCGGTCCCTTTATGGAACTTTTTACAATAGTTCATCAATCTTCTCCAAACTTCTGGATCTTCTTCTAGAAGGTCTTTGAAGGTCCTTTAGGAATCTGCAGCTCTGACCAAGGTTCCAGAAGCTCTGAGTTGGACTCCAGCTTCCAGAATGCACTTGGTTCAAATCCAAAAATGGCCACTGGTCAGTTCCTTCAGGTTTTGATGCAGGGGACTCTGGTCAGCTACTTTATACCTGTAGCAACCAGGAAGTCCCTTCTTGAACCAGTTGAAGACAGGCAAAGTAATTTTAGTGCTTTTAGTGATGAGTCCCAAGTGTGCAGCTGGTGCCGTCCTTCAGAGTGCAGGGTCCAGGTGCAGGTCAGGGGTCCAGCAGGGCAGTTCTTCTTCTTCTGATGTTTTTCCTTGTAGGGATCTGGTAGGAATCTGATGTGTGGGGGCAGCTTTTCCATATTTATCCTTGCTCCTGTGTGAAAAGTAGTGGGGTCCTGGGTGTCCAGTCAGAGGCAGGGTTCTTCCCCATGTGATGACCACTTCCTGGGAAGTGTGGCAAAAATCAATCCCAGGTAGCACCATTGTTCAAAAATCCAACATAGCTGAAAATTATTTTTGGAGGTTAGATTTGGCTGAGCCCACCCACTGCTGTGGCTAAAAACCCTAAGCGCACCCCTTTCCTGCCCTCTCCTAATCTAATCAAGAGGGGATATAGTTGTCTGGGGTTGCAGGATGTGAGGGAGGTGCTGGGATGCTCCAAATGTCCTTCCCTGCCTTTGAAGACCAGTTTGGCAGCCCTTCCCCCATCCTGCTTCCTCATCTGCTGAGGCAGATCTTCTCCTCCAGGCACATCCTTTGTGTTCAGGCCAGGCCACTTCACACGTAATCAAGGCAGCCTGGACCGGCTGCCAGAGGCTGTCCAGTCAGAGAAGGGCACTACAGAGCTGAAGTTTGCAACTTTTCAGGTAGAGTTTAAAACTCTTTACCTGAACTAATTATATTAAATCCAACAATTGTAAGTTGTGGGATGTATTATAGCAATTAATTTGATACCAAACTCAGGGTATCTGACACTTAAGGGGACTCTGTTAATTAAAATAAAGTTCCCCCATTGTAGCCTATAGAGGCCATTCCCTAGATTGAGGGGAAACAATTTTGACTTTTTTACCTCACCAGGGCTTATAAAACTATTTTGATAAGGTCCCTGCTTATAGTTACATGGCACCTTACCCTAGGGGCACATAGGGCACACCTTGGGGGTGACATATTGAAAAATAAGGTAGCTTAAGACTTTAGAAGTACTTTTAATTCCAAAGTCGAATTTGCATATAACTTTAATTTAAAAGCAGCCAGCAAGTCAGGTCCACCTTTCAAATGACACTGGGCACCTCAGTAGTGCACCTATGGGTACACCTATGGGTGCACTATTTAATGGTTGGATCCCAAAAACCGACATGTCCTACAATATACATAGCCAATTACAATTAGCCTAATTTGCATACTCATTTTACACAGAACACAGGGGCTGGTTTGCAGTACCCAGGGCACCATCAGAGTCAGGAAAACACCAGCAAAAAGTGAAAAGTGGGGGCAAAAAGTTAGGGGGCCTCTGCAATCAGGCGTGTTTTCTCACAATCGTGAATATTTGCAAATAAATCTCAGAAATGAGTGAAATATTTTGAATTTTCACGAATATCGTGCGCCATGACAAAATTATTCTAAACCTATAATTGTCCCCTAAAACACATTTATATCACACCCCTGGGTCAGGCTACCTTCACCCTGACCCCTTATGCCACTTTCAATTTTCATTCCCAAGAGACCTCGTCCAGTTAAATAAATCACAGTTGCAACTCTAGTCAGGTTGTGGTGAGCCAATTGCAATGCTTCTTTTCGCACACGTATTTGCAAATATTTGTGAATTTCCCAATTAATCACGGCCAGAGCTATACAATTTATTTGCCCTTAAAAAACTCCTAAACTACTGGATAGATTTACACCAAATAACAAAAAGCACAATCTGCGCCCCAGCAGCTAGCTTTCTGCCAAATTTGGTGTAATTCCGTCCAGTCGTTCGGGCTGTAGACCTGTCGACAGATCCTATGGGAATTAAAATGGGAAATACAATGTTTTTTTAGCCCACTTTTTCTCGGCCCCCGCTTAATGGATCACCTCCTGTGCACAACAAGAATCACTGGGCCACTTTTTTTGGGAAAATTTTGTGAAGATTTGTTAAATGGTGCCAAAGATCTAGGCAAGTCCCCAAAAAATGTTTCTATGGAAACATAGTCCTAATTATATATACTTATATATAGATAGCGAGAGAGATACATATAGATATTACCTAGTTGTGGTGAGTGGATTCACGTTTAGCAAGTAAAATTACAATATGTCAAAAAAGCCATAGAAATTCACTGAGAAAACCAAAGGTTACAGGGACTTTATAGTTATGTTCTAAATTAACTCATACAAAACCTTAGAAATGTAGCAGCTGTAGTTAGAGTACTTTCAAGTAACTAAAACTCGCACCCTAAGGTAACTGTAACTAGCACCTTTGCCATGCACAGCTGGTTACTCCACATATTATATCATCGATGACATATTCTTTGTCATCCTTCATATTCTCATTGCAACATTTGCAATACAATTATTGATGAGACAACTGTGCAATAGCGAAGTCGTGAGTTATAGTTACCTTAGGATGCGAGTTTTAGATACTTGAAGGAACTCTGACTGCAACTGGTGAATTTCTACTGTTTTGTATTCCCTGTAATCTTTGTTTTTTCAGTGAGTCTCGATTTATACTGTAGTATGTATATTTAATTACACTATATTGTTTTCAGTTGTAATTGATATTTTTTGGTCTCTTAAACTTTGTTTTATGAACTGCTCCAAAGCTCTGACACCTGTATTTGGTTGGTCCTAATAAAACCAAAAAATAAATACATAAACAAATGAAAAGATGCAAATATTATCATAGCGTCTATACAATGGAAATCCATCTCGTTGCGCTCTTGGCATAAGGGATATACTTAATTTAATCGATCTTCGATGCATCTACTGGCTCAAACGAGTATTTTTAGTGAGCGCAGCTTGAAACAAAGACAAATAACCAAGCCATTGTTCCAGCGAGAACACTAGATTTTTTTTCGGTTTCTCACAGTCATTTGTTCTAATATACAATAGGTTGCTTTTAACACTTTCAGTGCGTTGTGCTGTAGTTACTGTTCACTGCAAAACGATTGTTAAGTAAGCAACTCCAAACAATACCAGTGGGCGTTTTACAGGACTGAGAGCGCATTAACCTTATTGTGCAAAAACAGTTGTATGCAGTCAATGTATTGTTCACATACAGACGGTAGGATTAGAGCATGTATATAAGGGGTGTGCTTTCCCATCTACAACACCGAGATCTGAAATCCATCCAGCAGCCAACATGGGGAAAGTAAGTGAGAAGTGCCCGTTTGTGTACTTTTGTGACAGTACTTCATTCATACGCAAGAATGTAACGATATATATGAGTAGCAGAAGTTTTCGTTAAATCGAATATGCCTTTTCATAAATTACCTGACATTAGTCAAAGATGTTTTTTTTCGTAAAGCTCATGCAACTCTTGATGTTTTTTTCGATTAGGTCACTCATATTGGAGACGTATTCCGAGGGCACGTGGCCAAGTGCGTCCAATGAGTCTGGCGCACACCACTTCATCTCCGTATTAGTGAACTGTTTCACCTTGAGATAGATAACATCAGAAGAGACACTAAGGGGGAAGATGCATATTGTTATTGTTCACTTGAGTGAGCATGAATGTGAATGTACTGAGGGCCTGATTTAAGAAATGTGGCATTGCACCCAGTGCAGCGCCACTTTTCTTTCACCCTTTAGCGCACCCCTAACACCACCATGTGTACGGCATACCATGGCAGTAGTTAGGGGTTCTAGCATAAAAGTTTTTGATGCTAGTTTTCAAGATTTGCAGGATTAGCATAAAAATTTCTGGCATTGAGGCCCATTGTAAACAATGGTGAGTCTCCTTTTAACTCCTGCTCTGAGCAGGTGTTAATAGTGCCAAAAAAAGAGAACGCCCCCTTTGTATACATTATGCCTGGTTCAGGCATAATGTAGCGCAAAGGGTTACATAGTAGTGCAATGCATGCATTGCAGTACTTTGTAAATCTGGCGGGATGATTTTGCCATCGTTGGCCACATTAGCATGAAAAAAATTATGTTAATGTGGAGCAAGGAGGTGCTAGGGGCTCTTAAATACGCCCCTGAGTGCTTTACGATTATGTATTCACCACTTGACTTGATTCCATGTGAACCGCCCTTATGATTAGATTCAGGGCAATTATATTTCTAGCTGCCCCATGTAAAGGTACAGCCACTGTTTCCACTGGCTAGATGGCAGTTTTGGATATCAGTGGTGTCTGTGTTTTGCGCACAATTCTTGTGAGTTTCTACTCACTGAGATAACGTTCTCTGGATAAATTCTACCAGATTTTGAGGGGATAACGTGCCCAAGGAAAATCTTGAAGGGGCGTGGTTTCCTGCCAATTTCACAATCCCTATCGGATTTCCATTAAACTCATAATGAGGGTCTGCGTGTTTTGAATGCGTATTCAAACATGTTTCTATCACAAGAGAATGAGGGTAATACTTTATGAGTCATGTCTGTACACTTAGGGCCAGATGTAGCAAGGCATTAGCGCCTCGCAAACGGCGAAAAATGCTGTTTGCGAGGCGCTAATGCCTGCGCACAATGCAGAAACACATTTTGTGAGTCGGAACCGACTCGCAAAATGTGTTTCCGACTCGCAAATAGGAAGGGGTGTTCCCTTCCTATTTGCGACTTGCACCGTGATGTAAGTTGATTTGCGACCGCGAAAGCGGTCGCAAATCAACTCGCAGTTACCATCCACTTGAATTGGATGGTAAGTCATTCGCAAACGGGAAGGGGTCCCCATGGGACCCCTTCCCCTTTGTGAATGATCACAAAAGTATTTTTTCAGAGCAGGCAGTGGTCCTATGGTTTCGGTATTTTTTTCTAAGTGCAGCTCATTTTCCTTTAAGGAAAACGGGCTGCAGATAGAAAAAAAACATGCTTTATTGAAAAGCAGTCACGGGCATGGTGGTCTGCTGTCTCCAGCAAGCCACCATCCCTGTGAGTGCCCAGACTCGCTATGGGGTCGCAAACTGTGACCCACCTCATTAATATTAATGAGGTGGGTCTTTGCGACCCAATAGCGAGTCGCAGAAGGTGTCTGAGACACCTTTCTGCATAGCAAATTGTAACTCGCAATTTGCTTTCTACTTACATCTGGCCCTTAGGGCCTTATTTACAAGGATTTTGCGCCGCCTTAGCATATTTTCTTTTTTTTTACACTAACTGGCACAGTGTCACCATTGCACCAGTTTGTAAAGCTTTGCTCCACATTATGCCTGTGCCAGATATATTGTATGCATGGTAGGCATTCCCCCATTAAAAGCCCAGCAGAAATGGGGCAGTGAAATCTACAAGATTTCACTGCACCATGCTGCACCAGCATTGCTTCATTTTCTTTTGTTGCTTGCTCAGGTCAGACGTTAAAAGTGATGCTGTGCTGTTGTCTAAAGGACTCTCTTAACATTGCTAGACTAGGGCCAAAATTTTGACGCTAGTCCAGCAATGTTAAGGTTCAGATCAATAACAGCATCAGAATTTCTGATGCTGTTGTGGACACTTTGCGCCATGCAGCACTGTATTGTAAATTTAGGGCTCCCATGGTATCGTTACGGGGGTGCAGGGCGGTGCTAGAAAACTGGTGCATTGATTGCGATGCGCCACTTTCTTGTAAATGAGCACCTTAGTCTGTACAGTGTGTTGAAGAAATCCAAACGGTAGTGAGATACAGATAGGAGGTGAAAGATTATCAATAATATTTCACTTTCTGAAAATTACATATACTCCTTGTATTGCAGAAATGAAAAATGCATCCAAAATGGCTGCATTTTGTAATGTGCACTGTTTCCATTTGACACTAATTTTTTGTTGCGTGTGAAAAAAATCCTGACCTGCAACAGATTCCATGGCAGTTTGTGTCATAGTTTGAGACACCTTGTTTCACATTTACTTCTACAACTGCATCCGAGCTAAACCCTCTATGTGAGGAGGATAGTTCGGCTTTGAAGTCTGACGAAAAATTTATATTTGTCCTTTGTCTGAGTCGTTTGACATTGTGAGCGAAAACATTCTGATATGCTTTTGCAAGTCAGTTCAGCAAGTTGATGTTCGGAAATTGAAGTTATAAAACCAAAAGATTTCATAGTTGACAACAGAATCACAGATCATATTTTGTAATTTTGAACTGATAATACAAAAAATATTATTTCCTTTCAAACAGATCATCTTCTATGAGGACAGGAACTTCCAGGGCAGGTCCTATGAGTGCAGCTCTGAGTGTGCCGATCTGAGCTCCTATTTCAGCCGCTGTAACTCCATCCGATTGGAAAGTGGCAACTGGATACTCTATGAACACCCCAACTTCCGGGGTCACCAGTACTATCTCAGAAGAGGGGAGTACCCTGACTTTCAGCACTGGATGGGCTTCAATGACTCGATCAAGTCTTGCCGCTTGACCCCACAAGTGAGTGTTGCTGTGTTTCATTGTATTTATTCCTCCTTTAAAACCAACACTTCCACAGTGGCCTATGATACCTAATCACTAGGCACCCACTCCATGACTGAATAGGCTGGTGCTCTTGACGTTCTCTTGTGGAAATTCACATTCTAATTACAACATATGACCCAACCAAAATAAACACGGGTGTTTCATCAAAGCAATATAGTAAATGTCTTCATTCCCACAGTTTATGGAATTGACAATGAACTCAGTGGTATGTGACTTATCTCAATTAGCAATCTTCATTAGCATAAATATGCAATGGCATGACAAGCTAAATTACACAGTATCAAATAAAATAATTCATATGAGCAACCATTAAAAACTTTAAAAACAAAGAGCAGCCCTCGCATTTCATGAATCACCAGTTTCCATAGTTTATACTATATAATCAGTCCTCTCAAAAATGATTAAAATAATAAAAGTAAAAGTTTTCATTAGTTAGGTCAGACAATAGACATATACTTAGAGCAAAGGAAATGTCAGCTTAGTAGTAGCACAGTAGAACATTAGCTCGGGCCTTCTCCTGGCTGTTCAAGCAGCCTAGACATAACTGGATACTGCCATGTAGATCTTTAGATTATTCGTTCAACAGCAAATTTCAAGCACTTCAGTGCAAGTTGTGGTACAAGACATTTAGAGACTTATTTACAAGTCCCTTGCACCGCGATAGCGTTATTTTTTTTCTTTAGGCTACAGTGGTGCAGAATATCACCCAACCCATGTCATATTTACAAACTGGTGCAAGGGTACCATTGCACCAGTTTAAAAACGCTTGCGCCACATTATACCTGCACCAGGTATAATGTATTCAAGGGAGGTGTTCCCCCACTAGGAGGCCCAGCAGAATTGGCACAGTAAAATCTACAAGATTTCACTGCATCATTCTAGCGTCATTTTGTACAGGGGAAGACATTAACGTGATGCCAGGCTGCTTTGAGGGGGCCTCCCCGTGCTTTACTTGACTAGCGTCCACATTTTTGATGCTAGCCCACCAAGGCGCCACAAATTCATCAGAAATTTTGATGCACCTCTGCTAGTCAATCAAGGTGCCAGTTTGTTGTAAATGAGTCCCTCAGAGCGAAGGTGCTAATTTTCGTGTAATAAAACATAAAATGCATTAACATCTCCTGCCCTCCAAACTTACAATCACAGCAATCATACCAACACTGTTAGCAGCAAACTTTGCATAGTACACTTTAGAAGGCAAAATGCCAAAGAGACATTTTAAAAACAAAGTAAGACGTGTATCAAGGACAATTGCGTTAAAATATTTTCCAATGCCTGTTTTACTAGAAAACAGTCGGGCATGAGGAACCGACTTGGCCAATAAGAAACCCAAATTTCAGATATAGGGGAAGAAGTGACATGCCAGGACCCAAACTTAAAAAGGGGCATAAGAATGATTTTTCATTTTTTTTTTTAATCTCTGTATCCCCATATTTCGGCAGCAAATGTTGTGGTTCTGCTTCTACCTCCTTTTGTTATAGACTTGATGAATGAAGGTCAGGGCACAACTAATTTTGTTTTTAACCTGAAGGATAGCATTTGCTTGGGATTGCAAAGTAGTGGCTGTCTTTTCAGTGTGTTTTGCCTATTCAATTTATTATTGAAGCAAATATCCAGGTAGTTATAGGTTTTCACTGTTTGGAGCACCTGGTATGCCATCCCTGCAGACTTCCCAAGAGGCCGGGACGAAGAAATTGGGTTTTTTTGTGCATTGATGCGAAAATCCTTCTGGCTACTTAGGCTCTCAAATTTCTCCAAGGCTTTGTGCATTTTGTCCTGCATACACGTCAACGAAATTGCATCATCTGTGAAAAGAAAGATGACAATGTTTTGTTATTTCACTTCAGAACATCTGGGCTTTCTCTTCATAACATCTCTTCACAGTCATTTAAAAATTAGAAAAACAACGGGGTCAATACAAATCCTTGCGTACACCAGAGCATATTGAAAAATAGGGGATACCTACTCCAGAGCTTCCATAGTGCACAGAGGCACTTGTTTCTGCATAAACATTTTACAAGCTTGGAGGAGGGTATCTTCGACCACCATTTTTCAAGCGAGTACCATAATTTGTATTAATTAACCAGCTATACTGCTGATTTTAAATCTATAACTGAGAGGTATAGTGCCAATTTATGCACCCTTCTAAATTTGGCATATGCCATATATAGTTCGACTGCTTGGTCAATGGTGCTGATGCCTTTGTGGAATCTAGCCTGTGCATCAATTAATATGTTCTTTTTATCAACCCAGGCCAGTAACCTGTTTAAATGAACATGGCTAATGATTTTCCCAGGACTATTAGGTAATGAAATGGGCCTATGATTACTGTAACATAACTTACTTCCTTTTTATGAAAGGGCACTATGATTGCAGTTTGCCTTGAAGAAGGAAGGTAGATTTTCCCTAACACTTCACTTGAAGATTTTATCCAAGATCGTTGACCTGGCCTCTGGTCAGATCGAAACATGTCCACTAAAACATGGTCAGGACCTGGGATTTATTGGCCTTTTGATCTATGATTGTTCTGTCTAACTCTGGGCATAGAACATTGAATTCTCCAATTGATCCATGGTTGGCAGGTTCTTCTAAGTGAACTGAACCATCACTGATATTACACACTGCCTTATAGTGGTTCACTCAGATCTGTGAGCAAATCTATTGTCATGACTATTTGAGCCATCCCTAAACACACAGACAATTTTCTCCCCCAAAATTAGGGCCTCATTACAAGTTTTTCAGTCCACTGACTGCCAAACTCCTGGTGGAAGTCTGTCCGCCGCACTCCTGTCAGTCCGACCGCCAGATTATGATACCGATAGGATAGCAGCAGTCAAAGTTGTAGTCAGCTACGGTGGTGGCAACGGCAGCACTGCAGTGCTGATAACTACTTCACTTTCCGCAACCCTTTCCATGGCATGAGAACCCATGCACTGCCGATGACCATGTTGTGGGCAGTGCAGGGGGCCCTCTGCCAGCATCAATGCAGGCAGTGTGTATTCAGAGGCCTTAAGGGAGCTGAGGCCAGTGCAGCTACACATCATAATACGACAGAGGTGAGGGTGCTGACTTGGCAGTGACATTCTCCCCGCAGCTTTGGCAGTCCGACAATCGGACCGTCAAAGTCATAAACAGGCCCTCAGTTTTTTCTCATCAGCTGCCTTAATCAGGTTATTTCACACTCCTTGATGTAAGATTACTTTCTTCTTCCTTAGTAATGCTTTATACTTACTCCTTTCAATCCTAAACATTTGAACTGAAGCTGACGAATGATAATCGGCCCTTTTTATGCTTTCAAATCTTTTACCATGGCAAATCTACACTCCTTATCATACCACCCAATAGCACTCTCATTCCAACCCTTTTGTTTGGGGATCCTAGTTGTAGACAAGTAGTGTATGAATTCTCTTGACATAGCAGTATATTTTCTAGTACCACAGTTGTTATGATCTTTATTTTCAGTGGCTTGAATATTTAGCAGGTGTTCCCCTATGGCCGCCATCAGTATGTTTTTATCTGCTAAGTAAACATCTGCGTTCCGTTTTACTACTATTTCACTCTTAATCTGGTATGATACTAGCGATACAATATGGGGACTGCTCAGGCACTATCACTATTGCATACATATAACACAGGAAGATATCATGTATCTGATAGTTGTGTTGAGAGAACAATTTGACAGCATCTCGTTAAAAACTATCAATGTTTGTGTGGTTTGGTCATTATTGGAATTAGTTTGACATGAGGCAGATTCTTGATCTATGTGACAGTGAAAAATGCAACAATGATGAAAAACATTTTGCAGAGAGTAGTTATGAGAAATCCCCATCAAAGAAAAAAGGAAAACCAGAATGAGGGAAATCATCTGCAATAGTTCGTACCTAACTCTATTTCTTAACAAACCCAAAAGCTAACTCACTCCCTAGCTATAGTAACAACCCCTACTTTAACCTACCTCAAAATTCGATGTCTTTTCGTTCTTTCATTGTTAGAGTCGGTTTAACCTTTATATTTTATTAATTTTCTCAATGTGATGGATATCATTTTATATCCCGGAAATCATTGTATTTTATTAAAATAAAATTCAATCTATCGCGTTGCCTTTCTCCAAAATGCTCATAATTGCACCAAAGCTTAATTTAAAATAGAACAAACAGCAAGAGTGAGGCTGCTATGAAACGACCATGCCATTGTCTTTACGTCTTGCAGAAAGAGGTCATATTACCTAGCGACACACAGAAAACAGGAAATTGTGGCCCATGTTCCTGGTTTAGAATGTTTCAAGTCTTATTACAATTTATTTTGCTCGAAAAACAAATTCTGAGAACTTTGAGTTGGTAAATAATGTACAGATTGTTTGGTTTATGCATTTAGTCCACTGATTTTTTTTATGAAGGTAGAAACTCTGCGCCCATTATACAGTCCACAATTCATGCTATAACACAGGCACACATGGTTATAAGGCATTTTTAACTATTGGGTTATTTTTCACATCCCTTCTTATATTTGTGCCCTGGGCTCATCGCTTTTTGTGCTTATTGTCTGCTCAAATTGTCCCATTTCACATGTTCACACTCAATGGACTGTAGAAAGCCCCTATTTCTCCATGCAGATAGTGCCCTTATCCTTGTCGCTTTAATCTTGGAGACTGTTTTATGGTTTGTTTAAACTCAGTTCATCATCACAGCTAGTTTCGCTTTAGCACCACCATATCATCATGGGGCGATGGGGCGAATGTTGCAATTTATAACCACATTATAAAATTACATAATAAATATGTCAAGTAAAGTTAGGTTTCTGTAAGAGGGGCAGTGAGCTACATGCACATCTCAAAAATACAAACACTACTTTTGCTTAAGAGAAACGCACTCTATTATCTTACAATATGTATTTGTTATTTTGAGACAAACGTTCATCCTAGTTTCTTTTTTCTCCTTTTCGTGCCTTGTCTGATATCCAGCACCGTGGATCCTACAGAATGAGGATTTACGAACGAGAGAACTTTGGAGGTCAGATGATGGAGTTCTCTGAAGACTGTCCACATGTGTATGAGAAGTTCCGCTACAATGACATCTATTCCTGTAATGTGCAGGATGGGCACTGGGTCTTCTATGAAGAGCCCAACTACAGAGGACCTCAGTACTACCTGAGACCCGGCGAGTACAGGAGATACAGTGACTGGGGAGCCTCAAGCCCTAGGGTTGGATCCTTCAGGAGAGTTCGGGATCTTTACTGAGATACTTTTTATGTTCTGCTTTAACAATCCATGTAACAAAATTAAATATTGGACAAATTAATTTGTTTTGTTTCTTTATTAATAATCAATAATTCAATTGTGGTCCTTGAATTCACAGGGTACCAAAGTAGCAAGGGATTTTAACACCTTTCAGCTCTTAAAAGTAAGCAAGCCAATTAAATTCACTAGAAGCAAGTACCCACATAATAACCCTGGTGCCATGGGTATTCAAAATAACTAGTTTCCCTAAAGGTCCAACTGAAAGCCAAAGAAGTGGCAGTTTCTAGGCAGCATGCTTGGAAAACACTACTAAGATCTAAGCATTAACCCCATTATACCTGTGACACCCACCAACCCATGTCTTGAGACAAATACATTCCCTGATAAGCTTCCCAATGAGCGTGTGAGACAGAGAACCTTGGGTTTCCTTGCCATATACTAATTGAACCTGAGTGCACTACTTTGTCACTTATCCAGAAAGCAACTACTGAAATGTCATTTGTGAGCTGTTAGATTTATGAATTTCCAACTCAGCACAAGTCTCTAATCAAATTGATTTAATCAATCTTATAGAATGGTGAAGTATTATGTAAATACTAAAACGTCATACAATCCTTGAAGCGTTCTTTGCCTCTCTTTTTTTAGCCATCATTTATTGTCTTGTAATTGTCCTTTGCCTTATTTCCTTTTTGAATTATCCAGCTGTCTTAACTTTTTTCCGAGCATGGCACATACGTGGGACCCTATGTGACCCATGTCATAGCTAAACACTGATTCACACACACTCTTTGACTACCGAGGGTGCAAGGAGAGGCTCTTGGAGACACTAAAATAAACCCCAGAGACCTCTCAATTTGTTGTACTGTATTTACTGCTTTTGGGCCCAGATTTATTAAAGGTGACGCAAGAGAACACAGTCCTTAAGTCCGATTTACCAAGTTATGCAAGACCACCTTGTGTGGCCTCACATGGCTTGGTAAGTCTGGAGTAACACAAGTCAGTGCAAGTTGCTGGTTTGCGTTACTTTGTGCCATGGATGGAGCATGGAGGTTCCCAAGCATCCACCCATGTGTTTTGGCACATTTCCAGATTTACCAAGACTGGTAAAACTGGGAATACATCAAAATTGTACGCCTTCAAGATAGAGGGGAAACGAGGAGAAATATCTTTATTTCTCCTTGTGGTTTCTTCCTTCTAATGTGCTGCATTCTGTTGGGTGTCTGATGGCTGGTGATTTGGCTGGGGGCTGGTGGCTAGGCTTGGCATCCAGTTGAGTTGCCGTTGCTGGACAATGGGTTGTTAGGCCTTGGGCATGGAGAACCCCCCTTCATAGCTCAGCATAGCCCAACATAGCTCTGCACAGCCGCTCCTCACTTTCTTCCTCGCTACGCCCATATCGGACATAAGGCTAGCAGAAAATGCTGGTGCGGACTGGTGAAGTCCTTTGGGCATTCTCTTCGACGCTGTGATCTTACCAGGAGAGCCAGTTAAGGTAAACCGGCAGAAAAAAGTACAGAACAAAGAGGCAATTATAGATGATAAAAGACTACAAAAAGCAATAAAACTTATTGTGAGCGTCTGGCCTGGCAACGAAAGTTGTTGGGAGCGCCTGGTCAGTGGCCTGAGGAGCAAGACGACGACGGCACAGTTTTGTCATACGCCTGTATTTCTGCTGTACCACTGTTGAGCTATTGGGGAGTGGAGAATTGAGGGTGGAAAAGGCGGAAGTTCAGGATTATTTCTATCAAACTCCCTAAACTAATCACTTCCCGCATTCTAGCATGCTACCTGCTTATTGACAATTTTGTTTGACATTCCACCCGTGTACTTGACCTTTAGCTCATACTGCTTTTACCTAGAACTCCTACTCTGGTCTACTCGGTCTATTCTGGACTACTCCGGTACACAAAATTTCGTAAGTTGGGATACTAAGGCGCTGAATATAAGAGACCTGAAAACAGGAGTCGAGAGGTAAAAGTTCAGAGCTGTAGGCCAATTCCCCAAGGTAGTTACTCCTTTGGATATGATGGCTAAACATCTCCAAATACATGTGGAGCTTTCCTTAACCGGTCATGTAAAAACACTAAATAAAATCCCCTAAGAAACAAGAGCATTTCTCACTTGAATAAAAAAGCTCTTGCACTATTCTTCCCTTTTTTCAAAAGGACCTACTTGATGAGCTACCATCCAAGGAACAAGCTAACGCAAACTCTAATGTTCTTGATAACTCTGGAAAGGGTGTGGCTCTAATTTCCCCGATCAGTAAGTCGCCTATCGTTGGGGGGATTGGAAGAACATTAACTTTCCTCCTATTAACATGGGACCCCCCCCAATGCTGGACATTGAGGTGAAAGGAGCGCAAGATGTAAAGAGCCTGTCCTGTTGTGTGACCCTGTCCTTCCATGGAAGAGATAATTTTCCCGGCCTAAGGCTTATTAGCAGTACACCTTCGGACCCCACTTTGTCTCCAGTATTTTCTTCATTGACCCCAAATGTTATGCTTCCCTGGAAATCCCCAAGTGTACCTTTGGATCAACACACAGTAATTTCTGAGTTCATTAAATGCTTAGAGAGAATATTATCTTTTATCTTAGCTCTTTTAGAAAAATCAACAAATAGTTTTGATCATTCTCAAGACACTCACTTGGTTATATTGAAAGCTCTGACGGGTCAAAAGAAGGATTGTCCAACTCTGATTGAGAAAGTCCTGATGCCTAAAAAGGAAGCCTTCAATAAATCGGGGGATGCAGCAGTCCTAGTATACCGTTGTGTACCTTCGATGTAAATTGGAATGTGAATTTAGCCAAATATTCAGATCATACAAATAAGGGAACCCAGGCTGGTAAACCACAAGTGTCCCTTAAACCTTTGATCTGCGCGGAAACCTTTCAATCAGAAAGTTTTGACTATTTTTAGGAACATTTATTTTCCTCTTCACTTACTCAGTCGAATATCTTGGTGCCAGTAAACCTGGAGTTAAAGTCAACTTCCCAAGTAGTCCTTTTCCCCATCTTTCTACCGCAGTCTAAAATACCTCCCAATTCCTCGATTCCTGAGAACAATGGGAATGAACCTATTAAGCAATCAGATAACGAAAGGAATATGGGAAAGTCATTAATAGGAAAAAAGTTGGGAATAAAGATTAAACAGCAAATTTCCCCCCAAAAAAACAAGAAAGGTAAAGTTCGACATCCAGGTACCTACAGGAACCCCCTCTCCTAAGGGAGACAATAATAAGGTCCCAAGGAAGGATAGGTCTAAAGACTCAGAAGATTTGGAAGATCTTACCCATCCAGGGAAGAACTTGATTTAGTACCCCTTTGGGGCCCTCCTTTGAACAATTCGGATGACCTACCTATTGTAAAGAGGGTTTCATCCTCCCTAAATCCAGATGCCAATTTGTTTTGCAATGCAAAGACAAACCCAGTGACCTCGTACTTAAATTCTGACCCCTTAGGTGGTGGACATGTTAATTGTGAGATGGAGAACCTCTCCCAGCAATCTGAGACGACGTTATGTCTTGAGTTTTTTGTTTTATTTGATTTGAATTTACTTCTCTTTTAATATCTTGCTTTAGAGATATACCTGAGTTAAAACTAATTGAAAGTAGTAATATCTCTGGTGTATTCATTATGCAAGGTCTCGGATCTGTAAAGACAAAAGTCTGTTTTTATTCTAAAACAATTGTAAATTTGATTTTAATCAACTGTGAAAAACTGCAGCGTAGAGGCATAGGTGTGGTTCCAGTTAGGAGAACGGACTCTCATTTGTTCAGAATGCAGTCCCACATTGTTCCATGTGTGAACGGAAGTAATCTCTTTCATGGGCGAGAGTCTTCCGCTTCCTCCCTGGAAAATGTTAAGGTCTCTCTTCTCCATGGAGGAAGAGTGGTGAAGCTTGTTGAAGATGTCTCGTCTTCTCATTGGAGTCCTAAGCAGGATAACTGGAGTTGGTTAGCGGGGGCTTTAAATAGTACTCGGGTGAAGAGAAAATTACCACAACATGTTTTTTAACCATAAACTTCATGTGGTCTCTTGGAATGCTGCAGGAAAAGAGAATCATACGGGTAAATTAGATTACATCTACTCTCTACAGGGAGATCTAATCTACATCCAAGAGACCTGGAGTGTAACCAATCTCTCTTGCACGGGGTACACGGTCCTTCGTCAAAATGCACAGCTGTCCAGGAAGGGGTATGCAAAATGGGGTATCCCTATGCATTTAAGTGATATGTACAAATGGGAGTTTGAAAATATTTCCGTCTCACAGAAACCATATCAGATAACTAGAGTTAATCCAACAATGGTGGATGGTATGAAAATACCTGTGTTAGTGGTAAATGCTTATATTCTCCCTGATAAGGAGCATGATACAACGTTACTGCATATGCTTAATTGTATTTCCTCTTTTTGTTTAAATTCACATGAAAGTGAACGGGGGATTTAAATTGCAAAATCTCTTATCTGTCTCTTTTCATTTTCTGTGATAAAGAGAGGGAATCTGTGCTCAACATTCCTCCTATCCTATTTCCTCCAAGAATTAGGACGGATAAAAGGGGGTATATTTTATTGAAAGGTTTGAGGGAACTTAGTTGTATAATTTTAAATGGTTGATTTCACTCCGACTCCCCAGCAGACTTTACCCACAAATCTCGTCTGAGTAATTCCATCATTGACTATTTTTTGGCATCCTACTCCCTAGCACAGTTAGTGGAGGACATGACAATCATCGATACTCCATTTAGTGACAATGAGATCCTGAGCCTTACGCTAAAACTCCAACTGTCCTCAATAGAGAACATGGAATTTCAAGGGTCATGATATTAACTTCAATGGAAAAACAGGTAGAATCTATTGGTCACCTTTGAAAACTTTATGTGTGAAAGAAATGCTTGAAATGGCTATGAGAAATATTGATGATTGGAATGAAGATGCACTAAAGTGATTTTCTGACTTCATGGGAAACATAATTCAGAGAGAACAGTTAAACAGTATTAAACCTCCATGAAAGAAATCAAGCCTTTCTCTTCTTCTATTGAATAGTGAAATCAATAGATTGGTTAGGTGGCAGAATGGGTTGGAATCTGAGGAGCGGAATAGAAGAATTTCCCTACGTAAGAAGAGAAGAGTGCGGATGAAGTTGGGAATAAGGAAGGAGGAGGCAGACCAGAGGGAAGCCTTGAGGGAAGCAGGCATGATTAAAAATACTCGTAAATTTTGGTCACTCATTTTCGAAGGCTGTGGGTCACATGAATCTTCCTCAGCTCCTCCGATAGCTGAGGCAGAATGGAGGGACTACTCCCCTGTATGCGGAAATGGAGGAAGTTGAGTCAGATGAATTGGACATCAAGATTGGTAGTTGGCTGGAGCCTGATGCTTTCGGTGCCCCTTCAGTTACCGAGATTGAGGGGTTTATAAGGTTGATGCGGGCCTCTGTGCAATGGGTCCAGATGAGGTTCCAATGGCAGTAATTAAACAAAAGCCCTCGCTCTGGGCAAGGATTCTTAACCTGGTATTCTACTTCTGTTACTCAAAAGGCATAATTACAGCATCTTGGACTGGGAGTATCATAGTCCCTTTGTATAAAAAGAGTGATAAATCTTCACCCATAAAATATCGGCAAATAGCCCTGCTGGATGCGGTTGGTAAGATCTTTGCTAAAAGCATACTTGTGCATTTAACATCTTGGGTGGAAGAAAATTCGATAATCCCTTTTGAACAGGCAGGTTTTAGGAAGGATCATAATACTTTAGATAATATCCTATTAATGCAAAGTATAAATGAAAAGTATGTTCTGGTTAGAGGTGAGGTGGTATATGCCGCTTTTATACACTTCTGAACAGCCTTGATAGGGTGGATTTTATGGGAGAAATTATCTAAATTGAGTGTTCCTACAAATTTGTTACGCTTAGTTATAGCCCTGCACTCTTCTACATGGTGTGAAGTTTTCTTAGGTGGAGAGCAGGGTCTGTCTGCAGAATTTGTTACAAAACTGCCTGTTGGTGCCCTTTCTGTTTTCCTTTTATATTCATGATCTGCCCTCTGTATTGGGGAATACACAAGGCTTTGCGCCTAAAATTGGAGGCAGTTCAATTCCTTGCCTTCTTTATGCTGATGACATAGTGTTGCTTGATCTTACCCCGAAAGGTCTCAATAGGCGTCTGGCTGCCTTATATGATTACTCTAAGCAGCATCATTTAAAAATCAATGCATTAAAGTCTCAAGTGGTATGCTTTTTAGGGAATAAATCCCATAAATAAATTAATTTTGTATGGTTTGTGGGTCAGCAGAGGTTGGAGCGGGGGAAATCCTACTGTTTTTTTAGAAAAACCTTATCCTGTTCTCTTAGGGATCGAGACCATATATGTAATAATGTCAGCAAGGCTCTGTCACAGGCACACAGTATATTGGCCTTTTACAATGCAGTGGGCCGGCGGCATTTTTCTCATCTATTATCTGTTTATCAAACAAACATCCCGCCCACCCTCCTGTATGCCATAGAAGGAATTGAAATTTCCAAAATGGGAGTTTTTAAAAAAGATAGAAGGTTGTATTTTAGGAAGCTTGGTCTCCTTTAATAATTCGGTATCCGTGCCAGCCTTAAGGCTTGAATTTGCCATTAAGAGTACTTACACACAGGGCCTAGCTGCGGTAATTCGAGGGCCTTCTGCTTAGCTCAGAATGCAGATTCCACCCTAAGACACCTAGCGTACAAAGAAATACGTACGCTAAGAGATAAATCTTGGTTCTTTAGCAATGTCAACCTTGCAATGCCATGCCTTCAGTTAGATGTTGATCCGTTTTTTCCTCAACACCCCTTTTAGTTTAAAAAGAGCCTAAAAGAGGGTATACGAAGTAAACGTTTTTTATTGGAAATTAGTTTTGTCATCAAAAGAGGAGTCTTGGGCCATTAACTAATTCATGATTTTTAAATACCCTCAAACTTATTTATCTTGAAATTTACCACATGGAGTACGACGCTTTCTTATCCTGTAGAGATTTGATAGATTACCCCTTAAAGATTTAACTTCCAAGTGAGATGGATCCTCGAACATTTGTGATATTTGCCAGTTGGGGGTACAGAATTTCAAGCATGTGCTATTCGTTTGTCCCACCTTAGTTAAATTAAGGAAAAAATGGCTGAAACTGCTTTTTGTGAATTTTAATATGCTTTCAGCAGGTGAGGTATTGCAATTTATGTATAAACCTCTGAATCAAATATTTTGTTTTAGGATTTTTACATTTTTCATGTCTTTTTAAAATCTTTATTGATTTTATTATCTTTTGGTGGACGTAATGGATGCCACATTCCAAATGCACTATTTTACCTCACAGTCTGGGACGTGCTGTTCTGGCCCCTCCCAGAAGCTATTTGCTTAGGGTTATGCACTAAACTTTCATGTTGCTGGGTTTTAACCTATCTTTTATATATCATAATGTTACGCAGCGGATTATATTTGTGTAATTGGTTAGAGGGGGTTGAGAACTTAAGTGATCAAACTGTAGTTTTCTCGGGGATTGTCATTTCCTTCATGTAAATATTGCACGGTATTCTAAGACACAAGTGATGGGTAGAGATCTGATTATTTTGTATTTTAAAGAGAACCCTGTTTTATATTTTTCATTGATTTTATGTATATTAAGTTTTGTATTCAAGATAGTCTGTACATATTTTTTATGGATTTTATTTTGTGTTGATGATGTGTGTACATGTGGACCTCTTTGGAGTTCCAAATCATGAAATAAAATAAATTGTAAAATTGTGCAAAGGAGCCAAATGCGCACCAGAACTGGGAAAGACCAGGAATGCGCCATAACTTGATAGATATGGTGCATTCTAGCCCTCTCCATTTGACGCAGCATAGCATAGTTATCTTGCTGCATTGCTCTAATGCCATACAATAATAAATATAGGCCCGGTGTCTTGTCTTGGTGACTGAGTTCCCCACTTCACAAGAACACAGTGAGAATCATTTTGCCTATATGAGCATCACACCTAACTGAGCTTGAAACTCTTAACGTATTCATGCTTTCCTGAAAGGTGATGCACACATGATCTACAGGCTGATAGACAAGACAAAGGTAGGTGGCTAGCTGGATACATAGTAGTCTGGAAAACAACTGTGAGGATAGATCACCTGAGGTGGGTCGCAAGAGCGGGATGGCAAAACTAGCTATACCATAAAAGAGGCAAGAATCCTTGCAGGCTGGTGAGCTATATTATCCTTTGAGGGCAGATGCCACCATCCTTTTTGTGAAGATTTAAATATGTTAAAAATAGAATATGCATTGTAGCACATGTATTCTATATTTGAAAAATATAGGGCACCACAGTGTACTTTTAATGGTTTCACATACTTATTTTTAAAATTTATTTTTGGTACCTTATGAACTTATGTATATTTTCCCTATCTATTTTCCCCTTAATAAAATAGTAATAGGAAGATAAAAAATATCAGACTTAGGGGCATGTTTATAAGAAAGTGGCCCACTGGTCCCAATGCTCCACTTTTCTTGCGTCACCGCTGCCCCACCTAATGGCACCATTGTTGCACCGTATTTACAATACGGCACACCATGGCAGTCGTTAGGACAATAGCGTCAACATTTTTTACCCTATTGTGGTACTTTGCTGTACTAGCATCAACATTTTTTATACTAGTGCAGCAAAGCACAAGGGTGCCCACTGTTTAAAATGGGTGTGTAATTTTAACACCTGCTCTGAGAAGGCATTAGAAATGACGGAAATATAAATGCAGTGAAATGTTTTAAATTTCACTGCTCATTTTTTCAGGCCTCTCTGCTTTGGAATGCCCCCTTGCATACTTTATGCCTGGTGCAGGCATAATATGGCAGAAGGGTTCACAAAGTGGCACAATGCAAGAGGAGAAAGGCCTCCGTAATGCCACCTTAATGTTAAAAATAATGATGTTAGGGTGGGACAGTGTGGCTCTAGGGGCTTGTAAATATGTCCCTTAATACTTATCTACATCAATGGGTCAGATGCAGAACACAGGCAAAGTTACCTAAGAACAACATAACTGCCTTTACCTTTTGAAAATACAGTATTTAGCCAATGACATAATGACTTGTCATCAATATGTACCATGGTATATCAGAACTGTGAACTTTTGTGAAAATACATCAACAACAGATGTCGCTAAGTTAAAATGCCTTATAACTTAAAATATACTTATCTGTAGCACTCAAAATTATAATCTGTGCACCATAATGTCTAATCCATTCAGCTGTTTTTTGTGCAATGTGGGATACAAAAGTCTGGGCGGAAAAATACATATCATAACCCAGCCCTTTTATCTTTGCACGCTCTTAACCAGTCTCCACAAATCTTTCTATCTTCCACAAATTTAGAAAAACAATAGGTCTGGAAAGTTTGGTGGAGATTCATCAAATGTGGGAAAACTTATCAGTTACCAAAATCCCAAGGAATTCCTATAACTGGGAAACCTAGCTATAACTACAGAATGGCTACCCCCACTCAGTAAGTATAGGTATATGGATTCTCCACACAAGGTTTCAGGTCACAGGGTGTGAGATGCCCTGAACTATGTGGAGAAGAATGCAGTCAAATTAACAAGGAGACTAATTGCAAGTGTACTTGCAATTTGCTTATTGAAGCAGATGATCAGAAACCCTACACCTTTCAGCCATATAACCTTGGTCATGGGTAGCGGTTCAGCAATAAACCATATATTTAAATACAAAAAGTGATAAGATTAATTATGATCAATGCAAACCGAGATCCTCCTGTTATTTCATGGATGACATGTTTGAATGTATCCTGTAACAACATAATCACTGCAAAATTGATAAGATTTAGCAATATTCAACGCATTATTGTCTACAAATTGCATCAAATTGAGTTGAGTTGAATTTCACATTTCTTAATTGTAAGAGTTCATACTGTTCTGCAGGTTAGGCACACTAAACCACTGTTCAGAATCATAAATAGTTGTTGAGATGTTTCTCATTCAGGTACCATGTTAGAATTCTATAAATGATAATAAAGCCACTTATGCTGAAATAATCACGCTACCATTGTGTACAAAGACTACAGGCATGCCATGTGTTGGCTAATCTTTAATGTGTGTACTTCCACACTAATAATATCTCAAGGTGCTGCCACTGTTAACCTCATAAAAAGTGATGCTAAGCTCTGTTGCTAAGTGAAATGTCCACGGGATGGATGCCCATAATCAGTCATTCAAGACTAGGGCCCTTATTTTGAGTCTGGCAGTCCTGGGATGCCAGACATGCAGTGGTGGTCGGACCACCAGCAAATCAGCCATCTAGCCTCCACATTAGGACCGTGGCAGAGCCACCACCGTCCGATAGCCAGCACTGCTACGTTGTCACAGGTCGACAGCCTGGCAGTGCCGATGTTCTTAATCCACCAGGGCTGCGTTGCAAGCAGCGCTGCCCTGTGGATTATGATTTCCCTATCACACCCGGGCCCACTTCAACATTGCCATCGCCTCGATTACGAGCCGGCATCAATGTTGTGGCTTGTTTCCCGCTGACCCAACTTGAAACTCGTAATATGGCCAGTGGGTGGAAAACTGGACTATTGGTTTTCAAGCCCGAAGAGTTTGGAGGGTGGACACCGCCGCCCGCCAAACTCATAATGAGGACCTAGATGTTTAGGAGGCATGCACTTGCGTAATCACATCAAACTACAATATAAAACCCAAGTGGGAAACAAATAATGCCTGATATTCATCTGTCTCTCTGAGTATAATGAGGGCTTACTCGTGTGGTGTGCACAAACTCAAAATCAATAACCCAAGTGACATAACATTAGACACTGCCTATGAGTCTCCATCAGGTTAATGCTTCATATATACTTTTTATATTTCATTACAAGTCAAATAATGCAGTCTGGATCTAACCACCAAAAAAAATAGGTAAGGAATGATTCTTAGCTGGATTGGTGCGCTTGTGATTTTGCTGTCATAACCTGTGTGAAAAAAGTAATTTGTAAAAAAACAACATACAATAAGATTACTAGGAAATAAGCAAAGGGACATGTTATTCACATTGGGAATGTCAGTTCTCCAATCAAATTTCAGAATTTGGCCCAGGTAATAAAATTTGCAGTGCCCGCTGCCCCACTTTTGAATTGCAGCGATGCACTGTATTTACAAAACTATGGCTCACCCCTGTGTTTCCCCCTGCACTGTCACTATATTTAGCTGCCAACGCCAACACAGGCATCCTTGCGCCATAGTGCAAGGTTGTCTACATCGAGGGGTGTGATTCTTTATGTGCAGGAAGGTGTCCCTTCTTGCCCATAAACAATCAATCATGGCCTTTTGCTCTTTCTATGTGTACTGCATCATGCAGCACACAGAGAAAAAAGAAAAACAAGGAGGAATAAAAGTATTGCCACCTGTGGGGTGGTGTGAATTTTTGGCACTGCCACAGATTTAGGATTTTAATATAAATGGTTTAAAAAAGGGGATGTTTCACCTATCAGCTCCTAAACTTTTTGCCTACTTGCCTCATGTTTGAACGGATTCTTTCTCTTGGCCTGATGACTCTGGGCAACTGCTAACCAGTACTAAAGTCCATGTGCTTCTCTCCTAAACATGATGACTCTGGTGTATACACAATTGACTTATTCAATTTACTTGTAGGTCCCTTGTAAAGTGGTATACCATATACCCAGGGTCTATAAACTAAGTGCTACTAATATGCCTGCGGCACTGCTTGTGCCACCCACATAAAAATCCCTTTACACATGTCACAGGCCTGCCTGCAGTTTTACTGCCGGTTTGACTTGACTTTCAAAACCTTTTGCAAGACTTCAACTCCACTTTTCATGCACGTCACTCCTAAGGTAGGTCCTAGATAGCCCATTGCACGTCTGTGGAGGAGTCTACATCAAGTTCTAAAATATTGGATATTGCAAAAGTACATTGAGTGACGGTACGGAAGGCTAGGAGGTCTTCCTTGTTTGTACTCTAATTAAGACTACCTCCAATTGTGGACTTTTCCTGAAAAGGTTGTTTAAGCCATACATCTACAAAAGACTTGAAGATAGCAGATATGCCTTTTTATTTATTTGTTCTTGTACGATTGGAATCATGTTGTGTTGTTTATGTATTGTCATGTCTGTAAAATATGTATGATGGCTTTATTGCTCAAGTAACTGCACTATTGGGTTTTGGGCTTGTGCATAAAACTGCAAATAACATTGTTTGATGATATATTTCTTCAGTATACCGGTGATTAATTTATATTTTCACTATGTTGAATATTTGTTGATCAGTCCCCAGATTGCCAATTTGTTTTTTCATATTTGTTTAAGCCCTGGTGAAGTGGGGTTAAATAGGCAAACGCACTGTATGTTTCTATCTAGTAAGCCCATAGGGAAGGGTTCTATGTAAGTAAAAGGTAGGGCATATACATTCACGTTTTGCATGTCCTGGTAGGGAAAACACCTAAACTCTTTTCACACTACTGTGAGGCTTACTCCTCCAATAGATTAACATTGGGAGTTTCTTATTACACTTTTAAGCTGAACTTCCTGATTGAGAAGGAGTAGCTGTGTCATTTGTTACATCAATGGAATGGTAATAATACATTCTCTTTACTGGTAAAGTTGGATTTAACATTAGTACTTTAGAAATGCTGCTTCTAGAAAGTGAGAAACTTAGAAACAATCATTCACATGGAACTCATTTCACCGAAATAAGCAATAGTCGCAGAACATTCTGATCTGAATCAATCAACAATCCATTCTTGATAACGAAACAGGAATTCCTTGTCAATCTTCAAAAGATAGGGAGCGATTACAATACTGATTCCTTCACTAGAGTTAACGCTCCATCCTCCTACCTGACCTATGAGTGTATACCCTATTGAATGATACCTGTGATCAACTGGAAGACCATCTAACTCGAAATGGTAATGTTCATTAGTCCTCCAAATGGGAAGGGCAGCTATAGAGTTACTTGAGGAGACACAAACCAGAACCACAAATATGGCGTGGCACACATATACATTCACTGCTTGAGACAGTCATGAATAAGAAAGTATCACGTACTTGACATCTTTGGATTTGGCATAACATGTTTAACTCTATATACAGAAGTGGCATCAGTCCTGCAACTATTTGTTAGTGTCTGTGGATCCTATTGCACAATGCCCGCTGTTACATTTTTTGTGAATCACCAGTTTTTTCTACTGATTCACATCATGAGTCTTGTTTATGAAAAGCATTAAAAAGCTGTTAACTGTCTTAATTTGTTCCTGTATACAAGCCGGCCCTTTGGCATGCATTCGTTAGTTATTGAGCTTTCTTGTTATTACACTCCATACTATCCAAAATAGTATCTGTGGTAGTATAAAATTATATGCCTTATCGCAATTTTGCCTTATTTTACCATTGTTGCTATGTATCTTGTAAGCACTTACAGTTCTTTCTATCCTTTTCCTGCAGGTTTTCAGGATCGGGCTCCAGGAGCGCCAAATTCCAATTTGTTGAGTATTTTGGATTCTTAAAACAGGAGTGGGTGGGTGCGTATCTCTGTATTCTTGGAGCAGGGAGGTCCATGTCTCTTCAATCCTTGACACAATGCATGTGCTGGCGGTCAAGTGTAGTTTAAATAGACTGCACGCAAGACCACACCCAAGACGGCTCATGAGATCATCTGATCCCCCAAGATCTCGGCGTCCGGCAGAAAACACTAGAGCATTTTAGTCAAAGACCAGGAAGTAGCATCCTGAATGCCATCTGACATCAAGCAGAGCCTGAGACCGATGATGAAAAACCCCCAGTGTGGGGGGTGAGACTCGGAGACAAATTGCATGAATATAAACCAGATACATCATACAATGGTATTTGCACAACATGCCTTTGACGTGCAGCAACACTCAAAAATGGTAAACACTGAGAGATATGGCTTCTGACATTAGGCGATCACTGCAATGATGGGAAACACTGATAGTTAATGAAAATAGACATGGAATCAAACTTGAGACCCTTGACATTTATCCACTATTCCATTCCACACTTGATTTCTCTGATTCATGGCTGTTGTATGCATTAGGGCTCCTAGTAGCAGTACGTAATCCTTTACTACTTTATCCACCATAACTGTTAAAACATTTTCAGAAATCTATGGGGCACATCTTCCTGTCAAATAAAATTAAAAAAAATATGTAGTTACATAAAAAATGGGTTTCGGAATATTGCTGCTGCTACACCTACTCTAGTTGTGAGTGTGGAGGAAGGAAAGGGTGGCATGGTGGAGGTGTGGCTTTTATATTGTTAGGAGTAGGTGATTTTGTGAAGCTGATTGTGAGAAATTGGGTTTTTGCTGTACTGAGATGTGAGTCTTGGTCAAGCAGCAACCACAATCCCTTAGAGAGGGGCACCAAAGGCAGGCAGTCTTAACTAGGAGGCAATGTGTGAAGTATTTATGCAGCCCACAACTAATAATAAAGTGAAAACACAGCAAAAGAAAAATCCCAAACCAATTCAGAAAAATATGGTAAATTTGAATATATTAGTTGACATAAAAATGACCAAAATCCAACCAGTAGAACCAGAGTTACATATTTTTAAAGTTCAAAATAGCACCGAAAAGATCATAGCGCTAACCATTGACATCTGGTTAAGCAAGATTGGATCAAAGTCAAAAGTTGAGGCCGGCCAGGATGGAGCATGGTTCGGAGACAAGAAGTGGATTTGGCCCCAGTCAACGCTTACTTTGCAAGGCTACAGGAGGTGCCCGAGGAGGGAGCATCATCATCGGATAGCAATGGGTCGAAGCTGGGGTAAAGATTTCTATTTTTGAACTTAGTCACTGAAATGGAAGTTGAAAACCTCTACCAAGATGAGGCAGAAGGCTGTAGTTGAAGACATTTCCACAAGGTTTGATACCCCTTTGGAGAAGGACTGCTGAAACAGATTTGCTACAACTAAGAATATAGCGGGGGAAAGTCGTGAAGTCAATGCGTCTGAGGATGCACCTCAGGAGGGTAGGTGAGCAGTTTGGTCCCAATCTACTCCTGGTTCTCAGAGTAGGCAAGCAGGTTGGCCCCAATCTCTTCCTGGTTCTCAGAGCATATTTCAGATATATTTGAGTTTCTCTGTTCTGGGCGCATTTCGTATCAGATCAAAGGGTCCAGGGATGATGAGATAGCTCTTGGTGGTTCAGGATTCACTCAGGCTGGGTCCAGGTGTAGGTTCAAGATGAAGGGATCCTGTTCTGTCCCTGTGGCTCTGAACAGGAGGCCAGCAAACTAGCCCTTGGATTCACTTCTGGTAGTCCTGGGTGCAGGTCTAGATGCGGGGCTCAACAGCAGGGCTTGCCTCTTAGGTTTCAAGGCTGGCTCCAGGCAGCAAAGCAATCATTCTAGGTAGGCCTGGGCAAAGTTTGCAGAGTTCTGCTAATTTCTGCTGCGCAGGACCAGTAGTTAGATTAGCAGAGTGGCTGGAGAGAGGGTGTTAAGGAAACTTAGCCACACCAGTGGGATGGCTTAGCCAGATCTTAACCTCTGGGAGAATAGGATTAATTTATTGAGATCTTGACTGGACCTTATATTGTGATTGTGGCCTTATTACTAGTGATGGGTTCCTAACAACCCCTACTAATAAATCACCTTCCAACACTAATGAAACAACACACTTGTTTATTTGGATGAAATCATAATCATTGCAAAATACTATTGTGACAGGTATTGAGGCTGGGTCCAAACTGAGGTGGCATGGTGGGCAAAAGAATGATAGGTTGAAATGCTATCCCCAGTGACTCCCTTCTTCTTTTGTGTGTTCAATGTAATGCCTTAAGTAGCCAAGGGTATGCCCAAGGGTTGCTCCCTTAGCCACTAGAACTAAGCAACACCCAACTGAAGAACCTCAATCAGGGCAATACTGGATTTGGATTGCTTGAGTTCAATTTTGTGAGGACATGGCCTGGCAGTTCAGGCTTGACTGTTCCTATTGGAGCAAGGTCAAGACTGATTTGCATATGGTTGGGTCCAAACTGAGGTGACATTGTAGGGAAAAGAAAGATGGATTAGAATGCTACCCGCATAACTGCTAGTGGTAAGACTTATTGCAAGTATTCTTCTCATCTTTTTTATGTGTTTGAGGTATTGAGGAAGCAGCATTTTTTTCTGGGAACATCCATGTCACCCTTCACTCCACCTTATAGGTACTGGATCTTTCTCTGGTCATTTCCCTGCCTTACCTAAGGGAACATCATATTTCACGGCAATAGCGCAACTTCTTGGTGGCCCTTATAATTGTTTAAGATTTAATTCTGTTATAGGTTAGGAAAATATGTCTTATGGGCCTCATCTACTACTCCCTGGGGGATTAATTGTCTGTCTCATCAATTAGCTGAAACAAGGTTCATACCTGCTTAAAGGTTGCTATGAGAAGTTCCCTCAGGAAACATCCCAATCCCAATCAACTTCATCACCAAGAGCCTGATTTAGATATTGGTGGATGTGTTACTCTATCACAATGGTGATAGGTATCCCATCCACTGAAATCTAAAGCCCTTTATATCCTGTGGAATTTAGATTTTTGGCGGACAGGATACCATCACCATTGTGACAGAGTTACTCGTCTGCCAATATCTAAATCAGACCCCAAGTCTTTTAGTACCTAGAAGTCCTAATCGTAGGTAAAATAAACACTTGCTTAGGTGATGATTTTATCTCTAAGGTTAAATGGTTATACAAGACACCATCTGCACAAGTGAATTGTGGAGGTTTCCTTTCAAAAACCTTTTTAGTGCAAAGAGGTACCCACCAGGGTTGCCCTTTATCGCCCCTCTTATTTCTTCTTGCACTTGAACCACTGGCTGCAGCAATAAAACAGTGTTCACAAATAGCAGGCATTCCTACACCAGCAGGAATCTCAAAACGACTTCTATACGCGGATGACATATTACTCACACTTACAGATCTACCTACTTCACTCTCGGCACTCATGTCTACTATTTCTCACTTCTCAAACATTTCTGGATACAAAGTCAATTGGAATAAGAGTGAAGCTCTCCCATTGTCCCGGGGCACAACAAAAGCAGCTATCTTAGGCTACAATTTTCAATGGAAAGCAGATCGCCTGAAGTATCTAAGTATTTATATCAACACTGGTTTAGAACGTATGATTCAAGATAACTTAGATCCACTCATTGCTAAAACGAAGTCAGAATATGAAAAATGGTCCCATCTTAACCTGTCCTTTTGGGGTAGAGTCCTGGCAGTGAAAATGATTATAGTGCCTCGTTTCACATATGTTTTAGGTATGTTACCTTTGACAGTTAAAATATCAATACTGCGAGACATTGACAAAGGTATTAAAACCTTTATTTGGGGATCTCTGAAACCTAGACTCAAAATCTCCAAACTGATTGCTCACAGGCGATCTGGTGGCCTTAGTTTACCATGCATTGAACATTACTATACAGCCCTCCATTTATCTCAATTGGTTTATCTTTGGCCAATACAGGATGACCCCCCACTATGGGTTCTTACTGAAAAGCAATCTTTACAGGTATCTTCAGGTTTGCAAATGTTTTATACTCATAAATCGCCTGCTTTACAAAGTTCTAACCCTATTATTCAGTCTATGCTTAAGATTTGGATACACTCCCACAAACTCCTTAAGAGTAATCCAAGGCTACATAATAAGGCTCCCATATGGCATAACGCTGATATTAGAATAGGGAAACAGACAATTTCCTGGGATACATGGGAGAGAGCAGGTATTCTAATGCTGGATCATTTATTCACTTTAGAAGGCGAGCTTAAAACCTTTACGATGCTTCAGATAGAATTTCAACTCCCTAGCTCTCAAAAGGGGAAATACTTACAATTGAAACAAGCTCTACTTAGTAGACTAGGACCATTTCCGTGGATACCTGAGGATTCCCCAGTCGTACAATACTTAAAAACTTGGGGGAAATTGAAAGGAGCGGTCTCTGGATTTTATAATCTCATTTTGCATAAACTACATTCATCACCATTACTAGCACAACTTCACGTCAAATGGCAAGGATTACTTAATGTAGCGTATTCCAATGAGGACTGGACGGATATTGTTTTGAACATGGATAAAGGAATCAGAGAGGCAAGAATGAAATTTACTCTTTTCAAAATTCTTCATAATTGGTACTGGTCACCACAAAAACTCAAGGCAGCAGGTTTACTACACCATTCTACCTGTTGGAGGTGTCCTCATGAGGACTGTGATATCCTACACATTTTATTTTGATGTCCAGTTTTGACAGAATACTGGTCTTCTATAACTTCCTCTATACACAGAGCTATACATGTGCCCATTCCTTTAGCAGAAAAATTAGTTATATTACATGATGTTACTGATCTCCCAAATCTAACAAACCATACAAGACGATTGATTGCTATTGCACTCACTCACTGTAGCAAAAATTTGTATATTACGACATTGGAGAACACCACAACGTCCTACACATGATGAATGGCTTATTGAAATGTATAACATGGCATCATATGAAAAGCTGATTTACAGATTGCAAGATAATGTTGGGATTTTCATCCAAATTTGGAAACCCTTTCTAGCTAATACATATTCTATTAATATTCACACGTAAACGTTTTCTCATTCTTTGTCTCCTATCTTTATTAAGACATTTTTATTATTGTTTTGAGTCATGCTGTTATTAGGACAATTGACATCTCACCCATTAACACTGTTATTTTAAGTAGGACTTACTGTTCACCAATTCAACACTGTTGAATTGGCAGGAATATCTGCATTTGAAATGTTATATATGTGGATTTGCGTGATATTACTATCTCGACTGTCTTCTAACAACCTATAATATATGGTTTAATACATATTGCATAATTCTTTCTTTCCAGATTTTCTGTTATAGGTCTACTTCTAAGAGTTAATGCACAGTTGGATGTCTTATAAATATTCTCATATATTGCATTTATTGATATATGTATAATGTGTTTTTTGTTTTTTTTTGTGTTTAGAAATCTGAGAAGTTAATATTTCATAATATTTTTCATAAATGGCCATAATTTGATGTATTGTTTCTCTATTTAACACAGTCTGTATATTGACATGTACTTCTCAATAAACATATAATTTTTTTTTTTTTTAAAGTGTCCCTTGAGGACACAGCCCCCCACTGGAGGGCAGAAACCTGGGTTGACTAGTCTAGCACTCGGGGAGGCGGTAGTCCCAGCTAGTTTTGGGGAACAGATAGAGGTAACCCTAGTGTCCCTGGGAGATGAGGAAATGGTGCCAAATGCCCACATGCCTGCCAATACTTCCAAGCATAGGCAGTGGGTCACCATTAATGAGCAAAGGGTGGAGGCTCTGCGTGACACTGGAGCCAGCATGACTACTGTTAGAAGTCAGTTGGTGTCAGCAGAGCAGGACATCCCTAATACTTTCCACCAGGTCATAGTCGCTGACAATCGTGAGAGTCACCTACCTGTGGCTCTCGTTAACTTTGAGTGGAGGAGGTCTCTGGTATTCTAAAAGTAGCTGTGAGTCTGGAAAGAGGTAGAGCTCAGGCCTCACCTGGAGGTTTTAGGTCTACATGACCACATGGTCCATGGCTGCCTGGGAAGGGAGTAAAGGGCATCTGGAGCCTGGAACAATGGCACACACAGCTGCAAAGAGGACGGGAAAATGGCACAGGAAACCAGCCCCAGATGTTTCCGCGGAGGTTGACGGAGTCCCAGAGGAGGAGGCCCCTGAGCCAACTGGGCAGGACATCACCACCCTGAGTGGCCTGCCTGAGCTTGCAGGCTGGCACATTGAGGTTGGGCCAACCAGGGAGGAGTTCTGTAAAGCGCAGAAAGAGTGCCCTACTCTAGAGGGTTTGAGGCGATAGGCCGCAGTGCAGGCAGCAGGTGAAGCCTCTGGCGATCACCATATCTATTCGGAATAAAGATTCGGAATAAAGATCTCCTTTACAGTGAGCCTAAGGTGCCGGAAGCTGGGGCAGCATTTGTGCTAGTGGTTCCCCAGTGCTACCGGGCCTTCCTACTGGGCCTGGCTCACGACATCCCCCTGGCAGGCCATTTGGGGCAAGACAAGACCTTTTCCAGGCTTGTCACCCACTTTTATTGGCCCTGAATGCAGGTAGCCTCAGATGCTTTCTGTAGGTCCTGCACAACCTGCCAGGCTAGTGGGAAGACAGGAAAAAGGCTAAAGGCCCCCCTGATCCCACTCCCCCTCATTGGCACCCCCTATGAAAGGGTGGGCATCGACGTAATTGGTTCCTTGGACCTCAAAACTGCCCTAGGAAACAGGTTTATCCTGTTTTGGTGGACCATGCCGCCCGCTATCCAGAGGTGATCCCTCTAAGGATAGTGATTGCACCAGTGGTAACCAGAGCTCGTATGGGGATAGAGATTGGCCCTCATTACAACCCTGGCATTAAATTCTGCCTACCGCCATGCTGACGGCCGCCAACATACCGTGACCGCGGAGGTATTCCGCTACGGGAATTATGACCCACACATAGAATACCGCCACTATACAGACACCTACACAAGTCCGCCATACCAAAGGTCAGTGATAAACTGGTGATAGCAAAACCCACACCGTTACGCAAACAGGAATACGCCAACAGTATCACAACCCACAAATCAATGCAGCGGTATTTCAACCGCAGTCAACCATTGTGCGGTATACACCGCCGCTCTCAAAATACACACATATTTACAAAACACCACCACATTGGACATTTCAAACTACACACACATGACACACATACACATACCACACCCACACACTCACACCACTATAAAACACCCATCCACAATACCCACAACCCCTTACAATGAAAAAAAAGATAGCTAACTGAGAGAGACAAGCCAGGAGCACCCACCCAATCAGAGGCACAGAACACCATCACCCATACACCATTCATGCACATCACAGGATACACACCAACATACCACCCCACACATCACCCCACGCATCCTCACACATATCACTCACACCACATCCATGGCACCCCAAAAATACACCAGATTTTCAGAGGAGGAGCTATAGGTAATGGTGGAGGAAATCATCCGGGTAGAGCCACAGCTATTCGGATCACAGGTGCAGCAGATGTCCATTGCAAGGAAGATGGAGTTTGGCAGAGGATTGTGGACAGGGTCAATGCCGTGGGACAGCACCCAAGAACCAGGGATGACATCAGGAAGAGGTGGAAAGACCTACGGGGGAAGGTGAGTTCCATGGTATCAAGACACCAGATTGCTCTACAGAGGACTGGCGGTGGACCCCCGACCTCCTCCCCCACAACTAACATCATGAGAGGAGCAAGTCTTGGCGATCATGCATCCTGAGGGCCCCGCAGGGGTAGCAGGAGGACTGGATTCTGGTAAGTCAAATCTTAACTACCTTATCCCCCCTACCCTACCTGCATGCCATCACAAACTCCTACCCCTACCCTCACCCCCTTCACTCCAACACCTCACATATACCCCACTAGCACAACCCACCCATCCCAATACCAAGCCCTTCATGCAACAACAATGCATGGACATCACTCACAGACCTGCATGGACAGCCATTACCCCAGCATGCCCAATAGAGAGACTCACCCAGCCCACAAAATCACCACTTACACAATGCCAAGCCGACAGGGAAATCCCAATCATACAGGGAAACACAACCATGCACAAATGGCACACGCAGATACATTAACAATACATTTGTATCCCAAGAGGACCCCTACCCAATGTCACCGGAGAGGAGGTGCCAGCTACATCCAGTCCCCCCCCAGAAGAGGCCCCCAGTGATGACAGCAGCTCTGCACACCTAGATCAGGATGACCAACCTGGCCCATCAGGGACCTCTGGACAGTCGGTTCCCCTGCCACAGTCCCAAACCACCACAGAGCCTCCTCCCTCCAGAAACACCACCACAGCGCCCACCCAGCGGGCCCATGCCACTGTCACCAGGACACATCAATCAGTAGTGTGTCCACCACTACAGGGTCCCCAGGCAACCCCACAAACACAAGACAATCAGGGACCTGGGGTCAGTGGCTGTCGGCACACGGTTCAGGGGACAGAGGCACAGGACAACAGGGAAGCTGGGAGGACTGCTGTGTGACGGGGAGGACAGGCCCCGGTAACCCACTCTCTGCGAGGCACTTTCCAACATCATGGGAGCATACCACCATTCCCAGGAGACCATGGGCCAGGTACTGGCCAAGTTGCAGGAGACCCAGCAGCTGCAGAAGGGAACGTACCTGGGTATCTGGGAGGACCAAAATCTTTCCTATCCTGGTCACCCCTGTAGGGGTGCTGGCTGACATGGGCAAGACCATGAAGGAGGCAGTGGCACAACAAAGGGCGCCTGATACTAGCCAAACCGAGGAACAGCCTTCCACCTCTGCCGGCGCTAGTGGACAGGAGGCCACGCCAGAGGACCAACAGGTCACCAGAACCCCACCCCCTGCAGAAGGAGAACCACCCTGCAAACGGTCACTGCGATCCAGGCAAAAGACAGAGAACATTGCCAAGACCCCCACCAGGAAATAGGACTCTCCTGATAGTCACACTTCTGTCCCACTCTGTTCCCCTGTCCATCTTGAACTGCCATTGCTCCCCTTCCTATGCCTGCTTGGACAATGCACCTGTGATACCAAGTGTTGGACCTGGCATTTTGACAGGGTCATCCCAAACCTTTTGGCCTCCTTCCTCCTATTTTTTCAGACCTGTTGTTGTTGACTTTTGACCTCTGGGCACTTTACCACTGCTAACCAGTGCTAAAGTGCATATGCTCTCTGTGTAAATTGTACTATTGATTGGTTTATCCATGATTGGCTATTTAATTGACTTATAAGTCCCTAGTAAAGGGTACTACATGTGCCCAGGGCCTGTAGAAATACTACTAGTGGGCCTGCAGCACTGATTGTGTCACCCACATAAGTAGCCCTTTATCCATGTCTCCGGCCTGCCATTGCAAGGCCTGGGTGTGCAGTTCCACTACCACTTCGACTTGGCATTTAAAAGTACTTGCCAAGCCTTAAACTCCCCTTTTTCTTCATATAAGTCACCCCTAAGGTAGGCTCTAGGTAGCCCAGAGGGCAGGGTGTTGTGTAGGTGAAAGGCAGGACATATATTTGTGTGTTTTCTATGTCCTGGTAGTGGAAAACTCCTAAATTCGTTTTTCACTGCTGTGAGGCATGCTCCTTTCATAGGCTAACATTAGGGCTACCCTCATATACTGTTTAAGTGGTAGATTCTGATCAGAAAGGGGTAGACAGGTCATATTTAGTATGGCCAGAATGGTAATACAAAATCCTGATTACTGTTGAGGTTGGATTTTATAGTACTATTTTAGAAATGCCACTTTTAGAAAGCCATTCATAAAATGGCAGTTCCTTCTGACCATTTGTGTTTTGGTGTTCTGTGTCCTGAAGAGAAACCTTGAATGCAGTCGGTTCGAAACGCATCGACAATAGGAAGCAGCGGTGAACATTATTAAGAAGTTATGGCCTTCAGGGAGAATTCAAAGCATTGTCTTGCATTGCACATCATTCCTGTTTGAGCTACCACAAAGACTTATAATTAGCACCTCCGCACCTTTCAGCTCTTTAAGGAGGAGCCTTAAATAATTTGTGAATGGTTTAGGCTCTGAGTTCCCTCTCTTTCAAAATTGGTGTAGAACCTGAATTTTAGGTTGATGTATGTATTTATGTATGTAATGTTTGTGCAGTGCCAAAAAACGTTTTTTTTTTATATGAGGTAATTGCTAGCTTTTGTATTTGTTCTTCTGTGTGTGATAAATGTTATTCAGTTACAACTGTTCTGGATAAATGTCATGTATTACTACTAGGGAGAGGTAATTGGTTTTGCCTTCTCATTGTAAATAATATTTTTTTTTCAAGTCAATTACAGTGTTGGCTCTTGTTTCTTTTGTGTACTTTTAGAAAGTGAGCATTTCTCTGCACTTAAATCCTTCTGTGCTTTACCATCCACATTTGAGCTGGTTGACAGCTCCCTTGTGCATTTCACCCAGAGAACCACAAACACATGATGCTCAGTCACACCTGCACACATCTGCATACTGAATGGGTCTTCCTGGGCTGGAAGGGTGGATGGCCTGACACTTACATTTCAAAGGACAGTGGCCTGCCCTCACACAATGGACTGCCACCCCCCCTACTGGGACACTGGCAGACAGGGTGGAACTGAAAGGGGATCTTGTGCACTTCAATCCACTCTTTGAAGTCTCCCCCACTTAAAAGGAACTTTTGGGTATTTAAACTGGGTTCCTGACCCTACCAAGTTCGACACTTCTGGACACTTCAAGATACTGCTTGGGACAGACACTCTGCCCCAGAATCTGTAAGCTGCCAAGAGGAACTGACTGGCTGCCAAAAGGACTCACCTGGACTGCTTTTCGAAGAAGGACTGCTGCTTTACTGTTGCTCTGCGGCCTTGCTGGTATCTGGCTCTGCTGAGAGGTGCTCTTCAAGGGCTTGGATTCAGCTTGCCTCGTGTTCCTGAAGACTCAGTGTCTAAAAGACTTCATTGCTGCAAAGGAATTCCTTGTGTGGCGAAAATCAACACACAGCGCGACAAAATCAATGCACAGCCTGCCTTGCAGTTAAAGAATCACCGCATCGCGGACCCAGAAAGATGCAGCCTGGCTCCCATAGTGAAGATCGATGCAGCGCCCGAGTTGTGACTGAAACTTCGAGGCACAGCTCACCGGATCAACGCATCGGCGAATCAGAACGACGCAGCACGACTTCTTGCATGAAGAATTGACGCAGCACTTGCTGTGCGACCGAAACTCTGACGCATCGCCCACTGGATCAACGCAACCCTTGTGACTGTGTCCTGTGTGCCCAGAATTTCTCTGCATCTTCACTGGGCGTCAAAAGACCCCACATCGCAAGGAGCATTGAAGCTTACGCAGAGGAATTCGATACAAAGCCCTTTCTGTGTAGAAAAGAATCAACGCATCATCTTTGCTGCAGTCCCACTAGTAGCATTTGATTTACAGGCCTTGGGCACCACTAGTGCACTTTACTAGGGACTTACTAGTAAATCAAATATGCCAATCATGGGAGCCAATTACACATACATTTGACATAGGAACACTTGCACTTTAGCACTGGATAGCAGTGGTAAAGTGCCCAAAGTAACAAAAACAGCAAAAACAGAGTCCAGCACACATCAACAACCTGGGAAACAGAGTCAAAAAGTTTGGGGATACCACAACTTGCATGACAAGTCTGACAGTCAACATGTGAGTATCATTACATCTAAAGCACCTCTCTGAAAGTGAGATAGTTGGTCAAAGATCATAGACTTAGTGATGGCAGGTTCCACTTCTTGGCTGTCAACGTACAAAAGGAGTTCCTGTCTGTTCTGAACATTTTAAAGTGAAGCTGAGACCAAAGAGGTATTTGCATTGCACAAACATAGGTGCAGAGCAACAACGCCCTTAACCTGGAATGAGATCCATTGAATACTGTTAGATTGTTCATCCTTGGCGTGGTCTCCCATAACTTTTTGCCTCTGTTCCCCAGGTTGTTGATGTGTGCTGGACTCTGATTTTGCTGTTTTTGTTACTCTGGGCAATTTACCACTGCTAACCAGTACTAAAGTGCAAGTGCTCCTTTACAAAATGTGAATGTAATTGGCTTATTCATGATTGGCACATTTGATTTATTACTAAGTCCCTAGTACAGTGAACTAGAGGTGCCCAGGGCCTATAAATCAAATGCTACTAGTGGGCCTGCAGCACTGGTTGTGCCACCCACATAAGTAGCTCTGTATCATATCTCATACCTGCCACTGCAGTGTCTGTGTGTGCAGTTTTAACTGTAAATTCGACTTGGTAAGTGTACCCACTTGCCAGGCCTAAACCTTCCCTTTTCTTACATGTAAGACACCTCTAAGGTAGGCCCTAGGTAGCCCCAAGGGCAGGGTAGTTTATGGTTAAGGTAGGACATATAGTAATATGTTTGATATGCCCTGACAGTGAAATATTGCTAAATTCGTTTTTCACTGTTACAAGGCCTGATTAAAGTGTAGATTCCCTTTGGGAGTGGATGGACATATGGAGTTTGGGGTCTCTGAGCTCACAATTTAAAAATACATCTTTTAGTAAAGTTGATTTTAAGATTGTGTGTTTGAAAATGGCACTTTTAGAAAGTGAGCATTTTCTTGCTTATACCATTTCTGTGACTCTGCCTGTTTGTGGATTCCCTGTCTGGGTCAGTTTGACAGTTGGGCTGGTTGCACCTCACACTAGACAGTGACACAAAGGGAGCTGGGGTGTAGCCTGCATATCCTGATGAGCCATCTGTTCTAGAAGGGAGGGGAGGAGTGGTCACTCACACCTGAAAGGGCTGTGCCTGCCCTCACAAAATGCAGTCTCCAACCCCCTGGTGAGTATCTTGGGCCTTGCCTGGGCAAGGCAGGATTTCACATTCAAAGGAGACTTTATTTGAAGTAGGCCTCCTTCAAAGGAGAAATTGGGTATAAGAAGGGCACCCAAAACCCCAGACTTTAGAAACTCTTCTGGAACCAAGAGGAACCTCTGCCTGGAGAAGAGCTGAATAGCTGAGGAAGAAGAGCTGCCCTGCCTGTGACTATGCTTTGTGGAGCTATCCTGCAGTTGCTGCTTCTGCCAGAGTAAGAGGGCAAAATCTGGACTTTGTGTGCTTTCCATCTTGAGAAGAAATTTCCAAGAGCTTGATCTAGAACTTGCCTCCTGTTGTTTGAAGTCTTAGCGACAGCAAAGACTTCTCTCTGCCAGCACCTGGAGTCTCTGGAGAGACTCCTACTCTGCCCTGAGGTGCTCATCCAGTTCCTGGGACTCTGAAAGGAGAAGCTGGCAGCCTAAAGACAAGGAAATCCACGCACAGAGTGCCGTGCTGGGAAAAGATTGACGCGACTCCGATCTGCGGCTGAAAAAACAGCGTGCTGCCGGCTCGGCAGCTGAGAAAACGACACTCGCAGAAAATGCGACCGAAGAATCGACTCACGGAGCAGTAGAAATGACACGCAGCTTTGCTGACGGAGGCTGGGAGATCACAACCTGCGCTGCGGCGATTTCGGATCATTGTGCGGCTGGATTTCCGAGTCACGTACCGCCGTTCGGAGTTATTTTTGACGCACACCCGCCCGTGCGGTGTTATTTTTGACGTGCACCAGGTACATTTTCACGCTAGCAGCGCTAGTGTGTGTTTAAACTACTTAAAGACTCTTTAGCATTTTTATTGATAACTTGACTTGTGTATTGTGAATTTTTGTCATGTTGGTCTTGTTTTGTTTAGATAAATATTTCCTATTTTTCTAAACTGGTGTTGTGTCATTTTGTAGTGTTTTCATTAATTCATCAATACTTTACACCTAGCACTCTGAAGTTAAGCCTACTGCTCTGCCAAGCTACCAAGGGGGTAAGCAGGGGTTAGCTGAGGGTGATTCTCTTTTACCCTGACTAGAGTGAGGGTCCTTGCTTGAACAGGGGGTAACCTGACTGTCAACCAAATACCCCATTTCTAACAAATACTATTTGTGGTCATTTACCAGTAGTGATATCTGAAGTGGTTGGTTTTAGTTCTTTCATGGACTTCATTAGGGTAAGAGGCGCTCTATGTTGATGAAGATGTTGTTACAATTGCTGGGTGCAAATCTGGAGGTCTATGTCTATTTGTTTAGTTTTGAATTTCCTTGTTTCCAAACAGGAACGTTTCTTCCTCCTGGTAGAGGTCTAACATGGTGTTTTCTCTTCCAGGTCGGCTAACCGGACTGTGAAGCAGCTGCTGACATACTCAGTGCTGGAATGATTTGACCTTAGATGTGATGTGCCGCACGGAGTGTGCATGATCCCTTTCAGTGGGGCAAGTGTCGTATCTAGGAACCTATTGAAAAATGTATTGACTTCATCCAGGCAGGAGAGGAATAAGGCTTGGACTATTATTCCGAGTCTGTTCAACGTTGTACAGGCACCATTTGTCAGGAGGGTGCGCTGGTACAATTTATTTCTGAGTTGTTGTTCTCAACCATATGTAGCGTGCCAAAGCACTTTACTGAACACATACACAAATTTATAGAATAATGGCATTAACAGCCATAGAGAAAAGACAGAATATGTTTGTTTCATTAATTGGCGATGGCTTCTTTAAAGGAGAGATCTGCATAGAAAGTGAATACAGGTCATTTTGCACTGGTTGTCAGCTGAGGAATCCACCTATGTTGATTTAAGAGAGTCTTGGACTACTGATTGGTACTTCTGTCAAGTAGGACACATTCGGTGACAATCAAGTTAAGAATCAGATAGACAATTCTGGATTTGATCAGGGAAGGTATTAAGCCACTGAATGTCACGAGCTGAGGATGAAACATATATATGTCTTATCAGCATGTTTGTGCATATTAGTCGGTAAGTACGTTTCTAAGGGGTTCAATGTGATAATTGATGATGATGGGAGACAGGAAGGAACTGTGGGTTCTTCACAGAAGGCAGGACGTGTCTAGGTTTATTAGGCTCCCACATGGGTGGATAATTGCCAGTCGATGAGGTAATATACAGAGGCATGTATCATTCCACAGTAAGGACGAGTGATTGGGTGCATTTTGATAAGAAATTATTAATAAAAGGAAACCCAGCATTTTTTAAAGTGAACTGTTAATTTTGGGATCTTTGTTTTTGGAGTGATGATAAATAATAATATAATTTCGATTTCAATGCTTAATTAGTCTAATTGGTGTTATGCTGATTAGCACTATAAATTGTATAATGTTGCAATTTACTGAAGGTTTGAAACAAGTCATAGTTTTGCTCTCCATGACGGTATATATTTGGAAAGGTCCCAGCAGAGTGGTTGTTTCTTCAGCGACTGTGGGGCTAGGTTTTTAATCAAAATCCACTGAACCTAAGGCAAATTCACTTTTAGGAAGGCAATTTAGTTCTATCTTGTTTAATAGTGCTTTCTAGACTCTTTGGTGGTGCTCTGTACACGTATGGAAATTAAAATCATCACTCAATCATGAACTTTTATTTTTTCCATAAAAATGCCAGTGCTTGCAAATATTTGCAGTCTCATGGTGTGAATGCTCACACAAATGTTGGCCTAATTTATGACCACCTACCAAACACAGAGTTTTGATTTCAAAAGGCAATTCCCCAGAAGGGAGACGTGGACGTTCCCTACCTTCAAGTGACGCCTACACCAGGCAATGCTGATTTTTCAGGGAAAGAAAATCTTACTTCTGAAACCCAAGCACGGATGTAGCATAATTCACAGTCACTGCTGTTGCTTGTATCATATCAAGACAAAATTGTAGACTATGGTCTTTTTATAATGCTTACCTAAAACTGTAATTTGTGATACTGCATATAGGAGACAGCTGTCTTTTATCCTCTCTGGATAAAATTTCTTATAGAAATGAAAAACGCAACTTCATACAGGGCCAAGTCCCTCATTTTAACATTGGTGGAAAATTCCGCCTACCGTCACGGCGACGGAAGACCGTCACTGTGGCTACCAAACGTCTACCATAATATGACCATAGCCGGAATTCCACTAAAATCTATCAATTATCAAAAATTATGTTTGAGCTAGAACTGGAGTAATCTTATGTATAAAAGGAGATTGTAGGATTTTTGGCTAGCTTGGAGTATCATCGCCCATTAAGCCATCCTTAACCAACTTAGCGAGACCGCTTTCAGAAGTTTAGATGAGTATGGCATTAGGTATTTGTAGATTCTGAAGACTTTGTGCCCTGACCTGGCAAGGATTTGTGCAGAGTGGGAGTGAGCTACCCTTGTCAGTAATAGTTATTTTACATATGGATGTTTTTAGTTTCAGCAAGTTATAGACGTCGATATTATTCAGGTCATGAGTGTTGCATGTTAGTGAAGGATATAGGGTTCTTATCGCTTCCCAATTGATTAATGGTTAAAATTCCTGGAGTGACCTAGTCAGGCCAATGAACAAGGCGGTGATCTAGGTCAATATTTGGGTTGTCTCAGATAGAAGCCAAAAGTGAGGAACAAATTTTATTATGTAACACGGACTCTACCTCTAATATAGCCATTCAGAATATACTTTGAATGTAATGGGATAATTCTGTTCATAGAGAGAAATAAAATAAGGTTTCCTAGGGGAATAATAGCATTTTCAGTCTCCAGCCATAGTGTACGACATTCCTCCCTACTGATTAGCGAGTACTTTGTTTGAATAGGAAGAGTGTTTGGTACATTTTGAAGTTGGCTACATTTACACCTCCTAGGATCTTTAGAAGTCTTAGTTTCTTTAGAGTGATCCCGGGGTTTTTTTTTTGCCACATAAATTTATTGATGACAGTGTCTATTTTTTTTAAAGAGTTATCAGAGAGTGTGAGTGATAGAACACTGTTCAAATAGGTTATTGTAGTAGTTATCATAATTTTCTCAGTTTCAACCCTTCCCTAACATGTCAGGACCTTGGAAGACCAACCCTTCTGTTAATTGTCTTGAAAGTTAATGCTTCGTTATGTCTGAGTGATCTACTAGATTATTGGAGAGCTCCAGGTCTAAGTATTTGATAGAGCATGGTTGCCAGATGAGGTCTCTGTCACCCAGTATTTCTCTGGAACCTAGACTCTTTAAAGAGATGACTTCTGATTTGTTCTTGTTGTGGGTACATTCTCATATTCTAGAAAATTCTGCAATAGACTTAATTAATTGTGGTATAGAATGGGTTTCTTCCTCAGTGACAATTAGGATATTGTCAACATATGCTGCCGTTTTACTTGGTAGGCTTTCAATTTGGTGCATGTAATAGTGTCAGTATGACTAATTTTGCACAAAAGGGGTTCAAGGATTAATAGGACAAGAAGGGGCATAATGGGCAGCCGTGTCTGGTGCCTTATTTAGGTGAAAAGGTAATTAGAAATAATACCACCTGCTTGTACCCTAGCACTGGGCTGTGAGCATAACACCATCACCATTCTAATAAAAGGGGTGCCAAGCACCCCTTCAAGGTAGATCCAGTGAACAGTGAACTCTTTATATTTGTCCAATGGTACGGTGACTGTGGGTGTACAGAAAGTTCAGGCTTTATCAATTACATAGCAAAGCAATCTGGTGTTGTTGCTGGAGGGGCAGTTTTTCAAAAAGCCCACCGGGGAGGGATGAGTTAGTTTAGGCATGTGACATTGGCCCAAACTTTTGCATACATTTTGCAATTAATGTTGATCAGGGATATCGGCCTGTAATTCTTAGTGAGGAGAGGATCCTTGCCTCCCTTAGAGATGACAGGTATTATAGCCTGCAAGGGAGTGCTACTCACAGCATCTGAATCAGCAAAATTAGTATATACAGGGAGTGCAGAATTATTAGGCAAGTTGTATTTTTGAGGATTAATTTTATTATTGAACAACAACCATGTTCTCAATGAACCCAAAAAACTCATTAATATCAAAGCTGAATATTTTTGGAAGTAGTTTTTAGTTTGTTTTTAGTTTTAGCTATGTTAGGGGGATATCTGTGTGTGCAGGTGACTATTACTGTGCATAATTATTAGGCAACTTAACAAAAAACAAATATATACCCATTTCAATTATTTATTATTACCAGTGAAACCAATATAACATCTCAACATTCACAAATATACATTTCTGACATTCAAAAACAAAACAAAAACAAATCAGTGACCAATATAGCCACCTTTCTTTGCAAGGACACTCAAAAGCCTGCCATCCATGGATTCTGTCAGTGTTTTGATCTGTTCACCATCAACATTGCGTGCAGCAGCAACCACAGCCTCCCAGACACTGTTCAGAGAGGTGTACTGTTTTCCCTCCTTGTAAATCTCACATTTGATGATGGACCACAGGTTCTCAATGGGGTTCAGATCAGGTGAACAAGGAGGCCATGTCATTAGATTTCCTTCTTTTATACCCTTTCTTGCCAGCCACGCTGTGGAGTACTTGGACGCGTGTGATGGAGCATTGCCCTGCATGAAAATCATGTTTTTCTTGAAGGATGCAGACTTCTTCCTGTACCACTGCTTGAAGAAGGTGTCTTCCAGGAACTGGCAGTAGGACTGGGAGTTGAGCTTGACTCCATCCTCAACCCGAAAAGGCCCCACAAGCTCATCTTTGATGATACCAGCCCAAACCAGTACTCCACCTCCACCTTGCTGGCGTCTGAGTCGGACTGGAGCTCTCTGCCCTTTACCAATCCAGCCACGGGCCCATCCATCTGGCCCATCAAGACTCACTCTCATTTCATCAGTCCATAAAACCTTAGAAAAATCAGTCTTGAGATATTTCTTGGCCCAGTCTTGACGTTTCAGCTTGTGTGTCTTGTTCAGTGGTGGTCGTCTTTCAGCCTTTCTTACCTTGGCCATGTCTCTGAGTATTTCACACCTTGTGCTTTTGGGCACTCCAGTGATGTTGCAGCTCTGAAATATGGCCAAACTGGTGGCAAGTGGCATCGTGGCAGCTGCACGCTTGACTTTTCTCAGTTCATGGGCAGTTATTTTGCGCCTTGGTTTTTCCACACGCTTCTTGCGACCCTGTTGACTATTTTGAATGAAACGCTTGATTGTTCGATGATCACGCTTCAGAAGCTTTGCAATTTTAAGAGTGCTGCATCCCTCTGCAAGATATCTCACTATTTTTGACTTTTCTGAGCCTGTCAAGTCCTTCTTTTGACCCATTTTGCCAAAGGAAAGGAAGTTGCCTAATAATTATGCACACCTGATATAGGGTGTTGATGTCATTAGACCACACCCCTTCTCATTACAGAGATGCACATCACCTAATATGCTTAATTGGTAGTAGGCTTTCGAGCCTATACAGCTTGGAGTAAGACAACATGCATAAAGAGGATGATGTGGTCAAAATACTCATTTGCCTAATAATTCTGCACTCCCTGTAGTTGGAGGAGGGGGTCGCCAAGACGTTTACGAAAAGTTTTATAAAATAGAGTTGAAAAACCATCTAATCCCGGGTGTTTGCTGACCTTAAGAGATATAATGGTTCCAAAAGTTCCTGATTGGTGAAAGACAGTTGATTGCTTGTTTCTCCTTCTCACTAAGATAGGGGAGGGCCAATTTGTCTAGGAAGTTTTTGCAGTCCAGCTCCGTTGCCCTTGTGTTCGGGGAAAAGAAGTCCTCATAAAATTCTTTACAGATGTTCACAATCTTTGCAGGGTTCATATTTATGTGTTTGTTATTGTCTATGAGTGATGTGACACAGTTTTTTGCTGTTTATATTTTAGGTAAGTAGATAGCATCCTACTCACTTTGTTGGCTTTGCTCAAGCTCTTTTGTTTGTTATTTCAAATTCCTGCTTGCGTACTTAAGATTCGATTATGTTTGTACTTTTTAGTTGTGAGGGAAGTGAGGAAGGTATTGTCTTTGAAATCGATATGGAGATGCTTTAATGATTTATTCTCTTTTTCCAGTGTTTGCAATTTTGAATTTGTTTCTTTGTTTTTTTTTACCTAATTTGTATTAACGTACCCCTGACGTTGGCCTTATGTGATTTCCACCTGGTTAATGAGGAATATTCTGCTTCAGGATTATCATTCAGCCAATCTGCTTGGCACGTTCAGGGGATGTTAGTGTTTCATCGTTTAGTCTCCAGAGGGAGGTTTAGGTTTAGTTTCAAAGCCTAGTAGAGAGATGCAGTGATCAGACACTAGTCTAGGCTTGACAGATGTTTGGTCAATGTTGTGGGTGTGGTGAACTGTAATCATAATATAATCGATACAGGAGTGTGATGAGTGGGGTCTGAGAAGTATGCATAGTCTTTTGATGTTGGGTGATTGAGCCTCCAAGTTTCCTTTCAATTTAGTTTCTCCGAGGCTTCTCATAAACTTACGAGATGTAGTAAGATGGTATCCACTTGTGAAGTCTGTGTAAATAGTAGGGTCACATGGAAGGTTAAAGTCACCCTCAAAAATTGGTAGTGACTCATTAGCGATGGCTAGACGGTCTTGCACCAGTTTAGCTCAGAACATTTGATCATCACTGTTAGAGGCACATACGTTAGCCACATAAAATTCTACCCCATTTTTAGATTATTTGGATATAATCCGTCTTCCTTCAGTATCTGAGATGAGCAAAAGCAGATTAATTTTTGAAGCGTGAGAGAATAAAGTCATGAGCCTGCTTTTGTTTATCAATTGCAGAGGAACTAGCAACCTCAGCAAAACCAGAGAAAGGGCCATGCCTTGGTTGAGTTTGCATTCCTGTAGATGAATAATATCACCATATAGTTTACAAGAATAATCTAAAATCTATTGCCTCATCACAAGATGATTTAAACTCCTAGTATTTAGTGAGATTACTTTTAGGGCTTCGGAGATATGTGTCATGTTATTGTAGTGTCATTGGTAATAATTTCATAATAATGTGGTCTACATGTGTGATTCCCCCAGTGGGTCAATTAAGATGAGGTAGGGCCACATCTTCAGTGCTAGCTAGTATAAGGATATAATTATATTTGTAGATGTGGTCGCATTGCTAGACCAGTCTGTGGCAAGAAAAGCTTCAGGTAACACATAAGTACGTAATGAGTCTGTAAAGATTAAATGATAAGAACAGCAAAGTATAAAAAATAATGATAACAAAAATCTCTGGGAACTCCCAATCAGTTCCTCAATCACTCCCCTCTCCCCCATCCTCCAAACTGTAGTGAATAAGCGTGGTGAAAAGGGAATGTTGTAGCCCACACTGAGTGTAGTATGGGTCAAAAATTGGACAGCTAACACATTTTATTATAATCTGACATTATCCAGCTGTAAAGAAGGTTCAGGTTTTCACCAGTGAAGGCGTGGCAGCACCCAAATCAGAGAGGATGCTTGTGGACCAGACCTGGCTGTTGGTCAGGAGCTGGTAATGACTAAAGCAACGTGTCAGGCTTGATCCTCTGGAAGATATCAGTCTATTTGTGACCTTAGAGGAACAATCATTTTTGTTCAGAAAGGGTTTCTACAGGACCTGTACAGAGGAGCCCAACAACATAAGGCAAGGCTGTGAAGCATATATGTGTATGCCTGAGACCATATCGTCAGGTCAGAGAATTTGGGTTAAGAGGTCAGTAATAATGACAGGCAGTGTGAGGGGTCTTGGTAAAGATCAACAAACCTGTAGTGGTAAACTGTGGAGTGTAAAACATAGGAGTGTTAGTAGAAAATGTAGATTGGGGTGCGGTACCTAAAGTGAGGGAGTACCGCTAATGTATCTAAGCTATCTAAAACATCTTAATACATCCTAAATTATCTGAATACATCTTAACACATGTCGAACACCAGACAAGGTTAATCCATACTGTACCATAAAACCATACAGATATCATCGTTTCAGGGTTTTTGAGATAGGCTTTTGCAAAGAGGTGTCCATTTTTACTTCTATTTTCAAGTCTCTGTGATCTATGAAGATATGTGTCGATCCCTCAACATTGATCCAGAATTTTGCTGGGCCAGCAAAGGAGAATAGGATGTTTTTATTACACAGTCTCTGGTGTAAGGCTAGGAAGCCCTTCCTAGTTTCAACATTGGTTCTCAATAAGTCCTGGGAAATGTAGATTCCAGTACCGTTCCAGCCAACATGCTTGTTTTTTCTCATGTATTGAAAGATTTTTCCACATGTTGAAACCATAGTTGTTTTCAGACAATGGGTCTAGGTTTATTTGTGTGGTCTGACTCAAAAGCAGGTACTCTGTGCACCCTCTCAATATCCAGATCTTTGAGAAAGTAGATGCCAGTTATTTTGGGGAGCCACAGTTCTAGGAAGTTAGAGCAGGAGCCAGCTGAATCTTCCATTCCCTCTGGTAAACCAAATACTTGAAGATTCCCCTCTTCTATTGCAATCCTCCAATTGTGACATTTGTATTTGTAGAGATAGTGATATAGATTTCAACAATGTGATATTTGTTTTCACGATAGTTTGGGAGTCTTGGAAGGGTATTGGCCCTGCTTTCAGCATCCCTGATTCTTATGTTAATCACTTTAATGTCATTTCTAATTGCCAGTATTTTATTCTGAATTAAGTCAGTGTTGTATTTGGTGAATCTGGCTGTTATTTATGTTCACAAGTATTTTTAGGATATTATCTATGGTTGTGTTGGTATGTGTCTTGCCTGTGATGAGAAGGACTGGATTGGAGAGGTCTGCTTTTGGCCTCTTGTATTTGATTTGGTCTCTTTGTCAGCCATTGTCCTCCGAGCTTGAGCGCAAGGTTGTGAAATTTGGGCTGAGTTGCAAAAAGGATAAGGCAAATTCTATTCCAAGTAGTAAACTCACATACTAGGGATAATGAAATACACAGACAGACCGGGCTCCTGTTATCCTCTCTGACCGTCAACAACTGGTGTTAGTGCATCTGTCCTTACTTGGTCTTTTATTATTAATTTATAAGAGGACGCATTAGAGGTTTGGTGCATATTTTGACTGTGCTTAGTGATTCCACCATAAATCTCAAATATATTGTAATTTCACCAACAACATCAATAAACAACATCAAATAACTTTGGAGTCAGAAATCTTCATGCACCATGACCCATTTGGTCATGAATAACCACAACTAGTGCATTGATTACTAGGTGTTAGACCTGACAGTCTTAGGGTGTCACCCCTAACTTTTTGCCTGACTCCCTCCACTTTTTGGACACTGTTTGTGCTGGTTTTAGGGGACTCTCCGCACTTTACCACTGCTAACCAGTGCTAAAGTGCATATGCTCTCTCCCTTAAACATGATGACATTGGATCATACCCAATTAGCTTATTTAATTTACGTATAAGTAAAGTGTACTATATGTGCACAGGGCCTGTAGATTAAATGCTACTAGTGGGCCTGCAGCACTGCTTGTGCCACCCACTTAAGTAGCCCCTTATCCATGTCCCAGGCCTGCCATTGCAAGGCCTGTGTGTGTAGTTTCACTGCCAATTCGACTTGGCATTTCAAAGTACTGGCCATGCCTAAAATTCACCTTTTTCTACATATAAGTCACCCCTATAGTCAGCCCTAAGTAATCCATAGGGCAGGGTGCTGTGTAGACAAACAGCAGGACATGTACCTGTGAAGTTTACATGTCCTGGTAATGTAAAACTCCTAAATTCGTTTTGCACTGCTGTGAGGTCTGCTCCTTGCATAGGCTAACATTAGGGCTACTCTTATACTGTTTGATTATGTAGGCCAGAATGGTAATAGAAAATCCTGCTGACTGGTGAAGTTGGATTTAATATTACTGTTTTAGAAATGCCACTTTCAGAAAGTGAGCATTTCTCTGCACTTAAATCCTTCTGTGCCTTACAATCCATGTCTGACTAGGTTCAGTTGACAGCTCCTCTGTGCATTCACTCAGACAAACCCCAAACACAGGATGCTCAGCCATACCTGCATACATCTGCATATTGAATGGGTCTTCCTGGGCTGGGAGAGTGGAGGGCCTGCCACTTACATATCAAAGGACAGTAGCCTTCCCTCACACAAAAGACTGCCACAGCCCCTACTGGGACCCTGGCAGACAGGATTAAACTGAAAGGGGACCTTGTGCACTTCTAAGCCACTCTTTGAAGTCTCCCCCACTTCAAAGGCACATTTGGGTATTTAAACAGGGCCTCTTCCCCTACCAACTCAGACACTTCCTGGAGAAGAAACCATGAACCAGAACCTGTAACCTGCCAAGAAAAACTGCCTGGCTGCCCAAAGAACTCACCTTACTGCTTTCTGAGAAGGACTGCTGCCTTGCTGTTGCCCTGCTGCGTTGCTGCTCTCTTGCTGTGCTGAGAAATGCTCTCCAAGGGCTTGGATAGAGCTTGCCTCCTGTTCCCTGAAGTCTCAGGACCAAAAAGACTTCATTCCTGCAAGAAGAACTGCCTGTGTGGTGGAAATCGATGCACAGCCAGCAGAAAAAGATGCACAGCCTGCATTGCGGTGAACAATTCACCGCACGCCGAAGTGGAACAATGCAGCCCGAGTTTGCAAGGAGAAGATCGATGCAGGGCCAGTGAAGTGACGGGAAATTCGACGCAAAGCCATCCCTGCGTGGAAAATAAACTACGCATCGCCATGTGCGGCCCGAGAAATCAACGCACACCTCCCGGTTTTCCACACATCTCCTCCTCTGCAGTTCCTTCCGGAGATTTTTAATGCAAACCAGGTACTTTTTGCTTGCAAGACACATTTGTTGCTTTTAAGAGACTAAAGACACTTTATATCATTTTTACAGTGATATTTTCAACATATACTAATGCTTCTTAATCGTTCTGACCTGCATTTATCTAGATACATATTATATATTGTTATAAACACTGTGTGGTGTATTTTTGTGGAGTTCTACTGTGTTATTGCATGATTTATTACACAAATACTTTACACATTGCCTTCTAAGTTAAGCCTGACTGCTCAGTGCCAAGCCACCAGAGGGTGGGCACAGGATGATTTGGATTGTGTGTGACTTACCCTGACTAGAATGAGGGTCCATGCTTGGACAGAGGGTAACCTGACTGCCAACCAAAGACCCCATTTCTAACACTTTGAGAATTTGTGATTTGAGAATCACAGTGCAAATCAAAAGGAAGAACAATTGCGTAATGGAAATAGCATACATCTAGGTTCAGCAGGTGAACAACTTCAATCCTTTGTTAATGGCAATTTGATAGCTTCTCTGGGTTTTCATAACTAACATTCTTATTAGAATGGAATGTTTGGACTTTATGCAAAACAATTTAGTCAAAGACAATTTGGAAAACATCTAGTGATGGCTCTATAAATTAGCGGATGGTACCTAGAAACAAATAGCATCTCCTACAACATGAACAATAGCATTTTGTTGTACCTCTCCTCCTATGGATCAGCAAGCTGCAATTATCTTCGTCAGTTGGACATCAGTTTGGTCAGCATCAGCAATGGACCATGAAAGGAAATGGTTCAGAAACAGGGACTCTAGGCTATCCGGCTATCGAAACCATTAAGAAGCAATATCTAACGGATAAGCACTCAGTATTAAAGTTTGGCAATAAGATTAAAGATAGGAATAAATCGTTAGGAGCTGTTCAGCTCCTCAAACAGAATAGAGTAAGCCTCCACAGAGGAAATCAAAGTAGGAAAAGGCGCACTTCTCTCTGTGCAGTCAAGCTAAATCAAAATCACCTAAAGAACTTCCCACATTGTCATTGGTCAGGAAATTGTGGGGGTGATTCTAACATTGGCGGGCGGCGGAGGCCGGCCGCCAATGTTCCCCCGTCAAAATACCGCTCCGCGGTCACAAGACCGCTGAGGGTATTTTGAGATTTGCCCTGGGCTGGCGGGCGGCCGCCAAAAGGCCGCCCGCCAGCCCAGGGTAAATCTACCTTCCCACGAGGACGCCGGCTCCGAATGGAGCTGGCGCAGTGGGAAGGTGCGACGGGTGCAGTTGCACCCGTCGCGTATTTCAGTGTCTGCTTTGCAGACACTGAAATACTTTGTGGGGCCCTCTTACGGGGGCCCCTGCAGTGCTCATGCCATTGGCATGGGCACTGCAGGGGCCCCCAGGGGCCCCACAGCACCCCCTACCGCCATCCTGTTCCTGGCGGGAGATGGTAGGGGGTGTCAGAATCCCCATGGCGGCGGAGCGCTCCGCCGCCATGGAGGATTCTGTAGGGCAGTGGTAAACCGGCGGGAGACCGCCGGTTTACCCTTTCTGGCCGCGGCTGAACCGCCGCGGTCAGAATGCTCTTGGGAGCACCGCCAGCCTGTTGGCGGTGCTCCCGTGGTCGGTGACTCTGGCGGTCACCGGCCGCCAGGGTCAGAATGACCCCCTGTATGTTTACAATTACTCCAATAGAAAAAAAGCTCAAATCTAAGATACTCCTGTTCCCACAGTCAGGCTCGTCAGGTAACATTATTGTATCTATCCATACTCCAGTCAGTGCATCCATTGTTAGCTCCTGGGAACACCGCTGTCTCACACATTAAACTACACAATGTAGCAATTACTAATCCAAGATTTTCTAGCAGGTAGTTCTCATGAGAAAGTTGAAGACATCTGCCAATGTTTGGTCAACGCAGCAAAAATAATACATTAATTGATTTCTCTAGACATAAATTCTCACAATTTTATTAAACAGTCCAGCTTAATGTGAGGCTGTGCAAAACTAGGCCCACACCTCACAAACTTGAGGCCTATAATTAATAAAGCAAATACATAATGCAAAATCATTAATATAACACATTACTACAATAACCTAAATGTGGTCACTTCAATTAGCATTAATATGCATTTATTATTGACACTTCGTACTTTAATGACGGTCACTCAAGTGGGCACATTTTCTATGTCGCACATTTTTCTATGCAGATTCATAATCCAAAATACATGGAAATCATTAGTGATAAATTCAGCGTTCACACTGGTGCTGAGCAAAGGTATTCCACCGTATGCACTGGCCACTGTAGTGGGAGCCCAGCAAAGTGCGTGGGCTCACTAGGTGGCCAGGAATCTCAAAAAAGTGTGTGAAGTCAAGCTGTCAGATTCTTGTGCTCCCTCAGAATAGTAGAGCACACAGTGGTGACATATGTTTCATTAGTCTGAGTGCACCCTACAGTTCTGCAGTGCCCTACAGGTTTTGGGGTGTATGTAACATTGCCCTACTCCCTTTGCTATAAATGAGAACAAGAGACAACACAACCAGGCAGAAAACAAGGAATTTGTTAGGTACATGGCACAGTAGGGGTTCACAGGTGGGTATTGCAAGACTTCTTTCAGTTTGCTGGCAGCCAGCAGGATATGCGAGGAAAGAGCCTTTTATTTGTATTCCCATGAAAGTGGACGAGCAGAGTAGCGCAGCAGCACCATCTTAGATGAGGCAACGCAGAAGCTCAAGATACACACTTTAAAAATATCTCACATCAAAAAACCCTTATCATTGCCTGCATAAAGTGACTGTTATGGTCTCAATGATGATAGTATTGATGAGATGAAGTGAGGTGCACAAATCAATTAATTGGAGCATCACAGTTATGCACAATAATATCGGTCTCTAGTATTCCCTTATTACCCACCAACAGCAGTGTGCATATTTGCTCATGTCACATAGCAAAAACTGAATTGGATCACCTGATAGCGATATGGGTTGGGAGACATTACAAGTCTGTGTCTGTCAGGAATGGTGAAACTCGTCAGATCTGTGAGCCTGTTTGTAGTGTCTTTTCTAGCCTTGTTCCAGTGGTCTGCCATATGGGTTTTACACAGGCCATCTACCACCCCATCTTCCCAACTGGGGCATGTCTTCTGTGGCCTTGTGGCTGCAGCCAGGTGAAACGCAGTCCTGGGAGCACACGGCAGGCCACTTACTGCTTGTGTGGTGTCCTCGTTTGCTCCAGGTGCCTTGTAGCTATGTCGATGAGGGTGGTTTGAGTTTGAGAGCAGGCTGGGGAGTTGTGTGTTTGTGCAGCTGCACACGAAATGAGTATTACACAGGTCATCTGCTGCCTGTGGTGCCATTTTCTCTACGGCGGTGTATGGTTGGGTCTAGTTCACTTTCCATTGCATCAAAAGACATAGGCCCTCATTACAACCCTGGCGGTAAATCCCGCTTACCGCTGTGCTGAAGGCCACCAACATACTGTGGCGGAAATCCGCTACTGGTATTACGACCCACATCTCATAATCTGCCCCAATACAGACACCCACACAAGTCCGCCACACCAAAGGTCAGTGATAAACTGGCGATAGCAAAACCCACACCGTCACGCCAACAAGAATACACCCACACCATAATGACCCACTAATCAACGCAGCGGTCTTTCAACCACGGTAATCCATTGGCGGTACACACCGCTGCGCTCAAAATACACACATACTTACAAAACACAACCACATTGGACAATTCAAAATACACACACCTGATACACGTACACACACCACACCCACACACTCACAACACTATAAAACACACACCCACATTACACACAACCCCTTCCAACGACATTTTTGTGAAGGAGCACAGAGAGAGAATAGCAAACACTACACCAGCATCCGTAAGTACACAACACCATCACTCATACAACATCCACGCACCTCAAACAACACACACCAACACAACACATCACACAGTACAGCAAACCTCACCTCACACATTACCCATACCACATCATGGCACCTCAAAGACACCCCAGGTTTTCTGAGGAGGAGCTCAGCGTCATGGTGGAGGAAATCATCCGGGTAGAGCCACAGCTTTTCGGATCACAGATGGAGCACACCTCCGTTGCTAAGAAGATGGAACTATTGCGGAGAATCATCGACAGGGTCAACACAGTGGGACAGCATCCAAGAACACGGGATGACATCAGGAGGAGGTGGAAAGACCTACGGGGAAGGTGCGTTCCGAGTTTCAAGACACCAGATTGCTCTACAGAGGACTGGCGGTGGATCCCCACCTCCTCCCCCACAACTAACAACATGGGAGGAGCAAGTCTTGGTGATCATGCATCCTGAGGGCCTGGCAGAAGTAGCAGGAGGACTGGACTCGGTAAGTCATATCTTAACTACCATATACCCCAACCCCACCTGCATTCCATCACATTCCCCCACCCTCACACCCATTACTCCAACACCTCACATATGCCCCACTATCACAACCCACCCATCCCAATACCAAGCCCTGCATGCAACACCAAAGCATGGACACCCATTACCAAAGCATGTCCAGTACAGCTACCCACACAGACCCCAAAACACTAATCACACAATGTCAAACACAACAATGGAAGTACAGGAGTTGAGGGTAACTCACCCAATGCACAAGATGGCACACACAGATGCAATAACTATGCATTTACACCCCAACAGGACCCACACCCAATGTCACCGGACAGGAGGTGCCAGATATAACCAGTCCCCCCACAGAAGAGGCCTACAGTGACGACAGCAGCTCTGCACGCCAGTATCTGGATGACCGGCCCGGCCCATTGGGGACCTCTGGACAGTTGGTTCACCTGCCACAGTCACAAATCACCACAGAGCTTCCCCCCTCAGGAGATACCACCACTGGACCCACCCAATGGGCCCATCCCTCTGTCTCCAGGACACATCAATCAGCAGTGTGTCCACCACTACACAGACTCCAGGCAAACCCACCAACCCGAGACAATCTGGGACCTGGGGTCAGTGGCAGTGGGCACACAGTTCAGGGGACAGACGCAAAGGATAACAGGTAAACTGGGAGGACTGCTGTGCGACAGGGGAAGGACAGGCCCAGGGAACCCACTCTACACAAGGCAATTTCCAACATCATGGGAGCATACCATCATTCCCAGGAGACCATGGGCATGGTACTGGCCAAGTTTCAGGAGAACCAGCGGCTGCAGGAGGAACACTTCCTGGGGATCAGGGAGGACTTGAAGTCCATCAACACCACCCTGGTCTCCATTGCAGGGGTGTGGCAGACCTGGCCAACACCATGAGGGACACAGTGGCACACAAATGGGCCTGACACTAGCCTGAACGATGAACAGCCCTCCACCTCCACCGGAGCTAGTGGACAGGAGGTCCCGCCACGGGACCAACAGGCCACCAGCATCCCATCCCCTGCAGAAGGAGAATCACCCCGCAAACTGTCCCTGAGATCCAGGAACAAAGCATAAAACATTGCCAAGACCCCTGCCAGGAAATAAGACTCTCCTGATTTTCACCCTTTTGTCCCACTTTGTCACCCTGACAACTTTGAACTGCCATCACTCCACTTCCTATGCCCCCTTGGAAAATGCACCTGTGAGACCAAGAGACTGAAATCTACCATGGACATTCCTCCACTATCACCCCAGCCCATTGGACATCCCCCTCCACTTATTAGCACAGAAATAAACACCCTTGAATCACAAATCAACCTGGAGTCAGTCTGTACTTTCACAAATGTGTAATTGCAACCTCTCAGAAATATAGCAATGTCAATGTTCCTGTTACACAGTTGTTGGGCAGCAGTAAACATAGCCGAGGGCACAAAGTGAGGCCCAGATCTGTGAAATGGAAAGGCAAAGTGACATGTCAGGGTCCATACACAGAGGTAAAAAGGCAGATTCATGCAATGTCCTACAGTAATATGATATGTGAGAAGCAGTGCCAGTCTCCTACCTGTGTCTCACTGGAAGTATTGCATGATGATGTTGTTTCGGTTGTCTATATCCTCTACTGCTGCCTCCTCTTCTTCACTGTCCACAGCATCAGGCCCATCCTCCTGCAGAAAAGGCACCTGGCATTGCAAAGGCAGGTTGTGTAACATACAGCATGCCACGATTATCTGGCACACCTTCTATGGTGAGTAGTACAGGGAGCCACCTGTCAGATGGAGGCACCGGAATCTGGACTTCAGAAGGCCGAAGGTGCACTCTATTATCCTCCTAGTTCGTCCATGTGCCTCATTGTAGCGTTCCTCTGCCCTTGTCCGAGGATTCCGCACTGGGGTCAGTAGCCATGACAGTTTGGGGTAAGCAGAGTCACCTGCAAAATTCGAGGGACAACTGTTAGACATCCTCCAACCCTTAGGGACTCTCCCATACCCAGACACCTATGTCAACTGTATTGGGAACTTGGGCTCACCTATTAGCCACACCCAGTTGCTCTGGAGTTGCCCCATCACATAACAGATGCTGCTATTCCTCAAAATGTAAGTGTCATGCACTGAGCCAGGATACTCGGCATTCACATGGGAGATGTACTGGTCTGGCAAACACACCATCTGCACATTCATTGAATGATAGCTTTTGCAGTTTCTGTACACCTGTTCATTCCTGCGGGGGGGGGGGAAATGCCACATGTGTACCATCAATGGCACCAATTATGTTGGGGATATGTCCCAGGGCATAGAAGTACCTTTCACTGTGGGCAAATCCTCCACCTGAGGGAACACGATGTAGCTGTGCATGTTTTTCAGCAGGGCAGAAAACACTCTGGACAACATGTTAGAGAACATGGGCTGTGACATCCCTGATGCCATGTCCACTGTTGTTTGAAAGGACCCACTGGCCAGGAAATGTACAGAAGTACTGACAGGACCTGCACTAGAGGGAGTATTCCTGTGGGATGGTGGATAGATGACATCAGGTCTGGCTCCAACTGGGCACACAGTTCCTGGATTGTGGCACAATCAAGTCTGTATGTGATAATGATGTGTCTGTCTTCCATTGTCGACAGGTCCACCAAGGGCCTGTACACCGGAGGATGCCGCCATCTCATCACCTGCCCCAGCAGGCTTGCCCTATGTAGGAGAAGGGTGAGCAGAGTGTCATACACCACATAGGTTTTACAAGGCTATTTAGCACAATCGTGATCGGTGTGTGCTTTGTCTGTTCCTATTTCTGCACAAAAGTGCTGTGACGCAGTTAATTGGCTTACCATGTGGTCCCCTGAAATAGGGGCTGTCTGACCTGTAAGGAGGGACAAGGGGAAATGAGGTAACTGCGCTGGCGTTGTGCAGCATCGCCGTAGGCGGTCGAAGTCTGCAGCGCAATTCAGCATTGGTTATCATTGGGCCCTATGGGTTCCAGGAGCCAATGACGATGTACGCCGGCGGTGACAGTACACACTGCCGCAGACGTCACCGCCATTTTCTTTCTGTTCACTCACTTGATACCTGACCTTCAACAGGAGAGGACCTACACTGCAAGTGCTGCTGTGACCTGAGTCTGGAAGCAACAATTGCTACAGTGTCTGGGGAAACGGCCCCTGCCTTCACTGCGGAGGAGTTGGACAAACTGGTGGATGGGGTCCTCCCCCAGACTCTATGGTCTTCTAGACAAACAGGTGAGTAAACTGTGTGCATGGTGGATGGCACATGAATGTATGGAGTGTCGTGGATGGAAGAGACGAGGGCACAGGCCAGCAAGTGAGGATGGTGAGTGTATGTTTTTCTGGGCCAGGGTGGGAGGTTTGTGGGCAATGAGTGAGAAGAACCGGATGGGGGAGTAACATCCATTCTTTCTTCAGTATTCCTCTAGGTCACCGCCCACCAGAAGAAGGGTATTTGGTGTGCCATCGCCAAGGAAGTGCGGACCCTGGGGGTCTACCATAGACGGAGCACCCACTACCGCAAAAGATGGGAAGACCTGCGCCGCTGGACCAAGAAGACGGCGGAGACCCAGCTGGGGATGGCTTCCCAACGTGGAAAGGGTGCCCGTCGCACCATGACACCCCTGATGTACCAGATCCTGGCGGTGGCATATACTGAGTTGGATGGGCACTTGAGGGCATCGCAGCAGCCACAAGGGGGTGAGTACAGTCTCATTCAGCTGACTCTCTGCGCTTTACGAGGTGTCTGGGTGGGGGAAGGGGGCTGTGGCTTCCCCTAGGCCAGGGTAGACGCATCAAGGTAGATCCATTGTTTTGCAGGCTCAGTGCCACTCCAACCCCAAAGGTGGTGGTTGCCCTCTACACCTAGTCAGGCTCCTGTGGGTTCCAGCTGTGCATGAAATGGGCCTAGGCAGAGTCCCCCATGGGCATGTGCTTTTCCCCTGCACTGTTAGTGCATGCGCTAGTGCATAGGGCTGCTCCCTGTGTGTTGTGTCCGCCAACAGTAATGGTGTTGCAGGCAGTGACCATGTGTCTATTCTGTCTTTCCCCCCCTTTTTGTTTTGTCACCCTGTCCTTGTGTGCATTAGCATCATCTGGCGGAGGAGCATTGGCATCGGAGCAGGAGGGAGCTGCAACCCACATGGCCCAGGAGGGTGACTTTATGGAGTCTGAAGGCACCAGTGGGACGGAGGGTGAGGGGAGCTCCACGACAGGGACAGGAGCAGACACCAGCGACAGCGACTCCTCCTCTGATGGGAGCTCCCTTGCAGTGGCGGGCACCTCTGTGCCCACCGCAACAACAGGTACAGCCGCCACCCCCTACCAGCACGGCCTTCCCAGCAGCCCCTCATTGAGTTTCCCATGCCCGCTCACACAGGAGGGTGGGCATCTCCTTCGCTCCAGACACCTCAGGCCCTGCCCCAGTCAGTCCTGCTGGCCTCAGTGAGGAGGCTATTGACCTCCTGAAATCCCTCACTGTTGGGCAATCAACCATTTTGAATGCCATCCACGGTGTCGAGAGGCATTTGCAGCAAACAAATGCATACCTGGAGGGCATTCATTCTGGCGTGGCGGCCCAACAGAGAGCATTTCAGGCTCTGGCCTCAGCACTAATGGCAGCCAATGTCCCTGTGTCCAGCCTCCCCCCTCCAACTTCGACTACCCAGACCCAATCCCCTGTACCTCAGCCTATCCCAAGCACACGATCAGACCAGCATGCACACTCATCAACACACAAGAGTGGACATGTCAAACATAAGCAGCACACATCCCACAGGCACTCACACAAGCACCATCCCCATGCAGACACACCAACATCCACTGCCGCCACTGTGTCCCCCTCCTCCACGTCCTGCTCCTCCCTCCCTGTCTCATCTCCACTCACACCTGCATAAACTACATCATCAGCCACTACCTCCATCACCAGCACGCCCATCACCACATACCGCTCATGTGCACTCACCACCCCCACTACCATGCACACGTCCCCTGTGTCCTCTCCCAGTGTGTCTGTGAGCCCTCCTCCCAAACTACACAAACGCAGGCACACACCCACCCATCAGCCATCCACCTCACAACAGCCTCCGGCCTATGCACCTTCACCCAAGTTCAGCAGACCTACACCTCCTACAACCACTGCCTCTTCCTCCACTCCCAAACCCCCTCCATCTTCCCATCCCACTTTCTCTAAAAAGCTTTTCCTGGCTAACATTGACCTCTTCCCTACACCTTCCCCTAGGGCCAGGATGTCCAGGTCCCAGCCGAGCTCCTCAGCCACCGAATCCTCCAGCACTGTGGTCTCAGCAAGTCCTGTCACATCGTGGGTGGCAGCCATCAGGGCTGCCAGTGTGCCACCTAGCGAGGCCAAGGATAAGCCCATTCCGCCACCTGCCAAGGTGAAGAAGGTGCTCACATGCCATAGGGAAAAGCCACACCAACCGCCCAGCAAGGCCTCCTCCAAGCCAAAAGGGGACAGTGTCAAGGGACCAGCAGAGACATCCACGGTGGGGAAGGGACACGAGGCTAAGGGGATGTCAGCACAGGGCACGGAGTCTCCGGCTGAGGGACTGGAGTCACCCCTTCTGGCAAACAGAACAGCAACCTGTACGGCAGTGGACACTGCTACCTGCACGTCTGCTGCCTCAGCAACACTCTCCAGCATCATCTCCAGTGGACAGCCATCCTAGGCTGCAGGAGACGTCCTGCTGTCTCCCTCCACAGGTGCTGACACATGCACCACCGGCAGCATCTCCGCCACGGACACCGCCGTAACCACCGTCACCAGCCCTGCGACGTGCTCAGACAGTGCCACCACAGCCGACATGGCAAACATTCCCAGTGGACTGCCATCCGAGGCTGCAGGAGATGTCCTGGACCCTGCACAGCGTACATGAGGCACCACACACAGCACTGTTAGTACCAGCAGGGGCCAGGCAAAGTCGCAGCAGGGTGAAGTGTGTCTCTGACTCCATGGAGTATCATGCTACCTGTTCCCAGGCAATCACATGGCACACACACCCAGGTGAGGGAATGGGACATGCCACACTGCATGTGCAGCACTCTGGGCACCAAGCCCCCTCCAGAACCAGTGGAGAAAATCATCCTTTACCCCAGTCCTTGGCAGGATGAAGCACTCTGGGCACCAAGCCCCCTCCAGAACCAGTAGAGACATTCATCCACTACCCCAGTCCTTGGCAGGATGAAGCACTCTGGGCACCAAACTCCCTCCAGAACCAGTGGAGAAAAGCATCCACTAACACAGTCCTTGGCAGGATGAAGCACCCTGGGCACCAATCCCCCTCCAGAACCAGTGGAGACAATCATCCACTATCTCAGTCCTTGGCAGGATGAAGCACTCTGGGCACCAAGCCCCCTCCAGAACCGGTGGAGACAATCATCCACTATCCCAGTCCTTGGCAAGATGAAGCACTCTGGGCACCAAGCCCCCTCCAGAACCGGTGGAGAAAAGCATCCACTACCCCAGTCCTTGGCAGGATGAAGCACTCTGGGCACAAAGCCCCCTCCAGAACCAGTGGAGAAAAGCATCCACTACCTCAGTCCTTGGCAGGATGAAGCACTCTGGGCACCAAGCCCCCTCCAAAACCAGTGGAGAAAAGCATCCACTACCCCAGTCCTTGGCAGGAAGAAGCACTCTTGACACCAAGCCCCTTCCAGAACCAGTAGAGACAATCTTCCACTACCCCAGTCCTTGGAAGGATGATGCACTCTGGGCACCAAGCCCCCTCCAGAACCCGTGAAGAAAAGCATCCACTACCCCAGTCCTTGGCAGGATGAAGCACTCTGGGCACCAAGCCCCCTCCAGAACCAGTGGAGACAATCATCCACTACCCTAGTCCTTGGCAGGATGAAGCACTCTGGGCGCCAAGCCCCCTCCAGAACCAATGGAACATGTCACCAACTTGAGAGACTGTGGCTTTGCACTCCCCAGGACCAATCAGTGGGAAAACCACCCACTTGAGAGACTTGAGAGACTGTGGCTTTGCACTCCCCAGGACCAAGCAGTGGGCAAACCACCCACTTGAGAGACTTGAGAAACTGTGGCTTTGCACTCCCCAGGATCAATCAGTGGGCAAACCACCCACTTGAGAGACTTGAGAGACTGTGGCTTTGCACTCCCCAGGACCAAGCAGTGGGCAAACCACCCACTTGAGAGACTTGAGAAACTGTGGCTTTGCACTCCCCAGGATCAATCAGTGGGCAAACCACCCACTTGAGAGACTTGAGAGACTGTGGCTTTGCACTCCCCAGGACCAAGCAGTGGGCAAACCACCCACTTGAGAGACTGTGGATTTGCACTCCCAAGGACCAAGCAGTGGGCAAACCACCCACTTGAGAGACTTGAGAGATTGTAGCTTTGCACTCCCCAGGACCAATCAGTGGGCATGGAGCCCCCTCGTGGAGCTGTGGCGTCGTCCCTTCATCCAGCTGAGGTGCCCCCTCCCCCGAGGTGCCTGTTTCTTTTTGCTACCTGATGCCCCAGCAGTGTTCTATCCATTTTGAGTCAGGTATCATGTGTGGGCTTCGCCCATGCATTTTGGGACCACTGAAAAATGATTGGACCACTAACCAGACTTGTGTAGTTGCTGTACGTATTTGTATATACTGATGATTTAAAGTTATCTTGGCCTATCTGAATTTTTGATGATTACACTTGTTACAATAATTTCATTTTGTCCTTGCGTTCTTCCAGGGGTTGAAGGGGTGTAAATCTATTGTTGATGCATCTATTTGTGTGTATGTTGTTATGGGTGAGGGTGGGGGTGGGGGTGTTGCCTGTGTGTGTGTGTCACTCTCTCTTTCCTCCCCCTTCCCCTGTGTGCTAGGTGCAGTACTCACCGTGGTCATCGCCGGCGTCTTTGCTGCTCCTGGTAGAAGAGGATGTAAACCAACATGGGCAGGTGGCTCCGTGGCGTCCTGGTTCCTCGTTGGGTGACGAGAGGTGAGTGGTTTCCATTCCAAGCACTGTTTCCGACGTGCTTTTGATGGCGTTGGTACCGCCCCGGAAAAGGTGGCGGATAGGCCTGTTGTAAGGTGGTGGGCGGTACATTGTGTTCCACCTGGCTGTTGCCGCCATGGTGTTTGTTTCTACCGCCGTCTGTGTTGGCCGTTTCCGCCATGGTTGTGATTCAATTTTTTTAACCGTCAGCCTGTTGGCGGTATTACCACGGCTTTAACACCGACCGCCAGGGTTGTAATGAGGGCCATAATCTCTGTATCCAATATGAGTGTTCGAGGTTCCCTTTGGGAGCTAATTACCATTAATCTGACTCATACAACTAGTGTTATACGCCATTTAAACATGTAGATGGAACACACAGCTCAGAGCCTAGGAGCGATGCCCCCATCTTCCACTTTGTCCAAGCCATGCCCCTTGAGGGAAGATTGCTAACTGGAGCAATTAACTACAAAAGGACAGCACGGTAATCACTTGTTACTCCTTGGATTTGGTAACCGGAAGGTCCATCAGTCACAGATGAATCTAAACTAATAATTGAGATCAGTATAGCAAAGAAGAAGAGGAGTGTTTTCTATCTTCAACTAGCAGTCAGTGAAAAAATTGACATAGCTGCTACTGAAATTAAAGTCCTGCTCCTAAAAACAGAAAGCTATATAATATACCAAGTTTTTATCAGTCTGTTCTTGGAACATCAGTAGTGTCCAAAAATCAAACACACAACCTTGTCCTTTTAATATTTGTAATGAACTACGAGATTATTTGTCTCCAAAAGCAGTAGCGGCTCAAGGATTGCTGAAGGAGAGGTGTGGTGCGCGGTAAGGGGCTTGGGGGATTGTGAGGGAGGGAATAAACGTTTATTTGATTAAATTAAAAAAATAAAAGACTTACCTTTCCTCGCCGCCGCACTGCTCCTCGCTGGATGCTGCAGACAGGCTCAAATGCCTGCCCTGCGCCAATCCTGACGCTGCTCAGCACAGCATCAGGATTGGCTGGGAGCGCCCAGCCAGGGCAGTCCCAGGCAGACTGGGAGCCTATGCAGGCTCTCTCAAGCCCAGCAACTGTGTTGCCGGGCTTGAGAGAGCTTACTACGCATGTGCTGAGCACTCCCCCTCGCTGCTCTTTACTCCCGTGGCCTCAACCCCTTTACCAGAAAATGATCAAAAACAAAGTTTATGATCTTTTCCTGGTAAAGGTTTGTCAGCCGCCGCAGCTGTTAGGGGGAGGGGGGGGCAACACTCCTCCACCCAAACAGAAGAGCCGCCACTGTCCAAAAGACTTGGAGCCATTTTCTTTGATGCGATACAGCGAGGTTTCAAACTCAACATAAAAAGGAAGACTGGGCAACCCATCCAGGAGCCTCTCATTATCCTTAAAAAATCTTCAGTATAATATTGCACGAGTTGAAATGCAAATTTTATGCTTTCAGTAAAATAAGACTTCGGTGGCACAATAGGACAAGCACCAAAGTCTATGGTAATTTGGAACATTTATGTAAACCCATTTACTACGTCAAAGAGCATTCTGTCACTTTAAGGTTTTATGCAGAAAAAGGATATTCAAGGTATAAAACTGATTACTTCCCTTCACGCACTGGGCTTTCGAATATTAAACGGTCATTTTAAAGGACATCATCCTCTTTCTACTACACACTTTTCTCCATATAGAACACCAGTGCTTGACTATACGTTGTACTTGAGGAAAAAGTTAAAACAATAGTGTAATTTAAAATTGCATGTACAACTTGTTTGCTTCAACAACCGAAAACAGAGTTTGGATAGTTTGCTGAGGTTTCCCCTTTCCAGAGAGTAAAATGGACTTCAGAGAATATGCACAGTTTAGGAGAATATTTTTAAAAATTAGCCTTTAAATGGGTTTGCTAAGTGACAGGAGCAAATAAGACCCAGTGGAAAATAAGATGTTTTAGGGAAGTAAAAGCATATGAAGAAGTTCCTTAATCAGGAACTCACAAAAGCCAGAACTAAAACGCTCAATTTTGCCAGAAAGGAAGAAACTAAAGTGACCAGGATCATGCACAGGAAACAAATTTGAGATGAAAAACATAAATATTGGGAAGCAAGATGGGTGCAAGTGTTTTACGTTTGTCAATCTAAAGATCAATTCAATTTCTGTTTGCATGTAAATTCAGTAATCTCTGGAGACAAAAGAATAGATGTTAATAACGTCCCTCTGCACGAATGGCTAACTTGCATGAAGACCCTATATGTGACAGATGAACTCTCACGTTTTGTTTCTCCGGAATGCAGTAATAATAATCACAAGATTACAATAACTGAACCCGAATGTAGGAAATTACAATCTTTTGCTGGCGTACCCCTATATTTTTGCCTTAGTTGCTTTGGCTAGCTGTTAAACTCTCTGCACTTTACCCCTGCTTAAAGAGCCTATGCTCCTCCTTTCAGCATGATGAAATTGGGAACCTACTAATTGACATATTTAATTTACATGTAAGTCTTAGTATATGGTAAAAAGTGTACCTGGGGTGACAAATGTCCCTAGTGGGCAGCAGCACCCATTGTGCCATCCACCACAGCTACAGTGCAAAACATGGTTTCTGGCCTACCATTGTAGCCTGAATAAAACAGCTTTTAAACTGCGATTCAGCCTCTCAAGATAAATCATTTTGACTGGTCAAAACACTACTTTTACATATTAATAAGTCACCAATAGGTAAGCCTTATTGCCCATAAGGCAGGCTGCATGGTATTTAAAAGTTAAACATGTAGAAATGTAATGTTAAATGCCGCTACATTGAAAATGCCACAAAGCTATTTTCCCTGCGGCAAGGCTTGCCGTTCCATAGGGAAAAAAAGGAATACTATATTACATTTAATAATGCTAATTTTGTTAAGGGCATGGTTAGGGGACTTTTTCGATAGTTATTAAAAATTATATTCAATGGTAAAAATAGATTTTTTGATAATTATTAAGGTAAAGGCCCATTTTCATGAGTACCAACTCTCACTCTGCAGCTAGATAGCCACTTGATGAAGTATGGAAACTGATGGTCTAGAGCAGAGACAAAGACTTGGGCATGGGGTGGTATTTCTTTTCCGCTCAATATGGTCATTTGGGTTGTCCCCAGAACTTGATTAACTTTAAAGAAGGCCTATCCCATCATAAGCAAATGTTAGCTGACACCTGAGCAGGGCCCTTTTTTGTTCCTTTTACCATGTATCATCCCATCATGATTCATGGTTTTGGATAACCTGTTTCATTTTCCTTTATTCTCTTTGGATTTATCTTGTTCATTTTATCTCAGTAACATAAGGCTTTCATTGGATCCTTCTCTGTTCCTTCTCCTGGCATCTTTGTGTCAGCCTGCTCTACTTTGCCATCTTTGAAATAACTATGAATTTTGGCAAATTTGTGAAAGGTATGCAATATTAAACAATTCTAAACAGGATGCATACATTATATATGTTTATATATTCCTTTTGTTTTTCTTTGTATGGACTGTTGTTTGGAACTGTCACCTTGTATAATTGGAGGAACTTGTTTACAGAAAACGTATCCTATAATTAATATTGAGATTTTGCTGCTAATGAAGTTATTATTGCTGAGCCTTGCACAGGTACTGTATATTTCCTGCTATTTTTTACTGCCACTTACAATAAGAGACTTTTATTTATGTGCTGCCTACATTTCCTATTTCTTTTACAGATACATCGAAGCAAAATTTAGGCTCCATCTAGATTCTGCTTTGGCACCCAACCAAAGTGTTAGAAATTGCATTTTTGGTTAACTGGGGTGTGAGCCCTGGTCAAGCAGCGACGACAGTCCTAGTCAGGATAAGGCACAAGCAAACCCCAAATTAACCTGAGCTCAACCCCTTGGTAGCTTGGCACAGAGCAGTCAGGCTTAACCTGAAGGCAATGTGTGAAGTATTTGAGCAACACTTCAAACAATAAAACAGTGAAACACCACACAAAAGGAACCCATATAAGGTTAGAAAACGAGAACGTATTTTAATAAATAAAACAAGACCAAAATTACTGAAATCCAATAAGCAGAACTTGAGTTCTGAATTTCTAAATACTACACCTTAAAGCAGTCCTTAGAAGCAAGAAGCACCAACAGGGATATATGGTCACACAGCACCAGTACAAAGTCAAACGTTCAGGCCAACTGTGATGTAGCGCGGGACAACTACAGAGACCTAGCGAGGCCTACTGAACAAAAGTATTCTAATCCTGGTTGTGTCTGCAATGAAGATTCGGGGTGCAGCTGAAGTGATGCATCGGTGTCGATCCCCACAACGAAGGAGATACATCAATCATCCCCACACAGTAGAGGAGATGCTTTGATTCTCTCCATGCAGCAACAGTTCTGAGATGCTGCAGGTCCGAAGGTGATGTACCAGTTCTGTTCCTGCAACAGCAGAAAGGCATCAGAGTCGATCCTTGCAGGAGAAGTGATGCTCTGATTCCAGTCCATACAACGGGGCGATGCACCAGCTCCAATCCACGCAGAGATGGTGATGCGCCACTTTGACAACGGTTGTGTCAGTTCTGGATGGAGCAGGTACTTTAGGCCTACTTCCACGGGTCCAGTACTGGGGTGACATCACTTGGCAGAGCAGACTCATAGCTTGCAGAGTCCAGGTGCAGAGGTAGGTTGGTTGGAAGTCTTTTATGTCCCTGAGATGTCCGATCAAGGGACCAGTTGGCTGGCACTTGGAATTCTGGGTTGGAAAGATGCAGATCCAGTCCTTACCATTCCCATGAAAGAGGACAGCAGGCACAGGTCAGTGCAGCAATGCAGCTGTTCAGCAAAAAAGCAGTCCTTCTACCTGACAGAGTATCTACAGGTTCAGAAGTGTACTAAGTGCTAGTTTCTGAGGTCCAGTATTTACGTGTCAGTTCTCTGGTTCTGGAAATGGGAGAGGCTTCTAGACAGTGGTTTTGAAATCAAGGAGTCCCCTTCCCCCCCTGCCCTGACTCCAAGCTGGCTGAAGTGACAACACAAGGTCGTTAAGCCCTTTGTGTTTGGACAGGGCACAACCTTTTCAGGTGTAAGTGAGTCTATGTTCAGCTCCTCCTTTCCATCCTGCCCAGGATGCCCCATTAAGTCACACCAAAGCTCCCATATTGTGTGGCTCCCTGGAAGGAATACAGAAAGCCCAACTGCCAACTACACCCAGTCATGTGACCAGAGAGAGGCTTCAGTCACCAAACGGCTAAAGCATAAACATGGCAACTTTTTGAAAGAGGCATTTTCAGAATTGCAATTTGAAACCTGACTGCACCATAAGTTTGGATTTAAAATTGTGATTCCAGTGACATTAAACTCAAAGGGGTCATGTCTTCCCATATAGAAGATACATGTATAAGATGTAATTGAACAAATTGGCCACAACACACAGAAAGTATAGTCCAGTAGTATGGTAGGGATAAATATCCCTTATAGTATGTTGCTACGATGCAAAGTTGAATGGAGTCTCAAGTCCTGTTTGTAGAGGGTGTCTTTTATTTGTAGAAGCTGGAAATCATTGTGTCATCAGCGAGAGACAGCCAACACGTGTTTCGTCACAACAGTGACTTTATCAAGGCTGCAAAACGATAATCAAAACAAAAGTTTTGGCATATAGAAGTATATGGGCACAGGAGTGTGTTTGTAAGAGAGCATGTGAAGAAGACTCCAAAACTGGATAGTAGTAACCAGTGAGCCATGTGTGAACTAAGTGGGCATTAAAGGGTGGGTAAGTGAGAGGTTAAAAAGTCTGGCAAACATAGCAAGTGGTAGGGACCCGAAGTGCAAGATATGAGAAAAAACAAAAAAGTTTAAGTCACCGTGCTGTGAAAACAAGAAAGAATGTTTCAAAGGTATATGGACAGAGTATACGGTGGATAGAAACCATTAAATTCCTGGAATAAGTAAGAGACGAATGTAAGGTGAAAGGAGAAACGTTTAAAAGCTCAATACATACGGAAAGGCTGAGACAAAGCGATCAGAGACGTAGAAGAATACAGATACAATAATGGAGTTTTGAAAAAATCAAATGGAAGGGCCAAGTGTGTGGCTCATACCTGGGCCAGCCGGCCAGGATGGTGCGTAATGAAGGTAAGTAATGCGGGAGCCTCGTGATCAGTTGAGTGGGCTCAGGGACGTCAAGGAGACAATTGTAGTCAGGTGAAAACGATTAGAGTAGAGAGAAAAATAAAAAATAGAATTTAGAAGCAAAAAAGAGAAGAAAAAGAGGAACAGAGAAGTCTAGGGAAAAGGTATATATATATAGTAAATAAAAGAGTTTATAGAGAGAAAAAGGAACACAAGTACATACCTTCTTAAAGTAGGCCTAATGAGAGTATGGTTGAGTGGGAAAAGATGATGAATGCAGATCCTGGTAAGCCTGTGGTTGGAACCTAGTAAGTAATGGATATGAGGGGAAGGGAAAAGAAACCTGAGCTATTACCATGTAATTAAAGGAAAATGCACATGAATTGCGTAATTGCTGTGTACAGACCAAGCTAAATAGATAGTAGAAATGTTAGTGTTATACGAAAAATCTAAAATGAAGTGGAGTCCTGTGAGGTGACAAGGTCGTCATAGTCGTAAAAAATATAATGAACAATAACTGTAGAACAAGTGATCTAGACGGTAAAAACATTGAACGTAAGCTAAACGTGGTCCCGAGAAATTGGGAGACCTAATAACGGTAAAAGTAATGGCCTTCAATAAGCGCGCACACTGGTGTTGTTGGAACAAATATGGCGTGAAAAAAAAAGGGGAAGGAGGGGGCCCGTGTGCAAATGGCAGCGCAATAACGTTGGTGAATAATAATATAAATGAGCAGGTGGCGAGGCAAGCAGTTTAAGTAAATACGTGCGGCAATAAGATACCGCGGTGCGAAGACCAAAGGGCAGCGTTTAGAGTGCTTATATGCTAATAAGTAAGTAGTGAGCAAATGATAGCAACTAACATGAAAAGAGCCAGTATGCACAGGGCAGTTCATTGACAGTGGGAAAAACGATTTAAAATTGAAAAAGCGCGGCGAGGCAAGGAATGTAACTAAAAAATGCAGCAAGTTCTAACCGCGGTATGGCAATAAATAAGCAGCGCTAAGTGCGCTTATAGGCAACTCTAGTAAGTTAGTAAGCTAGTTAGAACCGCTAGCGAGGAAGGAGAGTAAGAAACAGAAGTATAGGAAATCGAAGGTTTACCTTAAAAGGCGAGGCGACGTGTGTCAATACGCTGTCTTGAAAGAGTACTGGTCAGTGTAAATCTGTGCTCTCAGTTTAAGAAGTGCAACTGGGAGTGGCATAGAAATAGAAGAGGGGCTCAAAAAGTGAGAAGTGGAAACAAATGGCGGCCATCTTACGTGTAGGAAATAGTGAAAGAAAGGAGTAAGTGCCAGATCAAGAAAGCGGTAGGTGGAGAGAGAGACTGAAGGTTAAAAGAAGGGGCGGACAACCTAGAGAGGATGAAAGTAAGCGGGAATGCAACCCATAGGTAGAAAAAATAGATAAATAGATAGAAAGTAGTAGGTTGAGACGCAGATCGAATTGGGAGGTAAGAGAGAATGAACATGACCTAACGGAGTACAAGTTAGAGAGCATTGTGAAGTTAGAGTAATAAGTGTGTAGTATGAGGTAAAACTCGGTAGAGTGAACCGTGGTAAAGGAAGGCAAGGGTGGTAATGTGAGTGAGGAGAATGATAGGTAACATAGGTGTCCTACTGGTGAAAAGGTAATTGTGTGGGTGTAGTCAAGGAATGTGGTTTTATACATAATTAGTAGGTTACAACCAAGTAAAAAAGTAAGACATTTTCGATAAGTACATTTGAGTAATTAGTAGCGGAGCATATGAAGACCAAGGCCATGGGGCATATTAATCAAGTGTACCAAGTGGTAATATACAGGAATGGAAAAGGTGCTGAAATATACGATAAAAGAACGACATTGTAGACACACAATCATGAAACAGAGTAAACCGTAAGCTTAAACCACACAGATGTCCATTGAAAAAAATGACAGTGAAGCATGTAGGGACCGAGGTCACGGGGCATAGTAGTTAGATGTGACAGGGCATGGACTAGTTGGTGTAACAAATGAGCAAGAACGATATTGTTAACACATGATGATAGAACATCTTGAACCGTGAGAGAAACATTATAGGCCATAAGAGGACCTAAATTATGAGCTAGGCAGACAATAAGGGAGTGGGAGTTACCATTCATTTAAGAAAGTAATGTAATTCCCGGTCTGTGTTCAGGCCTAGCTCAACTGCGCAGAGTTTTAGGATCCACTTAGCCTCGCATCTGCGTAGATCCCCTGTTCTATCTTCCCATCTTGGTGAGTTGGAGACATGTGTGATGCCGTGGAATCTGATGTTTAGGAGGTCTTTTTCCCCGTGCAGGTCGTTGAAGTGTACAGCAAGGGGATAGTTGGTATTAACATTCCTGATGGCTCTTACATGTTCTTGTATACGTTCTTTGAGTGGGCGTATGGAGCTTCCAATATAGATTAAGCCACATACACAAATCAGGCAGTAAACAGTACACTTAGGTGGTCATTCCGACCTAGGCGGGCGGCGGTTGCCGCCCGCCCGTCGGAAGCCGCCTGAATACCGCCCCGCGGTCAATAGACCGCGAGGGGTATTCTGACTTTCCCGCTGGGCCGGCGGGCGATCTGAATCAGATCGCCCGCCGGCCCAGCGGGAAAGCGCCTTCCACAAGGAAGCCGGCTCGGAATCGAGCCGGCGGAGTGGAAGGCGTGCGACGGGTGCAGCAGCACCCGTCGCGCTTTTCAGTGTCTGCATCGCAGACACTGAAAAGCCTAGTTGGGCCCTGTTAGGGGGCCCCTGCAGTGCCCATGCCATGGGCATGGGCACTGCAGGGGCCCCCAGGGGCCCCAAGACGCCCGTTCCCGCCGGCCAGGTTCTGGCGGTAAGAACCGCCAGAGCCAGGCCGGCGGGAAGGGGGTCGGAATCCCCATGGCGGCGCAGCATGCTGCGCCGCCATGGAGGATTCCCCAGGGCAGCGGGAAACTGGCGGGAGACCGCCAGTTTTCCCTGTCTGACCGCGGCGTTAGCGCCGCGGTCAGAATGCCCTTAGGGGCACCGCCGGCCTGTCGGCGGTGCTCCCGCGCCCCTTGGCCCTGGCGGATTGTATCCGCCAGGGTCAGAATGAGGGCCTTAGTATTGCAATTCATGAAGGTTTTGATATGGTGCGTGGTTCCGGTATTGTAAGAGAATGATGTAGTTTTATTAAGGGCTAAACGACAGGATATGCAGCAGCCACATTTGTAAAAACCATTGGGTTTTTCTGGGATCCAGCCCAGTAGGCGAGTTGGGGGGGAGGGACAGAGAAAACTAGGGCACAGTATGTTTCTGAGCGTGCGACCCCTAGTGTGTACAATAGTGGGTGACATGCCCACTGAATTCTTGAGACATGTGTCCAACATTAACAAGTGCCAATGTTTTTTGAGAATGCGCAGTATTGTTTTGATCGCAGGGCTGTATTGGGTGATGAAAGAGACTGGTCGCCTGTTAGGGGAACCCCTCTTACCCGGTTCTTTGGGTTTTTTAAGCAAAAGGGTGTGTTGGTTCTTGTTAGATATGCGTTTACTAGCTGCCGAGATAAGTTTGTTGGTGTAGCCTCTAGCCTGGAAACGTTCAGTTAGGTTCTTGAGTTCCTGCCTGAAAACATCCGTGTCAGTGCAGTTGCGTCTAATCCTGACCATTTCCCAGTAAGGAATGGCCCTGATTTGTGTGAGGGGATGGGCGCTCTGTGCATGCAGAATGGAATTGCAGGCCGTGGGTTTTCTGTAAAGTCTAGACATGATCTTATTATTGGTGATGTACAGCAATAAGTCTAAGAATTCAATTTGAGTGGTGTCCACTTTGTGAGTGAACACTATGTTGAAATCATTCTTGTTAAGGTGTTCTATAAGTTGGTTAAGGTCAGTGCTGTTGCCAGTCCAGATACCAAGAATGTCATCAATGTATCTCCCCCAGTACAAGATATGTTCAGTGATATGTGTCGGACAGTTGGACCATAGATGGTTTTTCTCAAATTGGCCCATGTACAGATTCGCGTATGATGGAGAAAATTTAGCTCCCATGGCAACACCCTGACATTGTCGGAACCATCTACCATCATGTAAAAACACATTATTTTCAAGCACTAGTCGAGTGAGATCAAGGAGCATCTGTGTGTGTTCATACAGTGTGGCGTCACGGCTACTGAGAGTTAGTTGGAGCATTTCTAGTCCCTTTTCCAGGGGAATTGAGGTGTAGAGAGAGCTAACGTCAAGACAGATAAACATGCAATCTTCCGTCCATTCAATATCCTCAAGTTGACATAACAAATCCCTACTGTCCTGTATGTACGAGGGTAAGTTATGAACCAAGGGCTGTAAAAAGGAATCAATGTACTCAGAAATGTGTTCCGTAGGAGAACCAATCCCCGAGATGATGGGTCTCCTAGGAGGAAAACCCCCTGGTTTGTGGACTTTGGGTAGAATGTAGATACAGGGAGCCCTAGGCGTCTCAGTGTACAAATATTTGTATTCTGAGTCAGTTAGGAGACACAAATTCTTCCAAGCCGTTAGTTTCATTTCGATACGACTGGTAATGTCAGGAAGAGGGTTGCCCTTTAATGCAGAGTAGGCCTGTGTGTCATTGAGTTGTCTGTCAATTTCTGCAATGTAGTCGGTTCTGTCCATAATGACAACGTTGCCCCCTTTGTCTGCCTCCCTGATGACTATGTCCGTGCAGGTAGAGAGTTTGTGTAGCGCTCTGAGTTCATTGGGATTGAGATTTTTGTAAGGTCTATGGGTACAGATGTTGGTCTTATCCTCTAAGTTGTGTAGTTCCGTACTGACGGCTTTATAAAAAACATCAATGTGATTGTCTGGTGGCAATATCGGTATGAATGTGGAGCTAGGTTTGAGTCCACTGTTGACGTCTAAGTTAGGTGTGATGTCAAGTTGAGTTAGTAGTATGTCAAGGCTAGGTGGTGGTGACAGTGTGTTGTCAAGGGAGAGAATAGTTTGGATGTCCTGTAGGTCTCTGATGGATTGGTTGCAAGTGAGTGGTGAAATGTGGGCAGTACGGTCAATGTCTGGTCTATTCTGGAAAAACTTTTTCAATTTAAGATTGCGTACGAACTTAAACAGATCTATGTGGATGTTAGTGTAGTCAGGTTTTGAAGTAGGACAAAAGCCCAAACCCTTTTCCAATAAATTTATTTCGTCTACAGATAGTTTCAAATTGGAAAGATTCATGACCTGTACAGTATCACCTGAGAAAGTACGGTTTTGTTCCACGAGGGGACCATTTAGGTTCGTTGGATTTTTGCGGTTGAACGTGTTGTCATGCCCTCCCTGGGGTTTACTGTGGTGTTTCCTGCCCCCTCTGCGGGTGAGTTTGTGTTTGTGCCTGACTTGTTGTAGTTCTGTCGTAAACCCTTTCTGTATCGGCCAAGTTCTTCTAAAAAAGAATTTGGCTGTTGGGTTATGTTCTGTTGGTGAGCACTGGTAGAGGAACCATCTCCAGCTGAGTCTAAACAATCACTAGAGAGATTGGAGATGTCAGATAAACTGCCTGCGATTGACCCCACGGGTGTGGTAGCCTTAGTGGGTCTAGTGCTAGTCTCCTTGTTGATCTGATCAAACCTACGTGCAAATGTAAAGATCTTACCATTCCGGTAGTCATTGTCATCTCTGATGAGTTTGCGCATTTTCTTGTCCTTGATGTGTAGTTGATACCCAGTGAGTATCTCTTTCATAATCGTGTAGTTTTTGTCTGTTGCTTCAGTGAGATTGAGGTTCTTAATTTCATCCTCCAGGGTTGTGATATCCTGGAGCAGTTTAGTGCGTTTTCTATCAGCATGTTTAATAAGAATGTTAATCATACTGAAGGAGGTGGAGGAGATAAGGTGTTCCCATTCCCCAAGTAAGTCAGGGTCAAGATCCTCAAAAGATGGGAATATAATCACTCGCAATCCCCTAGGGACTTGCTTGAGTTCCAAATAAAGTTTAAGAGTGGTTATGTCCCACCAACGGGCTAGCTCTTGTTTTCTGAGTCTTTCAAGTTTAATACATTTTTGTCTCAGTCCTTCCTTGGAAGGTGTACGATCTATAGTGCGTGTTGCTGGTGGTTTCATAGAGAAGAGTTCTGCAGCTAAGGTGTCCCGGTTGTCATCAAATGAAGCCATATTGTGCGACCTAGAGTAAGAAAATTCTTTCTGAGCAGAAGAAAAAACACGTAGTACAGTAAGACAGTAGATGTTACTAGAGTACGGCTCACCCTATTCAGACAGAAAGGAAAAGCCTTAGGCAAAGCACAGTAGGGTAGTAAGGGTGAAAGGTGCCGCACATCTAGGCAGTAAAACAATAATTTTAGACAAGTAACAAAGTGACTGCAAAGTCTGGTGCAAATTGGCCCAGTGCCTTACTACCCGGTAGGCACCAAACAGGGTATTGGAATACCCAAAGACAAAATTGAACAAATTGGCCACAGCACACAGAAAGTATAGTCCAGTAGTATGGTAGGGATAAATATCCCTTATAGTATGTTGCTACGATGCAAAGTTGAATGGAGTCTCAAGTCCTGTTTGTAAAGGGTGTCTTTTATTTGTAGAAGCTGGAAATCATTGTGTCATCAGCGAGATACAGCCAACACGTGTTTCGTCACAACAGTGACTTTATCAAGGCTGCAAAATGATAATCAAAACAAAAGTTTTGGCATATAGAAGTATATGGGCACAGGAGTGTGTTTGTAAGAGAGCATGTGAAGAAGTCTCCAAAACTGGATAGTAGTAACCAGTGAGCCATGTGTGAACTAAGTGGGCATTAAAGGGTGGGTAAGTGAGAGGTTAAAAAGTCTGGCAAACATAGTAAGTGGTAGGGACCCGAAGTGCAAGATATGAGAAAAAACAAAAAAGTTTAAGTCACTGTGCTGTGAAAACAAGAAAGAATGTTTCAAAGGTATATGGACAGAGTATACGGTGGATAGAAACCATTAAATTCCTGGAATAAGTAAGAGACGAATGTAAGGTGAAAGGAGAAACGTTTAAAAGCTCAATACATACGGAAAGGCTGAGACAAAGCGATCAGAGACGTAGAAGAATACAGATACAATAATGGAGTTTTGAAAAAATCAAATGGAAGGGCCAAGTGTGTGGCTCATACCTGGGCCAGCCGGCCAGGATGGTGCGTTATGAAGGTAAGTAATGCGGGAGCCTCGTGATCAGTTGAGTGGGCTCAGGGACGTCAGTGGTGACTGAGAAAGGAGACAATTGTAGTCAGGTGAAAACGATTAGAGTAGAGAGAAAAATAAAAAATAGAATTTAGAAGCAAAAAAGAGAAGAAAAAGAGGAACAGAGAAGTCTAGGGAAAAGGTATATATATATAGTAAATAAAAGAGTTTATAGAGAGAAAAAGGAACACAAGTACATACCTTCTTAAAGTAGGCCTAATGAGAGTATGGTTGAGTGGGAAAAGATGAGGAATGCAGACCCTGGTAAGCCTGTGGTTGGAACCTAGTAAGTAATGGATATGAGGGGAAAGGAAAAGAAACCTGAGCTATTACCATGTAATTAAAGGAAAATGCACATGAATTGCGTAATTGCTGTGTACAGACCAAGTTAAATAGCTAGTAGAAACGGTAGTGTTATACGAAAAATCTAAAATGAAGTGGAGTCCTGTGAGGTGACAAGGTCGTCATAGTCGTAAAAAATATAATGAACAATAACTGTAGAACAAGTGATCTAGACGGTAAAAACATTGAACGTAAGCTAAACGTGGTCCCGAGAAATTGGGAGACCTAATAACGGTAAAAGTAATGGCCTTCAATAAGCGTGCACACTGGTGTTGTTGGAACAAATATGGCGTGAAAAAAAAAAGGGAAGGAGGGGGCCCGTGTGCAAAGGGCAGCGCAATAACGTTGGTGAATAATAATATAAATGAGCAGGTGGCGAGGCAAGCAGTTTAAGTAAATACGTGCGGCAATAAGATACCGCGGTGCGAAGACCAAAGGGCAGCGTTTAGAGTGCTTATATGCTAATAAGTAAGTAGTGAGCAAATGATAGCAACTAACATGAAAAGAGCCCGTATGCACAGGGCAGTTCATTGACAGTGGGAAAAACGATTTAAAATTGAAAAAGCGCGGCGAGGCAAGGAATGTAACTAAAAAATGCAGCAAGTTCTAACGGCGGTATGGCAATAAATAAGCAGCGCTAAGTGCGCTTATAGGCAACTCTAGTAAGTTAGTAAGCTAGTTAGAACCGCTAGCGAGGAAGGAGAGTAAGAAACAGAAGTATAGGAAATCAAAGGTCCTTTCTTTCACTATTTCCTACACGTAAGATGGCCGCCATTTGTTTCCACTTCTCACTTTTTGAGCCCCTCTTCTATTTCTATGCCACTCCCAGTTGCACTTCTTAAACTGAGAGCACAGGTTTACTCTGACCAGTACTCTTTCAAGACAGCGTGTTGACACACGTCGCCTCGCCTTTTAAGGTAAACCTTCGATTTCCTATACTTCTGTTTCTTACTCTCCTTCCTCGCTAGCGGTTCTAACTAGCTTACTAACTTACTAGAGTTGTCTGTAAGCGCACTTAGCGCTGCTTATTTATTGCCATACCGCGGTTAGAACTTGCTGCATTTTTTAGTTACATTCCTTGCCTCGCCGCGCTTTTTCAATTTTAAATCGTTTTTCCCACTGTCAATGAACTGCCCTGTGCATACGGGCTCTTTTCATGTTAGTTGCTATCATTTGCTCACTACTTACTTATTAGCATATAAGCACTCTAAATGCTGCCCTTTGGTCTTCGCACCGCGGTATCTTATTGCCCCACGTATTTACTTAAACTGCTTGCCTCGCCACCTGCTCATTTATATTATTATTCACCAACGTTATTGCGCTGCCCTTTGCACACGGGCCCCCTCCTTCCCCTTTTTTTTTCACGCCATATTTGTTCCAACAACACCAGTGTGCGCGCTTATTGAAGGCCATTACTTTTACCGTTATTAGGTCTCCCAATTTCTCGGGACCACGTTTAGCTTACGTTCAATGTTTTTACCGTCTAGATCACTTGTTCTACAGTTATTGTTCATTATATTTTTTACTACTATGACGACCTTGTCACCTCACAGGACTCCACTTCATTTTAGATTTTTCGTATAACACTACCGTTTCTACTAGCTATTTAGCTTGGTCTGTACACAGCAATTACGCAATTCATGTGCATTTTCCTTTACATGGTAATAGCTCAGGTTTCTTTTCCCTTCCCCTCATATCCATTACTTACTAGGTTCCAACCACAGGCTTACCAGGGTCTGCATTCATCATCTTTTCCCACTCAACCATACTCTCATTAGGCCTACTTTAAGAAGGTATGTACTTGTGTTCCTTTTTCTCTCTATAAACTCTTTTATTTACTATATATATATACCTTTTCCCTAGACTTCTCTGTTCCTCTTTTTCTTCTCTTTTTTGCTTCTAAATTCTATTTTTTATTTTTCTCTCTACTCTAATCGTTTTCACCTGACTACAATTGTCTCCTTTCTCAGTCACCACTGACGTCCCTGAGCCCACTCAACTGATCACGAGGCTCCCGCATTACTTACCTTCATTACGCACCATCCTGGCCGGCTGGCCCAGGTATGAGCCACACACTTGGCCCTTCCATTTGATTTTTTCAAAACTCCATTATTGTATCTGTATTCTTCTACGTCTCTGATCGCTTTGTCTCAGCCTTTCCGTATGTATTGAGCTTTTAAACGTTTCTCCTTTCACCTAACATTCATCTCTTACTTATTCCAGGAATTTAATGGTTTCTATCCACCGTATACTCTGTCCATATACCTTTGAAACATTCTTTCTTGTTTTCACAGCACGGTGACTTAAACTTTTTTGTTTTTTCTCATATCTTGCACTTCGGGTACCTACCACTTACTATGTTTGCCAGACTTTTTAACCTCTCACTTACCCACCCTTTAATGCCCACTTAGTTCACACATGGCTCACTGGTTACTACTATCCAGTTATGGAGTCTTCTTCACATGCTCTCTTACAAACACACTCCTGTGCCCATATACTTCTATATGCCAAAACTTTTGTTTTGATTATCGTTTTGCAGCCTTGATAAAGTCACTGTTGTGACGAAACACGTGTTGGCTGTATCTCGCTGATGACACAATGATTTCCAGCTTCTACAAATAAAAGACACCCTCTACAAACAGGACTTGAGACTCCATTCAACTTTGCATCGTAGCAACATACTATAAGGGATATTTATCCCTACCATACTACTGGACTATACTTTCTGTGTGCTGTGGCCAATTTGTTCAATTTTGTCTTTGGGTATTCCAATACCCTGTTTGGTGCGTACCGGGTAGTAAGGCACTGGGCCAATTTGCACCAGACTTTGCAGTCACTTTGTTACTTGTCTAAAATTATTGTTTTACTGCCTAGATGTGCGGCACCTTTCACCCTTACTACCCTACTGTGCTTTGCCTAAGGCTTTTCCTTTCTGTCTGAATAGGGTGAGCCGCACTCTAGTAACATCTACTGTCTTACTGTACTACGTGTTTTTTCTTCTGCTCAGAAAGAATTTTCTTACTCTAGGTCGTACAATATGGCTTCATTTGATGACAACCGGGACACCTTAGCTGCAGAACTCTTCTCTATGAAACCACAAGCAACACGCACTATAGATCGTACACCTTCCAAGGAAGGACTGAGACAAAAATGTATTAAACTTGAAAGACTCAGAAAACAAGAGCTAGCCCGTTGGTGGGACATAACCACTCTTAAACGTTATTTGGAACTCAAGCAAGTCCCTAGGGGATTGCGAGTGATTATATTCCCATCTTTTGAGGATCTTGACCCTGACTTACTTGGGGAATGGGAACACCTTATCTCCTCCACCTCCTTCAGTATGATTAACATTCTTATTAAACATGCTGATAGAAAACGCACTAAACTGCTCCAGGATATCACAACCCTGGAGGATGAAATTAAGAACCTCAATCTCAATGAAGCAACAGACAAAAACTACACGATTATGAAAGAGATACTCACTGGGTATCAACTACACATCAAGGACAAGAAAATGCGCAAACTCATCAGAGATGACAATGACTACCGGAATGGTAGGATCTTTACATTTGCACGTAGGTTTGATCAGATCAACAAGGAGACTAGCACTAGACCCACTAAGGCTACCACACTCGTGGGGTCAATCGCAGGCAGTTTATCTGACATCTCCAATCTCTCTAGTGATTGTTTAGACTCAGCTGGAGATGGTTCCTCTACCAGTGCTCACCAACAGAACATAACCCAACAGCCAAATTCTTTTTTAGAAGAACTTGGCCGATACAGAAAGGGTTTACGACAGAACTACAACAGGTCAGGCACAAACACAAACTCACCCGCAGAGGGGGCAGGAAACACCACAGTAAACCCCAGGGAGGGCATGACAACACGTTCAACCGCAAAAATCCAACGAACCTAAATGGTCCCCTCGTGGAACAAAACCGTACTTTCTCAGGTGATACTGTACAGGTCATGAATCTTTCCAATTTGAAACTATCTGTAGACGAAATAAATTTATTGGAAAAGGGTTTGGGCTTTTGTCCTACTTCAAAACCTGACTACACTAACATCCACATAGATCTGTTTAAGTTCGTACGCAATCTTAAATTGAAAAAGTTTTTCCAGAATAGACCAGACATTGACCGTACTGCCCACATTTCACCACTCACTTGCAACCAATCCATCAGAGACCTACAGGACATCCAAACTATTCTCTCCCTTGACAACACACTGTCACCACCACCTAGCCTTGACATACTACTAACTCAACTTGACATCACACCTAACTTAGACGTCAACAGTGGACTCAAACCTAGCTCCACATTCATACCGATATTGCCACCAGACAATCACATTGATGTTTTTTATAAAGCCGTCAGTACGGAACTACACAACTTAGAGGATAAGACCAACATCTGTACCCATAGACCTTACAAAAATCTCAATCCCAATGAACTCAGAGCGCTACACAAACTCTCTACCTGCACGGACATAGTCATCAGGGAGGCAGACAAAGGGGGCAACGTTGTCATTATGGACAGAACCGACTACATTGCAGAAATTGACAGACAACTCAATGACACACAGGCCTACTCTGCGTTAAAGGGCAACCCTCTTCCTGACATTACCAGTCGTATCGAAATGAAACTAACGGCTTGGAAGAATTTGTGTCTTCTAACTGACTCAGAATACAAATATTTGTACACTGAGACGCCTAGGGCTCCCTGTATCTACATTCTACCCAAAGTCCACAAACCAGGGGGTTTTCCTCCTGGGAGACCCATCATCTCGGGGATTGGTTCTCCTACGGAACACATTTCTGAGTACATTGATTCCTTTTTACAGCCCTTGGTTCATAACTTACCCTCGTACATACAGGACACTAGGGATTTGTTATGTCAACTTGAGGATATTGAATGGACGGAAGATTGCATGTTTATCTGTCTTGACGTTAGCTCTCTCTACACCTCAATTCCCCTGGAAAAGGGACTAGAAATGCTCCAACTAACTCTCAGTAGCCGTGACGCCACACTGTATGAACACACACAGATGCTCCTTGATCTCACTCGACTAGTGCTTGAAAATAATGTGTTTTTACATGATGGTAGATGGTTCCGACAATGTCAGGGTGTTGCCATGGGAGCTACATTTTCTCCATCATACGCGAATCTGTACATGGGCCAATTTGAGAAAAACCATCTATGGTCCAACTGTCCGACACATATCACTGAACATATCTTGTACTGGGGGAGATACATTGATGACTTTCTTGGTATCTGGACTGGCAACATCACTGACCTTAACCAACTTATAGAACACCTTAACAAGAATGATTTCAACTTAGTGTTCACTCACAAAGTGGACACCACTCAAATTGAATTCTTAGACTTATTGCTGTATATCACCAATAATACGATCATGTCTAGACTTTACAGAAAACCCACGGCCTGCAATTCCATTCTTCATGCACAGAGCGCCCATCCCCTCACACAAATCAGGGCCATTCCTTACGGGGAAATGGTCAGGATTAGACGCAACTGCACTGACACGGATGTTTTCAGGCAGGAACTCAAGAACCTAACTGAACGTTTCCAGGCTAGAGACTACACCAACAAACTTATCTCGGCAGCTAGTAAACGCATATCTAACAAGAACCAACACACCCTTTTGCTTAAAAAACCCAAAGAACCGGGTAAGAGGGGTTCCCCTAACAGGCGATCAGTCTCTATCATCACCCAATACAGCCCTGCGAGCAAAACAATACTGCGCATTCTCAAAAAACATTGGCACTTGTTAATGTTGGACACATGTCTCAAGAATTCAGTGGGCATGTCACCCACTATTGTACACACTAGGGGTCGCACGCTCAGAAACATACTGTGCCCTAGTTTTCTCTGTCCCTCCCCCCCAACTCGCCTACTGGGCTGGATCCCAGAAAAACCCAATGGTTTTTACAAATGTGGCTGCTGCATATCCTGTCGTTTAGCCCTTAATAAAACTACATCATTCTCTTACAATACCGGAACCACGCACCATATCAAAACCTTCATGAATTGCAATACTAAGTGTACTGTTTACTGCCTGATTTGTGTATGTGGCTTAATCTATATTGGAAGCTCCATACGCCCACTCAAAGAACGTATACAAGAACATGTAAGAGCCATCAGGAATGTTAATACCAACTATCCCCTTGCTGTACACTTCAACGACCTGCACGGGGAAAAAGACCTCCTAAACATCAGATTCCACGGCATCACACATGTCTCCAACTCACCAAGATGGGGAGATAGAACAGGGGATCTACGCAGATGCGAGGCTAAGTGGATCCTAAAACTCCGCGCAGTTGAGCTAGGCCTGAACACAGACCGGGAATTACATTACTTTCTTAAATGAATGGTAACTCCCACTCCCTTATTGTCTGCCTAGCTCATAATTTAGGTCCTCTTATGGCCTATAATGTTTCTCTCACGGTTCAAGATGTTTTATCATCATGTGTTAACAATATCGTTCTTGCTCATTTGTTACACCAACTAGTCCATGCCCTGTCACATCTAACTACTATGCCCCGTGACCTCGGTCCCTACATGCTTCACTGTCATTTTTTTCAATGGACATCTGTGTGGTTTAAGCTTACGGTTTACTCTGTTTCATGATTGTGTGTCTACAATGTCGTTCTTTTATCGTATATTTCAGCACCTTTTCCATTCCTGTATATTACCACTTGGTACACTTGATTAATATGCCCCATGGCCTTGGTCTTCATATGCTCCGCTACTAATTACTCAAATGTACTTATCGAAAATGTCTTACTTTTTTACTTGGTTGTAACCTACTAATTATGTATAAAACCACATTCACCCACACAATTACCTTTTCACCAGTAGGACACCTATGTTACCTATCATTCTCCTCACTCACATTACCACCCTTGCCTTCCTTTACCACGGTTCACTCTACCGAGTTTTACCTCATACTACACACTTATTACTCTAACTTCACAATGCTCTCTAACTTGTACTCCGTTAGGTCATGTTCATTCTCTCTTACCTCCCAATTCGATCTGCGTCTCAACCTACTACTTTCTATCTATTTATCTATTTTTTCTACCTATGGGTTGCATTCCCGCTTACTTTCATCCTCTCTAGGTTGTCCGCCCCTTCTTTTAACCTTCAGTCTCTCTCTCCACCTACCGCTTTCTTGATCTGGCACTTACTCCTTTCTTTCACTATTTCCTACACGTAAGATGGCCGCCATTTGTTTCCACTTCTCACTTTTTGAGCCCCTCTTCTATTTCTATGCCACTCCCAGTTGCACTTCTTAAACTGAGAGCACAGGTTTACACTGACCAGTACTCTTTCAAGACAGCGTATTGACACACATCGCCTCGCCTTTTAAGGTAAACCTTCGATTTCCTATACTTCTGTTTCTTACTCTCCTTCCTCGCTAGCGGTTCTAACTAGCTTACTAACTTACTAGAGTTGCCTATAAGCGCACTTAGCGCTGCTTATTTATTGCCATACCGCGGTTAGAACTTGCTGCATTTTTTAGTTACATTCCTTGCCTCGCCGCGCTTTTTCAATTTTAAATCGTTTTTCCCACTGTCAATGAACTGCCCTGTGCATACGGGCTCTTTTCATGTTAGTTGCTATCATTTGCTCACTACTTACTTATTAGCATATAAGCACTCTAAACGCTGCCCTTTGGTCTTCGCACCGCGGTATCTTATTGCCGCACGTATTTACTTAAACTGCTTGCCTCGCCACCTGCTCATTTATATTATTATTCACCAACGTTATTGCGCTGCCATTTGCACACGGGCCCCCTCCTTCCCCTTTTTTTTTCACGCCATATTTGTTCCAACAACACCAGTGTGCGCGCTTATTGAAGGCCATTACTTTTACCGTTATTAGGTCTCCCAATTTCTCGGGACCACGTTTAGCTTACGTTCAATGTTTTTACCGTCTAGATCACTTGTTCTACAGTTATTGTTCATTATATTTTTTACGACTATGACGACCTTGTCACCTCACAGGACTCCACTTCATTTTAGATTTTTCGTATAACACTAACATTTCTACTAGCTATTTAGCTTGGTCTGTACACAGCAATTACGCAATTCATGTGCATTTTCCTTTAATTACATGGTAATAGCTCAGGTTTCTTTTCCCTTCCCCTCATATCCATTACTTTCTAGGTTCCAACCACAGGCTTACCAGGATCTGCATTCATCATCTTTTCCCACTCAACCATACTCTCATTAGGCCTACTTTAAGAAGGTATGTACTTGTGTTCCTTTTTCTCTCTATAAACTCTTTTATTTACTATATATATATACCTTTTCCCTAGACTTCTCTGTTCCTCTTTTTCTTCTCTTTTTTTCTTCTAAATTCTATTTTTTATTTTTCTCTCTACTCTAATCGTTTTCACCTGACTACAATTGTCTCCTTGACGTCCCTGAGCCCACTCAACTGATCACGAGGCTCCCGCATTACTTACCTTCATTACGCACCATCCTGGCCGGCTGGCCCAGGTATGAGCCACACACTTGGCCCTTCCATTTGATTTTTTCAAAACTCCATTATTGTATCTGTATTCTTCTACGTCTCTGATCGCTTTGTCTCAGCCTTTCCGTATGTATTGAGCTTTTAAACGTTTCTCCTTTCACCTTACATTCGTCTCTTACTTATTCCAGGAATTTAATGGTTTCTATCCACCGTATACTCTGTCCATATACCTTTGAAACATTCTTTCTTGTTTTCACAGCACGGTGACTTAAACTTTTTTGTTTTTTCTCACATCTTGCACTTCGGGTCCCTACCACTTACTATGTTTGCCAGACTTTTTAACCTCTCACTTACCCACCCTTTAATGCCCACTTAGTTCACACATGGCTCACTGGTTACTACTATCCAGTTTTGGAGTCTTCTTCACATGCTCTCTTACAAACACACTCCTGTGCCCATATACTTCTATATGCCAAAACTTTTGTTTTGATTATCGTTTTGCAGCCTTGATAAAGTCACTGTTGTGACGAAACACGTGTTGGCTGTATCTCGCTGATGACACAATGATTTCCAGCTTCTACAAATAAAAGACACCCTCTACAAACAGGACTTGAGACTCCATTCAACTTTGCATCGTAGCAACATACTATAAGGGATATTTATCCCTACCATACTACTGGACTATACTTTCTGTGTGCTGTGGCCAATTTGTTCAATTTTGTCTTTGGGTATTCCAATACCCTGTTTGGTGCCTACCGGGTAGTAAGGCACTGGGCCAATTTGCACCAGACTTTGCAGTCACTTTGTTACTTGTCTAAAATTATTGTTTTACTGCCTAGATGTGCGGCACCTTTCACCCTTACTACCCTACTGTGCTTTGCCTAAGGCTTTTCCTTTCTGTCTGAATAGGGTGAGCCGCACTCTAGTAACATCTACTGTCTTACTGTACTACGTGTTTTTTCTTCTGCTCAGAAAGAATTTTTTTACTCTAGGTCGCACAATATGGCTTCATTTGATGACAACCGGGACACCTTAGCTGCAGAACTCTTCTCTATGAAACCACCAGCAACACGCACTATAGATCGTACACCTTCCAAGGAAGGACTGAGACAAAAATTTATTAAACTTGAAAGACTCAGAAAACAAGAGCTAGCCCGTTGGTGGGACATAACCACTCTTAAACGTTATTTGGAACTCAAGCAAGTCCCTAGGGGATTGCGAGTGATTATATTCCCATCTTTTGAGGATCTTGACCCTGACTTACTTGGGGAATGGGAACACCTTATCTCCTCCACCTCCTTCAGTATGATTAACATTCTTATTAAACATGCTGATAGAAAACGCACTTAACTGCTCCAGGATATCACAACCCTGGAGGATGAAATTAAGAACCTCAATCTCACTGAAGCAACAGACAAAAACTACACGATTATGAAAGAGATACTCACTGGGTATCAACTACACATCAAGGACAAGAAAATGTGCAAACTCATCAGAGATGACAATGACTACCGGAATGGTAGGATCTTTACATTTGCACGTAGGTTTGATCAGATCAACAAGTAGACTAGCACTAGACCCACTAAGGCTACCACACCCGTGGGGTCAATCGCAGGCAGTTTATCTGACATCTCCAATCTCTCTAGTGATTGTTTAGACTCAGCTGGAGATGGTTCCTCTACCAGTGCTCACCAACAGAACATAACCCAACAGCCAAATTCTTTTTTAGAAGAACTTGGCCGATACAGAAAGGGTTTACGACAGAACTACAACAGGTCAGGCACAAACACAAACTCACCCGCAGAGGGGGCAGGAAACACCACAGTAAACCCCAGGGAGGGCATGACAACACGTTCAACCGCAAAAATCCAACGAACCTAAATGGTCCCCTCGTGGAACAAAACCGTACTTTCTCAGGTGATACTGTACAGGTCATGAATCTTTCCAATTTGAAACTATCTGTAGACGAAATAAATTTATTGGAAAAGGGTTTGGGCTTTTGTCCTACTTCAAAACCTGACTACACTAACATCCACATAGATCTGTTTAAGTTCGTACGCAATCTTAAATTGAAAAAGTTTTTCCAGAATAGACCAGACATTGACCGTACTGCCCACATTTCACCACTCACTTGCAACCAATCCATCAGAGACCTACAGGACATCCAAACTATTCTCTCCCTTGACAACACACTGTCACCACCACCTAGCCTTGACATACTACTAACTCAACTTGACATCACACCTAACTTAGACGTCAACAGTGGACTCAAACCTAGCTCCACATTCATACCGATATTGCCACCAGACAATCACATTGATGTTTTTTATAAAGCTGTCAGTACGGAACTACACAACTTAGAGGATAAGACCAACATCTGTACCCATAGACCTTACAAAAATCTCAATCCCAATGAACTCAGAGCGCTACACAAACTCTCTACCTGCACGGACATAGTCATCAGGGAGGCAGACAAAGGGGGCAACGTTGTCATTATGGACAGAACCGACTACATTGCAGAAATTGACAGACAACTCAATGACACACAGGCCTACTCTGCGTTAAAGGGCAACCCTCTTCCTGACATTACCAGTCGTATCGAAATGAAATTAACGGCTTGGAAGAATTTGTGTCTCCTAACTGACTCAGAATACAAATATTTGTACACTGAGACGCCTAGGGCTCCCTGTATCTACATTCTACCCAAAGTCCACAAACCAGGGGGTTTTCCTCCTAGGAGACCCATCATCTCGGGGATTGGTTCCCCTACGGAACACATTTCTGAGTACATTGATTCCTTTTTACAGCCCTTGGTTTATAACTTACCCTCGTACATACAGGACACTAGGGATTTGTTATGTCAACTTGAGGATATTGAATGGACGGAAGATTGCATGTTTATCTGTCTTGACGTTAGCTCTCTCTACACCTCAATTCCCCTGGAAAAGGGACTATAAATGCTCCAACTAACTCTCAGTAGCCGTGACGCCACACTGTATGAACACACACAGATGCTCCTTGATCTCACTCGACTAGTGCTTGAAAATAATGTGTTTTTACATGATGGTAGATGGTTCCGACAATGTCAGGGTGTTGCCATGGGAGCTAAATTTTCTCCATCATACGCGAATCTGTACATGGGCCAATTTGAGAAAAACCATCTATGGTCCAACTGTCCGACACATATCACTGAACATATCTTGTACTGGGGGAGATACATTGATGACATTCTTGGTATCTGGACTGGCAACATCACTGACCTTAACCAACTTATAGAACACCTTAACAAGAATGATTTCAACTTAGTGTTCACTCACAAAGTGGACACCACTCAAATTGAATTCTTAGACGTATTGCTGTACATCACCAATAATAAGATCATGTCTAGACTTTACAGAAAACCCACGTCCTGCAATTCCATTCTGCATGCACAGAGCGCCCATCCCCTCACACAAATCAGGGCCATTCCTTACGGGGAAATGGTCAGGATTAGACGCATCTGCACTGACACGGATGTTTTCAGGCAGGAACTCAAGAACCTAACTGAACGTTTCCAGGCTAGAGGCTACACCAACAAACTTATCTCGGCAGCTAGTAAACGCATATCTAACAAGAACCAACACACCCTTTTGCTTAAAAAACCCAAAGAACCGGGTAAGAGGGGTTCCCCTAACAGGCGATCAGTCTCTTTCATCACCCAATACAGCCCTGCGAGCAAAACAATACTGCGCATTCTCAAAAAACATTGGCACTTGTTAATGTTGGACACATGTCTCAAGAATTCAGTGGGCATGTCACCCACTATTGTACACACTAGGGGTCGCACGCTCAGAAACATACTGTGCCCTAGTTTTCTCTGTCCCTCCCCCCCAACTCGCCTACTGGGCTGGATCCCAGAAAAACCCAATGGTTTTTACAAATGTGGCTGCTGCATATCCTGTCGTTTAGCCCTTAATAAAACTACATCATTCTCTTACAATACCGGAACCACGCACCATATCAAAACCTTCATGAATTGCAATACTAAGTGTACTGTTTACTGCCTGATTTGTGTATGTGGCTTAATCTATATTGGAAGCTCCATACGCCCACTCAAAGAACGTATACAAGAACATGTAAGAGCCATCAGGAATGTTAATACCAACTATCCCCTTGCTGTACACTTCAACGACCTGCACGGGGAAAAAGACCTCCTAAACATCAGATTCCACGGCATCACACATGTCTCCAACTCACCGAGATGGGGAGATAGAACAGGGGATCTACGCAGATGCGAGGCTAAGTGGATCCTAAAACTCCGCGCAGTTGAGCTAGGCCTGAACACAGACCGGGAATTACATTACTTTCTTAAGTGAATGGTAACTCCCACTCCCTTATTGTCTGCCTAGCTCATAATTTAGGTCCTCTTATGGCCTATAATGTTTCTCTCACGGTTCAAGATGTTTTATCATCATGTGTTAACAATATCGTTCTTGCTCATTTGTTACACCAACTAGTCCATGCCCTGTCACATCTAACTACTATGCCCCGTGACCTCGGTCCCTACATGCTTCACTGTCATTTTTTTCAATGGACATCTGTGTGGTTTAAGCTTACGGTTTACTCTGTTTCATGATTGTGTGTCTACAATGTCGTTCTTTTATCGTATATTTCAGCACCTTTTCCATTCCTGTATATTACCACTTGGTACACTTGATTAATATGCCCCATGGCCTTGGTCTTCATATGCTCCGCTACTAATTACTCAAATGTACTTATCGAAAATGTCTTACTTTTTTACTTGGTTGTAACCTACTAATTATGTATAAAACCACATTCCTTGACTACACCCACACAATTACCTTTTCACCAGTAGGACACCTATGTTACCTATCATTCTCCTCACTCACATTACCACCCTTGCCTTCCTTTACCACGGTTCACTCTACCGAGTTTTACCTCATACTACACACTTATTACTCTAACTTCACAATGCTCTCTAACTTGTACTCCGTTAGGTCATGTTCATTCTCTCTTACCTCCCAATTCGATCTGCGTCTCAACCTACTACTTTCTATCTATTTATCTATTTTTTCTACCTATGGGTTTCATTCCCGCTTACTTTCATCCTCTCTAGGTTGTCCGCCCCTTCTTTTAACCTTCAGTCTCTCTCTCCACCTACCGCTTTCTTGATCTGGCACTTACTCCTTTCTTTCACTATTTCCTACACGTAAGATGGCCGCCATTTGTTTCCACTTCTCACTTTTTGAGCCCCTCTTCTATTTCTATGCCACTCCCAGTTGCACTTCTTAAACTGAGAGCACAGGTTTACACTGACCAGTACTCTTTCAAGACAGCGTGTTGACACACGTCGCCTCGCCTTTTAAGGTAAACCTTCGATTTCCTATACTTCTGTTTCTTACTCTCCTTCCTCGCTAGCGGTTCTAACTAGCTTACTAACTTACTAGAGTTGCCTATAAGCGCACTTAGCGCTGCTTATTTATTGCCATACCGCGGTTAGAACTTGCTGCATTTTTTAGTTACATTCCTTGCCTCGCCGCGCTTTTTCAATTTTAAATCGTTTTTCCCACTGTCAATGAACTGCCCTGTGCATACGGGCTCTTTTCATGTTAGTTGCTATCATTTGCTCACTACTTACTTATTAGCATATAAGCACTCTAAACGCTGCCCTTTGGTCTTCGCACCGCGGTATCTTATTGCCGCACGTATTTACTTAAACTGCTTGCCTCGCCACCTGCTCATTTATATTATTATTCACCAACGTTATTGCGCTGCCCTTTGCACACGGGCCCCCTCCTTCCCCTTTTTTTTTCACGCCATATTTGTTCCAACAACACCAGTGTGCGCGCTTATTGAAGGCCATTACTTTTACCGTTATTAGGTCTCCCAATTTCTCGGGACCACGTTTAGCTTACGTTCAATGTTTTTACCGTCTAGATCACTTGTTCTACAGTTATTGTTCATTATATTTTTTACGACTATGACGACCTTGTCACCTCACAGGACTCCACTTCATTTTAGATTTTTCGTATAACACTACCGTTCCTACTAGCTATTTAGCTTGGTCTGTACACAGCAATTACGCAATTCATGTGCATTTTCCTTTAATTACATGGTAATAGCTCAGGTTTCTTTTCCCTTCCCCTCATATCCATTACTTACTAGATTCCAACCACAGGCTTACCAGGGTCTGCATTCATCATCTTTTCCCACTCAACCATACTCTCATTAGGCCTACTTTAAGAAGGTATGTACTTGTGTTCCTTTTTCTCTCTATAAACTCTTTTATTTACTATATATATATACCTTTTCCCTAGACTTCTCTGTTCCTCTTTTTCTTCTCTTTTTTGCTTCTAAATTCTATTTTTTATTTTTCTCTCTACTCTAATCGTTTTCACCTGACTACAATTGTCTCCTTTCTCAGTCACCACTGACGTCCCTGAGCCCACTCAACTGATCACGAGGCTCCCGCATTACTTACCTTCATTACGCACCATCCTGGCCGGCTGGCCCAGGTATGAGCCACACACTTGGCCCTTCCATTTGATTTTTTCAAAACTCCATTATTGTATCTGTATTCTTCTACGTCTCTGATCGCTTTGTCTCAGCCTTTCCGTATGTATTGAGCTTTTAAACATTTCTCCTTTCACCTTACATTCCTCTCTTACTTATTCCAGGAATTTAATGGTTTCTATCCACCGTATACTCTGTCCATATACCTTTGAAACATTCTTTCTTGTTTTCACAGCACAGTGACTTAAACTTTTTTGTTTTTTCTCATATCTTGCACTTCGGGTCCCTACCACTTACTATGTTTGCCAGACTTTTTAACCTCTCACTTACCCACCCTTTAATGCCCACTTAGTTCACACATGGCTCACTGGTTACTACTATCCAGTTTTGGAGTCTTCTTCAAATGCTCTCTTACAAACACACTCCTGTGCCCATATACTTCTATATGCCAAAACTTTTGTTTTGATTATCGTTTTGCAGCCTTGATAAAGTCACTGTTGTGACGAAACACGTGTTGGCTGTATCTCGCTGATGACACAATGATTTCCAGCTTCTACAAATAAAAGACACCCTCTACAAACAGGACTTGAGACTCCATTCAACTTTGCATCGTAGCAACATACTATAAGGGATATTTATCCCTACCATACAACTGGACTATACTTTCTGTGTGCTGTGGCCAATTTGTTCAATTTTGTCTTTGGGTATTCCAATACCCTGTTTGGTGCCTACCGGGTAGTAAGGCACTGGGCCAATTTGCACCAGACTTTGCAGTCACTTTGTTACTTGTCTAAAATTATTGTTTTACTGCCTAGATGTGCGGCACCTTTCACCCTTACTACCCTACTGTGCTTTGCCTAAGGCTTTTCCTTTATGTATAAGATGTAATAAGGCAACTCCAATGTTGTTCTATAGGAGAGATATGCGTTACAGTAGTGAAAAACAAATGTAAGAGTTTTTTGCTACCAGGACATGTACACTAAAATGTACATGTCCTACTCTTTAAATAAGTAGCATCCTGCCCTACAGGCTGGCAGGGCCTTCCCTAAAGGTGACTTACATCTATTAAAGAGGAAGGTTTGGGCCTGGCAAATGGTTTATTTTGACAGGTCAGCATGACAATGTAAACTGCCCACAAAGGCTGTGCAGTGGCAGGCCTGAGACATGTTTTAATGGGCAACTTCAGTGGGTGGCACAATTAGTGCTGTAGGCCCACTAGTAGCATTTAATTGACACACCCTGCACACATGTAGTACACTTTATTAGGGATTCATAGGTAAACTAAATATGCAGATTGGGGAATAAGCCAAGATGGCAATGTTTACACCCCTTTGGTCCGAGACACCCCTCCTCCCCCCCCAGTGCTGAGACCTTTTTTGGCTATTTAGGGTAGCTCTACCTTAGGCCTCCATAAATTTTTGTCCACATAAGCTATCCATGCCAAATTTGTGTCCATTTTCCCCAATATCATGGGAATTATAAAGGTGCCCAAGGTTTGTGGATTCCTCGGATGGGACTGAGAAAATACGCGAAATATGGCAACATTTTGAGTTTTTGCAGAAAATAGGGAAAACGTGCTCCAGATAAAAGTGGCTGATCTTTCTCTAAATGTGGCATCCACAAATGGTTTGCTGTAGTAAAGTCACCATCTTTCCAGATTTTAGGAACATTCAGAGCTGAATCAAAAAAACACATTTTGTACCACAGTTTTACAATTTTTCAATGATGTAGCCTTTTTTCCCTATTTTTGTGCTCTCAACCTACTTCCAGTTTGTGGGGGAAACCAGCGTGAAACGCATAGGTGATCCAGAAAGGCTATACATTGGTGAAAATTAAACAAAGTTCTGAATTCAAAAGGGGGTCATATTTGTAGATTGCTCAATGTTTTCCCAAGGAAAATAATTGTTGAAATGAAGAATATTGAAAATCAGTGGGAAAAAATGGGACATCTTCATCTGTAACTTTTTGTCACTAGGGTCGATTGACAAAAGCAATATGCCATTAGGTCTGCTAGACCCTTCTGGCTATGAGAATCTATAGGAATTGTAGGTTCTCCAAGAAACTAAGGTACCCAGAGCCAACAACTGATCTGCACGGTACAATGGTTTTTTGAGTATCAAGTATGAACAGATTCTTATAGTGAAATATGCAAAGTAAAATATGGGAATCAAGAAAGCTGATGTATTTCTGACATTGGACCAAGATATAGAATTTAGAAGCAGTGGTTATTTCTACATCTCTGAATTTGTGCATACCCATACTAATGTATAATTTGGAGGTTTGTTTTCAAGATGTCATCTTTCGTTTACACTGCTTACATTTGAAAGGCACAAACACAGCGAAATCCAATCATTAAAGACACATTTTCTACCATTCTATGCTCCAACAAATCTCCCAATAAAAATGGTACCTCACTTGTGTGGGTAGGCCTAGTGCCCACAACAGGAAATGGCTCAAAACGCAACATTAATATAATACATTTTTCTACCGAAAATGAACCCTCTTTTTTCCAATGTGGGTATGTCATAGACTCCCATTATGGTAACAAGACTGCTGAATTTTGGGCAGCAACACCACTGACCGTGGGAGACTGAGTCTGATCCCACATCGTGTGACAGCTGTTGGCCTAACCCTTTCCGGCTAGCTTGCAGCACCTCACAAGTACTAGAGGTAGAAGATATTTGTGGTAGTCTATCTCATGACACTCAATCCTCAGGGAAGTTGTGGTGGGACAATCTTACCCATTTCTCTCATTTATACATGTTTTATACATGCAAGAACAAGTCAGAAGCAGGATCTTGGTTCAATAGGCTTTCTTAAAGCAACTGCGTTCTATGTAGAAAGGCATGAATTGTGATTATGATGATAATGAAACACAGTGTTATTACAACAGTGACCAAGAAAGTGAAACACAAGAAGAGTCCCACCATATTATCATAATAGTTTGCCTAACATTCCTACCTAATGTGGGAAAACAGGGCTGATTGCAGAGGCCCCCTGACTTTTTGCCACCATTTTTTACTTTTTGCTGGTGTTCTCCTGATTCTGATGGTGCCCTGGCTACTGCTAACCAATCCCAGGGTCTGTGCTCTGTGTAAAATGAGTACGCAAATTAGGCTAATTATAATTGGCTAAGTCAACCTATCTGTAAGTCCCTAGTATATGGTAGGGCATGTAGGTTTAGGGACCCCAGCATAGGTGGTGCCCCCATAGGTGCACTGCTGAAGTGCACAGTGTCATTTAAAAGGCAGACCTGCCTTGTTGGCGGCTTTTAAATTAAAGTTACACACAAATTCGACTTTGGAATTAAAAGTAGTTCCAAAGTCTTAAACTACCTTATTTGTACATATAAGTCACCCCTAAGGTGTGCCCTATGTGGCCCTAGGGCTGGGTGCCATGTAACTATAAGCAGGGACCTTATAAAAATAGTTTTACCTCACCCTGGTGAGGTAAAACAGCCAAATTCATTTTTCCCTCATTGTAGTGAATGTCCTCCATAGGCTAGAATGGGGAGACTATTTTAATTTTAAAAGTCCCCTTAAGTAGAAGATACCTCACATTTGGTATGAAATTAATTGTTATAATAAATCCCACAACTTCCACTTGTGGGATTTAATATAACTTCTCCAGGTAAAGAGTTTTAAACTTTACCTGAAAAGTTGCCAACTTCAGCCCTGCAGTGTTTTTGCTGCTTTGCTCTGATAGGCCAGCCTCTGGCAGCCTGGCCAGGCTGCCTTGATGAGATGTGAAGTGGCCTGGCTCAACACAAAGAGATGTGCCTGGGAGAAGAGATCTTCCCTCAGCAGATGGAGAGGGCGGAAGGGTGGAGGGCTGCCAAACTGGTCTTCAAAGGCAGGGAAGGAAAGTTGGAGCAACCCATCACCTCCCTCACATCCTGCAAACCCAGACAATTAGGTGCCCCTTGATTAATTTAGGAGAGGGCAGGAGAATGGTGTGTTTAAGATTTTTAGCCACACCAGTGGGTGGGCTCTGCCAGATGTAACCTCCAAAAATCACTTTCAGCCATGATGGATTTTTGAGAAATGTTGCTCCCTGGGATTGATTTTTGCCACACTTCACAGGAAGTGGTCATCACAGGGGGATGGACCCTGCACCTGATTGGAGAACCAGGACCTCCCTGTTTTTCACCCAAGAGCAAGGATAAAACTGTCAGACCTGCACCCACACCTCAGAACCCCTACCAGATTCCAACAAGGAAGAACTACAGAAGAAGAAGGACTGCCCTGCTGGACCCCTGACCTGCACCTGGACACTGCACTGTGGAGGAATGCACCAGCTGCACACTGTGGCTCCACCACAAGAAGGACTTTGCCTGGCTTCAACTGGTTCAAGGAGAACCTGCCTGTTTGCTGCAGGTGAAAACTTGCTAACCAGAGTCCCCTGCACCAAAGTCTGAAGAAACTGACCAGCTGACCACTGTCCATTGGTCAAAAAGGAGTTTGCACCAGGTGCATTCTGGGAGTTGTAGTCCGCACCCTCAAGGAACATCTCAGAGCTTCTGGAACTTGGGGTGAGCTGTGGACCTCAAAAGAACCTTAAAAGAAAACCTGGAAGAAGATCCAGAAGTTTGGAGAAGTTTGGAGAACTTTTGGTAAAAAGCTCCATAAAGGGACCAACCCGTTGCAGCAACTCTAGCTGGCTTGCCTCAACCGTGACCCGGCCTGACTTGCAGGTTTGTCAAGAAAATCTCCAAAAAAGTGACTACGGACGAATGTAGTAAGTGGACCGGGACATCCCAGGCAGGGTATCCGAAGAGGGCTCCAGGGATGTTGGCTCAAGATTCAGGTCTGCCCTGGTTGAAGGATTTTCATCTCGGAAAAACGACTGAGTCCGAAGGTAAAAATCTCCACCAAGGGCTACCGTGACGCGTATCTGATGAAGAGTTACAGACGGTCGGATTGGACTAGCGACTTGGTCCCGCTGAAGAAGACCTCCAGAAAAATGACTAAGTCTGAAGGTAAACTTTTGACCAAGTCATCTCACGAGCTTTAGCCGAGCAGGGCTCGAACGCAGTCGGCCTCAAACTTTGACTTTTCCCCAGTCGAGGTGCGACCAGATGACCAGATTGGCGCTATTAGTTTCTATGCGCTAAAACGCATTAATTCTTTAAAAATTCATAACTATGGTTCCCCTTATCCGATTTTATTAGTTTTGGTGTCATTTTAAAGATGAAAATATAATCTATTGTTATAAATTGGATTTTTATTATGTTTTGTGTTTTACTTATTTACTGTTTTGTGATTTTTAAATGCTTTACACATGTGTCTTCTAAGTTAAGCCTTGTTGCTCGCTGCCGAACTACAAAGAGTTGAGCTGAGTTTAATTTATTGAGATCTAACTGGACCTGAGGGGAGGTTGGTGGCCTATTGCTAAGTATAGGTACTTACCTGCCCTTACCAATAACCCATTTTCCAAGACCTACACTATTAAGTTTCTCTACATGAGAACAAGTAGCAGTGATCTGCCCTTCTGGTTCCTGGAAGGAAGCCCTTCCGCCATACCTGTACAGAGCTAAAGAAGTGGTCTATTAGTCTGCTGAGAGTCCTCCCACATAGACGAAGAAGAATCCTAAAGGTTTCAGTCAAAACTGCGATCGTGTGCAGCATAAGATGACAAACTTGCTGGAATGTCCCCTCTAAGATGATGTGGGCAGGGGAATGATTCATAATAACATATCTGTTGTTCTAAGAACTGCCCTGATGTGACAACATGTATTTTTCTGTGTAGGTTAGATAATGTTTCCTTTAGACCGGCAATACCGGATAAACATTGCATACAGCCTTAGGTTGAGCATAGGATGAAAATGTTGCGCAAAGAAATGAATAACAGATTCTGAAAGGAAGTACAACTGGTAAAAAGGAATGACAAACATCTCCATAATGTAGCTTTGCTAAAATAATAAAAGGAATTGAAGGAAAAATGTAATTAGGTAAAAGAGCATAGGCCCAGAGCTAAATAATGTGCCCTTGTAAAATGCTAAAATAATTTCACGACAACCTCCTCATTATCAGTTGAAAGTTGCAGAGGTCTGTAATAAAACCCAGTACTAAAAATCACCTATTCTACATGAATTACTAAAAGCAAGCTAATATATAGTGAATGAGACAAAATGTCCATGCTGACAAGCAAAAAAGAGCAAAATATGAGCCAAATGAAAAATGGTCAATTTAAAATTTTACAAAACTCAAACATCAATTGGGGCCAAATGTCAGCAAATCAACAATAATTGTGGTCTTTTAGAAAATCGCCAATGTCATCAATTGTTATTGAATCGAGGAAAGACCCCACTTCAGCAGATGGTAAAGGAACCAGTTTGTTGACAAGAAAAGCTAGGAGCACTCACGTTCTATTTCCATAGCTCCGGCCAAGGCAACAGCATCCTGTGCAGTGCCAGGTGTTGTAGCATCAAGAGACACTTGATCCACAAATGGCAGCTCATTGCGAGCTTCCGGTAGTAATTGCAATCTCAAAGTGCATGTCTGTAATGAACCCTCATTGAGAACACCAACTGACCAGCATCCAAAGAAGGTATGTCTTGCATGGTAAGACACACTTCCGGTGCATGTTTGAATGGATGCCACGGGCATCGAAAGAGGGGCTTGATGAAATTAAGAACTGGTCTGAATGACAAAGATCAGTTGTACTCCAGTTCTTCCAGGAGTCAGCTCTGAAATACTTCATCATACGTTCATGACACAGATGGGCCGGTGGAAGCGCCATCAGTCCCCCTTGTTGAAATGGGGCAGCCATTGGGAAGAAAGAATAGCAGCAGCAAAATGCCTTCGATTGATGCAAAGTACCAGGGAGTGCCCCAAAGACATTAAAAAAATAGAGTGTATGGTTGAAGGTATTATGCCTAATATAGAGGAAAAGGTGCTCACAACCAGAACCAGCAGCCTTAAAGAAGTGCAGAATCCCAGCAGTTTGAGACGCATTAAAAATGCTACCTATGAGTACACTGAAATGTTTGTCTGTATAGACCTGGCCACCAACAGTATTTTTGAAATAATGTAATTGTAGCCACCACACCTGCATGGGCAGAAGCAACCCCTTCTTGTGCTGCTTTTATTAAGTTTAATCTTTGGTCTTGGTTAGATATCACGATCACCCACCCCATGGTATTGTTAAGAATGCAACATTATGGGCGCTAAGATGGTAGGAATATTTGGCAGGATAAGCCTTTGGCAAGGGCTTGCTATTAGCCGAAGCTTTCACAGCAGCCAGTGTTTCATTATCCACCATCATCTTAGAATGAGTAATTGCATCAAAAGAAGCCGTGGCTACTGCTGACTTGGCTGCCTCATCAGCCAAGGTATTTCCTGCAACGTGTATCCCTGCATGTTACTGGCCAATTGTATGTACTACATGGGTATTTGGTAGTGTTTCCTTTACATCCGCCACCTTCACCCGCAGGAGTCTGTGTTTGGTGTTCCCTTTTGAATCATTGAATCCACTCTGGCACCAGTAATGCAGGTATTCATTAAAGGACTGGACACAATAATATGAATCACACACAATGAGTGTCAGAAGGTCAGGATCACGTATGTTCCAGTGCCAATAACAGAGCCTTAAGCTCTGCCAATTGTGCAGTGCAGTCCCCTGAGGTCTGCATGTATGTGTTCTGAGGCTGGAACTTGCCATTCCTCATGAACCTGCTCACAGCCATATAAGCTGCAGAGTATTGGGGTTTGGTGCCTACCACTGGTTGTGCTGAATTATCAGTGTAAACAATCATTTGGTATAGATCAAGAGGCAAAATGTTTGTTGGTGTTGGGTATTCAAGATCATATTGAAGGAACTCTTGTGTGTGAAGTTTTGGATCAAAAATATAATCAGCATCAGTGGTAGTCACAGAGGTAGCCAGTTGGATCCAAAATGGATGTAGTGCTTTTGCATTTGGAACTATGGCTTTCGTCACTGCCTCTAAAGCTGGTATTGGGGTCACTGCAATAATACATTTCCCATGTGCCAGACATCCCACTTTTATGACAGACATCTGAACAGCAGTCAGAATTGTTTTAGTGTGAGCAAAGCGCTGTTCAGCTATTGAATACAAATGTGATTTTATGCTATGCAGAAGGTATCACCTTCATTAAATGTTACACAGGGAAAACCAAAGGCACCAGCAATTACTCTCATTACCAAGTTTGTTTTGTTATCATGTGGTAAAGCTCTGAGAATGCATGTGTGTTGAACCATCCAATACTTACTTGAAAAGTTTGGAAGTATCAAGTCATAAACTGGTTTTATACGTTGTGCATGATCTAGAATGTCAATTCTGCCAAAATTGAAAAAAAACAATAATGACTGTAGCTGTGTGATGGTGTTTGGTGGTTGCAACTGCACACACTTTTCTAGAAATTATGGCACCAGGCTCTTTCCTTCATCTAATAACTTGTATCCCAAAAACAAGACACTGAGAAAGGCAATTTTTGTTTTCTTGAAATTAAATTTGTAGCCTATTTCAGTGAATCCCACCACAATGTGGTCCACCTTTCTTAGGTGCTGTGACCAGGTCGTCGTCTGTCAGGTAGATTTTATCTACATAGGACAATACCTCAGGGTCAATGTTGTGTAGTATAGATGTTATACATTCTTCCAGGACTATTCCTACACCTTTGTGGGGGTTGAGAAAATTTACTTTGCAAGCCTAATGTGCTGAAGGCATTAAAATCCCTGCTTTCAGGTGCTATATTTTAGAAGAAAACCCTATTGGAAATATCCAGAATTGTTTTGTATTTTTTGTGCACTGGATTGTTAATGAGTGCTGTGTTCATTTTGAATAACAAATGTGCATGTGTGACTGTTTAAGTGTCTGTAGTTTAAGACTATTCTATATGAATAGTTCGGGTTAGCTACGGGGAACAAAGGGTTGTTCATTGGTGATAAATACGGTTCTATTATACCCTGGTGCTCAAGGTGTGTGAGTATTGCTCTCACTGATGCTTTAGCCTCGTGTTTCATGGGGTATTTGGGTTGTGGAAGTGTAGTTGATCTAATCAGTATTATATGGTAGGGTGAGTCTTTGTCATATCTTATATGGTTGCAATACAGCGCCGGGGCTTGTGCCAATGCCCAATCTACTGAAAAATAGCATAATGACATCTTCCCCTAGTGGGAGTTTACGGACCATTTCTGGGGGCTAAACTTTTTATGCCAATAAGATGTCATAACTTAACTTCAGTTTTTCCCAGACTATAGCTTTAATCGTGCACTCTATGTCGCCCTCAATTTGTATTTTTACCTTGTAAACCCTATCTGGGGGGAGACCCGCATGTCCGAAGTTTCGACTTCTAAAAAGTTGTTAGTTGCAGACACCTCCAGAAGCTCTTGAATATTCCGGTGAACTATTGTGACCTCTGTCATGCTGTCTAGCAGAGTCAGTGCCCACTTCCTGTTCTTCAGTAAAGTTCTCATTATGTGTAGAATTTCCAGCCAAATTTGCTTTTTCTTTTTGAATTGTGTTTCTGTTGGGGTAGATTTTCTTCCTTTTTTATGCAAGGTTCAGATGAGCATTGTGAAAATGTTCTTGGTTTCACATACTTGTTTCATTGCTCGGAACACCCTCCTCTCTCACTGAATTTGTCCAGTGAGTCCTGAAAGGAACAATATAGGTGTGTATCAGTATATTAATATCTATCAGGGGTTTTTAAACTATCTCTATTTCTCAAATTGTAGCGTTTCTTAGAGGCATCCGAACGTTGAGATTCTCCTCTTTGTTTTGCATTATCTTTATTTTGTTATTGTTTATCCCAATGTTTTTTAGAACCCTCTGCCACTTGCTTGGTAGAATCCTTATTGGATTTACCTTTTAGTTTTGGTTTAGTTGGTCCGGCCCCCAGACTATCCCGATCTATACTAGAACAGGTCTCAGCGATAATCTTTGGGAGCTCACGCTCCTGATCCTCTACTGGAACATCCTGGAGCCACTGGCTTACTTCCAATGCTACTGCTTCCCCTTTAAGGTTACCTAATATTATCAAGGATGCTGAAGCAAAATTGCCCATTATTGCATCATCAGATCTTGGGTCAGGCCACCCAGTATTTGTCCTGGATTTGTTTCAACACTTCCAGAAGATTCATAACTGTTGGTTTATCATGTGCAGTAGTGTGGAGTGCAGCAAACACTGAACCCCAAGTGGCACAATTGTCCACTGACGGAACCATCCCAAATAGCAAGCGCATTTTGAGAGTTCTGTTTATCTTGGGGTCCCGCATGGGTAAACACTGCTCCCAAAGGGCTAACTGTTTGTGCTGACCACAACAGATTATCTTCTTGTTGGGAAGGTACTTTACCCATAATTGAATGCATGATGTCTGGTGCGCGAAAAGCCACATCAGACCAATCCGGTCAGACACACAGAAACGCCAGTTCAGCAGTACCGCATGAGGTAGAATGCGGCACTACTTGGGCACGTCTCCAACTCCCAGGGTCGTAACCAGTGACATAGGCAATGCACACAATGACCATGCAGTCGGGTGTCGCACAAGAGAAATGTAGTACACTCTACAACAGCGGGCCACGTGGGGTCCCACAACCAGTAATCTGTTTACTACCAATCAACTTATGCAAGACATTCCCCCAGGATGAACTGCCACACACCTTAAATGGGAGCAGTACTTTGAAGGCTCTGCACCAGGCAAATCTGTCTCCAAGCACAATTCTTAGTTCAATGCTCATACCACTGCTACCCTGTGATATCCAGCAGATTACGTAAATGTGCAGGAGGGTACCGCTCTCCAGGTGACACAGTAAAAGGTGTAGGTCCCTCAAAGGAGGTATTTGATATCCCTGAGACCTCCACACAGAACAGGGGACAAGGGGCAAGGCAACAAGCCGTTGGAGAGCACACTTCAGAGTGCCACACTGCAGTAAGCAGTGTGCTAGGGCCAGCCATGATACAGGAAGTACATAATTCCTTTCTAGGACAGTAAATACTCCTATGCACAACAGATTCCTCTGACAGTGTGCACCACGCAGTTTGGGGACTCTGGTCTGCACTCCTGCTAAGTGTGGTATCCCTAATTATACTCAAGTGTGCCTTTGAAATCTCTCCTAGATTTCAAATAAAGTCTGCCCTGGGGCCCTGGAATGTAGATCTTTATCTTTAGTGGTGCCATGATTTGACTCCAAGAGGTGAAGTGTCAAAACTGCAACCTTAAATTTATCCAGCCAGGCCCTCAATTGACAAGGGTCTGTTGTTCCAGTTGCCCAAGTTTTATACCTGTTGTTGGGGAATGCACAGATTTGGTTTGCCCCAGCCCCCAGTTGAATGAAGCTTGAATTAAAAAGGCACACAGAAGGGGTTTTAGAACATGGAAATGCCCACTTTCTAGAAGTGGCTTTTTCAACGTATCACTGACAAAGCCATCTTTACCATTGTGAAGGGTTTGTCTCTAGGAACTAATGATAGTAAACATTATGAAGTGGCTCCACTGCAATTCACTATTGCAGCTAGGATTAATTAAAAACGTTCCCCCCATATTAACCTATGGGCAGAGTAGCCCTCAGTGGTAGTGAAAACACACATGGGCATTCTTCACTTCGAGGGCACACATGCCCTGGCGCATGCACAAGCCTGCAGGGGCAAGCTAGACACAAGGTTTGAGAACACCACAAGGGTGCAAGTGTGCTCATAGAGCCCAGCTGTTACAGGCTCAGCATATATATAGATAGATAGATAGATAGATAGATAGATAGATAGATAGATAGATAGATAGATAGATAGATAGATAGATAGATAGATAGATAGATAGATAGATAGATATTCATAGTGGCAAGTTGTGCTAGGCTTTTTATACAAATGAAAACACCAATGTGCAAGTGTGCACATACTTGCAAGCCATGCTAGGCTCAGTATATGCTTGCAAACAACAGTGTGCATATGTTCACATTTAGGCAAGCCATGCCAGGCCCAGTATATACATGAAAACACCAACATGCAAGTCTGCACATATAGGCCACCCAGGCCAGGCTCAGTATATACACAAAAACACCAATGTGCAATCGGGCACACATCTGTAAGTCATGCCAGACTCAGTATATACATGCAAAACACCAATGTGCAAGTGTACATATATAGATACGCCATGCAAGGCCCTGTGCCCTAACATCACTTACAGAGCATCAACAAAACCTCAAGAAAGAGCCAATTTTCCCAGGAGGAGAAACCCACACAGGGTTTTTTTACCAACTTGTCTACCTGTCCTTCCTTCTGGGGTTGCTCTAGGGGTAGGAGAAGGCCTACTCAGAGCTAGACCCAATGGGGAAGATGCCACCCTGAGTATGGTCGTGCCTGCATCTCCACAGGCCTACACTTCCAGGCCTGTTAGATGTTGGGCAGGCTACTCTGGTGGGTGTCCCACTAGTGGCCAGGGCCTCACCCGCCCGGGAATGTAGTGTACCTTTTTACAGGCCACTCCTGGGTACAGTGCCTCAACCAATCATGTAAGTGCCTTTTACAACATGAGTAGGAAGGACATGGGCACTCCCCCCTGAGGTACAGTGGAAAAGTGCCCAGACTTCTAAGGACACACACAGAATCAGCAAAAACTGGGAGAAAAAAGCAAAAGATTTCAGGGAAATCCCCTAAGAAGGGCCATGCCCTACAGGAAACTTGGCCAACCTGTAAACTTTTTAAAACTAGACACCTAGGGGTACTCAGGGTGGGATGACTAGCGTGGCTCTCACCAAGTTGTTTACCTGACTTGTGTGGGTAGGCCTAGTACCCACCACCGGAAAAACTGTAATGAAATTTGTGTTTGACCACTGACTCCACTTTGCACTTAGCCTAGCTGCACACCGTCGCATTGGTGACCACCAGATTAATTTTGATTATTAACTTCATTTTGTGCTTCACTTAGCTTTATCCACTGCCATGTTAGAGGTGCAGACATTAGAGATGCAAAAGCTGCAGATATTTTTCTGTGCTCATGTTATGCAATGTGTTTTTCACCCATGTTTTCACGCTGCATGCTCTTTCTCATCAAGGGCTAGGACATAACATGGGAGAGTCAAAGAGATAAGGATGTAGTAGGATGGTGTTTATGGACCAATAGGAAACAGTTTGGTTTAGGAAAAGCACCTTGGGATCTTGGCCGGTTCCAACGTGTTCCTTTCAAAACTGACCTGAAGTAGCCAGCATTTTTTAACAACAATTTATAGAGCGGGAGGGTTTTTCTAGAACTTTCCTCTCTTGCTTGTTTAAGGTATATAAGGGACCAAGACCAAATTGACCAGGAAGTGGATTGAGCTCTACCGGAACAGGGACGCCTGTGTCTGTCACAAATTCCCGTGAGGGTAGGTTTTTTCCTCTCTTTCTTCATGGTTGACCAGGTTCAACGGCCTGTTGCTGGCAGAAGAGATGCAGTAAATTCAACTGTGCCCCATGGCGGTGCATTTTTAATTCTTGTGATTTGCTTTGCATTGTGCATGAATATATATATATATATATATATATATATATATATAGGCGCGTCGCTTTTTAAGACCAAAACGTTTGTGGATATCTATATATAAATATATATATTTATATGTATTTGCTGTTTATAGATTGAAGCAGAGTATTCTTTGTACATGTTTTTAATTCATTGCTGTGACCATTTTTAAATGTGTACTTTAAGTTTTACACTTTTGACCTTTCTTTGCGAGCCTCATAGAGTGATTTAATAAATGTAATTCCTAGACTAAGAGTTGCATACCAGAAATTCCTTTCAGTGTGTGTGTGTTGCATCTCGGTCCGTAGTGAAGCAAAACAGTGACTCAAAATACATGTATGCAGCATATTTTTCCTCTTTCCTCTGATCCTCTTTTTTCCAATGTGGGTAGCTCTAGAGTTTGGACCCCAACTCAGCCAGCACCAAGTGAAACCTAGTCAACCTCTAGATTTTTAAAAAGTAGGCACCTAGGGGTATCCAGGGTGGGCTGACTTGTGTGGCTCGCACCACATGTTTCTACCCAGAATCGCTTGCAAATCTCAATCTTTGAAAAAAAACACACATTTTCATCACATTTCTGTGATGGAAAGTTCTGGAAACTGTGGAGAGCCACGACCTTCCTTCCAGCTGTGGATCATAATAGCTGTGGCGGAATTCCGTGGCCGCGGCGGTGTGTTGGCGGTCTTCTGCACGGCGGAAAGCGGCTTTTACCGCCAATGTTGTAATGAGGGCCTAAATGTCCTACATTAACCATACACTGCACCCTACCCTTGGGGCTACCTAGGGCCTACATTAGGGGTGTCTGACATGTAGGAAAAGGGACGGTTTAGGCCTGGCAAGAAGGTACACTTGCCAAGTCGAATTTACAGTTAAAATTGCACAGACAGACACTTGAGTGGCAGGTCTGAGACATGATTACAGATCTACTTATGTGGGTGGCACAATCAGTGCTGCAGGCCCACTAGTAGCATTTGATTGATAGACCCTGGGCACCTCTAGTGCACTGTACTAGGGACTTACTAATAAATCAAATATGGCAATCATGGATAAGACAATTACATACACATTTTACACAGAGAGCATATGTACTGTAGCACTGGTTAGCAGTGGTAAAGTGCTCAGAGTTCAAAAGCCAACAGCAACAGGTCAGAAAAATAGGAGCCAAAGGCAAAAAGTTTGGGGATGACCCTGCACAAGCAAAAAAGTCCAACAAACTGCACTCCAGTGTAGAAGTTATCTACATACAAATGGTGACATTTGTTAAACAGTTGTCTACCAAGTTCCAATGCAATGTTCTCACTAACGCCAAACTGGGCGGAAAACCTTGGGGGTCAATACTGGAATCCCTACCAGTGTAGACTTGGAAATTATACACATATCCGTACTACTTTCAGATAGCATATACATCTTAATTCCATACGTGCCCTCTTGCTAGGAATGTACTGCTTAAAAACCAAACGCCTCTTGAACAGGACCAGACTCATCTACAGATATTTCTTTCCCTGGAACATAGACCTCTGAAAACCGATCTACAAAATGATCAAGGACAGGCCTAATCTTAAAAAGACGGTCACAATCAGGGATCTAGTGGCCATGCTAAAGCAATGTCAGCAAAATGCGGCATCCGAAGAAGAAGCAAATACCGATTATGAGTCATGGTGCCATCAAGGTACTAGTAGACCAATAGGAAGCCACTAATGGCTTCTTTATGAACCCCATCAAATGAGTCAAACCAAGGAAAATTTTCAACTCTTCCAGATTTGTTGGAATCCACTGGGTACCTCTTGACTGAGGCCTAAGTCTGGCAGAGTTGTCCCTCAAATACTGCTCTGCATACAAATTAGTCTGCTCAACAATCTCTCCAAAAATACATCGTCCATAAAAAACTGAAAGAAATTGACAGACAAAAAGTTTTCTGTATTCACTCTACACCCTGGGAGACCAGTAAAGGCAGGCAACTGTGGCTGCTCCATGTTTGGGGCAACCTAGAGTTCAGGTCTTCCAATGGGAAACCTTTCAGCCCCAGGCTGCTGCACTATTAGCACATCAGTGTCCTCCTCTAAAACAGGCCCTTCATCTGCACTGAGTGGCTTCCTCATCAGAAGATTCCTCTAGGACATAAAAATAACTGCCAGAATCTCTCTCTTCCTCCTTTACCTCAGATGCAGCCAGTCTCATAATCATGGTCAGAAGACGACTTAAAAAGCATGCCAACAACCTGTTGAGTGGTCAATCTGTGGCTAGCCATGATCCTTTCTAAGAAGTGTAACTTGACAAATGCGCCAACAACAACCAACACTGTCTAAAATAAGTAATAAACAAAGTGTAGCTTTATCACAAAGAGTTATGTACTCAAAAACTCTACCACTCACTTGCCTGAAAAAGATAGACACACCAGCAACTACTCTGCACAGACACAGCAATCACCAATGATAACCCACTAAAAAGAAAAAAGAAAAGGAAATTAGACATAAGACAACACAAATATCATTGTGCACAAATCTAAGGACAATTTTCACACACAATCCTGCATTTAGTACACCACCTACAAACATGTCATTCATGCATGGCAACAATACTCTTTTGGAGTAAATTGTTTTTACTCACCTAAAACATGCAACTGCGCAAACCACAGGTCAACCACTGCCAAACGTGCAAGAAGCCACTTCAAAGCCAAAGCTTTGAACTAGAACAAAAAGGAGAAATAAACAGGTGCCTAAGTGGATTCTGCCCCCTTGGGGGCAGATGGGCCTACAACAAATAGGCCGATCTGCCTCCAAGGGAGGCAGACATGGCCAAGAGTTGTATGCCCCTCTTTGGGAGTGACCCTTGCCCAAGGGCCCACCCCCTACACAAAAAAACAAAACTTAAAAAAATCCCTGGTATCTCCTGCCCCCCTTGGGGGCAGATGGACCTAAATTAAATTGGCTGATCTGCCCCCCTTGGGGGCAGAAATGGCCATCAGTAATGTCCCCCCTCTAGGGGGCCACTGTTGCCAAAGGAGCCACCCCCCCACACTAACACACACAAGATCCCTGGAGCCTAAGCGGATTTTGGCCCCGCTTAGGGGCAGACAGGCCTAAAGGACATGGGCTGATCTGCCCCCAAGGGAGGCAGAAATGGCCAAGTGTTCTGTGCCCCCTTTGGGGGGCAACCCTTGCCAAAGTGGCTGCTCCCAACACAAAAAAGGGAAAAAAATCCATGGCATCTTGGTGGCTTCTGCCCCCCTGGGGGCAGAAATGGCCATCTGTAATGTGCCCCCTTTTGGCGGGGCGACCCTTGCCAAGGGGGCCGCCCCACACAAAACACACACACACACAAGATACCTGATGCCTAAGTGTATTCTGCTCCCCTTGGGGGCAGATGGGCCTAAAAGAGATAAGCTGATCTGCCCCCAGGGGGGACTGAAATACCCAACAGTTCTGTGCCCCCTTTGGGGAGTGATCCTTGCCAATGAGGGCGCACCAAACGCAAAAAAACTAAGAAAATAAAATCCCTGGCATCTTGGGGGCAGATAGGCCTTAAAAAATAGGCAGATGTGCTCCCAAGGGGGGCATATATGCTCAACAGTTCTGTGCCCCATCACAAAAAAGAAAAAAAATCCCTGGCATCTTGGTGGCTTCTGCCCCACTTGGGGGCAGATGGGTCTAAAAAAATAGGCTGATCTGCCCCCTAGGGAGGGCAGAAATCGGCATCACTAATGTGCCCCTTTTGAGGGGGTGACCCTTGCCCAAGGGGTGCCCCAAGACACAAAAAAAACATAATGCTATTTCTATTTTTGTACTGGCTGGAGAGGGAATAGTAAATGTTACCCCTCCTGAGTCCAACGCTTTCCTTACTGTTGCAGACACTGGAGTGTGAATAGTAAATTTTACCCCTTCTAAGTCCAACACTTTCTCTAATGTTGCACACACTAGATTGGGAATAGTAAATTTAACCTCTCCTGAGTCCAACCCTTTCCATACTGTTCCACACACCGGAGTGGGAATAGTAAATGTTACCCCTCCTGAGTTTAAAGCATTCTTTACTGTTGCACATAGTGGAGTGGGAGTAGTAAATTATACCCCCCCTGAGTCTAACGCTTACCATACTGTTGCATTGACTGGAGTGGGAATAGTAAATGTAACCTCGCTGAGTCCAATGTTTTCCCTTCTGTTGCACCTACCTGAGTGGGAATAGTAAATTTAACCCCTCTTGAGTCCAACACTTTCCCTTCAGTTGACACGCTGGAGTGGGAATAGCAAACCTTACTCCTCCTGATTCCAATGCCCTTCTGTACTATTGGAAACAGTGGGGCTGAAGTAGTAAATATTACCCCTCCTGAGTCCAATGCTTACCTTACTGTTGCATCAACTGGTATGGGAATAGTAAATTTAACCTCAGCTGATTCCAACATTTTCCCTACTGTTGCACCTACAGAAGTAGGACTAGTAAAATGTATCCTTCCTGAGCCCAACAATTTCCCAACTGTTGCACAGACTAGAGTGCAAATAATAAATGTAACCCCTCCTGAGTCCAAGGCTTTCCCTACTGTTGTACTGACTGGTGTAAAAAATAATTAATTTAACCTTTCCTGAGTTCAATGCTTGTTCTACTTTTGCATGCACTGGAGTGACATAAGTGATCTTAACGCCTACACAGTCCAACATTTTTCCTAGTGTTGCTCCTACTGGATTGGGAATAGCACATTGAACCCTTCTTGAGTTCAATGTGTTCCCTACTGTTGAACATGGTGGAGTGGGAATAGTAAATTTAATCCCTCCTGAGTCCAACACTTTCCCTACTATTTCACTTACTGGAGTAGGAACAGTAAATTAAACCCCTCCTGAATTTAATGTTTTCCCTAATGTTGCACAGACTGGAGTGGGAATAGTAATTTTTACCCTTCCTGAGTCTGTTTTCTCTACTGCTCTACACAGTAGAGAGGGAATTGCAAATGTTACTCCTCCTGAGTCCCAGAGACTGATTATGAGTTCCGAGGAAGGGAAGACCTGTCTGCCGAACTTCCAACGGGGAGTTTGTCGCCTTACTGGCAACCTCCCTGCCACCCCCATTATGACTTTCCCTCTGGGCTGATGGGAAGAAACCAATGTGTCTGCCTGTCAGCCCAGTGGGAAAGTGGCAGCAGCACTGCCACCAGCCACAGACAGAGGCCAACATTGTGTGCCCCCCAGTGAAGGTACCTGAGTCTCATCTGGTCACCTCGGTCAATGATGTGGGGGTAGCGAGGGATGGTGTGGGCCAGTGGCATGAGGCCTCTGGGGATGGGTCTGGCCAGGACACCATCACCCAAGTCTTGGGAGCATACTGACAGTCCCAAGGCAAGATGGGCCAGGTACTTGTTGAACTCAGGAAGATCAAGCAGCTGCAGAGGGATTACTACCGTGAATCCTTACATCAGTGGGAGGCCCACAATGCCACCATGGCCTCCGTAACAGGGATGCTGAGGAACATCAATACAACCCTGAACAGGGATAGGGGACAACAACACACCCCTTCCACTGACCCCCTAACATCAGCCCCTTCAGTGGTAGCAGCCAGTGGAAGGGAGGCCCCGCTGGAGGGAGAACACACCTCAGACACCCCTGCCTCTCTAGCAGAAGTGGCCCCGAGAGCTAGGACTTCCACCCAAGAATCCAGGAGGTGCGGATGCTAAGACCTTAACCACTGACATGAAGTAACCTCTTCCTGATGGAACTCCTTTATGTGCCACAGAATCACTCTGTTGACTGTTCTACATACACTTTCCATTTCCCAGGATAGTAGGACACTGCACTTTGGTCTTAAAATGTTGTGGCAGCTACTCCAATGACTACAAACACCATGACTGATCCCTTCACTGTTTGTGTTCGTTATTTCTCATTACTTTGCATTTGTGACTCAATTACATCTGTAAATAAACACATTGAGCACTCTATCTATGTCCAGTAGTAATTGTGATTTGGAATGATTCGGGATGCACAATGTGAAAAGCATCTGATGTTAATGAGATACATGTGAGAATGTCAATGTAAGGAGGGACAGATCTCTGCCTGGGTGAGGCTGAGTAACACCACCAACACCAAGACACGAGTGGCTTGTCACCCGAAAACTATTTATTTGCAATGCACAGCCTATAGGCTACACATATTTCTGGACTGTAATAGCCAAGAATGACTGAACGTTGATTCACTTTTATATCCCAAAGTACAGTCCACCTGACCATAGAAAAAAGGGCCATGTCAGACCCAGTACCGTAGGATAGGCAAACAGATAGGTAGATTTTGTCCCGAGCTTGACCCTTATCCAAAACATGTCTATCCTAATTGAAATACCCCATGACACAGACAGAGGACAGTACATCAGTCCCTAGTCTGAGGCCCATCATATTACAATGTTTAGCCATCCACTGCCATGTCACACACCTATGTCAGTGTAATGGCACAGCCACTGTGGCCTGCAATGAGGAAACACATTGACAGCTACGTACAGGGCATACCATAACATTGTCAACACAATGTGAAGAGAAAATGCAAGGATTGGCCACAAGGACGTCACAAGGGCACATCACCACACACACAAGGCCATTGGATAAACATACCAGGCCACATAGGTCCATACTTAAGCTCAGGAAATTCCTCTCCCACTGTCCAGGCAGCCTGGGTATGGTATCCCTGCAAACCAAATTTATACTAAACAGTATCAGAAATAATTTCATGGCACATTCACATGTCAGACTAACCACTTCCACCTGCCAATGACACAACTCAGAAGTGTCCACTTGGAGATGGCATGTGGATGAGACCAGGAAGGAAAAAGGTCACATACAAGGAGTTTAGGCAAGCAAATGCATTCATTAAACACAAAGGTCAGTTACATAATTTGTGTCACTAGCAGTGCAATATGACTGCACATATCAAAGGAGACGCTCAAGAGAGAGGGACATCTTGAAGTCTGTTGTAGCCAGTAAACCTTTGCTCTCTGATACATTGCATAATATGTCCTGTCTCATGGTAAGATTTATACCTGTCACAACATCTCATGACCTGTACAATACCCCATGCTGTCAGAGGAATCACAGAAAATCAGGTACTTACACTCAGGTGAAGTACTGATTGATGAGATCTGCCCGCATGTCTCCACCTTCATCCTCATCACTGTCATCCTCACTTGGCATTTCTGGATTCTCACCCGTGGCAATGCCAGCTCCCCCTCATCAGGAATGTATGGGGTGTTCCTCCTCGTGGTAAGGTTGGGGAGCAAGCAGCAGGCCATAATGTTCTTACAAACTTTTGCACAAGCAGAGGAGGGCTCCACCTGGTTTGTCAATGCTATGGAATCTTGCCTTCAGGACCACACACTACTTGGACACTGATAGAAAGGAGACCCTTCCTGTTCCTATTGGCCTGTTTGTCCCAAGCGGTGGAACCAATGCTACATTGGTACCATCAATGGCTGCAACAACATGTGGGATGTGTGCCAAACCATAGATTTCAGATGTGCAAAATCCTCACGTTGAAGAAACCAGATACTGGGTGTCTCAACATTGATGAGAAGACCAAACTGAACATAGCCTGGGACATCCCAGCAGATAGGGCCACTGTATTTTGGAAAGACCAATGTGGCCAGGACATGCAACACTGATATGACTTGTAGGCTGAATGTGAGTTTACACACAGGAACCACTCCAGACAAATGTTACAGTCCAGTGGTGAGTAGGATGTAGGCCGCTGTCCTCTGCCATGTGTCTGGGGATATGTGTAGGTTAACATCTGCAAGCCAGGGTGAAGTCTTCTCCATTGTATGTTGTGTGCTTGTGCCTCACAGCATGTGATGCATGGGTGTCCATCATACATGTGACATTACTTATATGGCAAATATATTGGAGAATGTGTATTATCATGATTGATGTGTGATCATTGTAGCCTTGTGCCTACAAGTCTGCATCAGGTCCATTTCCAAGATGGCACATGTCTATGTATGAGACTTAGGCATGTGGTAGCCATGGAGATGGCATGATATCCCAAATCCCTCACATATGTGTCCATTGAGTCCTGTTGTAGTCAGGATACTACTGCAATAGTTGTCCATTTACTGTGATGTCCCAGACAGGACTGTGTCACCATCATATGTCATCAGACAGAAACATTGATGCCTCATAGTATGTTGTAAGTCATGTGTAACAGCAGTAGCCATGATGGACATGGCAGGTAGGGGTAGGGTGTTTATCAACTTGATGTTGATTAGTACCCTTGATGTGGTATGATTTTGTGGGTCCCCAGAACTTATGTGTTGCTTGGGAATTGTGCGCTGACTGTATGGATGCATCATGTATTGACTTGTGATGTCAGCATGACGTGTGTATTGGGTCAGGGATTCCCCTAAGACTGATTCTGTGCTTATCATGTCTGTGAAGTGGGTAGTGATGTTGTTTATCTTTGTAAAATGATATGGTGTCCTCCTGATAGTGATTGCAAGGTATGTGTCCCTCCTTCCTGCACAGTACAGTTATCTACTACAGATACACTCAGTATTACAGTTGGACATGTGTGGTAGAAATTTGAGGGGCCTATCCTGAGCCTTACTAGACCATTCATGTGTGCATTCAGGAGACATCTCTGCATTAACAATGGGATCAGAGGTCCATGTAGTTTGTTGAAACTTCAGATGTGTACCACATCTGTGTGGGCCTTGAAAATACCAGCCTTGACTCGTTTTGGTACGATGTGAATTATGGAGCTGAATGTTGTTGTGGTGTGTCCCTGGTGAAATGGATGTTTTCATGTCCCCTAATCCAGGCATGGCATGATTTAAGTATTGGTGATTACCTTTCCTTGGCACCATCAGCTGTCCATGAGACATTGTATCAGTGCAATGTAGATGTGTGTATAGGCATGTGTCAGTGTAATTGTTAGGGTGACTTACAGAGTGATCCTTACTTTGGCTACTGGTTCCATGTGGTGTGCTGGAAGTTCCTCAAGTTTGCTGTCGAATGGTCACCTAGTTTTGGTATTTTGGTGCATTAGGTAGACTACATTCATGCCATTGCAGTTATGTGACACCAGAAATTGATATTGTGTTTATTTTGGAATTCCATATGGCATGCACGTTTTAGTATTGCCACATGATGGTGGCACTTTGCTGTCACTTCATGCGGGTGGTCAGTTGACATAATGGTATTTTTTTTGCCTCTGATTTGTAATTACGCTGTCTTCACATTGAGGTCATAACCGACCTTTTCACTTCTTTCAGCACTGGCAGGCGAAGGAGATGGAGCCTAGCCAAGTAGGGAAGCATCTGGCCATGGGACCACAGGTCACAAGGCCACAGACAGTGAGGGATGCAGTGGCCCGGAGGGTGAGGGGAGTACCACGGGGGAGATGATCAACATCTTCATCCATGGATTCTTCCTCCAGTGGCCACTCCCTTGTGGTGGCAGACCCATCGGGGACCACCCCGTACCACCTTTGTCCACCACCCCCCATTCTATCACCATCCTCCCTTTTGCTCCCAACCCAGTTGGCTGGGGCCTGCTCATCCAATAGGATGGGTGTCTCATTTGCCGCAGGCACCTCTGCCCCTGCCCCTGTGAGCCCTGCTGCCCTCAGTGAGGAGGCTATGGTCCTCGGAAGGTCTATCTCTGTGGATCAGATGGCCATCATGAATGCCATAGTTTCAAAGTGCAATCTCTGGCTTACAGAGATCATTTCAGGCTCTGGCCTCCACACTGACGGCAGCCAGTCAACCCTTGTCTACTGTTCCCCCTCTACCTTCCTCTTTCCAGTCCAAATCCCCCTCAACCAAACTAGCCACAGCACACAAACAGATAGGTATGCATCCACCTCAACATCCAAGGGGAACGCAGACAAGCATAAGCACCACAAGACACACCACCGGCACACACAAGAAGATCCACCTGCAGACACAGCAACAGTCACGACTTGCCATGACACCCCCACTCCCCCCCAGCATCACAGATACAACACTTGGCACACCTGCAGACACCACACCAACATTCACTGATCCAGCCACCACACCTATCTTACCCGCAGACAGCACCCCAGCAGACCCTCAGACACCCACCCCAATCACCACACCCGCAGACATCACAACCACTGACAAGCCTACATGCAGCACATCCACCATACCTGCAATCACCATCCCAACAGGCACCCAACCACCAACCACGGCATCCCCCAGCACCTCCACCCCCCAGCCCAAGACACTTAAGCACCCTGACTCACCCACCCAACAGACACCCACCAAACTGCAGACAGTGTGCATTCTGAGGGTACTGTTGTGCAATGGTATTGGCTTCGGCTCCTTTAAAGCTTCCAGATTTCACCTGTTGGGACCTGAAAGTGATGAATTAAAGGTACCATTTTGAACCTAATCATTGAGCCATTCTTCAATGGTATTCACAATATTTTGCCAATTTTCATACTTAGCTATAGAAGGAATATTTGGCACATTCATTTGTTTGACTTTTTCTAACCCAAGGCAAATAGTTTCCTGGACATTTTCATTTAGAAAAATAATTTGCAACATAATTTAACCAGCTGTAAATAAAGCCTCTGTGCCTTCTATCTTCCAATCTTTCGTTCCTCAAACACTTTTCAAGTCAATTGACTTTTTCCAATATTCATAGCCTTGGGCAAAAATAGAGACAAAGGATACTGATAGATTTATTTAGTGTTGGTTAGCAGTATTTTTCTTGCTTTCAAATTTGTCAATTTGAAATAATAAGACTCTGCATTTTTAGCATCATGCCCAGAAAAATAAGTGAACTTCTCTACATATGTTTTGGAACCTCTCCACTGGTGGAGTTGGACAATGTTCCTATTTTGTGTACTTGAAAACTATTCTTGCAGTACTAGTTCAGTGTAAATAAAGGTGTCCATAATGATGGTAGCAGAACATTTCCCCATAATTTGTGGTGTTCATATATACATCGTCACTTTCAAATACAGTATAATATTTTAGCTCAGCAGGTATAGAACCAACTGGTTTTTACATCCTAGCCATCAGAACCGACACCATTTAATCTAATTAAAAGAAATTTTGAAAACATATGGAATTTGAATCATTTCAGTAGGACCAAGAGTGGCGTAGCATAACTGGAGTGTCGGGATGGGGCCACTCACCTGAAAAGCAGGATGTCTGCAGTGGCGATGGTATGCCCCCCGACCTCCTGGAACACATCTCGGCACTTCCTGGTGGACACATCAACCCTGGCAGGTGTTCCAAAAGGAAAGGGGGAGTGGAAGAGAAAGAGATAAAACACTGTGACGTCTTACCGGTCCAGACAGGCACCCTGTATCTTCTGGGGGCAGGTTGTTGTTGACAGAGTGATAGTAGAGTTAGTGCACTCAACTTCCTTGAAACTGAATCTCTCTTTCGGATATCAGCATGGGAGCGGTAGAAGAACACCAGGATGCTCCAGCACTTTTCTTGGATAATAATACCTGTTGGCACAATTACTAACACTGCATTACCAAAAACCCAAACTGAGTACCATAACAATAAGTACTGCGACACTAGGACTGGCTTCAAAGAGATTCACTGTTGCAAACAGCAATTAGAACTGTGGTTGAACTTATCATGCACAAGAAAGACAAACAAGGGCATTAATTATTTCACAAATACCTTTCCGGCATGCACAGGGTTAAACTAAAAGGAACAAAAACAATCCAAGAAATACAAATGTCCACTCTGGGTTCAAACAGTTAGGGTGGCACAGTTTGGTTTGGTTTCACTCTGTGTGTGAAAAATCCTTCAAAAAGCAAATTCCTCAAACCTGAAACATGGGCATGAATAACACAATTTAAATCCAAGAGTTATGCTATTAGAGAAAGAAAAGTCCCGTAAATGCTCTTTTAAAATTGCACTGCCACGTTTTGTAGTACTTGAGCTCAAGTAGATTTCCTGAAGCACATTTAGTCAAGGACCTACAATAGTAATGTAGAATGTTCAGAAATGCATTTGTCTCTTCAAGATAAGCACTCCCCCTGCATTGTATGAGGTAGAATAATGCACACCAACAACCATTGTTCCCATGGCGTCCCTGTATTCCCTAGAGGAAAAAGCAGGGCCCTGGTCTGGATGGAATGCTGTGACTACTCATGTCCTGTTATAGACTTTCAGATCTTTAATAACAGTTTGAGCACAAGCCGATCGTAGTGGCCACACCTGGAGGAATCTGGAGCAAGAGTCTACAGCAAGTACTATGTATTTGTATGCACCATCTGATTTTAAGAGACTGCAGCGGTCCAGGTACACACACTGCAAAGGCTTATTTGATATTAAGGGGTGTTTCTGCTGTGGGTATTCAATGGTGGAACCTTTAATTTGTTGGCAAATGTCAAAAGTAAGGTCATACTGCTTGGTCTGCTTATACTGACAAGGCTGCCAATAGCGCTTCTGTCATAAGGAGATTGTAGCCGCTACACTAGCACTAGCAGAAGCAACACCCTCATACGATCTTGGTTGGGCATCACACAATCACATGCCCCTGGTATTATAACAAAGGAAATATTTTGGGCGCTTAAATGATGTGAATATTTGGTAAGGTATGCTTTTGGTAGCGGCTTGCCATCAGCTGAGGCATTCCTGGTAGCGCAGATGCCATCATCCATGCTTGTTTGAGAACGAGTTATTGAAGCAACACAACCCATAGCAACTGGGACTGGGCACAATAATACAAATCAAACACAAAATACTTAGAATATCAGGATTCATATGTTCTAGTGCCAAAATCAAAGCTTTAGGTTCTGCAAGTTGTGCTGTGCAGTCCTCTAGGGACTGCATGTAGGTCTGTTGAGGGTGGAATTCACTATCCCTCATCACTGCACAAACAGCTGCACAAGTCGTTGAGTACTGATATTTAGTACCTACAGGTGATTGACCTGAATCATCAATGTAAATGATGATTCTGTTCTGGCCAAGAGGCACGACATTAGTGGGAATGGGGTATTCAAGTTCATATTGGAGAAATTCTTGGGTCTGTAGTTTTGGGTCAAAAACATAATCAACATCAGTGGAAGTCAAGGCGGTAGCCCACTGTATCCAACGTGTATATACGTTTTTGCGTTAGGATGCTGGCTTTGATAACAGCTTCATAGGCTGGCATTGGGGTCATGATAATGATACATTTCCCCTAGGCTAGTGGCCTCTATTTGATGTCTACCATCTGCAACGCAGTGGGCATTTTTCTGTAGGTGCAAAACACATTTTTACTTTGGAATTTATGCGTGATTTGTATGCTATAGGAACTGTGCAACCTTCATTAAATGTGATATATTTGAATCTAATGGCACAGAGGATTACCTGGATTATCAAATTTGTTTTGTTTACATGTGTGTGTAGATATTTTGCTTCACACATGTCAGTCTGTAATGATCTGAGAATTTGTGTATGTTGTGGTGTCCAGTGTTTGCTTCAGTACTCAAGATGGATTAAATCTTAATGTGGTTTAATGCGTTGTGCACAATCTGGATGGAATGTAAATTATGCCAAAATTGAAGAAACCTAACAACAACTGCAGTTTCTTGATGTTGTTTTGTGGTTTTAGTTGAGCAAACTTCTTTAGGATATGTGGTGCCAGACCTTTCCCCTCATTTGAAAGCTCATATTCCAGGAACAGTACACTGAGAAAGGCAATTTTACTTTTTTTGAAGTTGAATTTGTAGCCATGCTTGGCAAATACTGAAACAATGTTATCTATGTTGGCTAGGTGTGTATTGAGGTCATTGTCCATCAGAAAGATATCATCTACAAAGGAAAATGCCTCAGGATCAATGTCATGTAATATTGACGTCACACGGGCTGAGAACAATCCTGCACTATTCTTATACCTTGGGGATGTCGACAAAACAGTGCTGGGAGAACTAAAACAGAGAATGTGCTTAAATCCCAGCTTTAAGGTGCTAGATTTTGGCAGAAAAAACACTGGAAATGTCCAAGGTTGTTTTGCATTTTTTTCACACTGTATTGTTAATAAGAGCAGTACTGTGTGAATTTTGAATGGCAAATGTGCATGTGTGACTGTTTTAGGGGGTCATTATGATCCTTGGCTGTTCAGCCCGCCATGCCAGCGGCGGGGAAAAGGCCGCCACCGGCATGGCGGGCTGAACCGCCATATAATGTACACATGGAGGGCCGCCTCCACCGTTGGGCTGCCTCCAACAGGCAGCCTGACGGTGGAAGGAATCATCATCCGATGATCATCCTGCCCCACGGATAATGATCCCTACAGCCACCAGCCTTTCCCTGGCGGGGAAAGGCTGGATGAAGGGGTGCTCCGGGGGCCCCTGCACTGCCCATGCACTTGGCATGGGCAGTGCAGGGGCCCCTGTGCAGTGCCCCATTGTGCAGGTCACTGCCCGTGATCTGCACGACAGGTGCAGCTGCACTGAGGCACCCGCCGCACAGAGGCATTGACGGCGGGTCCATGTGAAGCCGCTGGCAATGTCTCGGCCAGGCATTCTGCTGGGTCGTTGGGTAGAAACAATGTTCCCGCTCACCGGCCCAGCAGAATGTTCTTTATGTGGCCGGCGGGTCCCCACGGGGGCTGGCGGTCAGTTAAATGACCACCAGCCTGAACACGCAGTAAACAGTGCTGTGTTCATTATGAGGGCCTTAATGTCTGTAGTCTAAGATGATTCTATATGAATGGTCCGGCTTAGCAACAAAGGGTTATTCATGGGAGTTACACAGGGTTTAATTACTCCCTGGTACTCAAGTTTTGAGAAAATCTCCCTCACTGGGGCTTTGGCCTCATCTTTTATTGGATATTGAGGTTGTATTTGTGGTTTGGACCATATTGGTATGACACGATACGGAGAATCTCTATCCCAAACCACGTGGTTGCTGTACAATGCTGGAGAATGCACCAGAGGCCAATCAGCAGCATAGGCTTCTATTACTGGATCTGGAACAAAGACAGAGAAAGAAGGCAGAATGACATTGTCCCCTTGTGGAAGCATTCAGACAAATTCTGTCGGCCAATCTTTTTTTAATAAGACGCCTAGTAGAAGCGTAAGACTATGTCTTATAGTGTGGCAGTACCTAACTGGATTAGTGAGGACATAAATATTTGGGTCTTGGACCCCCCTAGTCCAGTGCAATTTCTGTAATGACTGGAAAGACTAGCTGTATCCATACATTTCCTGCAGTGAGTGAAAAATTATGGCTACTTACTACTTCACATGAGAAAGCTTATGTTTATTTTCTGATTCCCTATGTGTACATGAAAACATTAACTTTGCAACAGGAGGACAGTTCGGAGGGATAGAGGGTCCTCACTTTGCAGACTATCTGCAACTAACCTTATGTCTACAAGTGCAATTTTATACAGTTCAACAGAGATTTTGCCTACGCATGTCATCGCTGTGCAGTCATTTCATTGTAGTGTGGTCCTGAAGAAGGTGTATAGATTGGTAATTTCTTTATACACTGAAACATGAATTGACCGATTTTTGGGAGGAGTCCAGCTTACAACAGTGCAGAGGCTGAAAATCAACACTATTTCTCAGTTCTATTGTGTCTTGTATATGTAGAAAGCCTGTATTGGGATATGAACGCTTAGGATGAGAGGGGATGGTGTTGCATGTAAGTAAGAGTGTGTGAACTGTGGAGGGGGGCGTTGCTATTTTTTTTTTGTAATTTGTATTTTTATGTATTTTCTGTTGTATGTTGTATGTTGTTTCTTACATAATGGAAGCAATACAGGTCATGTGGGTCTTTTTTCCTTAAAGGGATCAATATTTTTGTGCCAGAAGCATGTCAAAGCTCAGTGTTAATCTTCCCCAGAAGATTACTTTAGTGGTGCACTCAATGCCCCCTCAATTTGAATTTTTAATTTATAAACCCTGTTGGTGGGGAGATGCACCTGTCTCATGTTTTCGTTAGTTGCTGTCACCTCTAGAAGCCCTTGAAGATTCAGGCAAACTAACTGACCTCTGCCACACTATCTAGCAGAGTTACTTCCCACATCTTGGTCTTCAATAATGTTCTCAATGTGAGTGGAATTCTTTGCCAAAAGTGCAACAATGTTCTTTTTCTAAATTGGGGTTTCTGTTGTGGAAGTATTTTTTATTTTTTATTGTGATGTCTGAGGAGCATTGTGAGTCCTTTTTCAGTTTCACATATTCATTTTGGTGCTCTGACTGCCTTCCTCCCTCACACTGTTTGTCGAATGAGTCCTGAAAGGAACGAGAAGGACATGTATCAGTATACAGATATCTGACAAGATTTCTAAGGTTATATTGTTTCTCAGAAGGTCTCCAAATACAGCGATTCTCCTCTTTGTTTTACTTTATCTTTATTATTTTTTTGGTTATCCCAGAGTTTTTTAGAACCCTCTTGTACTTGCTTGCTATTATCCTTAACGGAATTACCTTTGAAGCTGTGGCTTAGTCTGGCCCCAGACTATTCCGACCTAAACTAACATACATATCAGTGATAATCTTTAGCAGCTCGCATTCCTGGTCTATTTGAGCAACATCCCAGAGCCTTTGGCATACTACTGTTGCTTATATGTAAATTTGCCTTAAAAAACAAAAGACATGAGGAGTTTGGCAAAACAGGAACAGTTGGTTTAATTAAAAACTATGGCTGGGAAAAAAGTTACGGAAACAGAGTCTGAGGAATGTCTCAAAGTTCAATCAATCTGAGCTTTATTTTATACATTTTTCTTGGCAACATAAAACAATTAAAGCATTCCTTTTTTAGGTGAAGAATGTGAACAGTTGTCTTGGAGTCATAAATAAGGTCCCTGATAACAAATGCAGGTGGGCCTCGACCTTGAGTGGACATAATGAGGGCCAGTGTGGAACGTGTTCAGATGTCCGGCATGAGGGATGCGTGATTGTGGCATGTTACTGTGCGTGCTGTGTTCTCATTGGCTGTGTATTCCTAATTCCATGAGGCATTTGACTTTATGGTGTTTTGGTGATGCGTACACCCCTCCGGCCATATGTGCTTTCTTGGGGCCAATCTCTTGGGACCATTGTGGTGTTGCTGTACCTATCTGAGTTTCCTGTTCATGTATTTTCTTACCCGCTGAGTGCTGCCCCACCTGTGACCTGTCAATCAGTAATCCCAGGCCTAGGTCTCAGTGCCTGCCTGACAATGTATTTCTGAGTCTGGGTTGATGGAGAGTTAATGACGGGTGAATTTGATAATAGTGATGCGATTTTGTTTTTATATGTGATCTTATTATGGTGCACATCAACATCAACTTTTTCAATATTAACACTGCCAATGCTTCTGCTTCCCTTATAATATTACTTAAAATCATTGAGAATACTGTGGCAAAATTGCCCATTAATTGTATTCCCAAATCCAGGGCAGTGGCTGCCCCATATTCAATTTGTATTTGTTTTAACACTTCCAGGAAGATTTGCAAGAGTTGGTGTACCATGCGTGGTAATGTAAGTTGCAGCAAAGACTGTGTCCCAAGTGACACAGTTGTCTATGGAGGGAACCATTCCAAATGGCAAGGATGTTATGAAAATCCTATGTATATCTTGGGGTTGCATTTGGAGAAACACTGCTTCCAGATGATTTGTTATTTGTGCTATCCAAAACAGAACTTCATTGCATATGGTGGGAACCTTAGCCATTATTGAATGAACAGTCACTGGGTTTAACCGTGGCTCAGCCAATTGTGGAGCAGCTGGAGCAGCCCTCGCTGGGGTAGTATTGAGAGTTCTCAGCATGAATTATACAAAACATCTATATCTCCTAACTAAATTATTGTATAGTGGGTGCATTTCTCCTGCCTGTAAATTTTGTATGTTTGGATTTTTTGTATATGTGGCAATTCTGACTATGTAGATCCATCATTTCTTAGGGGGCATAACCTGACATTTTGAATAATGTATTGTAGGGCGCCTATGATAGTGGTATTTCTAAATACACATAGCTCTGTATTGTGCAGGTGGATTTGCCACATGTTCTGCTTTCCTGCTCTTATCTCATAACCGAGCTTACAGAACCTCTCTGGAATACACTTCTGAGTTTAAAGAAGACATTTATTGTTATTATTATTTCACCATGAGGTTCCTGAGAGACTAAATTAGTAGATTGGAAGCACACGTTCAAACGTAGTCGCAGCAATGAAAGCAAAATATATCAAAGTACTTCTCAGTTGCAATATACACAGCAAATACATGTGATTATATTATAGCATAACTTCAAAGCAAAGCATAGAAGTCAAAATTGCATCACCGTAGGGCCTATACCTCAGCTTCATCTTTCTGGGGTCTGCAAGTTGATGACTCCGGTTCAACTGCGAGAAAGAGATTTTCTACCCAAACAGGAGACAGGCAACTGATGTCTAGTTCCTGTCTGAAGTCAAGCAGATTCAATCTACCTCACTCTGCCGTTGTCCAGAGCCATTGTTCCAAAAGCGTGCCCCCTCCTCTCAGACTGGGGAAAACTACGCAAGCATTTGGAGAATGGCCAGATCTCCTAGACTTCTCCTCTTCCCAAGGCTGAGCAGAAAGGAAAACACCAAATGTACTCTCACATTCTGGTGCGAAAAACACAGCTTGGTCTATCATGTGGAAAAACACAGCTTGGAAAAACACAGCTCATCTGCAATGTCTCAACTGCAATGTCTAACCCCACGTTAAAGCCAGTAGGCAGCTAACCTAAATATCAAATGTAATGTCTAATGTCATGTCAAAGCCAATAGGCAGCTAAACTGAATACAGAATGTAATGGCTAACTCCATGGTAAAGCCCATAGGCAGCTAAACTGATTACAAAATGTAATGGCTAATGCCATGTTAAAGCCAATAGGCAGCTGACCTGAATATAGAATGTAATGGCTAATGCCATGTCAAAGCCAATAGGCAGCTAAACTGAACAAAATATGTAATGTGCTACTGGTGAACATTGAGCAACTAATATGCGCAATGGTTAAAAACAAAGTCATTGGTCAAACACAATTAGTAGCATCACACTACAGTATACAATAAAAAGTGTTTGAGTTTGCATCTGCTGGAGGAAAGGTGACCCAAAAATAGAACACATTGTGTGCCTCTACCACAAGTGTAACATCTCCACCCCATTAGGAAGCCTATGAGCTAATAACTGTTGTCTGAGAGGTGGTCTCATATTTACTCAAACTACCACCAGTTGTGGTTGTGCCATATTCAAAATGGTAAATGCAAAGATAGAATCACCAAATGGGGAACCCTTTTAGGTTTCAAGCTTGAGCAACCTGCAGGCTAAGACAGGTACTACCTATTGAGCTGAGGAGGAATTTCACTAATATTGTCTTGGTATACAGATGATTACAGTACCTTTGCCATGTGAGAGATAGTTACTCAGGAGAGCTGCTAAAATGTGTGCTTGACCGACATTGATAGCACCATGTTGTTTGGTTCCTAGTATGATAATAAGCCTGCATGTTTTAGGGTGGCAGCATCGCCACATGTGGGTGACTGAATCATCTGAAAGCTGTTGGCCTATATCCTGGCTAGCACGCTGTTGCATTTGTGGCAACCGAAGCATGACACTGTGACACCTCATGGAAGTCGTGGTGAACAGATCATACCCCTTTCACTCAGTTACAAAGACTCACACATACCAAGTCACAATGAAAGATGCAAGATATATTTCAATGTATTTATTGAACCAATTGCATCCTATTACAAATAGGGCAGATGAAACATAAAACAATGATCATCATTATGATTAGGCTAAAGAAGATAAACAACCCCACCATCTTTGTATGATCCTGAAAGCCTAAATGATTCCTACCTACACTTTATGTCTAAAGTCTGAGAACATGGCAGTGGTAACCCCTCTGAATATCCCAGTTTAAGAGAAGGGCCCTGGCCCCATACCTGAAAAGGCTTGTCTGTATTGCTATCCTCTCAGTTGGCTGAAGAGTCAGTACAAGGATCAGCAGAGCTGTCAATGGAATGGTGTACGTCGCAGGACATCCATTACTGGAATGCTCCCTACCTCCACGTAAGCGTATGTGGTGCTTATATAATAAATCCTAAAATGTTCTAAGAATGGGCTTGACTTGATAATATGTCTGAGAAATGGGGACTGTGTCCTGAGCTCTTGCAGCACCAATACGAGTAAGAATATCATGTACCGAACATGGCAGCCTTGAACAGTGCACAAAGAGAAATGAGTGCAAAGGGCTGATAAAATGTGCAGTGCTAACAACTATGGGGGTCATTCTGACCCTGGCGGTAAAAGGCACTTACCGCCGGTCAGAAGACCGCCATCATACCGCTGCGGCCGCGGTAAACCGCCACGGTCATTCTGACCCACAACTGCCAAACCGCCAAAAACCCGACATCCACTGAAGCCCGCCTCATCAGCGGTCAGCGATAAACTGGAGATGACCAAACCTCCACTGTCACGCCAACACAAACACGCCCATGCCATTACGACCCACGAATCCACGCAGCGGTCTTTCAACCGCGGTATTCCATTGGCGGTACACACCGCCGCGCTCAAAATACACACACCTTTTCAAAACACAGCCACATTGGACAATTCGAAATACACACACCTGATACACATACAAACACCACTACCACACACCCATCACCATATAAAACACACACCCACATCACCCACAAACCCCCACAAAGCAAAATTCAGAGACAAGGCGCAATACACAGAGAGAGAGCACAGGGAACGCAAACCACAACACACACAGGAACCGAACATCATCACCCACACCACATCTACGCAGAAAACACCACACACCACTACACTCATCACCACAAACACCACCCCACACCTCATCCACACCACCCCATGGCAACCCAAAGACACCCCAGGTTCACGGACCAAGAACTCAGGGTCATGGTGGAGGAAATAATCAGGGTAGAGCCCCAGCTCTTCGGCACACAGGTGCAGCACACCACAATAGCCAGGAAGGCGAAGCTATGGCAAAGGATCGTCGACAGGGTCAACGCTGTGGGACAGCATCCCAGAAATCGGGAAGACATCCGAAAGCGCTGGAACGACCTAGGGGGGAAGGTGCGGTCGATGGTGTCAAGATACAACATCGCTGTGCAGAAGACTGGCGGCGGACCCCCACCCACTCCACCCGAATTCACAGCATGGGAGCAAGAGGTCTTGAACATCCTGCATCCTGAGGGCCTCGCTGGAGTAGGCGGAGGAATGGACTCTGGTAAGTCTAATCTCAACTACTTCACCCCCCCCAACCACCAGCATGCCAACCCACACCCCCACCCTCACCCCTAACCCCCCAGCACACATACTCCCTGTTAATGTCTCACCAGCACAACCCACCCAACCCAACCCAAACCCCTGAATGCCAACACAAACCATGGACACCCATCACCTAAGCATGACCACTGCACATACCCATCCTCCCCCCACAAACCACCCTCACAACTCCTCCCACATGGGACTGCCAGCACTGGGGGACAAGGGCACCCACAAATCGCACGCCACAGCACACACAAAATCAATAACCATATTCTTTTACCCCTGCAGGGCCCGAACGCCAACACACCGGCCAGGAGGGTCCAGATTTGTCCATCCCACCCCCAGAACAGGCCCCCAGTGATGACAGCAGCTCTGTCGACCTAGAACCTGATGACCAGCCCGGACCATCGGGGACCTCTGGACAGTCGGTTACCCTCAGTCAGCCCCAGGCCACAGCAGACCTACCCCCCTCAGGAAACACCAGCACAGCACCCACCCAGCGGGACCATGCTTCTGTCTCCAGGACAGGTCAAGCAGCGGTGTGTCTACCAGTACAGGGCACCCAGGGTAACCCACAACCCCAACAACAACAGGGACCTGGGGGCACTGGTAGTGGGCACACCGTCCAGGGGACAGAGGCCCAGGAACAAAGAGGAACTGGGAGGGCTGCTGTGCGACAGAGGGAGGACAGGCCTAGGGAACCCACTGTCCAAGAGGCCCTCACCACCATCATGGGAGCGTACCACCACTCCCAAGAGACGATGGCGACGGTCCTGGCCAGGTTCCAGGAGATCCAGGCCATGCAGGAGGGCCAGTACATGGGGTTCCGGGAAGAACTGCGCACCATCAGTTCCGCAATGGGTACAATCGTGGTGGCACTCAACCAGATTGTCACCACATTGCGGGACCATGTGGCCCCCCAAAGGGCCCCTGCCACTAGCATGGAGGAAGAACAGCCCATCACCTCCGCCGGCGCTAGTGGTCAGGAGGCCCCGACACAACAGCAACGGCCCTCCCGGACCCCACCCCCTGCAGAACAAGAACCACCCAGCAAGAAAGGCCTGAGATCGAGGAAGAAGACAGAGTAGGATGTCAAGACCCCCGCCATGCACGGAAACCCCCGGATGTCATCCCACTGTCCCACTTGTTTGCCCTGTCCAACCTTGAACTGCCCCTGCTCCACCTTCCACAGGCATATGGACAATGGACCTGTAGGAACGACAGTCTGGACACTGCCATGGACATGCCTCCACCATCACCCTGTTTGAACTATACACCTATTTTAAAACTTCAATAAACACAATTATTACACATTAACCAACTGGATTCTGCTATCTATTTATTTATACCAAATGTATTCGATATAACCAACAAAACATTTCTAGTTACATTGTGATGACAACATACCAGTGTCAGACAGCGGTATTCCATGGGGAAAAAAAACAGAGGGCACTCCGTGGGGATCAGATCACTGAAATAGGAAGTGATATACACAACTAAGTTACCATACATTGGGGTGAAAGGTCAGACAGTAGAGAGCCACTACAGTTACAGATATAATACAATGCTGGAGTAGATTATTACCTGTGTGTCACTGGAAATACTGCAGTATCACTCTGTCCCTGTTGTCTGTGTCGTCCTCTTCGTCTTCCTCCTCTTCACTCTCCGCAGGCTCCACAGCGGCCACAACACCACCATCTGGACCATCCTCCTGCAGGAAAGGCAACTGGCGTCGCAAAGCCAGGTTGTGAAGCATGCAGCAGGCCACAATGATATGACACACCTTCCTTGGTGAGTACATTAGGGATCCACCAGTCATATGCAGGCACCTAAACCTGGCCTTCAGGAGGCCGAAGGTCCGCTCAATCACCCTCCTAGTCCGCCCATGGGCCTCATTGTACCGTTCCTCTGCCTGGTCCTGGGATTCCTCACTGGTGTCAATAGCCAAGGCAGGTTTGGGTAACCAGAGTCACCAATTAGCCACACACGGTGTCTCTGTAGCTGTTCCATCACATAAGGGATGCTGCTATTTCGCATGATGTACGCGTCATGCACTGACCCTGGGAACTTGGCATTTAAATGGGAGATGTACTGGTCAGCCAAACAGACCACCTGGACATTCATCGAATGATAATTTTTACGGTTCCTGTACACCTGCTCATCGTCTTTTGGGGGAACCAAAGCCACATGGGTACCATCAATGGCACCAATGATATTGGGAATGTGTCCAAGGGCATAGAAATCACCCTTCACTGTAGGCAAGTCACCCACCTCAGGGAAAATGATGTAGCTCCGCATGTATTTCATCAGGGCAGACAACACTCTGGACAACACCTTTGAAAACATAGGCTGAGACATCCCAGATGAAATGGCCACAGTAGTTTGAAATGATCCACTTGCCAAAAAATGCAGTACTGACAGCACCTGCACTAGAGGCGGAATCCCTGTGGGTTGCCGGATGGGTGACATCAGGTCTGGCTCCAGCTGGGCACACAGTTCCTGTATAGTGGCACGGTTGAGTCTGTAGGTGAGTATGACGTGTCTTTCTTCCATTGTCGACCGGTCCAACAGCGGTCTGTACACGGGAAGATTCCTCCGTCTCCTCGCAAGTCCCAGCGGACGATGCCTAGGAAGGACAACATGGAGCACAGAGTCAAGCAACTCACAGGTAAGTGCCCACAGCATGCCCAGTACACAAATCTCTCGGGATTGAATGGCTAGTATGATTGTCGGTGCAAGGCCTAGCCATGTGTGACGCAGTAGGAATGAAGCCATGTGGGCCCTTGAAATGGCGGCTGCCTGACCTGTGAAGTGTGACATTGCGAAGTGAGGTCATTGCGCAAGCGTGGCACACCGTGGCGGTAGGCGGTCGCAGTCCGCGGCGCAAAGCCGCATTGGACAACATTGAACCCTATGGGTTTCAGGAGCCAATGGCGGTGAGCGCCAGCGGTACGCACCGCCGTGGCACGCACCGCCATTTTCTCTCTGCTTGATCACACGAGACCTGAGCATCCACAGGAGAGGACCTATACTGCAAGTGCTGCTGTGACCTCGGTCTGGAAGTGACAATGGCTGCTGCGACTTGGGAAAGGGCCCCCGCCTTCAGTTCCGAGGAGTTGGAGAAGCTCGTGGACGGGGTCCTCCCCCAGTATGTGCTACTCTACGAGCCTCCAGACCAACAGGTGAGTACACGGGGGAAATGCATAGTGCCCAATGCCTGGGCTGAGTGGGGAGGATGTACGATGGAGCGGAGGGCAGCGAATGACGAATGCATGGCACGACAGATGAGAGCATGTGACACATGGCAAGGTTGGGGAGGGGGGGCCACTCACATGTAGCATGCAGAAAAGTGATGATGTTTCTCTTCCCCTCCTGTACATGTCACATAGGTCAGCGCCCATCAGAAGATTGACATGTGGCGTGCCATCGCCAAGGACGTCCGGGCCCTGGGGGTCCACACCAGAAGGGGCACCCACTGCCGCAAGAGGTGGGAGGACATCCGCCGCGGGAGCAGGAAGACCGCGGAGGCTCTGCTGGGGATGGCCTCCCAACCTAGGAGGGGTGCCAGTCATACCTTGACCCCCCTGATGTCCCGGATCCTGGCGGTGGCCTACCCCGATTTAGATGGGCGCTTGAGGACATCACAGCAGCCACAAGGGGGTGAGTACCAGCACATTCAGCTATTTTGCGCGCAGTGGAGGTGCCTGGGTGGGGGAGGAGGGCTGTGTATCCCTAGGCCAAGGTGATTTCTGTAGGATAGGCCCGTCAGTGAAGTATGGTCCTGTGCCCCCGCCCCCCACCTCTGTAGGGTGCCTAGTAACGCGATTCATGGACCAGTGTATACTGTGTGGGAAGTTGTCGCCCATAGGCTTGTAGGGCATGTCCCATTGAATGAGTAGTGTACCCCAAGTGCGCAGCGCAGTGCAGGGGGCTTCTGTGTCTGTCCTCTCTGCCAACGGTGTCCCCAATGCATGCACTCAACTTGTCTTTATGTTTTCCACCACCCCCCCATTTTCTTTGTTTTTCTGTGAATGTGTGCATTAGCATCATCAGGCGAAGTGGCATCGGCGCAAGAGGGAGCTGCATCTCACATGGCCCCGGAGGGCCATGCAACGGACTCCGACATGACCAGTGAGACGGAGGGCGAGGGGGGCTCCACCACGGGGACCCGTGGAGACGGCAGCGACACCGACACGTCCTCGGAAGGGAGCTCCCTTGCGGTGGCGGCAACATCCGTGCCCACCGATCCTACAGGTACAGCCGCCACCCAGCGCACCAGCTCCGCCCTCCCAGCAGCCCCTCGGCCTTCGGCCCGTGCCCGCAAGGCCAGGAAGCCTGCCATCTCCTTCGCCCCAGGGACCTCAGGCCCTGCCCCAGTCACCCCTGCTGCCCTCAGTGAGGAGGTCATTGACCTCCTGAGGACCATCATTGTTGGGTAGTCTACCCTTTTGAATGCCATCCAGGGTGTGGAGAGGGAGGTGCATCAAAGCAATGCATACCTGGAGGGCCTTCATTTGGGTCAGGCTGCCCATCAACGATCGTTCAACGCTCTGGCCTCAGCACTGACGGCAGCGATTGTACCTGTCTCTAGCCTCCCTCTTCTGACTCCCTCCACCCAGGCCCACTCCCCTGTTCCTCTGCCTATCCCATCCACACCTACAGACCAGCCTGCACACACCTCAACACCCAAGGGCAGCTCATCCAGACATAAGCACCACAGGACACACAAGTATTCACCCAAGCAACATCCAGATGCAGACATGCCAACAGCCACTACCTCCTCTGTGTCCCCCACCTCCTCGTCTCCCTCCTCCCTCCCTGTGACGTCTCCACACACACCTGCAAGCACACCACCATCAGCCACTGCACCCATCACCAGCACACCCTCCACATCAGTCCGCACACGTGCAGTCACCACCCCCACTGCCATGTACACGTCCCCTGTGTCCTCTCCCAGTGTGTCTGTCACCCCCGCTTCCCAACCACACAAACGCAGGCAGGCCCCCAAACAACAGCCATCCACCTCACGTCAGCCTCCTGCCCAAGCACCTGCACCCAAAGACAGCACACGACTCTCCTACAACCACATCCTCTTCCTCCACTCCCATACCCACTCCAGCCACCCTTCCCAAGGCTCCAAAGAAAATTTTCCTCTCTAAAGTGGACCTCTTTTCCTCACCTGACCCACCCCCTCCATCCCGTAAGAGTTCCTCAAACACCTCAGCCACCACCAGCCCAGCAACTCCAAAGAACGTTGTGCCTGGTTTTTGGAGTCCGCCCTTTCCTTGGGCTGGGACATCGTCCAGCAGCAAAGGCACAGCCAGCCCCCCCCCGGGAAGAGGACCAAAAAACTGAAGGGCAGGCGCGACAGGCCTGATACGCCTGCCCCCAAGGAGGGTAGTCTTGCACCGTCACCTGCCACATCGGGTAAGGGAGCCAAGGGCCACGGACAGTCTGCCAAGGAGGGCAAGGGCAGCAAGGAGCAAAAGGCAGGGAGCAGCCGACCTGGCCATGAGGGCCCCACCAGCCCCATACCGGGGGTATCGAAGGAGAGCCAGGGCCCCAGGACTCCATCACAGGAGGGCCCCGCAACGGAAAGGTCCGATGCAGAGTGAGCGGCAAGTATTGGCCAGGTGTGGTTCACTGGAAACACAAGACAGGCACCGCTGAACAGGGCCCCGCCGTGAGGAGCACCGCTGAACAGGGCCCCGCCGTGAGAAGCACCGCTGAACAAGGCCCCGCTGTGACCAAAACCGCTGAACAGGGCCCTGCCGTGAGAAGCACCGCTGAACAGGGCCCCGCCATGACCAGAACCGCTGAACAGGGCCCCGCCATGACCAGAACCGCTGAACAGGGCCCCGCCGTGACCAGAACCGCTGAACAGGGCCCCGCCGTGACCAGAACCGCTGTACAGGGCCCCGCCGTGAGGAGCACCGCTGAACAGGGCCCTTCCTGTCAAGCACCGCTCCGCTGGGCCCTTCCTATCAAGCACCGCTCCGCTGGGCCCTTCATCTCAAGCACCGCTCCTCTGGGCCCTTCATCTCAAGCACCGCTCCGCTGGGCCCTTCCTGTCAAGCACCGCTCCGCTGGGCCCTTCATCTCAAGCACCGCTCCGCTGGGCCCTTCATCTCAAGCACCGCTCCGCTGGGCCCTTCATCTCAAGCACCGCTGCGCTGGGCCCTTCCTGTCAAGCACCACTCCGCTGGGCCCTTCCTGTCAAGCACCGCTCCGCTGGGCCCTTCATCTCAAGCACCGCTCCGCTGGGCCCTTCCTGTCAAGCACTGCTCCGCTGAGCCCTTCATCTCAAGCACCGCTCCGCTGGGCCCTTCATCTCAAGCACCTCTCCGCTGGGCCCTTCATCTCAAGCACCGCTCCGCTGGGCCCTTCCTGTCAAGCACCGCTCCGCTGGGCCCTTCCTGTCAAGCACCGCTCCGCTGGGCCCTTCATCTCAAGCACCGCTCCGCTGGGCCCTTTATCTCAAGCACCACTCCGCTGGGCCCTTCCTGTCAAGCACCGCTCCGCTGGGCCCTTCATCTCAAGCACCGCTCCGCTGGGCCCTTCATCTCAAGCACCGCTCCGCTGGGCCCTTCCTGTGAAGCACCGCTGGCCCATTGCCAGTCCCGGTTCTGTGTCGGGCAGGCCTTCACGACGCACTCTGCCCACCATGCCTCCTCCATGACCAGTGGTCTCTGTACTCCACCTGATGGACTGTGGCTTTGCACTCCCCAGGATGTAACAGTGGGCAAACCACCCACTGTAGAGACTTGTGAGACTGTGGCTTTGCACTCCCCAGGATGGTACAGTGGGCAACCCACCCACTGTAGAGACTTGTGAGACTGTGGCTTTGCACTCCCCAGGATGGCACAGTGGGCAATCCACCCACTGTAGAGACTTGTGAGACTGTGGCTTTGCACTCCCCAGGATGGCACAGTGGGCAATCCACCCACTGTAGAGACTTGTGAGACTGTGGCTTTGCACTCCCCAGGATGGCACAGTGGGCATGGAGGCCCTTCGTGGATCTGGCGTCGTGGACTCATGTGGCTGAGGTGCCCCCCCTTCCCTTCCCCCTGAGGTGCCTGTCTTTTAATTTTAGTGATGCCCTAGCAGTGTTCTCTCCAATGGACTGGATCTCGTGTGTGGGCTTTGCCCATGTGTTGCTGCACATTGGCCCACGGACCTTTGGACTTTGATTGACTGGGCCAGACTTTTGCTGCTTGTATGGATAGAGTTCTAGATGTGTATTCATTCTTCATATATTGCTAAGGTCACTATACTTTATTGTTGCAATTATATGGTTCTACTTTTACATTCATTGGCTTTTGTCTTTGTTTTTTGGGGGGGGGGGGTTGGGGGTGTCACTCTGACTTTTTTATCTGCATAGGTGTGTAGGTATTTCGGTGGGGGTGAGGGTGGGGGTGGGTGTGTGGCGTATGTGTGTGCCCGTAACCTTTCCTCCTCCCCCCTCCTCTGTGTTGTAGGTACAGTACTCACCGTTGTCGTCTGCGGCGAGGTTCGTGATCCTGGAAGAAGAGCAGGAAGGCAATGGCTGGGAGGATGTGGAGTTTGGGTTCCATGCTGTTCCGATTCCGCGTGGAGTGTGTCGAGGTAAGCGTTTTCCATTGGAGATGTCTGTTTCTGCCGTGTTTTTATCGGTGGGGCTCCCGCCCCGGAAAAGGTGGCGGATTGGTGGGTCGTGATAGGGTGGGTGGTACATTGTCTGCCGCCTGCCTGTTGGCGGTGACCGCCGCGCTGTTTGTTTGTACCGCCGTGGCGGTCGGAGTGTTAAAGCGGCGGCCTGTGTTGGCGGTTCCCGCCAGGGTCAGAATTCATATTTTTAGGCCGCCAGCCTGTTGGCGGGTTGGCCGCCGCTTTAACACTGACCGCCAGGGTCAGAATGACCCCCTATGTCTTCTCAGACATAGGCAAATGATTAAAATATAAAAGAACATTGAGCCAAACGTTGGCTGTGCTAAAAAAATTTCAATGAATAAAAACATGTCTATGTGTAAAAGGCTATGGGCCTAATGCTAAAATAAGGGTGTCCACCCAGGCACTAAGGAGAACCCACAACAGTCTATAATTTTGTGAGCCAACATATGTAGTAATAGGCAATGGTGCAAAATTTGAAACCATGTGGGTTTCAGAAATTAATGAGCCAGACCATTATTTGTGATATCCACAAGTATTTTGGCATACAAGGAACAGCAGCCCACCATCTGTGTGTGTGTTCTCAAATGGGAAACCTTTCTTTTTTTAGCATCACTGTTCCCTAAAATGAGTGTCCACAATGGAAGAAATTGAAAAAAATGAATTCCTAAGATACATTTGTAGGTAGTAAAGAACTGATGTGGCAGACATATATTTGTGAAGTAAGATACAGTATACAATTAGAGAGATCAGTGGATCTGAGATTCCCTAAAAGCTACAGAGTAAATATGGGAAGACACAGAAAAAGATTAAGCTAGTGTAGGTAAATGAATCAGTGACAACTCATTAGAGGTGAACGGCTTGAGTGTTTACAACCGTATGAAGCCTATCTTGAAACTGAGTATAATAGTTAACATAATACCATATTTGTTGGACAAATGTTGTCTCAAAATCTCACTAGGTTGGGTCTTTAGTTATAGAGATGATGCCCTAGAACTGCTTATACATTAGGTTATCATCTGACAATATTGCATAGTATTTTAATAGCTGCATATTTGCACTGGACAAACCGCTGGACAACATATAGTAAAGGTATATTGTGAAAAAAGATACACATATTGTCAATGATTTCAAGGGAGATTTATTTTGCCATAAATATTCTGTAGACTTTGAGCCTATAATGCTGCAATGTGAAGAGTAACATGTACACTGTGTCAGAGGAGAACCTAATGATGATTCAAGCAATAAACTAATGGAAATAGATAGAAATCTAACAGGGAGGTTTGGATGTACTTCTGATTCTGTTACAGTTATCCGCAAACACACTTGTAAGATTCCGTAATGTGCATTGGATTATACTTGGGGTGGATTACAGCTCACGTCAAGTAATAAATGTGTCAGAATAAACCCACAAAGTCACTAAACTAACCTCTGCTCATTTCCCTAGTAGCTATTGCACAGAAAATACAGGCTTAACTTAGGATAATGAGTAAAGTATGTATTCTTTACCAAAGTAATAGTAAAGTCAAAACACCCAACACTAAAAATCTCAAACTGAATTAGAAAAATAGAGGAAAATGTATTAAACAAAATGTCACTGAAATAACAAAAACAAATTGGGGAACCAGCGATATGAATTTTGAGAGAATTAAGGAAAAATAGCACCAAAAAGCACAAAGTACCAATGGTAGTCAATGTTCGCAGTAAACATGGGCCTAGGCATGATTTCAGGCTGGCCATGTTGGAGTGCAGGGCGCACACACCAACCAGGTTCATCCTAGTGAAAGATTTCACCTTCTAACTTAGGGGTTTAATTTCTGAAGTAAACTTACTCTGGAATTAGAGAGGCCCGCCATCTCAACAGGCATCTCTTACCTTGGAAGGAACTGCTATCACATGATGGTGCCATACAGCACACTTTCAATATCTTTTTTTATTTTCAAAAACAAAATCCGAAAGAAGATTTTCTTTTTGAAAATAAAAAAAATAAATCACCATCTAACCATGGGATTTTTCTCCTATGGCATTGGAGTAATTAAGATATTTTTACTTTCTCTTACTGCCACTTAGGCCACGTGGATGTCGGTGTGTGAAAGTAAAAACTGTCCATTTGTTCAGCCAATCTAAATAGGGTGGGTGGCCAATGTTCAAACCTCTGTTGGGCTTTCAGAAGAACATGGCAGTCATCAATGACATACTTAAGTTTGCCCTGACTTTAAATGAGGCGGTGGAACTTCAATTTGGTAGAGATTGTACTCGGTCACCATTGTAACCAAGTACCCTCTCTGCCTATCTCTTAATCAGGCCTTAAATGTTTTATGTGCCAAGTAGTCACAAGGGTTCACTTGTAAGGCCCCCAGGACCTCCGAAGAGGACATTTGTAGACTTTCAGGGTATCAGGCATATGCCAAGACAAAGTCTAGTCTAAGTCAAGTTGCCACTTGTCAGCTGGGAGTCTAATTCTTAGTCCTGGGTACAAGGGTAAAATGTACATTCATTCAGGGTTCCTCTCAGGCCACATACGGCAGGCCCAGTCTTCTTCATTCCACCCCTCAACTCCAGAAGTGTTCTGAAGTGGGTGCTTAGAGGTGTCACACTCATGCCTGGCACCAGCTAGTAGATGAGCATGCACCCAGCCATTCCCTAACCAATAGGGTAATTTCTCATTCAGGTCAGCCTTTTGTTTGCTTCTGGTTAGCATCTCATTCACTTCTATCGAAGGGTTAGCACAGGCTAAGAGCTGGCAGAGGCTTATGATAATTAGCCCTTCTGAAGTTCAGACATGCCAAGAGTAACTTTCAAAAATGTACATTTCCATTATATGCATTACAATTTGACTTTGCTGGTGAATTGTTTTTTTAGTAACTATTAATAATAGTGACTTCATTATTTTTTTAGCCAACTGCATTCCAGAGAAACTGGATCACTACTTAAAACCATGCTTTGGGTTTCTTTTTTTGAGTTGTTGTTGTTAAAAACATCATCTTGTTCTTGTTCCCACTTGAAATGTGAACCCTTTTTAAGTAGACACAGCAAGGGTTCTACACAAACAGCATAACCTTGTACAGATCTAGCATAGTATTATCCCAAACCCAGGAACGATTTGAGAACATCTTTGTCATATGCTTTCGCTGTTTTAGAAATAGACTTCAATAAATCTGATTTGGGTTCAATTACTTTGTGTGAATTCCTATGGGAAAGTACAAAATTTCAGTTTGCTAAAAATAATTTTTTTTAATACTGACAATCATGCCACTGTCTTCCAAAATACCTAATACCAAAATACCCAGTAAGGCAGTAAATTCAATCCCATCCTTTGCAACAATTAAAATGCTCATCTGGAAAGATTGTGATTGTACACCTTTAATGTCACCAGAAAGAACATCCATCAACTTTTGAAAAACACTGGCCACTGAAGCTAGCCCAAAAGGTGACTTCAAAAATCAGTGTGCTCCATAAGGAGTAAAAAAAAGTTGTGAGATCCCTAGATTCTTAATCCAATGCCACTTGATGATAATCTGATTTGAGATTAATGATGGAAAAATACTTGCCCCCCCAACAGCTGCCAACATCTCTTGAATTCTAGTCAACAGTTTACAATTGACCACACCAATCTCATTCAATGATCTCAAGTCACCATTTTTCTTCAAAGCAATCACAACAGTGTAAACTCATTCAGCACTATCTGTGGACTCAATAATACATTCACTGCACAATTTATCAAGATGACTTTTCAATTTCAAACAAACTCCAATAGGTACATCACACATTTTATGTTGAACTGGTAAAGCTCCTTTCTTAAGTTTGATTCTATGTCAAAACCCTCTACCTGTCCAAATGTTTCACTAAACACAGCTATGTGTTAATCAACAATCCACTCACATTGAGGTACATTAACCTTATGTACCATCATACTTCTCAAGGAAATTGGATTATCAGTGCCAGGACTCAACACTATACCCAACCTACCAAGATCATACCATCCAACAATACCATGACCATTAGTGGCTACATCTACTTTAGTCTTTATCACACATCTTTGAAATTCCAAACAATCCTCATAAAAAATTTAACATATTAATATCAAAATTTCCCAAAACTTTGGAAGTTACATCTGTTTCAGCAGACTTTTATTCTGCCATTTCTATAAAAACTTGAATCATAAAGGAATGTAATAGGTGAACCCAGTTCTGCCATAGGGGGTCATTCTGACCCTGACAGGCGGCGGAGGCCGCCCGCCAGAGTTCCACCCTCCGAAATACCGCTCCGCGGTCGAAAGACCGCGGAGGGTATTCTAAGTTTTTTCCCTGGGCTGGCGGGCCCGCCAGCCCAGGGAAAAACTCCCTTCCCACGAGGATGCCGGCTCGTAATCGAGCCGGCGGAGTGGGAAGGTGCGACGGGTGCTGTTGCCAAGCAGACAGTGAAATACTTGTAGGGGCCCTCTTACGGGGGCCCCTGCAGTGCCCATGCCAGTGGCATGGGCACTGCAGGGGCCCCCAGGGGCCCCGCGACACCCCCTACCGCCATCCTGTTCCTGGCGGGCGAACCGCCAAGAACAGGATGGCGGTAGGGGGTGTCAGAATCCCCTCGGCGGCGCAGCAAGCTGCGCCGCTTTGGAGGATTCCAACGGGCAGTGGTAAACCGGCGGGAGACCGCCGGTTTACCCTTTCTGACCGCAGCTGAACCGCCGCGGTCAGAATGCCCTCGGGAGCACCGCCAGCCTGTTGGCGGTGCTCCCGTGGTCGGTGGCCCTGGCGGCCACCGGCCGCCAGGGTCAGAATGACCCCCATAATGTCTTTGACAACATCACTAATTTTAACTAATACTAAAGGTGCTTAAAATCCAGTTTGAAATGAAACACTCTAAAATCTGTATCAGAATTAACAAGTGTCAGAACCATGATGTCTACATTTTCCACAACACTTTCAACTGCATTTATCTTAACAGTATTAGTAGTCTTAAAACGTCTGCAGACACACTGAAAATTTCCAACTTTACTGTACTTATTATGTTTTTCCCCACAGCTCAACAATTAGGATTATTGGTTAAGGGCCCGATTTTGAGTCTAGCGGTCGGAACGCTGAACTGTCAATGAGGCGGTCGGGAGGACACCACCAAGCTGGTGGGCTCCCGACCACCACATCACAACACTATTGCCGGGTTGGCGGTAGTGTCTGCGGTGGTGGCACTGCAATGGCATGCTTTAGCTCATACAGTGAGCCTGAAGCACATACCACCACAGTGCAGCACTAGATGCACCTCATGCGCACTGTTGCCATGCACAATGTTGTGCATGGCAAATAGTGTGCACCGACAGTGCAGGCATAGGGGGACACAACATGTGCCCTCAGCTACACTGCCCAATAGGCATAATTGCCAAGGGCCCTGTTTGGTGCCCCTTCCCTGCCATGAAAAGCTTGGCGGAAAGGCAGGTTGTGACCAGCTAGGCAGTGCCGGCATCAGCACTGCCACTTGTGACAACAGCTTTCTCTACCGCTGCGGGATCCAAGATCCTGTCGGTTGTGGCAGTCTTGTGGCAGTCTGACCGCCATCCTCCTAATCTGACATTCAAACCGCTGAGGAGGTGACAGTCGGACCACCACTGTGGGTACGGTGGTCCCAGGACCGCTGTACTCATAATCATAATCAGGCCCTAAATGTTTTTTAGACCCAAAGTTTAAGCAACTTAGGCCCTGATTTATACTTTTTGGTGCAAAACTGCACTAATGCAGTTTTGCACCAAAAGGTTTAGCAGCACCATTTCTGTGCACCAGCCGGGCACCATATTTATGGAATGGTGCACGATGGTGCAAAGGGTAGGCTAGCGTAAAAATTAAATTACATTACTTGGATGGGGCTGACGATATGGAAGAAGGAGGTTTTGCACCAATTATGTTAGGTAGGTTAGAGTAAAAAAAAAACTACTCTAACCTGCCTAGAGTCACTTTCTGATGCAAAACCATCCATACCACATGAAAAGACATAGAAATGACAGGAGTCAGGCCCATCCCTGCAGTAGCCAGCACTGGGGACCAGGGTCCCCTGGGCATGACCATTGCAGCCAATGCCATGTAGGGGGGCCCATTTCAGGCCCCCCAATGGCACATTAAAAAAATTCTTACCTGTACTTACCTATACTCACCTGGGATGGGGTACCCCATCCTCCACTGTCCCACTGTTGTAGGTGTAGGTGTCCTTGGGGTCTGGGCAGGGCACCTGTGGGCTTAGTCCAGGGTGTTCCACCATTGAAATAAGCCCACAGGTCCCCTAACGCCTGTCCTTACCCAGGCATTATAAAATGGTGCAAAGCAAGCTTTGCATAATTTTTTGACCCCTTCTCCCTCCCATGCGTGATTTTAGCCTGGGGGATAAATATGGCGCTAAGGGCATAGAGTCATTTTTTGCACGGGAACGCCTACTTTGCATCTCATTGACGCAAAGTAGGTTTCCACATCCCAAAAATGACTTAAACTCCATAAATTTGGCACTAGATGGGTCCAGCGCCAAAGTATAAATATGAAGTTAGTTTTGCACTGAATTTGCAAACAAAATTATGCAAATTCAGCACAAAACAAGTATAAATATGCCCCTTAATTTCTTCTAACTCTCACCCTTCACTAATTTCTCTTTACTCAGAAGATCAAAAATGTGGTTTTGTGAAATTACACTATCACCACCTCAAACCTTTACAAGATACAATAGATCTTTCTATACCTTCTGCTACACCTATTACCTCTGCCAGTTTAGCATTGTGACATGCTAACAACCTTTCTTGGATATTTTTTATTCACAATTAAAAACAAATTATCTATAATATATGTGTCTAAATTTTCATATAATTCAAAATTTGCAGCCAACACTCTTTCTTTTTTTTTAGAAAGCAACTTACAATAATCACACAGCATCCACATTTCATTACATAAATTATAATTCATCAACTCATCAAAAACTCTTTTGATAAAACCTTGATTTATTAAGAGAATTGCATTCTACTAGTACTTCCCTGATCACAGATACTATTACCTCCTACTTTCCTCAGATTTAAATTAATCTTGGCAATCCATTCAAGCAGTGGTGCCCAGACCCTGGAATCTTGCTTTCTGCCCCTACGTCCCTTGCAGCAATATAGGTTGTCCTTCAAGTGGTATATCGAGACAAACCTAGCTAACCCTGATGAAAAGTGGGGGAATCTGCTTTGAGTCAAGCTGCAACAATGCATATTTAGGAGACCACCATAGTCACAAAAATAAAACTCAGCAACCTTCTATCTTGTATGACACTGTTGTCAATGTCAATAACACTAACTGGAGCATAACCATAAATAGTATATTCAAGGCTGAGCCATGAAATTGGGCTTTCTAGTAGACTACCAGCTTTCCACAATTACAAAACATATGTGTTATGTTTGCCTCATAGCAGCCACATCCAGGGCAGCTAATATCTGACCTTTCCCCGATCTCACAATTTTAAAACAATAATAAAGTTTAAATAGTTTCCTTCCTATTTTCCATGATTCCCTGAAGCTTGACCTTTCGATACCCATTCACAACTCTCATTTATCCAGGTCATTTGGAGTCAGGCCACTCAAAAGTCAGTAAATCTGTCTGATCTTACCCCTCCATGGGCAGCCCAGCAGCTCCAGTACCTTTACACGCTTAATCGAAACGTCCTCCTTATCTATTTTCATCTACAAATCCTTAATCTTAAGATACTTACAAAAGCTATACTTTGTCAATCCATATCTAGCCTGTAGCTCCTCAAATGTATGCATGTGACCCTGTCCATGGAGATACCCTTACCTCTCCACCCCTGCTTTTGCCCATGCAAAGCCAGCCTTATCACGGAATACCTCTAAGAATATTGATGAATGCCAGAGGGGCATATAGTAATTATAATGCCTGAAGCACAAGTTCTTCTATATCTGACCCCAGACTCTATATGCAGCCTTTAATACCTTGAGTTTCACCTTCATAAAATAACTAGACCCCACATTCCGCAAAAAACATGATTTTGCTGCTCCTACAGTAATCTAAAAAATGGATGGCAGTTCATCAGATCCTAAAATTTTAGTTTTTCGACCCACTGTTAATATCCCCATATGCTGAAGACTAAAAGTCCAAAAAGTTTGAAATTAGGTACTGTCCATCCTCTTCTAGCCTCAGGAAGTGTCAGATACCTTCATGCTCTTCTTGCCCTTCTATACTCCCAAATATATCTGCTACAAATTGCTTCTAAGGGCCTGATTATGATCTTGGCAGACAGGGTTCTCTGTCACAAATGTAATGGACATCACATCTGTCATATTGCAATTCCATTACATTCTATGGAAAACATAAGAACGCAGATGGAATGTCCATCACTTTTGTGACAGATTATTCCATCTGCCAAGATTGTAATCAGGTCCTCATTCTTTAAACTAGCACAGCTCGACTTCCTGTGGGATTGCCCCAAAAACATACGGTATTTTTGGCAGTGTCAGCATTTTGAAAACATCACACATCTGAGATCCCTGCAACTCTTAGTAATTACTGGAGAGAGATTGAGTTCCACAATCTCTCCAACCATACATGTGATTGTAACACCCAGATATGTCACACATGCTACTATCTGCCTATCAGCAATTTGTATCTCCTTTTCTACTATTATTTGAATCTTACTCCCATTGAGATGATATCCTGCTACTCTCCCAAATATAGCTGCTACCTCTTTTATAGCTCTTGCTGGATCCGGTGTTACAAGGCTATATCATCAGCACAAGCCAGGGTCCTTGTCTTGATTTGGTTTATCTCAACCAGAATAATTGAGTTGTTCTCTTCTAGCTTGTTAATTAGAGGATCAATATGGAGCAAAGAGCAAGAGTTAGCATGGGCAACCTTGTCTTGTCCCTAATCTCACCTGATACCCTTCCCATTATTTGGAGCCTTGCCATTGGTTTATGATACAATGCTTTTATTGCCTTTATAAAACCAGATTCAATGTCTTTTTTTTAAGCGCTTCCCATAGAAAATCCCATGCCACTTGATCAAATGCCTTTTTAGCACTGAGAAAGATCAAAGCCAAAGGATGCCCTATTACTGTGGCCACTTCAAATAAAGTGATTGCTTTCTGACATGGTCCATCATTCCCCTCCCTGGGATAAAACTATGCTGCCAGGGACAGACCATGTTGGAGATAACCTTGCCTAGCTGAACAGCAGGAAACATAGAATATATCTTATCATCACCGTTTATCAGTGATATAGGCTTGCAGGCCATCACCAAAAAACCTCTCTGGTTCACCGACACCCTTAAAGAATCGAAGAAAACCTGTTGCGCCCTCGAGAGAGCCTGGCGCAAGGACCACACTGCCGACAACATGACCGCCCTCAAAAACGCAACCCGCGAACACCACCACCTGATCCGCGCAGCCAAAAGGAATTTTTTCACCGACAGACTGGACAAAAACAGCCACAACAGCAGAGAACTTTTCAGCATCGTTAAAGAGTTCTCCAACCCCAACGCCAACGCCGTCACGCCCTCACAGGACCTGTGCAACTCCCTCGCCACCTTCTTCCATCGTAAGATCACCGACCTCCACGACAGCTTCGGACACCAGACCCAACCAAGCATCACCGAACCCACACCCCCGGCCATCACCCTCAACGCATGGACCCACATCAACACTGAAGAAACCAAAACCACCATGAACTCTATCCACTCCGGCGCCCCATCGGACCCCTGCCCTCACTTCATCTTCAATAAAGCCGACGACATCATCACCCCGCACCTCCAGACCATCATCAACTCTTCATTTTCTTCTGCTACCTTCCCCGAAAGCTGGAAACACGCCGAAGTCAACGCCCTACTAAAGAAACCTACAGCTGACCCAAGCGACCTGAAAAACTTCCGCCCCATCTCGCTCCTCCCCTTCCCTGCCAAGGTAATAGAGAAGACCGTCAACAACAGCTCACCAACTTCCTGGAAGACAACAACCTGCTCGACCCTTCACAAACCGGATTCCGAACCAACCACAGCACTGAAACCGCCCTCATCTCAGTCACAGACGACATCAGAACCCTGATGGACAACGGTGAAACAGTCGCCCTCATCCTCCTCGACCTCTCGGCTGCCTTCGACACATCTGTCACCGCACCCTAATAACCCACCTCCGCTCCACCGGGATCCAAGGCCAGGCCCTGGACTGGATCGCCTCCTTCCTCTCAACCGCTCTCAAAGAGTTTACCTCCATCCTTTTCGCTCAGACCCCACCGAGATTATCTGCGGCGTAGCTCAAGGCTCCTCGCTCAGCCTGACACTCTTCAATGTCTACATGAGCCCCCTCGCCGACATCGTAAGCAAGCACAACATCATCATCACCTCCTACGCCGACGACACCCAACTTATACTCTCCCTCACCAAGGACCCCGCCAGCGCTAAGACCAACCTACAAGATGGCATGAAGGACGTCGCAGATTGGATGAGACTCAGCCGCCTAAAGCTGAACTCTGACAAAACGGAAGTCCTCATCCTCAGCAACACCCCGGCCGCATGGGACGACTCCTGGTGGCCCACGGCCCTTGGCACCGCACCGACCCCCTCAGACCACGCCCGCAACCTCGGCTTCATCTTGGACCCTCTTCTCACCATGACCAAACAAGTCAACGCCGTGTCCTCCGCCTGCTTCCTCACCCTCCGCAAGCTCCGCAAGATCTTCCGCTGGATCCCCGCCGGCACCAGAAAAACCATGACCCACGCCCTCGTCACGAGCAGCCTGGACTACGGCAACACCCTCTATGCTGGGACCACCGCTAAACTCCAAAAACGCCTGCAACGTATTCAAAACGCCTCGGCCCGCCTCATCCTCGACGTACCCCGCAACAGCCACATCAGCAAAAGGATCACCTTCCGACTTCTCACCCACGCACACAAAGCCCTCCACAACAAGGGACCTGACTACCTCAACCATCGCCTCAGCTTCTACTCCCCCACCCGTCTCCTCCGTTCCTCTGGCCTCGCGCTCGCTGCCGTCCCCCGCATCCGCTGCTCCACGGCGGGTGGGAGGTCCTTCTCCTACCTGGCAGCCAAGACCTGGAACACCCTCCCCACCAGCCTCAGGACCACCCAGGACCACTTCGCATTCCGGAGACTCCTCAAGACCTGGCTTTTCGAGCAGCAGTAACCGTCCCTTCCCCCTAGCGCCTTGAGACCCGCACGGGTGAGTAGCGCGCTTTATAAATGTTAATGATTTGATTTGATTTGCATGAGCCTGGATTTAGTGGCATTTTCTCTTTTTGAACACCACTATAGAAGTTGTTGTCCAAGAGTTAGGAGGCATTTGTCGTGCCTGGGCCTTATTGAAGATATTGGTCATATCCTAGCTAATATTAAACAGAAAACCAAAGAATGGAGTGCTGTCTTAATTTCTTCTGAATTCATTGGGGCATCCAGGGCTTCCCTCTCCAGATGATTAAGTTCTCCACTCCTTACTGAATCCAAATACTCCTCAACAGGTAGCATATCTGCCTATATAGATCTTCATAAAATTCCCTAAAACATCTAGAAAAGCATTGGGTGTGCCAACCTCCTACCCTTTCTTCTCCCTTATTGACTGAATGTTACTGTACACTTCTTTCTGTTGTTTGCACAATGCCAGGAGGCTGCCATGATCTCTCTATGTTCATAGCTCTTCTCCCTTCAAGTTTGATATTTCTCAGCTGCCTTTGCCAAATAAATGTTATTAATTCTTACTTTAAACACTGAGATCTTTGGAAGGACCTCATGAATATTCACCCAATCTTGCAACCAACCAGGCTCCCAATGCACCTGGATCCTTGATTAGTGCCCCATCTCATGAGCCAAAACCTTCTGTATCTCTAAACCACAGCTGAGAGTCTCTAACCTTATTTCTGCTTCCAATGTATCCCAAACTACCCTCAGCAATGCACTTCCTCAATTAGTATCAAACAAAGTTGCCAACCGTTCATTCATGTGTTCTAATTAATCCAGGTTAAGTAGCAGCCCCCTATTAAATGACCAAGACTGAGCCTGCTCTTTTTCACTTGCTATCTGAAGCTAGATTACCAGGGGAGTTCTGATCTAGAAATATCATTGGATGTCTCTAAATATTGACCTCTTTTATTAGCCTTGTTGGAATCTTGAAATTTTCCAATCTCACACATTTCTTATGGGGATATGAGAAAAACATGTAACCTGCATCAGGCGCCCTGAGTCTGCCCCAGGTGTCCTTGAGGCCATTGTCCCTCTTCAGCTGCTGTAGTGCCCTAAATACCCTAGGCTTCTTGCCCTCCTACTACACTGAAGCTTGTGACCCCTGTGTACAGTCCCCATGTATGTTCAAGTTCCCTTATATTCTGAGTAGGGTAGGCCAGGCAGTCAACTCCACTGTCAAATGTTCCAACGCCACCCTCTCCTCTTGATTAGAACCATAATTCAAACAAATAATAAAACCAGAGTTAGCCACCTGACAATCTACCAATGCCCATCTCCCCAGTTTATCAGATAATTTGCATTTAACTCCACATACCTCCCGTTCATGCTAGAATTGCCACCCCCTCATAGTGGTTGCCTGTGTCACATTAACTAACAGCTCATAACCCAGAGTTTCAGTAGACTCTTTTCAGACCACTCAATGTGTTTTTCTTGTAAACACACAATGTCTGGACCAACTGCTACTTTGAGCTTTTTGGACCTATTGTTTAGTACACTGACACTAACGGTACATATAAAAATTATCCTTAGTCACCCTATCATATGAATAATACCATTGTGATTCCCACATTCATCCAAGCTCTTACCCTTTCACCATAAATCTTCTGTAGGCCTTCCCCTATAAATCTATATTGTTCCACCTTGGTGTACTTTACATCTTTCAAGGTGCTTCCTTTTTCTAAGTCTGCCACCCATCTTGACCCCAGCCCACCCATTACCATCCCCATACCCTGCCTCCCTTCACCCACCCTCCTCCCACATGAAGCAATGAAACTGAAACTGGGCTGAATAATGGTTTATGTGCCCTCCCATCCTGCCAGAGACAACCTCCTCAAATCTAAAACATCTACTAAAAGGCAGAAAAAGAAAGAGGATAAGAAATGAATTTTTCCAAGTGAGGAAAAAACGCACAAATCAAAAGAGTTAGCAAAAAATAACAACCCTGATACCATAAATACCAGCTTGTGGTCAAACACGTTGTTCATTTGTGCTATGCTTTCCCCCATCCCCTACTAGGGCACTATTACATCAAGCCATTTCATACAGTCAGATCGGTTAAGGTTCACGTTCATTTCAAGTCCGATATTGTCCAAATATTCTTTATCCTTAATCTCTGATGTGAACACTCAAGACTTGTCCATATGTGTAACCTTGAGCCTTGCCAGGTTCATCAGGTACACTCTCTTTAACGTACGGCCTAATGGAGGCACTAATGGTATCAATGGTACTAACCTAGTGGGAGTTGAGAGGGGATGTGCTACAAGGTCTCAGCCTGTGGGGGAGAAGTCTTGGGGGGACTAAGACTTTGTGGGAGATGATCAGTGGGTGGACAGTGGAGCTGGGATGCTCTCTGGTTTGAATGAGTTTTGGGGCATCATTTCATATACTCCCAGCACCATTGAATGAACCCCTAACAGCCAGGAGTCTCGATAAGGTCATGATAGTATGCTCAGAGGGGCAGAGGCTGCAAGCTTGATTGACTTGGAGCAGGAGACCGTAAAAGGGGTGATTCCTTGGGTCCAAAAGATCTAGAGGGCACACAGATTCCCTCTAACATTAAAATGAACAGATCAGGGAGCTGCAACCGGTAGCAGATAACCTAGGGCCATAATAGTCTTCTTTGGCAAACTTCTTTTCAGACAAGCAGTGTATGAGAAGGCTTGTCCAGACTCCAAACGAAATGCAGAAGGTCATTCTTGCTTTGCTAAACCAGACTTCTGTCATGTGACTGTGGATCAGTGATGGAGGCTATGTCAATTGACTATGTTTTGGGTTTTTACATAGGAAAGCTAGGCCTGCCACATTGAAAGTAGCTTTTAGGGCCTCTCAATATAGGAACATGGTGACAATAATTTTCTACATGCCCCACTTTTAAATTTAGTGCACACTACATTTTGGGCTAGACGGTTTACATAGTGGTGACTTATTAATATTTAAAAGGGAGGTCTTTACGTGTCAAAAGTTTTTTTTTAACAAGTCACACTGCAGGTTTTACACTGCAGCAGTCAGGCTGCAATGGTAGGCCTGAACCATGTTTTCTTTTGTGATACTAGTGGATAGCACAATATGTGCTGGGGTCCACAGGTGACAGTTCACTTTTCATGCCATGGATATATTTCCACGCCATATATTAAGCTTTATAAAAATTTTAAATATACCAATCAGGGATATGCTAATTCCTCACTCTTTTAGGTGTCAAAGTACATACAATGGACATGAACAGCAATGTCGCAATGTGCAGAGTATAAAAGGCAGCAATAAATTAGGAGAAATAGTTGAACAATCAGGGGTAAACATGCTGGAAAGATAGATTCCTATATGTATGGATGGAAATAATGATTGATAATACCTACAGATGAATCTGCTGACAAATAAAACCCACATCATGTCTTGACTTCTTCCTTATATTTAAAATGATGAATAATTTTCAGTTTCAAAGCTGCTCAATGAGAAGAACATCTCCCATTGTGGATATTATCTTAAACATTTTATTTAAGTTATTTAAAAACCCTTTTAGGCATTTTAAATTAAGAGCTTTAGTGGGTGAATGATTTAGCAGGGTGTCTGTTAAAAGAAGATATTGCAATTCTTTTGAGATAGGTAGTTGTGAGGGAAAATCCTAATGTTAAAGAAAAAAAGTGTAGATTTAAAATCCACACAAGACAAAATGTAATCAATCCAACGTTTTTAAATACAACACTGTACTTTCTTGAATAGTGTTGGTAATAGGTCTTCTGTGTACCCTTTACTAATAGAAAAATAAGAAAAATTGTTATAGATGTAAATGATAGAATTAATCTTAACCACTGGTAGTTACTCGGGGATTATTCTTTAGGACTGTCTTTGAGCTCTTGTGCACCGATAAGGAACAGGACTAACTATATTCAAATCAGCCTTGGTCCTGTAACAGTCGGGGCACCGTCCTGGACCCAGACCTGTAAGGGTAAGGCTTCTATCTCCCGGGTGCAAGGACTGTGATCAATGCACTGATGCAAATTAGAAATTCATTTGGATTGCAACCCATGCACAGCCCACTGAGCAATGTTTTGTAGTAAGTGTTTTCTAGCCAATTACACAAAAAAGATGACATGCAGTGTAACATGTATATTTCCAAAACCAAAGTCTAATGCATCAAATAAGACCTGTGACCACACAAATTGAGAAAATAAATGCAGCAATTCATGACACAGCATACTAAAAATCTGAACATTCCTAACGTGGTTAGAAAGTTCCTAGCATCTTAACACCCTTTTGCTACTTCTAAACTCTATGCAAAATTTTAGCAGAAGCAGAAAATACTTTGGGGCATATTTATACTCTGTTTGCGCTGGATTTGCGTCGTTTTTTTTACGCAATCCGACGCAAAGCTAACTCCATATTTATACTTTGGCGTTAGACCCGTCTAGCGCCAAAGATCTTGCAGTTTGCGTCATTTTTTAGCGTGGACACCTACCTTGCGTTAATTATATGCAAGGTAGGCGTTCCCTTCTAAAAAATGACTCGAAGGCATGTGCGCCTTATTTAAACTCCCGTACAAAAATGACGCACGGGAGTGGGCGGGCCTTAAAAAATGACGTCCAGCCGATTTTGCGTCATTTTTTAACGCCTGGTCAGGGCAGGCGTTAAGGGACCTGTGGGCTCGGAAGGAGCCCAGAGGTGCCCTCCCATGACCTGACTTGCCCCATTTTTTTATGCCCAAGCTCCATTTTCCCCTACGCCGGCGCAGCCTGGTGTGAGTCATTTTTTTTTTACGCACACCAGTCAGCTGCGCCGGCTAACGTCATTCAATAAATAAGGCGCCCGCATGGCGCTCTGGAATGGCGTTAGCCGGCGTTAAAATATTTGACGCACAACTGCGTTGGCGCAGTTGTGCGTCAAAAAGTATAAATATGGCCCTTTGAGTTTCGTAAGAAGAAGCAAACAGCATACCTTCTTTATTTTAAATAGCTGTTTAGCTTTTCTCTGGCACACCTCTTTTTTTACTTTTATTGATTTTATTGAATTATAACCATTGAATGTAATTATAGGACAATAATATAGACTATTCAGCAGTATAGTTGCCGTTGAAGGGAAATATCAATTACAGGAATACATTAAGTCTCAGATACTCAGCCCGGTTCATCCCAAAATATACAAGGTTAACAGGCAATCTCCGTTGGCGCATATTACATAACATTTCTTATAACAGCAAGACTCCCCATATGCGTTATCTAGCGTGGAACAATCTATATTCACAGTAACCTTAGCATATTATCATCAATGACATTGTCCATATATCTCATCCATAGAAATCTCTTCTTCCTTCAACTCGGATTCTTCTCCCCTACGCTCCTCCCAGGTTACAGTTTCTACTCGTCTCCCACTGGTCCCAGACAATTGGCAGCAGTAGTTTTCTTTCCTTGCAGGTATTCCCTATATGACCCCCATATCTCACACAGTTTGCAGCAACTAGGCTGTAGTTCTCTATAGACATCCAAGTGTGTGCAACAGATACAATATCGATATGCCAGTCCTTGATTTGAGGCACCGGACCCTTGGCCCACTGGATAGTAATACTGCGTCTTGCTAGCAATAAATTCATTGCTACCATCCTCCTATTAGCTTTTGCCACCATTTTATCATATCCCAGTGAAGCAAGCAGCGGGTCCCTATTCAAGGTGCCCCCTGTGATATCTTCCAGAGAAAGGAAAAACCCCTCCCAGAAGTGCTGTATATTCAGACAGTCCCAGGTTGCGTGCGCAAAGCCTGCATCATCCTCCCGACAGCACTTAACACTTCCCAGCAAACCATATCTGGCAGGTGGGAAGGAGTGTAATACACCCTGTCTATGTATTTAAAGTGAATCAGTCGGTGCCTCCCATTAAGGGATATTGACTTCATAAGCGAACAGCAATATTGCCGCTCAGCAGCTGTTATTGTAAGGTGTAGTTCCCTATGCCATTCCAGCCTACGCGAGGATAAAGCAGGTCTACAATTCTGCTCTAAGTATGTGTAAAGTCATGCTACTAGGCTGGCAGGTGAGGCAGCCTCCACCAAATATGTCAAGGCAGGCAGTTCAGAAGGCTCCATGAGGTTGTCGCCCAACAATTCCCCATAGCCTGTCTGGCTCTGGAGTAGTGAAACTTTGCCAATGCAATGTGCTCTCGCTTGCACTCCACTACTTGAGTCTATTCCTTAATTTTCCCTTCTGAGAAGAAGTCCTCCATAAGGTGTATGTCCAGTAGTCAAATGCCTGCCTTGCGCCCCGCTCCTGCCTCGATGGAAACCCCAAGCACCAGTCTACTGGAGCACTCGTGGTGTATAGTAGGGCACCCCTTTCCAAAGAATCCAAAACCCCATATTGCCATGTCGGCTTTCAAAACAGAGTCTGAGTCAGTTTTGGGGGGAGGGAGGTGCCAATGTGCGCTCAAGTTGTAAAGGAGGAAGGTCCTGGGTGCCATCTATTCAATAATATGCAAAACTGCTCTGCGCTGCATAGTAGTAAGTCTCCAAGTCCAGTACACCCAAACCCCCCATATTGTATGGCAGCGTAAGTGTGTCCCAGCGCACCATAGGTTATCCCCCACCCAAGATAATCTGGTCAGTATTGACCAGAGTGTGGACCATAATTTTTCTGGCAGTAGCAGTGGTATTTTTATGAACAGAAACAATGGACCAATATGACCACAGCACACAGAAAAGCATATACAGTAGTTAAAATAAGTAAGAGCTTCAGTAAGTCTGATGGTAGATAGTACAGTACTCTTCTTCATTTTCCAGAAGGATATTTATTTGTATCAATAGTTGTATGTCAGTGGGCAGTCAATCAAGCACAGCCAACACATGTTTCATCATACAGTGACTTTTTCAAGGCTGTAAGGAATGTGTTATACAGAAGTTTTTACTAGTCATAGTTATACTGAGGCAGCAAAAGTAAAGAGATTGTTTATTTAAATATATGTTACAAAATAATTATGATATACAGATATGAGCAAAGTAACTGGTGGTGAAACGTGAAAGAGCAAGTGTATAAACAATAACCTACCAGGTTATCAAGAAGTGGGAGAAGGTGTGTGAAAGGATACCATAACACCAAACTATGTAAGCGCGATTCAGGACACCCAACAGTGTTATAAAGAACAAGCACTCCATGTTTTAAAGTAAAACTACTTAGAATGGCCCGTGTGTAAAATGTATCCGGCATGCATGAGGGTAGGGGAAAGTTTGGTGGTTTAAGGAAAAACCTACCTAGACTGTAGATGAAAATAGTAGAGTGTCCAATTAAGAAGAAATTTTAAAAGGGAGCTGCGGCGGGGACAGAGAGGAGAAAAAATACCATGTAAGTACTGAGAAGTGAGGAGAGCAGACCTAAATGGAAGGGGCAAAAAACAATGATGTAAAGTAGAAAAAAGTACCTGTATCCCATTTGGATGTGTAGGGAAGTTGCTTGTTCGGATGTCACAAAGTAATGGATACCGAAAGTTAATTTGTACCAAATGTACTGTGAGAATTAAGTCCAAAAGACCTTGGTAAGTCCTGCAAAAAACAGGAAGTAATGTAATATCAAGCTGTGTTGCCAAGACACGAGAAGGATTTGAAGTAACTCAAGCCCTAAACAAAGGGGCTATGTAGACATGGATAGAGTACACATAATCTTAAAAAAATGTTAGGTGTGACTTGATGGGTGCACCTAGTTACGTCAACTTTGTGAAGTGACTATTCCCAAAAGGCCAGTTTGGTGGAGATTTTAACCTTCGGACTTAGTCGTTTTTTCGAGGTGAAAATCCTTCGACTGGGGATAACCTGGATCTTGATCCGACATCCTTGGAGCCCTCCTCAGATACGCTGGTTGGGAGGTCCCGGTCAACTTCCTACGTTCGGACTTAGGCCCTCATTACAACATTGGCGGTTAAAGCTGCTTACCGCCGTGCAGAAGACCGCCAACACACCGCCGTGGAAATCCGCCACAGATATTATGACCCACAGCTCGGAATCCGCCACAATTCAGACACCCACACAAGTCCGCCACACCAAAGGTCAGTGATTAACTGGCGAAAACAAATCCTCCACCGTCATGCCAACAGAAATACGCCCACACTATCACGACCCACGAATCCACGCGGCGGTCTTGCAACCGCGGTATTCCATTGGTGGTACACACCGCCCCGCTCAAAATACACACACATCTACAAACACAGCCACATTGGACAAATCGAAATACACACACCTGATACACATACACGCACCTCACACAACACACCACTAAATATCACCACACTTATCACTACACACAACACCCCACACATCACCCACATCACCCCATGGCACGGCAAAGGTTCTCTGAGGAGGAGCTTGGGGTCATGGTGGAGGAAATCATCTGGGTAGAGCCACAGCTATTCGGATCACAGGTGCAGCCCACCTCTATAGCAAGGAAGATGGAGCTATGGTGCAGAATAGTGGACAGGATCAACGCAGTGGGACAGCACCCAAGAAATAGGGATGACATCAGGAAGAGGTGGAACGACCTACGTAGGAAGGTGCGTTCCGTGGTCTCAAGACACCACCTTGCGGTTCAGCGGACTGGCGGTGGACCCCCACCTCCTCCCCCACAACTAACAACATGGGAGGAGCAAGTCTTGGCGATTCTGCATCTTGAGGGTCTCGCAGGAGTAGATGGTAAGTCAAATCTTAACTATTACATCCCCCACACTACTTGCATGCTATCACATACCCCCACCCTCACCCCCATCACTCCAACTCCTCACAAATGTACCAACATCACAAACCACACATACTAACACCTAGCCCTGCATGCAACAACAAAGCATTGACACCCATCACCAAAGCATGGGCACTGCACATACACACCCCTAAACCACCATCACACAAGGTCCCACACAGGAATGCAAGCACTGGGGTACACGGTCACCCACCTATTGCACACCATAGCACACACAGATGTAATAAACATCCCTTTATACCCCTGCAGGACCCCTACCCAACGTCACCAGACAGGAGGGTCAACATATGTCCACACCACCAACAGAAGAGGCCCAAAGTGATGATAGCAGCTCTGTCCAACTGGATCTAGATGACCAGCCCGGCCCATCGGGGACCTCGGGACAGTCGGTTCCCCTCACACAGTCACAGGCCACCACAGAGCTTCCCCCCTCTGGAAACACCAGCACAGCACCCACCCGGCGGCCCATACCTCTGTCCCCATGACACGTCAATCAACAGTGTGTCCACCACTACAGGGAACCCAGGCTAACCCACCACCCCAACAACAACAGGGACCTGGGGGCAGTGGTAGTGGGCGCACAGTTCAGGGGACAGAGGCCCAGGGAAACAGGGTAACTGGGAGGGCTGCTGTGCGACAGGGGGAGGACAGGCCAAGGGAACCCACTCTCCACGAGGCCCTCTCCAACATCATGGGAGCCTACCACCACTCCCAGGAGACAGTGGCAGTAGTACTGGGTAAGTTTCAGGAGACCCAGCGCCTGCAGGAGTGTGGTACTGAAAATTCTGGACCCGTGTTATAAACATCGTCGTATCACAACGATTTTGGTATCAGCAGACCGAGAATGATTAGAATATTATGCACAAGCATTGTATTCATATTCGGGTGACGAAATCACCCGAATATCAGAGTTTCCATCCTGAACCCTCGTGTTCCATTTAAACGACAGCCATTTTGTGATTGCCCTCACATAGGCCAATGTCTAATGCTGAAAACGAGTCTGAAGGACACGTACATCTTTGCTGACTCCTCTGTGACCTGGGCAAGCTGACTCCACTGCCTGAAGCCAAACCTGTTCGGCCAGTTTTCTTTCCCAGTGGCCGAAAGAGATTAGTATCAAGGCACAACACATCATAAACCTTTCATCACACACAAACCATGCCTAATCTTACACACACCTGTCCCTGTTTCTTTCTTTATGACTTGCTTTACAAGGAGGAGGTGCCCGTTTATATTGGGGGTCCGTCGATATCTGATGAAAGTACTAAGCCTTGCCGGGTAATTGATTAAGGGCTGGACAAACTGAATTATGGGCTTGTCATCATAACCCTGCTATTTCTTTGTAGTGAAAATATGTGAATGGTCAACTGTAAAATAAGGAATGTTTGCCCAAAGCATAATATTTTGTATAAAAGAGAAGGTTAGCTTTGCAAGAGGGGAGTCTCCTGAGAATATACACCGTGTTGTACTTCTAGGATACCTGTTACTGGCTGCAGCCAATAAACAAGATCTTTGACTTCACCAAGAAGACTCTGTGTTTCTGTAGTCTGAAACAGGAAGGACTCGAAGTCTTAGGGTGTGTTCCCTGGCACCACTGGGTTCTGAAAAACCAGTACTTCAGGAGGAACAGTATTTGGGCTTCAGGGAGGAACTCAGATCCATCAATTCCACCCTGGGCACCATCGTAGGGGTGCTGAAGGAAGTACTCAACACCAGGAGGGACACTGTGGCACAACAAGGGGCCCCTGACACTAGCCTGGACGATGAACTGCCCACCACCTCCGCCGGCGCAAGTGGACAGGACGCCCCACCACAAGGCAACCACACCAGCACCCCACCCCCTGCAGAGGAAGAACCACCCCGCAAACGGTCCCTGAGATCCAGGACAAAGACAGAGAACGATGCCAAGACCCCCGCCAAGAAATGAGACCACCCTGAATGTCATCCTTCTGTCCCACTTTGTCACCCTGTCCATCCTCAAACTGCCCCAGCTCCACTTGCTGTGCCCATTTGGGAAATGCATCTGTGAGACTAATAGACTGGACTCTGCCATGGACATTCCTCCACCATCACCCCTCACCATTTTACAACCCCCTCCAATATTGAGCACTTAAATAAACACCCTGGAAGCACAAAACAATCTGGAGTCAGTCTGTGATTTCGAAATACTGTAGTGTATTAGCAATTACAGTGTTAAAATGCTTTTTCAAATGTAATGTCAACATACCTATGTGACACAGCTCTAGTCCATGAGGAAACACAGCAGATATCACACAGTGGGACCCACATCTGTGAAATCGAAAGGGAAAGTGACAACTCAGTGACCATACACTGGGTGAAAACGACAGACAGTAGAGAGGTAGTAGTGTTAAAGTACATGTAGTAGGCAGGTTTGTATTCTTACCTGTGTCTCACTGGAAATATTGCAGGATCACCGAGTTCCTGTTGTCGATGTCCTCTTCTTCTGCTTCCTCGTCTTCACTGTCCACAGGATCCACAGCTGCAACAACACCACCATCTGGACCATCCTCCTGCAGAAAAGGCACCTGTCGTCGCAAAGCTAAGTTGTGAAGCATACAGCAGGCCACAATGATCTGGCACACCTTCTTTGGTGAGTAGAATAGGGATCCACCTGTCATATGTAGGCACCTGAACCTGGCCATCAGGATGCCGAAGGTCTGCTCTATTATCCGCCGAGTTCGTCCCTGGGCCTCATTGTAGCAATCCTCTGCCCTTGTCCTGGCATTCCTCACTGAGGTCAGTAGCCACAACAGATTGGGGTAATCAGAGTCACCTGCAAATGGGGATGGACAACTGTTAGACACACACTAACCTGTAGGGATATCCCCAGACCCAGTAAACCATTCCCACTGACTTGCTTCCAGGTGCTCACCTAATAGCCACACACGGTGCCTCTGGAGTTGACCCATCACATAAGGGATGCTGCTATTCCGCAGGATGTAAGCGCCATGCACTGATCCAGGGAATTTGGCATTCACATGGGAGATGTACTGGTCTGCCAAACACACCATCTGCACATTCATGGAATGATAACTCTTCCGGTTTCTGTACACCAGTTCACTCCTGCGGGGGGGTACCAAAGCCACATGTGTCCCATCAATGGCACCTATGATGTTGGGGATATGTCCCAGGGCATAGAAGTCACCTTTCACTGTAGGCAAATCCTCCACCTGAAGGAAAACGATGTAGCTCCGCATGTGTCCCAGCAGGGCAGACAACACTCTGGACAAGACGTTGGAAAACGTAGGCTGGGACATCCCTGATGCTATGGCCACTGTTGTTTGAAATGACCCACTTGCAAGGAAATGGAGTACAGACAGGACCTGCACTAGAGGGGGGAATCCTGTGGGATGGCGGATAGCTGACATCAGGTCTGGCTCCAATTGGGCACACAGTTCCTGGATTGTGGCACGATCAAGCCTGTAGGTGATGATCACATGTCTTTCCTCCATTGTCGACAGGTCCACCAGTGGTCTGTACAATGGAGGATGCCGCCATCTCCTCACATGTCCCAGCGGACGTTGCCTATGAAGGACAACAGCGAGCACAGAGTCAACCAACTCAGAGGTACGTACCCACAGCTTACACAGAACACGAATCATAATCTGAAATTTGCCCTGTATGAGTGTTGAGGCAAGGCCTAGGTATGTGTGACGCAGTTAAAAATTAAGCCATGTGGGCCCCTAAAATGGCGGCTGCCTGACCTGTAAAGTGGGACAATGGCATGTGAGGTAACTGCGCTGGCGTTGTACACCGTCGCAGTAGGCGGTCGAAGACCGCGGTGCAATTCTGCATTGGTTAACATTGGACCCTATGGGTCCCAGGAGCCAATGACGATGTATGCCGGCAGTGACGGTACGCACTGCCGTGGACCGTCACCACCATTTTCTATCTGTTCAATCACTCGATACCTGATCTTCGACAGGAGAGGACCTACACTGCAAGTGCTGCTGTGACCTTGGTCTGGAAGAGACAATGGCTCGTGCGTCTGGGGAAAGGGCCCCTGCCTTCACATCGGAGGAGTTGGAGAAACTCGTGGATGGGGTCCTCCCCCAGTACACGCTACTCTACGGTCCTCCAGACAAACAAGTAAGTACACTTGGAGCATGCTGTATGGGCTATGCCTGTGTGGAGTGGGGTGGATGAAAGATGGGGGGTAGATTGAGGTGTGCATGAAACGACGGTGAGTGCATGTGCCACATGGCAAGGGAAGGGATGGGGGCCAATGACTGTGACGGTGCAGTTGGTAATAACTTTTCTTTTCCCCCTGTAAAATTCATGTAGGTCAATGCCCACCAGAAAAAGGATATTTGGCGTGCCATCGCCAAGAAGGTCCGGACCCTGGGGGTCTACAACAGACGGAGCACCCACTGCTGTAAGAGTTGGGAGGAAATTCACCGCTGAAGCAAGAAGATGGCGGAGGTCCAGCTGGGGATGGCCTCCCAGTGTGGGAGGGGTGCCCGTCGCACAATGACCCCCCTGATGTTCAGGATCCTGGCGGTGGCATACCCGGAGGTCAATGGGCGCTTGATGGCATCACAGCAGCCACAAGGGGGTGAGTACACTCTCATTCTGCTGATTTTGCGCGCAGTAGAGGTGTCTGTGTGGGGGAGGTGGGCTGTGGGTTTCCCTAGGCCAGGGCGAGTGTGCTAGTTAGGTCCCCTTGTTCTGGCAGACCCTGTGGCACCCCACCCCACCGGTGTACAGTGCCAAATACACCTAGTCAGGCTCCTGTGTCATCCATGTGTGCAGATGTCGGCCATGGCCTTGTAGGCCATGTCCCAGGGACTGAACAGAGGAGCCCAAGTGCACGGCGTAGTGCAGGGGGCTTCTGTGTCTGTCGTGTCCGCCAACGGTAGCAGTAATGCATGCATTCAACATGTCTTTCTTCTGTTGTCCCCCCCCCTTTTTGTGGGCTCCCTGTTCTTGTGTGCATTAGCATCATCAGGCGGATGAGCAGTGGCACCGGAGCAGGAGGGAGCTGCATCCCAAATGGCCCTGGAGTGCGAGACAACGGACTCGGAGTTCACCAGTGGGACGGAGGGCGAGGGGAGCTCCACGGCGGGGACAGGAGCTGACACCAGTGACACAAACTCGTCCTCTGATGGGAGTTTCCTTGTGGTGGCGGCACCATCTCTGCCCCCTTCATCTACAGATATAGCCGCCACCCCCCCTACCAGCACCGCCCTCCCAGCAGCCCCTCAGCCTTTGCCCCATGACCGCTCACCCAGGAGGGTGGGCATCACCTTCAACCCAGGCACCTCAGCCCCTTCCCCAGTCACCCCTTCTGCCCTCACCGAGGAGGCCATTGACCTCCTCAGGTCCCTCACTGTTGGGCAGTCTACCATTTTGAATGCCATCCAGGGTATAGAAAGGCAGTTGCAACAAACAAATGCATTCCTGGAGGGCATTCATTCTGGTCAGGCTGCCCTTCAGCAAGCTTTTCAGACTCTGGCCTCAGCACTGATGGCAGCCATTGTCCCTCTCTCTAGCCTCCCCCCTCCAACTTCCTCCACCCAGACCCAATCCCCTCTACCTCAGCCTATCCCAAGCACACCTTCGGACCAGCATGCACACACGTCAACACCAAGGGAAGCTCAGGCAAACATAAGCACCACACATCCCACAGGCACTCACTCAAGCATCAGACACATGCAGACACACCAACATCCACTGCCTCCACTGTGTCCCCCTCCTCCTCGTCGCCCTCCTCCCTCCCAGTCTCGTCTCCACTCACACCTGTATGCACTACATCTACAGCCACTACTTCGGTCACCAGCACACACACCTCCACACCCCGCTCACGTGCAGTCACCACCCCCACTGCCATTCACACGTCCCCTGTGTCCTCTCCCAGTGTGTCTGTGACGCCACCTTCCAAGATACACAAACGCAGGCACACACCCACCCAACAGCCATCCACCTCACGGTAGCCTCCAGCGCATGCACCTTCACCCAAAGTCACCAAACAAACACCTCCTACAACCACAACCTCTTCCTCCACTCCCAAACCCCCTCCAGCTACCCGTCCCAGTGTTCCCAAGAAACTTTTCCTGGCCAACCTTGACCTCTTTCCCTCACCTCCCCCACCCCGTCCGTCTCCTCGGGCCCGACTCTCCAGGTCCCAACCTAGCACCTCAGCCACAACATCTCCGGGACCAGTGGTACCTGTAGTCACCGGAATCTGGAGTGCACTGGGCAGCAGGGCAGCCAGTGTAGCACGGAGCCACAGCACGGAGAGTCCCCCACCCGTCAAGCATCAAAAGTTGCCCAGTGCCCGTCGGGAGAGGGGGAAGACTCCAGCAACCAAAGCCGCTCCCAGGGGTACAGGTGGGAGTGTGGAGTCTGCTGCGACACCTTCCAAGGTGGGGAAGGGCCACAAGAAAGTCAACAAGGCTGGGAAGAGCAGCACGGCGGAGAACACCGCCATCATCCCCGCTGCCGAGGAGGCCACCGCCATCAACCCCGCTGCCCAGGAGGCCACCGCCAGCACCAGCCCTGCTGCCCAGGAGGCCACCGCCATCATCCCCGCAGCCCAGGAGGCCACCGCGAGCACAAGCCCTGCTACCCTGGAGGCCACCGCCATCATCCCGCTGCACAGGAGGCTACCGCCATCATCCCCGCTGCCCAGGAGGCCACCGCTAGCACCAGCCCTGCTGCCCAGGAGGCCACCGCCATCATCCCCGCTGCCCAAGAGGCCACCGCCATCATCCCCGCTGCCCAGGAGGCCAACGCCAGCACCAGCCCTGCTGCCCAGGACAGGACTGGCAGCACCAGCCCCACTGGGCCAGACAGGACCGGCAGCACCAGCCCCGCTGGGCCAGATAGTTCCGGCAGCACCAGCCCCACAGGGCCAGACAGGACTGCCAGCACCAGCCCCGCTGGGCCAGACAGGACCGGCAGCACCCGCCCCGCTGGGCCATGAAGGACCGGCAGCACCAGCCCCGCTGGCCCAGACAGGACCACCAGCACCAGTCCCGCTGGGCCATGAAGGACCACCAGCCCCGCTGGGCCAGACAGGACCGCCAGCACCAGCCCCGCTGGGCCATACAGGACCGCCAGCACCAGCCCCGCTGGACCAGACAGGACTGCCAGCAGCTGAGTCACTGCAAAGGACCCCTCCGTCACAAGCACCCCTGAACAGGGCACCACTGCCACAAGCAACGCTGAACAGGGCACCGCTGCCACAAGCACAGCTGAATAGGGCACTGCCGCAACAAGCACCACTGCCAATGACACCGCCGCAACAAGCACCGCTGGCCCATGAGCGCCAAGGGCGCTGATGCTACTGAGTCCATCACGAGCAGGATGAAGCACTCTGGTCACAAAGCCCCCTCCAGAACCTATGGAGACAAACATCCACTACCTCTGTCCTTGGCAAGATGAAGCACTCTGGGAACAAAGCCCCCTCCAGAACCAGTGGAGACAAACATCCACTACCTCTGTCCTTGGCAGGATGAAGCACTCTGGGCACAAAGCCCCCTCCAGAACCAGTGGAGTATCACATCCACTACCTCTGTCCTTGGAAGGATGAAGCACTCTGGACACAAAGCCCCCTCCAGAACCATTGGAGACTGTTATCCACTTGAGAGACTGTGGCTTTGCAATCCCCAGGATGGAACAGTGGGCAAACCGCCCACTGTAGAGACTTGAGAGACTGTGGCTTTGCACTCCCCAGGATGGAACAGTGAGCAAACCACCCACTGTAGAGACTTGAGAGACTGTGGCTTTGCACTCCCCAGGATGGAACAGTGGGCAACCCACCCACTGTAGAGACTTGAGAGACTGTGGCTTTGCACTCCCCAGGATGGAACAGTGGGCATGTGGCCCACTCATGGATTTGGCATTGTGCACTCAACCGGCTAAGGTGCTCCCCCTTTCCCTTCCCCCTGAGGTGCCTGTTTTATTGCTATCTGATGCCCCTGCAGTGTTCCCTCTGTCATTTCGGGGACTGAGTGTGGGCCTCGCCCATACCGCGTGGGCCCAGTGTTCCACGGACTTCAATGGAGCACTACCTGGACTACTAATCTTGGTGTATATTTTGTTTATAGTGTATATATATATATATATATATTTTTGCGTACTGGAGTTTAATATATTACAATGGTTTCACTCATTTCCTTTTGTCTTTGCATTCTTCCGGGGGGGGGTTGGGGGTTGTAACTGTAATGTATCATGCCGTATTAGTGTGCGTGTTGTTGTGGGTGAGGGTGGGGGTGGGGATGTTTGATGTTGCGTGTGTGTGTCCCTGTTTTTTCCCTCCTCCTTCCCCTGTGTCGTAGGTGCTGCACTCACTGTGGTCTTTGCCGCTGGCGTTCGTGCTCCTGGTAGAGGAGCAAGAAGATAAGGGCTGGCAGGATGTGGAGTTCGGGTTCCATGGCGTCCAGATTCCTCATGGGGTGTGTAGAGGTGAGCATTTTCCCTTCGAAGTCCTGTTTCCGCTGTGTTTTTGTCTGCGGTGAATCCGCCCCAGAAAAGGTGGTGGATTGGTAGGTTGTGATACTGTGGGTGGTACATTGTCCTCCGCTTGTCTGTTGGCGGTGATCGCCAAGCTGTTTGGTTGTACCGCCGTGGCGGTTGGAGTGTTAAAGTGGCTGTCTATGTAGGCGGTTTCCGCCACGGCCATGTCATTTTTTTTTACCGCCGGCCTGTTGGATGTCTTACCGCCACTTAAACACCCACCGCCAGGGTTGTAATGACCACCTTAGTCTCTTTTTTGGAGATTTTCTTCACCGGGACGAACCTGCAAGTCAGGCCGGGTCGCGGTTGAGGCAAGCCGGCTAGAGTTGCTGTGGCGGGTCGGTCCCTCTATGGAGATTTTTTTCAAAAGTTCTCCAAACTTCTGGATCTTCTCCCAGATGTTCCTTTAAGGTTCTTTTGAGGTCCACAGCTCACCCCAAGGTTCCAGAAGCTCTGAGATGATCCTCGGGGGTGTGGACTACAACTCCCAGAATGCACCTAGCACAAACTCCTTTTTGGCCACTGGACAGTGGTCAGCTGGTTGGTTTCTTCAGGAGTTGGTGCAGGGGACTCTGGTTAGCAATTTTTCAGCTGTAGCAAACAGGGAGTCCCTCCTTGAACCAGTTGAAGCCAGGCAAAGTCCTTCTTGTTGTGAAGCCCAAGTGTGCAGCTGGTGCAGTCCTTCAGAGTGCAGTGTCCAGGTGCAGGCCAGGGGTCCAGCAGGGCAGTCTTTCTTCTTCTGTAGTTCTTCTTGGTAGGGAACTGAGGTGTGGGTGCAGGTCTGTCAGTTTTATCCCTGCTCCTGGGTGAAAAACAGGGGGGTCCTGATTCTCCAGTCAGGTGCAGGGTCCTTCCCCCTGTGATGACCACATCCTGGGAAGTGTGGAAAAAAATCAATCCCAGGGAGGAGCATTCCTCAAAAATCCATCATGGCTGAAAGTGATTTTTGGAGGTTACATCTGGCTGAGCCCACCCACTGGTGTGGCTAAAAATCCTAAACACACCCCTATCCGGCCCTCTCCTAATCTAATCAAGGGGGCACCATATTGTCTGGGTTTGCAGGATGTGGGGGTGTTGCTGGGTTGCTCCATATGTCCTTCTCTGCCTTTGAAGATCAGTTTGGCAGCCCTTCCCCTTCCTGCCTCACCATCTTCTGAGGGGAGATCTCCTCCCACAGGCACATCTCTTTGCGTGAAGTCAGGCCACTTCACACCTCATCAAGGCAGCCTGGCGAGACTGCCAGAGGTTGGCCAATCAGGGCACAGCAGCAAAAACAATGCAGGGCTGAATTTGACAACTTTTTAGGTAAAGTTTAAAACTCTTTACCTGAACAAGTTATATTAAATCCCACAACTGGAAGTTGTGGGATTTATAATAACAAATAATTTGATACCAAACTCTTGGTATCTGTTACTTAATGGGACTTTAAAAATTAAAATAAAGTCTCCCCATTCTAGCCTGTGAAGGCCATTCACTACAATGAGGGGAAAATGAATTTGGCTGTTTTTACCTCACCAGGGCTTATAAAACAATTTTTATAAGGTCCCTGTTTATAGTTACATGGCACCCAGCCCTAGGGGCACATAGGGCACACCTTAGGGGTGACTTCTATGTAAAAATAAGGTTGTTTAAGACTTTGGAACTACCTTTAATTCCAAAGTCGAATTTGCATATAACTTTAATTTAAAAGCAGCCAGGAAGGCAGGTCTGCCTTTAAAATGACACTGGGCACCTCAGCAGTGCACCTATGGGTGCACTACCTAGGCAGAGGTCCCTAAACCTACATGCCCTACCATATACTAGGAACTTATAGGTAGGTTGACTATGCCAATTATAAGTGGCCTAATTTGCATACTGATTTTACACAGATCACAGGCCCTGGGACTGGCTAGCAGTACCCAGGGCACCATCAGAGCCAGGAAAACACCAGCAAAAAGTGGGAAATGGGGGCAAAAAGTTAGGTGGCCTCTGCAATCAGCCCTGTCCTCTCATAGCCAGGTATAGAGGGAATGTACAAATTGGAGTAAACAAACAGGGAATAGTTGACGAGGGAAGCTGCAGTTAAAAGAAAGACTGAAATTAGGGTCTAATGGGATAAAAGTGTAGCTCTAAACTACTCCTTGAATAAGAAGCATTTGATAAAAAGCCAGGGGTCAGACTAGAGGGTCAGTGGGATGTAGTGAGCCCAAGGGTCAATATACAAATAAAAAATGAAATCTAAGAGTATTCAGGAATTGCAGGACTCTGGCCATAACGTTGAGCACTGTGTAAGCTGCGGTTGAGCGCAGTAGCAGAGTAGTATTGGAATGTAAAAAATACTCCAAAGTGCGGTTATAGCAGTGGCGTAACTTAAAATCTTACCTCCATGCTGTGTAACCGCGCATGTCTTAAGTTCTGAATAGTTCTGGTAGTGTTCTGCAAACTGTTGAGTTAAGTAGCAGTAACGCAAGAAATAGAGGAAGGACTGAACAGAGGTAAAATAAGTAGACCGTAGCCCATTAGAACACTCCAACAAGATAGGTGAATTAGCAGCCATGTTGGATAAGAAACGAGCAGGTGAATAGCCGTGTATTAGGCAAAGTTAAAGACGTGTACCAAAAAACAAAAAGTATAGAACAGATGGGAAAAAGGTAATGAATGAAGAAGGAAGTCAGTCAGGCTAGAGACTCGTGACTCGTAATTCAAATAGTAAGAACTGTTTCTAGCTCTTATGGACAGTGAAACACATTGAAGAGAACGTGATGGTGCAGTGTGCTACCTGAGTGGTGTAAAGCCTGCATGCAAAGAACTACGATTGCGGTGACGATATCAGTAAGCAGTGTTACTCGTGCAACACAGGTTAATACTAAGCACTAGAGAAATTAAGTACCACAAAGTAGAGTATTGTTAAAGCATGTAAACTTGGATTGCAACGTCCAAGTCAAATGTAATAAGAAGGCAAATCATTGCCAAGAGGAAAAGTACAGACAAGTAATCAAATGACTCCTTAAGCATGTTTACATTGTGATGTTGAGAATATACACAAGAAAACACGCAAAGAGATATAACACCACTGTTAGCTACTCATAATATGTTGCCAGCTATATAGAATAGCATAGAAAAGACCACACATCCCGATCCACCAAGCTACGTTCCTAGATCAAGAATACATGAAGTTCCCCTGTCGATATTTAAACTTTTTTCCACAATCTGTAGTTTAAGTATCCATCTTGCTTCACATTTGCGTAGTTCTTTAGTCCTATCCCCCAATCTCGGTGATGTGGATACTTGAGTAATGCCATGGAACCTAATACTAGGAATGTTTATTTCTCCATGTTGTGAATTGAAGTGTGTCAGCAGAGGATAGCCAGAATTAAAGTTTCGGATTACTCTAATATGTTCTTGGATGCGTTCTTTCAGAGGGCGAATCGTACTTCCCACATAGATATGACCACAAACACAAATAATGCAGTAGACCGTGTACCTGGTATTGCAGTTAATGAACTGTCTCACATGGTAAGTAACTACCGTGTTGTATGTGAAGGTCAAGGTTTTGTTTAGGGCAAATTGGCACGAAATGCAGCAACCACATTTATAGAAACCAGCAGGTTTGCTGGGTAACCACATTTGAGGGTGAGCTTGTGAGAGAGGTGCTATGTAGCTAGGGCAGACAATGTTCCTCAGAGTGCGACCCCTACTGTGCGTAATGGATGGTGTCTTGCCTATAACAGACCCAAGCCCTGTGTCCAGGAGTAACAGATGCCAATGTTTCTTCAGTATACGGAACAGTGAGTTGCTGGCAGGACTAAATCTAGTGATAAGCAAAATGTCCTTACTCTTGATAATTGCTAGATTTTTTGTATCCCCTAATAAGTAGGGTACTACGTTGTTTGGAAGTTATACTTTTACTGCCCATCTGAATATCCTCTCTTGTGGAAGCGATGAGCTCACAGTTCCAATTCTTGTGAAAAGATCTCATTATCTCTACAGTTACGACTGGTTCTTACCATTTCACCATATGGAATGGCCTTAATCTGAGCACTAAGTGCATGAAAGATAGAGTTGCATGCAGTAGGTTTTCTGTATATTCTAGAACAAATCTTGTTGTTGGTGACAAATAAGAGAAGATCAAGGAAATCTATTTGGTCACGATCTACCTTGTGTGTGAAGACCAGGTTAAAGTTGTTGGTGTTTAAATGGTCTATAAGTGTGACCAGGTCCTGTCTATCTCCAGTCCAGATGGTAAGTATGTCATCAATGTACCTCCCCCGAAGAGGATGTGTTGTGTAACAGTTGTGGGGCACTCTATCCAAAGATGTTGTTTTTCAAACTGGCCCATGTACAAATTCGCATAAGAAGGTGAGAATTTAGCACCCATAGCTACTCACTGGGATTGTTGGTACCAGTGGCCCTCATGCAGGAACACATTGTTCTCTAGAACTAGTTTTTTAAGATCTAGCAACATGTTGGTGTGTTCATACAATGTAGCATCCCTGCCTAAAAGTACCTTTGACAGAGTCTCAAGGCCCCGTTCTAGTGTGATGGACGTGTAAAGTGAGTTTACGTCCAAGCTTACGAAGCAACAGTCGTCAGTCCAATCAATGTCCTCTAGCTGGCATAGCAAATCTCTAGTGTCCTGAATGAAAGAAGGTAAGTTTTTTACCAATGGTTGTAGGATAGAGTCAATGTATTTGGAAATGTGTTCCGTAGGTGATCCAATGCCTGAAATAATTGGTCTACCAGGAGGGAAGATCCCTGGTTTGTGAACTTTGAGTAATAGATAGATACATGGTGTCGGGGTGTAGTATTATGCATAAATCTGTGCTCACAGTCCGAGATGAGACATAAGTCTTTCCAATAAGACAGTCTGTTACCTATTGCACTAGTGATCCTAGGCATGGGATTGTCAGGCAGGCGTATGTATGCCTGCATGTGTCCTAGTTGTCTGTTGATTTCGGACATATAGTCCATCCTATCCATCACTACCACGTTGCCCCCTTTGTCTGCCTCCCTTATTATAATGTTAGTGCAGGAGGATACTCTTTTTAAGGCCTTGAGTTCTGTCGAACTGAGGTTGTTTTTGTATCTAAGGCCATTAGTTATGTGTTTGTCCTCCAGAGTAAATAAATCTGCACTAACTGCTTTGTCAAATATATCAATGTTGTCTGGTGGTAAGGTTGGCATAAAAGTAGATTTCGGCTTAAATCCACTGTCAAGTTCCAGATTCGGCTGGATGTCTAAGTGTTCCAAAAGTTCATCAACACTGGGAGTGGAAGGTGTCAGGGGATCTATAGACATAATCGTGTGAATGTTCTGTAGGTCCATAATGGTTCTATTAAATCTGGGTAATGGTGGGACATAGTTCTTGTTAAAACTTGGTTTGTCCATGACGAACTTTCTCAGCTTCATGTGACGTATAAATTTAAATAACCCAATATGTAGATCGTTATAGTCAGGTCCAGAAACAGGACAGAAACCCAATCCTTTGCTCAAAGCATTTATTTCATCTTGGGACAGAACAGATGTGGACAAATTAATAACCTGAACAGTATCATGATCAGTTGTACTGTGATATGGTATGGAACTTGCACTCATGTTCTCTGATTTCTTGCAATCAAGCGTGTTGTCATGCCTTCCCTTTTATCTGAACCTGGGTTTCTCCCCACCTCCTGGTGAATTTGGGTTTAAATTTGGTCTGTTGTAGTTCTGCCGTATGCCTTTTCTGTTTCTTGCCATGTCCTCTAAAAAAGAGGAGGGATGGGTACCCCCAGGTGTTGGCATACTCACTGAGGTCCCTTCAGTAGAAGTGTCCAGTTCACTACTGGAGATGCTTGAAACGTCCGTCATGCTATTAGGAGCTGATATGTTAGTAGGGTGAGTGTCAGAAGTTTTCAAGTAAGTATCATTCTTCACCTGGTCAAGTTTTCGTGCAAATGTGTAGATACGGCCATTAAGATATATTTATGAACAGAAACAGTAGGCTGGGGAGCACAATCATTTTCATAATTACTACCCGAACAATTAGTGATAACGGTCGTTTAATCCAATGCTCCACATTCTCAGCCAATCTCTTCTTTGCCGCCCCATAATTTTCACAACACACGATGTCCGGGTCGGTATGTACCCTGATCCCTAAATAACAAATGAGCTCCGTGGTACACTGCAAAGGGTATTCTACATTCACCCGCGTTGTTGCAGGAGTAAGCAGCATGATATTAGATTTCCCCCAATTGATATGTAGCACTGAGTGGCTCCCAAAGAGTGTGACCTCACGAAGCACTGGCACCAAATTACGATCCGGCTCGCGAACATACACTAATGCATCATCCACATAGGAAGAGATTATTATCCTGTGCCCAGAATACAGTAGTAGTCCTCGATGCAAGTGGTATTGACATAACGTACATGCTAGGGGTCCTGCCACCAAGGCATATAGCAGAGGGGATAGTGGGTAGCCCTGTTGAGTGCCCCTACCTAAGACAATTGGCTCGGAAACCATCCCATTGATTCTTATCCGTGCCATTGGCTGTGCATAAAGGACATTTACCAGCTGCAGGAAAACATCCTCAACACCTAACCGTCACAGGACAGCCCTCAAAAAGCTTCATGCCACTGAATCAAACGCCTTCTCTATGTCAATAAAAATTGCCACCACCTGCACCTCTGGATTAAGACTCTGCACCACTCCAAAAAAGGTTTGGAGATTATACGTGAGGGAGCGACCCAGTACAAACCCTTTCTGCTCCTGGCCAACCACTGCTAGCAAACACTGCGCCATACGATTGGTGAGAATTTTAGCAAAGGGTTTTGTGTCTACATTTAATAGGGACAACAGTCAATAGGAGGAGCAAGCATCTGCTGGCTTTCCAGGCTTCAGGAAGGCTTCTTTCCTAGATGGGGGCATTATAACATTGGAAGACATTTCTTTAACCAGAGTAACCAGATACGGTATCAGCAAGTCCTGATAAGCCTTATAAAAGGCCAGTGTGAGGCCATCCGCCCACAGAGCCTTACCAGATTGCATGCTGTAGCACACCTCTTTCCTGGGAATCATAAGCAGTGTGAAGCTGAAGGCCACTTCTTTGCACCTCTTCCAGAGAAACCCTTAACTGTGGCTGGTTGTCACTGCAAACTAGTGTGACATCTTCTTTGATAGTTTTATTGCAAAACCACTCCAATTAATGGTCAGATACCTTGTTTTATCTCACAGCACTTGCAACACTGAAGCATCAACAAGGCTAAGCGAATGTGGTGATAAAAGTATCATGTCAATTTTACATATACAAAATATGCTTCTATAACTAAAACTATAAAAATATGTCAGCTTCTATTGTAAGCGCCCATCATTTCATGGCAGCTTCCATACAAAAACTATTAAAATAAGGCAGGAATGATACTAACACCCTTAACTGTGGCTGGTTGTCACTGCAAACTAGAGTGACATCTTCTTTGATAGTTTTATTGCAAAACCACTCCAATTAATGGTCAGATACCTTGGTTTATCTCACAGCACTTGCAACACTGAAGCATCAACAAGGCTAAGGAAATGTGGTGATAAAAGTATCATGTCAATTTTACATATACAAAATATGCTTCTATAACTAAAACTATAAAAATATGTCAGCTTCTATTGTAAGCGCCCATAATTTCATGGCAGCTTCCATACAAAAACAATGAAAATAAGGCAGGCATGATACTAACACTCCTACTCATGCCTAAAACTTCACACTTTATACTAAAAAGAGATAAATGAATCTGCAAACAAACACACAATAAAAATAGAGGAGGTCTAAATAGACCTTGTCACAGTCTTCATGACAATCCTACTCCATTATTCAGAGTAAATCCTATGATGGTAGGCCATGTCCGATGTGAAGCGGAACACATGAATCTTAAGACCTGTACAGCTGCTCCGCCTGCCCACCCATCCCTTCTTGGTATCTGCTCCTTCTTCCTAGCTGCCCATTATTCCTACATGTTCTCTCTTCCCATCTGCTACCATGCTCAGTCTGTGCGACTGTACCTACACCCCTACACCCCACTTATTGAGTGTTTGAAGGAGCATTGCATATTAGTTTGTGGTAGAACAGTTTATTCAAACTTTGTGCTAAGAGTGACAACACATTCCCTGTTCTGCAATTTTCAAGAAAAAAAAAAGTTTTAACAATCTACATTTAAAATTCCCAGATATTATCAGCTAGTAATACTGTAGGTCATGCCACTATACTCAAAACCCATGAGTAGCTATTTAGATTAGGAGGCATTGTACTATATTGGTTAATCCATTTTAAACAATCAGTCACACTAAATAAAGCCAAATTTGTCCTTCTCTCCCCCAACTTCAACACATTTTGAAGTCCCCTAACTACTGATTCTTGCCTTATCGCTGTCCATTATGCATGCTGAGGCACACTTCACTTTATGAGGGCAGCTTAGTATTCATTTCCACTAACATGTAGTTGATTAAAATATAGCAGAATCTTTGATTATCCAGTCTGGCAAATTAGTGCTGGATGGCCATCTAATACCTCATTTATAGCCCAGCCGAGACAAAATTTATTTTTAAAAAATTTTCTTCAAATACTTTATATATCACTAGTTCTTGGCTTCTGCTTCCACGTCTCTTAACATCGTAAACAAGCATTACCAAAGCCAGTAGGTCTGGTCTTCCTCATAAGTACAATACATCAGGTCATTACTAGATGTCCCTCTGCAGTATGAAGCAATAGCTGGAGACTTCAACAAGGCTGCAGCCTTTCAAACCTTTACTAATTGTCCCTCTCATGTCAGATGCAAGTGCCTAACAAATCTATCACAAAGCTGCTATAACTCAAGTTGTTATTAAATGTCCCTCGAGAGTCAGATGTAGCTGCTTCAAATATCTTTTACAAAGGTCAGAGTGTGTGGCTTCAACATACAAATGTACATATACACTTTTGAAATTCTAATGAATTGTGCTTGTTTTCAATAGGATAAGTAGCTATGCCAAAGCTCATATATTATGATGAATAAATATTGAATAAATAATGTAACTTTCAATCAATGTCTTGATCACCATGGAACAGTTGACAAGACAACCTTGTATATAGTCACTGATATTCAAGTGCCTTCAACCTCCAACCTCCAACCTTATCTGCTTTTTGAATGGCACTATACATCTGTTGCTTATATTGAAACCCACTGAGTTTAAGTGCCCACCAAGGGAACCCACCATGCACAACATTGGAGGGTGCAGAGGGAGCAGGAGGGCCCTCGCTGCCCCAGCCAGCTCCCTGTATGCTACAAAAACTGTCATTGTTCCCGTCTGCAGGGAACAGCTATTTATGCAACTCCCTCTGGGTGGGAGAAATATCTTGATCTGTTTTACTGCCCTAATTAGTGTGGGGACCGGGAACAAGATCAAAACTCTGCTCCCAGCTATCAGGAGCATTTTCAAAAGCTTCTGCCCACTGAGAGCAGGCTTTATGTTTGCTCCTGTTCGGCTGGTGTTTTGAAAGTGCCAGAAAGGAGCAAACACAAGTTTCCCTGCCTCCACCAGAGTGGGCAAAGAGACTGCAGTGTCCCTGGGGTGAGGTTTTGAGGGCCTATAATGGCTCGGGGAGGGGACCATGCACCCCTCTCACTACGGAATGTTGGCCCAGGGGTGGGCTTCCCAGGGCCTTTAATGGCTCACAAAGGGGGAGCATGCCCCTCCTCTTAATTAAACAATGCAATTGGGGCTGCAAATTTATTTTGTACTTTGGCCCTACAGGAGGTCCCTCTGGGTCTCCCAATGGGGCCTCAGGGGGCAGGGTATCCCTACCTTGCCCCCTTGTGTCACATTTTTTCAACTTTAGGACAGGGGACTAGGGGCCAGATGTATCATGCATTTTTGCGATCCGCAATTGCAAGCATGCATTTTGGTATGTATGAATTCTAATTTACGATTCAGTAACTTGTTAGCAAATCAAAAATTGTAATTGCGACTCCATAACGATTAGGCATTACGAAGAGGAGTGTCAAGGGCATCCCTTCCTAATACCGAATGATAGAGGTATATAGGAATGTTTTTTGACCCAAATGTGGTCACAAAACATTTGCATTTTACCACCTATTTCAAGTAGGTGGTAACCTATTTGCAGGCAGTAAGTGTTCACCAAGGAACCCCTTCTCCTTTGTGAATGCATGCAAAACCATTTTTCAAGAGTAGGCAGTGGTCTCATTTTTTCATTTTCATTTATCATTTTCATTTTTCTTGTTTAAATGCATCCTGTTTTTGCTATTTGACAAAATGATACATCTGGCCCTAAGTCCCCCAGGTCCTGTAATGGCTACCAGCATTTTTTTTCTGTTATTGCTAGTAGCCACTGAGAGCACTGTCTCCAGCAGGAGTCTGACTCCAGCAGGAGCAAATTGTCCCAAAGGAAATAGAGCTCTGTGGGTCAATCAGAATACTCTACATTTGAAATGGCATTCCCACAAAAGTCTCTTGAGCCTCACAAATTCAACCGCCAGATATATAAATATATTTGACCCTTAATTTCTAAAAAAACTACTGAAGAAATTTACACCAAATCACAAAAAGCACAATTTGTGGACCAAGACCTAGCTTGTAAAGTTTCTTGGAAATTTGTCTAACAGTGACCAAAGTTATTAGCAATACAACTCTAGTCAGGATAAGGGAGATGCACTCCTAGGTTAACACCTAGGATAACCCCTGCTCACCCCTTTGATGGCATGCCACAAAGAGGCAGGCTCATCTCAGAAGCAATGTGTAAAGTATTTGTCCCAACACAAAGTAATACAGTGAAAAAACTGCAAAAGAGACTCAACACCAATTTAGAAAATTGCCAATGTTTATATAAATCAAACAATAACAAAATTACAAAAATCCAACATACACAAGTGAAGTAATGACTTTTTAAATTAAAAAGAGGCTTAATCAATACAAATCAATGGGCGCATTTTTTTTACACAAAATATCCGGTTTGCGTCAGAAATAAAGTTGCGCAGGCAAGCCTGGATGGAAAAGTCAGCGATGCGCTGATTCTTTACTTACAAGTGAGGTCATGCATCATTTCTTCTCCAATCGGGAAGGCCATGAGTTATTTTTCTCTCCCACAGAAGAGCAATGCGTCGATTTCTGGATGGGCACCCTCAAGTACCTGTAGGTTCACGATGATTTTGATGCCCAGCGATGGTGCATGCAAAATTCCGGCACACGGTAGTGAAGAGCCTCACTGCCTGGGTGATGCATTGATTTTGGCAGCCACTCACAGGTGTTGCATCGATTTCCCAGCTGCGATGCAGGTAGTGCATCAATTTTTCAGCTGCAAAGCAAGTGCTGCGTCATTTTTTCTCCCACATGGCTCCTGTGCGTGAATTTCTTGGTTCCACCAGCTTTTTCTTTCAAGGGCCCAGGGACTGGGCTCTCAGCAAGAGAGTCCAGGTGCTGGCAGAGGAAGTATTTGATGGCCCTGAGACTTAAGAACAGGGGGCAAGTGCAGTTCAAGCCCCTGGAGAAACTTCACAAGCAGGAAAACACAGCAAACTCCAGTCTATGTCCTTTCTAAGGCAGAAACAGCAACTGCAGGACCAACCCAGCAAAGCACACTCACAGGCAAAGGGGCAATACTTTTCCTCCAGCTCTTCTCAGTGACAGAGGTTCCTCTTGATTAAGAAGTAATCTAAAAGCCTGGGGTTTTGGGTCCACTAATTATACTCATTTCTGCCTTCGACATAGGCAAACTTTAAAGGAAAGTCCCTGTTGTTCACAACATCCTGTCTTGCCCAGGCCTGGCCCCAGACACACACCAGGGGGTTGGAGACTGTATTGTGTGAGGACAGGCACAGCCCTTTCAGGTGTAAGTGTCGGCTCCTTCCCCCACTCTAACCCAGGAGACTCATCAGGATATGCAGGCTACACCCCAGCTCCCTTTGTGTCACTGTCTAAAGGGAATTCACAAACAGCCCAACTGTCAGACTGACAAAGACATTGACTCCACAAGCAGGCAGAGGCACAGAATGGTTAAAAAGAAAATGTCCACTTTCTAAAAGTAGCTGTTTCAAACTGACAATCTAAAAATTAACTTTACCAAAACATGTATTTTTAAATTGTGATTTCAGAGACCCCCAAAACCATTTCTCTATCTGCTCCCACTGTCAGGACATGTAAAACACATCAGTTCATGTCTGACCTTTAACATACACTGCACCCTGAACATGGGGCTACCTGGGGCCTACCCTATGGGTGCCTTAAATGTTCAAAAAGGAAAGATTTGGGCCTGGCAAGAGGATAGTTTAAAACTGCACCCACAGACACTGCAGTGGCAGGTCTGAGCATTGTTTACAGGGCTACTCAGGTGGGTGGCACAATCAGTGCTGAAGGCCCACTGGTAGCATTTGATGTACAAGCCCTGCTAACTATAACTTGGCCCCTGCCACGCGCTGCTTATGACCTCACATATTACATCATTCATGATATGTTGTATGACATCATTTATCTTGATATTACTAATGAAGTCATCCTCTGAGTCTGTTAGATTGTTTGATAGTTTACATAGTGGTGGGTAACTACATGATTATGTTCTACATACATTTGTACAGCTTGTGTCCAGCTAAAGGGGGTAAGTGTTTACAAAACACATCTGCTTCTAATGCATCATAGGTGTGTAGAGGTATTGAACACATTATTGCCCTGTTTCAAGAATAATGACGCACAACTAGTGCAGTTGTGCTCCAAAAAAAATTACCGCAGGCTAAGTCCATTCCTGAGCACCATCCATGTGCCATATTTAAAAAACGAAGCACCATGGTGCTAAGGAAAGGTTAGTGAAAAAAAATGACACTAACCATTGCGACATGCCTGAAAAGAAAATGATGCTAATGCTGTAAAAGTGGCATTAGAATGTTTTGCTGCACGTTTTTTGATGCTAAACATGTTAGCGTCATATTTAACAATATTAGCGTAAACAAACGCATGAGAAAGGAAAAAAAAATAGGGAGACAAGATGGAGAAGGCAGGCCAAGAGAGACCCCAGAGAGATCCCAATCACACCAGTACCAACAATAAGGGACCAGCAAAGTCCCAGGAGAAGGAGAAGAGGAAGCAGAAGTGTCACTTTAGTGAGGGGGAGAATGACATCTTGATTGGAAAGGTGACGGAGCACCAACAACAGCTCTTTGTCACCTCTAACTTGTCAATAGGTAGGATAGAGGCTATATGACAGGCACTAGTAGATAAAGTCAACAGCTTGGCAGAGGTGATTGTAAGAAGTGCTGGCACGATTGCAAGTGCAGAACTAAGGAGAAACTGGCCAGGAACTGAAAGGCAGCACTGTGGACTGGAGATTGAAGTCCTGAACCCCTTGAGGACCTGGATGAGTTGGAGGCGATGGTGGCAGCAGTCATCCCGGAGGAGCTGGTGACTGGAGTTGCAGGACAGGACAAAGCAGACTACCAAGAACTACCACAAATGCATGGTAAGTTACACGGGGGAACTATCTGGAATTTTAAAAATGGCAGAAGGGGGAGGCACATTGGACACACTGAATGCGGGCAAAAGGGTTGCATCAAAACAAATAGGACCAGAATCAAAAGGCCCCATCGCCACTGGAGCCTCACTTTTAGTGCAGCTATGTTGAAGCTATGCACTCCGACACATACACAATGAGGTGTTAAGCCACTAACTGTGGCTTAACACCACCTCCTAAATATGACACCGGCACACGCAGCTCTTTGCTTGGAAGGGGCGTGCAATCAGTGTGGCTGTGCCACATCAACACCCATATTGTTGCTCCCACCAAGCTAAAGCAAACAAACTCTGCTCCTGCTAGCAGATAGCGGAGATTCCATCTTTTTCCCTGCACACAAATGTGCGTACAGCAAAACAGATGAAAACATTGCTCCCATAAGCAGGGAGCTGATATGTCAAGCAGCTCCCTGCTTGCAGGAGCAATACCGGGTCCCGCAGGAGTCAGGAGCCAGCTAGGATTGCCGGGGCCTTGAGGTTCCTCCTGAAATCCGCAAAGTTAAAATGAAAGACCTTCCGGGAAAGCTATTGAACGGTCACTCAGTAGGTTGAAGGTTCAAGTCCTGGTATCTCATACTGTGTGTCATAGTTATGTCTGGACACTATAGAGAAATAAGTCCCTGTGATATAGTAGTTAATGTCTCAGACTGTCACACTGAAGATTTGGGTTCTAGTCTATGTGTGTCTGTGGTGTTTTCCATACTTAAATTTCTTCCCAACTTCACATTTTTAAGGTACGTACCAGAAAGTGATTTAACTCTACTTGACAAATACATTTTTCATTTCAATTTGTCTAAAACTTTTTAATTCTAAGTATATAATTCATCAAAGCCTGAAAAAGCTATCTCCCTCGCTCAGTTTCTCTCTAGGTGGTTATAGGGGTTGGCCACAGGGCCTGGCCATAGTCTAGGCCCTGCAGCCAACCCCAGCTATGCATTGCCTAAGGCCATGCATGGCATGGGGTTGGGTGATTATAGGCATTGGCCAGTGTTGGGAAGTGGATTATTGGTAAGGGCAAGTAAGTACCTACACTTAGCAATGGGATACTAACCCCCACTAGGTCCAGTCAGGTCTCAATAAATTAATCCCTTCTCAATCCTTGGTAGCTTGGCAATGAGCAATAAGGCTTAACTAAGGAAAACAGGTGTGAAAAGCATAACAAAGTCACAAAAAGGTAAATAAATAAAATACAAAACACAATAAAAATCCAACACCAATTTATAAAAATAGAGTATATTTTTATCTTTAAAATGACAGCAAAATGATTAAATTCAGAAAAAGGGGAACCAGAGATATGAATTTTTAAAGAATTAGGCGGTCATTCTGACCCTGGCGGTCAAAGACCGTCAGGGCGGAGGACCGCGGGAGCACCGCCGACAGGCCGGCGGTGCTCCAATGGGGATTCCGACCGCGGCGGTAAAGCCGCGGTCGGACCGGCACCACTGGCGGGCTCCCGCCAGTGTACCGCCTCCCCATTGAAGCCTCCGAGGGGATTCCGACCCCCCCTACCGCCATCCAGATCCCGGCGGTCCGACCGCCGGGATCCGGATGGCGGTAGGGGGGGTCGCGGGGCCCCTGGGGGCCCCTGCAGTGCCCATGCCACTGGCATGGGCATTGCAGGGGCCCCCGTAAGAGGGCCCCTAAATGTATTTCACTGTCTGCTGCGCAGACAGTGAAATACGCGACGGGTGCAACTGCACCCGTCGCACAGCTTCCACTCCGCCGGCTCGATTCCGAGCCGGCTTCATCGTGGAAGCCTCTTTCCCGCTGGGCTGGCGGGCGGCCTGAAGGCGACCGCCCGCCAGCCCAGCGGGAAAGTCAGAATTACCGCCGCGGTCTTTCGACCGCGGAACGGTAACCTGACGGTGGGACTTTGGCGGGCGGCCTCCGCCGCCCGCCAAGGTCAGAATGAGGGCCTTAATGTTTTCTAGCTTATAGAAGCTAAAAGCGCCAATCTGGTCGCTCTAGACCGAGGCAAAATCAGAGTTTGAGGCTGACCGCGATGGAGCCCTGCTCAGCTACAGCAAGCGGGAGGCCTCGGTCAAATGTTTACTTTCGGATTTAGTCCAATATCTAAAGGAAAATTACTGCAAAATTGTCAGCACCACCTCCTTAATTTTCACAATGCAGTTATGCGCCATATTTAATTGAATATGGCACACCCCTGTGTTGTCCCCTGTGCTGGCACTAAATTTAGCTGTCAGCGCCAACACAGGCATCCTTGCACCATTGTGCAAGGATGTCTTCGTTGATGGGTTTGAATGTTTATGTGTGGAAAGGTGTCCCTTCCTTCACATAATCACTAGTGGCAATTTGGCACTTCTGTGTGTGCTGCAGGATGTAGCACACACAGAAGTGCCAAAGCGTCATTTTGAAATGACTGTTTATGTGCAGGAAGGGACACCTTCTCACACGTAAACAATCTTGCCGGGCATTTTGCTCTTTGTACGTGTGTTGCAGAGTGCAGCACACGTAGAAAAGGCAAAAAACGAGGAAGAATCAAAGTATTCGACTTGCTAACGCTACCCCAGATTTTGGTGCTGCCTCAGGTTTACGAAAACTCATAAATCTGAGGCAGCATCAAAATGCAATAGGTGTTGCTGTGGCATGCTCACAGCAACACCCATTGCACTCCCCTTCCACGCAAAGGGCTGCATGTGAAGGGTTCGTATTTATAAGGTGGCATTAAGCCACAAAAAAGTGGCTTAAAGCCACCTTGTAAATACGGCGTAGGGCATAGCGCCACGGAGAGTCATAAAAAGTGATGCGTCAGGGGCACTAGGGGCTCATAAATATGTCCCTTAGCCTTTTTCTTGAAGGTTTTCTTCAGTGGGATGAAGTCACCAATCGGCTCCAACCTCGCTGAAGCCCTCTTCAGATACGCTTCGCAGGAGACGTCAATGAAGAATTCTACCTTCGGATTTAGATGATTTTTCAGGGTGGAAATCTTCCTCTGGGCCACAGCTGAATCTTGATATGACGTCCATGGAGCCCTCCTTCGATAAGCTTCTTACATTCGGACTTTGTCACTTTTTTGGAGCTTTTTCTCTCGGACGTCCAATGACCCTCCACAGCAAGCCGATTTTGAGTCAAAGTTGTCCGATTTACTTTCAAGGAGCCCCCGGTGAAATCCTGGAAGTCTGGGGGTCCTGAGCTTTTCAGTGGGATGAACCTGCAAGTCAGGCCGGGTCGCAGTCAACATAAACCGGCTTGACTCTCAGCGGTGGGTCGGTCCCTTTATGGAGCTTTTTACAATAGTCCATCAATCTTCTCCAAACTTCTGGATCTTCTCCTAGAAGGTCTTTGAAGGTCCTTTAGGAATCTGCAGCTCTGACCAAGGTTCCAGAAGCTCTGAGTTGGACTCCAGCTTCCAGAATGCACCTGGTTCAAATCCAAAAATGGCCACTGGTCAGTTCCTTCAGGTTTTGATGCAGGGGACTCTGGTTAGCTACTTTATACCTGTAGCAAGCAGGAAGTCCCTTCTTGAACCAGTTGAAGACAGGCAAAGTAATTTTAGTGCTTTTAGTGATGAGTCCCAAGTGTGCAGCTGGTGCAGTCCTTCAGAGTGCAGGGTCCAGGTGCAGGTCAGGGGTCCAGCAGGGCAGTCCTTCTTCTTCTGATGTTCTTCCTTGTAGGGATCTGGTAGGCATCTGATGTGGGGGGCAGTTTTTCCATATTTATCCTTGCTCCTGTGTGAACAATAGTGGGGTCCTGGGTGTCCAGTCAGAGGCAGGGTTCTTCCCCATGTGATGACCACTTCCTGGGAAGTGTGGCAAAAATCAATCCCAGGTAGCACCATTCTTCAAAAATACAACATAGCTGAAAATGATTTTTGGAGGTTAGATTTGGCTGAGCCCACCCACTGCTGTGGCTAAAAACCCTAAGCACACCCCTTTCCTGCCCTCTCCTAATCTAATCAAGAGGGGATATAGTTGTCTGGGGTTGCAGGATGTGAGGGAGGTGCTGGGATGCTCCAAATTTCCTTCCCTGCCTTTGAAGACCAGTTTGGCAGCCCTTCCCCCATCCTGCTTCCTCATCTGCTGAGGCAGATCTTCTCCTCCAGGCACATCCTTTGTGTTCAGGCCAGGCCACTTCACACGTAATCAAGGCAGCCTGGACAGGCTGCCAGAGGCTGTCCAGTCAGAGAAGGGCACAACAGAACTGCAGTTTGCAACTTTTCAGGTAGAGTTTAAAACTCTTTACCTGAACTAATTATATTAAATCCAACAATTGTAAGTTGTGGGATGTATTATAGCAATTAATTTGATACCAAACTCAGGGTATCTGACACTTAAGGGGACTCTGTTAATTAAAATAAAGTTCCCCCATTGTAGCCTATAGAGGCCATTCCCTAGATTAAGGGGAAACAATTTTGACTTTTTTACCTCACCAGGGCTTATAAAACTATTTTGATAAGGTCCCTGCTTATAGTTACATGGCACCTTACCCTAGGGGCAAATAGGGCACACCTTGGGGGTGACATATTGAAAAATAAGGTAGCTTAAGACTTTAGAAGTACTTTTAATTCCAAAGTCGAATTTGCATATAACTTTAATTTAAAAGCAGCCAGCAAGTCAGGTCCACCTTTCAAATGACACTGGGCACCTCAGTAGTGCACCTATGGGTACACCTATGGGTGCACTACTTATGCTGGGATCCCAAAAACCGACATGCCCTACAATATACATAGCCAATTACAATTAGCCTAATTTGCATACTCATTTTACACAGAACACAGGGGCTAGTTTGCAGTACCCAGGGCACCATCACAGTCAGGAAAACCCCAGCAAAAAGTGAAAAGTGGGGGCAAAAAGTTAGGGGGCCTCTGCAATCAGGCGTGTTTTCTCACAATCGTGAATATTTGCAAATAAATCTCAGAAATGAGTGAAATGTTTTGAATTTTCACGAATATCGTGCGCCATGACAAAATTATTATAAAACTATAATTGTCCCCTAAAACACACTTATATCACACCCCTGGGTCAGGCTACCTTCACCCTGACCCCTTATGCCACTTTCAATTTTCACTCCCAAGAGACCGTGTCCAGTTAAATAAATCACAGTTGCAACTCTAGTCAGGTTGTGGTGAGCCAATTGCAATGCTTCTTTTCGCACACGTATTTGCAAATATTTGTGAATTTTCCAATTAATCACGGCCAGAGCTATACAATTTATTTGCCCTTAAAAAACTCATAAACTACTGAATAGATTTACACCAAATAACGAAAAGCACAATCTGCGCCCCAGCAGCTAGCTTTCGGCCAAATTTGGCGTAATTCCGTCAAGTCGTTCGGGCTGTAGACCTGTTGACAGATCCTATGGGAATTAAAATGGGAAATACAATGTTTTTTTAGCCCACTTTTTCTCGGCCCCCGCTTAATGGATCACCTCCTGTGCACAACAAGAATCACTGGGCCACTTTTTTTGGGAATTTTTTTTGAAGATTTGTTAAATGGTGCCAAAGATCTAGGCAAGTCCCCCAAAAAATTTCTATGGAAACATAGTCCTAATTATATATCCATATATATAGATAGCGAGAGAGATACATATAGATATTACCTAGTTGTGGTGCGTGGATTCACGTTTAGCAAGTAAAATTACAATATGTCAAAAAAGCCATAGAAATTCACTGAGAAAACCAAAGGTTACAGGGACTTTATAGTTATGTTCTAAATTAACTCATACAAAACCTTAGAAATGTAGCAGCTGTAGTTAGAGTTCTTTCAAATAACTAAAACTCGCACCCTAAGGTAACTGTAACTAGCACCTTTGCCATGCACAGCTGATTACTCCACATATTATATCATCAATGACATATTCTTTGTCATCCTTCATATTCTCATTGCAACATTTGCAATAAAATTATTGATGAGACAACTGTGCAATAGCGAAGTTGTGAGTTATAGTTACCTTAGGATGCGAGTTTTAGATACTTGAAAGAACTCTGACTGCAACTGGTGAATTTCCACTGTTTTGTATTCCCTGTAATCTTTGTTTTTTCAGTGAGTCTCGATTTATAGTATGTATATTTAATTACACTATATTGTTTTCAGTTGTAATTGATATTTTTTGGTCTCTTAAACTTTGTTTTATGAACTGCTCCAAAGCTCTGACACCTGTATTTGGCTGGTCCTAATAAAACCAAAAAATAAATACATAAACAAATGAAAAGATGCAAATATTATCATAGCGTCTATACAATGGAAATCCATCTCGTTGCGCTCTTGGCATAAGGGATATACTTAATTTAATCGATCTTCGATGCATCTACTGGCTCAAACGAGAATTTTTAGTGAGCGCAGCTTGAAACAAAGACAAATAATCAAGCCATTGTTCCAGCGAGAACACTAGATTTTTTTTTCGGTTTCTCACAGTCATTTGTTCTAATATACAATAGGTTGCTTTTAACACTTTCAGTGCGTTGTGCTGTAGTTACTGTTCACTGCAGAACGATTGTTAAGTAAGCAACTCCAAACAATACCAGTGGGCGTTTTACAGGACTGAGAGCGCATTAACCTTATTGTGCAAAAACAGTTGTATGCAGTCAATGTATTGTTCACATACAGACGGTAGGATTAGAGCATGTATATAAGGGGTGTGCTTTCCCATCTACAACACCGAGATCTCAAATCCATCCAGCAGCCAACATGGGGAAAGTAAGTGAGAAGTGCCCGTTTGTGTACTTTTGTGACAGTACTTCATTCATACACAAGAATGTAACGATATATATGAGTAGCAGAAGTTTTCGTTAAATCTAATATGCCTTTTTATAAATTACCTGACATTAGTCAAATATGTTTTTTTTTCATAAAGCTCATTCAACTCTGATGTTTTTGTAGATTATGTCACTCATATTGGAGACGAATTCCGAGTGCACGTGGCCAAGTGCGTCCAATGAGTCTGGCGCACGCCACTTCATCTCCGTATTAGTGAACTGTTTCACCTTGAGATAGATAACATCAGAAGAGACACTAAGGGGGAAGATGCATATTGTTATTGTTCACTTGAGTGAGAATGAATGTGAATGTACTGAGGGCCTGATTTAAGAAATGTGGCGTTGCACCCAGTGCAGCGCCACTTTTCTTTCACACTTTAGCGCACCCCTAACACCACCATGTGTACGGCATACCATGGCAGTAGTTAGGCGTTCTAGCTTAAAAGATTTTGATGCTAATTTCAAGCTTTGCAGGATTAGCATAATTTTTTTTTACGTTAATCCTGCAAAGCCCATTGAGGCCCATTGTAAACAATGGTGTGTCTCCTTTTAACTCCTGCTCTGAGCAAGTGTTAATAGTGCCAAAAAAAGTGATGCAAAGAAATCTCTTATTTTTTTTCGGCCTCCCTAATTGGGGAACGCCCCCTTTGTATACATTATGCCTGGTGCAGGCATAATGTAGCGCAAAGGATTACATAGTAGTGCAATGCATGCATTGCAGTACTTTGTAAATCTGGTGGGATGATTTTGGCATCGTTGGGCCACATTACCATGAAAAAAATTATGTTAATGTGGAGCAAGGAGGTGCTAGGGGCTCTTAAATACGCCCCTGAGTGCTTTACGATTATGTATTCACCACTTGACTTGATTCCATGTGAACCGCCCTTATGATTAGATTCAGGGCAATTATATTTCTAGCTGCCCCATGTCAAGGTACAGCCACTGTTTCCACTGGCTAGATGGCAGTTTTGGATATCAGTGGTGTCTGTGTTTTGCGCATAATTTTTGTGAGTTTCTACTCACTGAGATAACGTTCTCTGGATAAATTCTACCAGATTTTGAGGGGGCAACGTGCCCAAGGAAAATCTTGAAGGGGTGCGGTTTCCTGCCAATTTCACAATCCCTATCGGATTTCCATTAAACTCATAATGAGGGTCTGCGTGTTTTGAATGCGTATTCAAACATGTTTCTATCACAAGAGAATGAGGGTAATACTTTATGAGTCATGTCTGTACACTTAGGGCCAGATGTAGCAAGGCATTAGCGCCTCGCAAACGGTGAAAAATGCCGTTTGCGAGGCGCTAATGCCTGCGCACGATGCAGAAACACATTTTGCGAGTCGGAACCGACTCGCAAAATGTGTTTCTGACTCGCAAATAGGAAGGGGTGTTCCCTTCCTATTTGCGACTTGCACCGTGATGTAAGTTGCAAATCAACTCGCAGTTACCATCCACTTGAATTGGATGGTAACTCATTCGCAAACGGGAAGGGGTCCCCATGGGATCCCTTCCCCTTTGTGAATGATCACAAAAGTATTTTTTCAGAGCAGGCAGTGGTCCTATGGACCACTGCCTACTCTGAAAAAAAAAAAAAAAAAAAGGTTTCGGTATTCTTTTCTAAGTGCAGCTCGTTTTCCTTTAAGGAAAATGGGCTGCAGATAGAAAAAAAAAATGCTTTATTGAAAAGCAGTCACGGACATGGTGGTCTGCTGTCTCCAGCAGGCCACCATCCCCGTGAGTGCCCAGACTCGCTATGGGGTCGCAAACTGTGACCCACCTCATTAATATTAATAAGGTGGGTCTTTGCGACCCCATAGCGAGTCGCTGAAGGTGTCTGAGACACCTTTCTGCATAGCAAATTGTAACTCGCAATTTGCTTTCTACTTACATCTGGCCCTTAGGGCCTTATTTACAAGGATTTTGCGCCGCCTTAGCATATTTTCTTTTTTTTTACACTAAGGCAGAGCAAAACAGTTCCCGACCCCAAGCCATATTTACAAACTGGCACAGTGTCACCATTGCACCAGTTTGTAAAGCCTTGCTCCACATTATGCCTGTGCCAGATATATTGTATGCATGGTAGGCATTCCCTCATTAAAAGCCCGGCAGAAATGGGGCAGTGAAATCTACAAGATTTCACTGCACCATGCTGCACCAGCATTTCTTCATTTTCTTTTGTTGCTTGCTCAGGTCAGACGTTAAAAGTGATGCTGTGCTGGTGTCTAAAGGACTCTCTTAACATTGCTATACTAGGGCAAAAATTTTGACGCTAGTCCAGCAATATTAAGGTTCAGATCAATAACAGCATCAGAATTTCTGATGCTGTTGTGGACACTTTGCGCCATGGAGCACTGTATTGTAAATTTAGGGCTCCCATGGTATCGTTAGGGGGGTGCAGGGCGGTGCTAGAAAACTGGTGCATTGATCGCGATGCGCCACTTTCTTGTAAATGAGCACCTTAGTCTGTACAGTGGGTTGAAGAAATCCAAACGGTAGAGAGATACAGATAGGAGGTGAAAGATTATCAATAATATTTCACTTTCTGAAAATTACATATACTCCTTGTATTGCAGAAATGAAAAATGCATCCAAAATGGCTGCATTTTGTAATGTGCCACTGTTTCCATTTGACAATAATTTTTTGTTGTGTGTGAAAAAAATCCTGACCTGCAACAGATTACATGGCAGTTTGTGTCATAGTTTGAGACACCTTGTTTCACATTTACTTCTACAACTGCATCCTAGCTAAACCCTCTATGTGAGGAGGATAGTTCGGCTTTGAAGTCTGACGAAAAATTAATATTTGTCCTTTGTCTGAGTCATTTGAAATTGTGAGCGAAAACATTCTGATATGCTTTTGCAAGTCAGTTAAGCAAGTTGATGTTCGGAAATTGAAGTTATAAAACCAAAAGATTTCATAGTTGACAACAGAATCACAGATCATATTTTGTAATTTTGAACTGATAATACAAAAAATATTATTTCCTTTCAAACAGATCATCTTCTATGAGGACAGGAACTTCCAGGGCCGGTCCTATGAGTGCAGCTCTGAGTGTGCCGATCTGAGCTCCTATTTCAGCCGCTGTAACTCCATCCGAGTGGAAAGTGGCAACTGGATACTCTATGAACACCCCAACTTCCGGGGTCACCAGTACTATCTCAGAAGAGGGGAGTACCCTGACTTTCAGCACTGGATGGGCTTCAATGACTCGATCAAGTCTTGCCGCTTGACCCCACAAGTGAGTGTTGCTGTGTTTCATTGTATTTATTCCTCCTTTAAAACCAACACTTCCACAGTGGCCTATGAGAACTAATCACTAGGCACCCACTCCATGACTGACAGGCTGGTGCTCTTGACGTCCTCAGGTGGAAATTCACATTCTAATTACAACATATGACCCAACCAAAATAAACACGGGTGTTTCATCAAAGCTATATAGTAAATGTCTTCATTCCCACAGTTTATGGAATTGACAATGAACTCAGTGGTATGTGACTTATCTCAATTAGCAATCTTCATTAGCATAAATATGCAATGGCATGACAAACTAAATTACACAGTATCAAATAAAATAATTAATATGAGCAACCATTAAAAACTTTAAAAACAAAGAGCAGCCCTCGCATTTCATGAATCACCAGTTTCCATAGTTTATACTATATAATCAGTCCTCTCAAAAATGATTAAAATAATAAAAGTAAAAGTTTTCATTAGTTAGGTCAGACAATAGACATATACTTAGAGCAAAGGAAATGTCAGCTTAGTAGTAGCACAGTAGAACGTTAGCTCGGGCCTTCTCCTGGCTGTTCAAGCAGCCTAGACATAACTGGATACTGCCATGTAGATCTTTAGATTATTCGTTCAACAGCAAATTTCAAGCACTACAGTGCAAGTTGTGGTACAAGACATTTAGAGACTTATTTACAAGTCCCTTGCACCGCAATAGCGTTATTTTTTTTCTTTAGGCTACAGTGGTGCAGAATATCACCCAACCCATGTCATATTTACAAACTGGTGCAAGGGTACCATTGCACCAGTTTAAAAACGCTTGTGCCACATTATACCTGCACCATGTATAATGTATTCAAGGGAGGTGTTCTCCCACAAGGAGGCCCGCAGAATTGGCACAGTAAAATCTACAAGATTTCACTGCATCATTCTAGCGTCATTTTGTACAGGGGAAGACATTAAAGTGATGCCAGGCTGCTTTGAGGGGGCCTCCCCGTGCTTTGCTTGACTAGCGTCCACATTTTTGATGCTAGCCCATTAAAGCGCCACAAATTCATCAGAAATTTTGATGCACCTCTGCTAAGAAGCACCATGGTGAGCTGTACTGTAAATACAGCACTACCAAGGTGTCATTAAGGGGACACCGGGCAGCACAAGCAAACTAGCGCATCGTAATCAAGGTGCCAGTTTGTTGTAAATGAGTCCCTCAGAGCGAAGGTGCTAATTTTCGTGTAATAAAACATAAAATGCATTAACGTCTCCTGCCCTCCAAACTTACAATCACAGCAATCAATACCAACACTGTTAGCAGCAAACTTTGCATAGTACACTTTAGAAGGCAAAATGCCAAAGAGACATTTTAAAAACAAAGTAAGACGTGTATCAAGGACAATTGTGTTAAAATATTTTTCAATGCCCAATGCCTGTTTTACTAGAAAACAGTCAGGCATGAGGAACCGACTTGGCCAATAAGAAACCCAAATTTCAGATATAGGGGAAAAAGTGACATGCCAGGACCCAAACTTAAAAAGGGGCACAAGAATGAGTTTTCAATTTTTTTCAATCTCTATATCCCTATCCCCATATTTCGGCAGCAAATGTTGTGGTTCTGCTTCTACCGCCTTTTGTTTATAGACTTGATGAATGATGGTCAGGGCACAACTAATTTTGTTTTTAACCTGCAGGGTAGCATTTGCTTGGGATTGCAAAGTAGTGGCTGTCTTTTCAGTGTGTTTTTGCCTATTCAATTTATTATTGAAGCAAATATCCAGGTAGTTATAGGTTTTCACTGTTTGGAGCACCTGGTATGCCATCCCTGCAGACTTCCCTAGAGGCCGGGACGAAGAAATTGGTTTTTTTTGTGCATTGATGCGAAAATCCTTCTGGCTACTTAGGCTCTCAAATTTCTCCAAGGCTTTGTGCATTTTGTCCTGCATACACGTCAATGAAATTGCATCATCTGTGAAAAGATTCACTTCAGAACATCTGGGCTTTCTCTTCATAACATCTCTTCACAGTCATTTAAAAATTAGAAAAACAACGGGGTCAATACAAATCCTTGCGTACACCAGAGCATATTGAAAAATAGGGGATACCTACTCCAGAGCTTCCATAGTGCACAGAGGCACTTGTTTCTGCATAAACATTTTACAAGCTTGGAGGAGGGTATCTTCGACCACCATTTTTCAAGCGAGTACCATAATTTGTATAAATTAACCAGCTATACTGCTGATTTTAAATCTATAACTGAGAGGTATAGTGCCAATGTATGCACCCTTCTAAATTTGGCATATGCCATATATAGTTCGACTGCTTGGTCAATGGTGCTGATGCCTTTGCGGAATCTAGCCTGTGCATCAATTAATATGTTCTTTTTATCAACCCAGGCCAGTAACCTGTTTAAATGAACATGGCTAATGATTTTCCCAGGACTATCAGGTAATGAAATGGACCTATGATTACTGGAACATAACTTACTTCCTTTTTATGAAAGGGCACTATGATTGCAGTTTGCCTTGAAGAAGGAAGGCAGATTTTCCCTAACACTTCACTTGAAGATTTTATCCAAGATCGTTGACCTGGCCTCTGGTCAGATCGAAATATGTCCACTAAAACATGGTCAGGACCTGGGATTTATTGGCCTTTTGATCTATGATTGTTCTGTCTAACTCTGGGCATAGAACATTGAATTCTCCAGTTGATACATGGTTGGCAGGTTCTTCTAAGTGAACTGAACCATCACTGATATTACACACTGCCTTATAGTGGTTCACTCAGATCTGTGAGCAAATCTATTGTCATGACTATTTGGGCCATCCCTAAACACACAGACATTTTTCTCCCCCAAAATTAGGGCCTCATTACAAGTTTGTCAGTCCACTGACTGCCAAACTCCTGGTGGAAGTCTGACCGCCGCACTCCTGTCAGTCCGACGGCCAGATTATGATATCGATAGGATCAACGGCAACGGCAGCACGGCAGCACTGCAGTGCTGATAACTACTTCACTTTCTGCAACCCTTTCCATGGCATGAGAACCCATGCACTGCCCATGACCATGTTGTGGGCAGTGCAGGGGGCCCTCTGCCAGCATCAATGCAGGCAGTGTGTATTCAGAGGCCTTAAGGGAGCTGAGGCCAGTGCAGCTACACATCATAATACGACAGGGGTGAGGGCGCTGACTTGGCGGTGACCTTCTCCCCGCAGCTTTGGCAGTCCGACAATCGGACCGTCAAAGTCATAAACAGGTCCTCAGTTTTTTCTCATCAGCTGCCTTAATCAGGTTATTTCACACTCCTTGATGTAAGATTACTTTCTTCTTCCTTAGTAATGATTTATACTTACTCCTTTCAATCCTAAACATTTGAACTGAAGCTGACCAATGATAATCGGCCCTGTTTATGCTTTAAAATCTTTTACCATGGCAAATCTACACTCCTTATCATACCACCCAATAGCACTCTCATTCCAACCCTTTTGTTTGGGGATCCTAGTTGTGGACAAGTAGTGTATGAATTCTCTTGACATAGCAGTATAGTTTTCTAGTACCACTGTTGTTATGATCTTTATTTTCAGTGGCTTGAATATTTAGCAGGTGTTGCCCTATGGCCACCATCAGTATGTTTTTATCTGCTAAGTAAACATCTGCGTTCCGTTTTACTACTATTTCACTCTTAATCTGGTATGATACTAGCGATACAATATGGGGACTGCTCAGGCACTATCACTATTGCATACATATAACACTGGAAGATATCATGTATCTGATAGTTGTGTTGAGAGAACAATTTGACAGCATCTCGTTAAAAACTATCAATGTTTTGTGGTTTGGTCATTATTGGAATTAGTTTCACATGAGGCAGATTCTTGATCTATGTGACAGTGAAAAATTCAACAATGATGAAAAACATTTTGCAGGGAGTAGTTATGAGAAATCCCCATCAAAGAAAAAAGGAAAACCAGAATGAGGGAAATCATCTGCAATAGTTCGTACCTAACTCTATTTCTTAACAAACCCAAAAGCTAACTCACTCCCTAGCTATAGTAACAACCCCTACTTTAACCTACCTCATAATTCGATGTCTTTTCGTCCTTTCATTGTTAGAGTCGGTTTAACCTTTATATTTTATTAATTTTCTCAATGTGATGGATATCATTTTATATCCCGGAAAATCATTGTATTTTATTAAAATAAAATTAAATCTATCGCGTTGCCTTTCTCCAAAATGCTCATAATTGCACCAAAGCTTAATTTAAAATAGAACAAACAGCAAGAGTGAGGCTGCTATGAAACGACCATGCCATTGTCTTTACGTCTTGCAGAAAGAGGTCATATTACCTAGCGAAACACAGAAAACAGGAAATTGTGGCACATGTTCCTGGTTTGGAATGTTTCAAGTCTTATTACAATTTATTTTGCTCGAAAAACAAATTCTGAGAACTCTGAGTTGGTAAATAATGTACAGATTGTTTGGTTTATGCATTTAGGCCACTGATTTTTTTTATGAAGGTAGAAACTCTGCGTCCATTATACAGTCCACAATTCATGCTATAACACAGGCACACATGGTTATAAGGCATTTTTAACCACATTATAAGATTACATAATAAATATGTCAAGTAAAGTTAGGTTTGTGTAAGAGGGGCAGTGAGCTACATGCACATCTCAAAACTACAAACACTACTTTTGCTTAAGAGAAACGCGCTCTATTATCTTACAATATGTATTCGTTATTTTGAGACAAACGTTCATCCTAGTTTCTTTTTTCTCCATGTCGTGCCTTGTCTGATATCCAGCACCGTGGATCCTACAGAATAAGGATTTACGAACGAGAGAACTTTGGAGGTCAGATGATGGAGTTCTCTGAAGACTGTCCACATGTGTATGAGAAGTTCCGCTACAATGACATCTATTCCTGTAACGTGCAGGATGGGCACTGGGTCTTCTATGAAGAGCCCAACTACAGAGGACCTCAGTACTACCTGAGACCCAGCGAGTACAGGAGATACAGTGACTGGGGAGCCTCAAGCCCTAGAGTTGGATCCTTCAGGAGAGTTCGGGATCTTTACTGAGATACTTTTTATGTTCTGCTTTAACAATCCATGTAACAAAATTAAATATTGGACAAATTAATTTGTTTTGTTTCTTTATTAATAATCAATAATTCAATTGTGGTCCTTGAATTCACAGGGTACCAAAGTAGCAAGGGATGTTAACACCTTTCAGCCCTTAAATGTAAGCAAGCCAATTAAATTCACTAGAAGCAAGTACCCACATAATAACCCTGGTGCCATGGGTATTCAAAATAACTAGTTTCCCTAAAGGTCCAACTGAAAGCCAAAGAAGTGGCAGTTTCTAGGCAGCATGCTTGGAAAACACTACCAAGATCTAAGCATTAACCCCATTATACCTGTGACACCCACCAACCCATGTCTTGAGACAAATACATTCCCTGATAAGCTTCCCAATGAGCTTGTGAGACAGACAACCCTGGGTTTCCTTGCCATATGCTAATTGAACCTGAGTGCACTACTTTGTCACTTATCTAGAAAGCAATTACTTAAATGTCATTTGTGAGCTGTTGGATTTATGATTTTCCAACTCAGCACATCTCTCTAATCAAATTGCTTTAATCAATCTAATAGAATGGTGAAGTATTATGTAAATACTAAAACGTCATACAATCCTTGAAGCGTTCTTTGCCTCTCTTTTTTTAGCCATCATTTATTGTCTTGTAATTGTCCTTTGCCTTATTTCCTTTTTGAATTATCCAGCTGTCTTAACTTTTTTCCGAGCATGGCACATACGTGGGACCCTATGTGACCCATGTCATAGCTAAACACTGATTCACACACACTCTTTGACTACCGAGGGTGCAAGGAGAGGCTCTTGGAGACACTAAAATAAACCCCAGAGACCTCTCAATTTGTTGTACTGTACTTACTGCTTTTGGGCCCAGATTTATTAAAGGTGACGCAAGAGAACACAGTCCTTAAGTCCGATTTACCAAGTTATGCAAGACCACCTTGTGTGGCCTCACATGGCTTGGTAAGTCTGGAGTAACACAAGTCAGTGCAAGTTGCTGGTTTGCGTTACTTTGTGCCATGGATGGAGCATGGAGGTTCCCAAGCATCCACCCATGTGTTTTGGCACATTTCCAGATTTACCAAGACTGGTAAAACTGGGAATACATCAAAATTGTACGCCTTCAAGATAGAGGGGAAACGAGGAGAAATATCTTTATTTCTCCTTGTTGTTTCTTCCTTCTAATGTGCTGCATTCTGTTGGGTGTCTGATGGCTGGTGATTTGGCTGGGGGCTGGTGGCTAGGCTTGGCATCCAGTTGAGTTGCCGTTGCTGGACAATGGGTTGTTAGGCCTTGGGCATGGAGAACCCCCCTTCATAGCTCAGCATAGCCCAACATAGCTCTGCACAGCCGCTCCTCACTTTCTTCCTCGCTACGCCCATATCGGACATAAGGCTAGCAGAAAATGCTGGTGCGGACTGGTGAAGTCCTTTGGGCATTCTCTTTGACGCTGTGATCTTACCAGGAGAGCCAGTTAAGGTAAACCGGCAGAAAAAAGTACAGAACAAAGAGGCAATTATAGATGATAAAAGACTACAAAAAGCAATAAAACTTATTGTGAGCGTCTGGCCTGGCAACGAAAGTTGTGGGAGCGCCTGGTCAGTGGCCTGAGGAGCAAGACGACGACGGCACAGTTTTGTCATACGCCTGTATTTCTGCTGTACCACTATTGAGCTATTGGGGAGTGGAGAATTGAGGGTGGAAAAGGCGGAAGTTCAGGATTATTTCTATCAAACTCCCTAAACTAATCACTTCCCGCATTCTAGCATGCTACCTGCTTATTGACAATTTTGTTTGACATTCCACCAGTGTACTTGACCTTTAGCTCATACTGCTTTTACCTAGAACTCCTACTCTGGTCTACTCGGTCTATTCTGGACTACTCCCGTACACAAAATTTCGTAAGTTGGGATATTAAGGCGCTGAATATAAGAGACCTGAAAACAGGAGTCGAGAGGTAAAAGTTCAGAGCTGTAGGCCAATTCCCCAAGGTAGTTCCTCCTTTGGATATGATGGCTAAACGTCTCCAAATACATGTGGAGCTTTCCTTAACCGGTCATGTAAAAACACTAAATCAAATCCCCTAAGAAACAAGAGCATTTCTCACTTGAATAAAAAAGCTCTTGCACTATTCTTCCCTTTTTTCAAAAGGACCTACTTGATGAGCTACCATCCAAGGAACAAGCTAACGCAAACTCTAATGTTCTTGATAACTCTGGAAAGGGTGTGGCTCTAATTTCCCCGATCAGTAAGTCGCCTATCGTTGGGGGGATTTGAAGAACATTAACTTTCCTCCTATTAACATGGGACCCCCCCCAATGCTGGACATTGAGGTGAAAGGAGCGCAAGATGTAAAGAGCCTGTCCTGTTGTGTGACCCTGTCCTTCCATGGAAGAGATAATTTTCCCGGCCTAAGGCTTATTAGCAGTACACCTTCGGACCCCACTTTGTCTCCAGTATTTTCTTCATTGACACCAAATGTTATGCTTCCCTGGAAATCCCCAAGTGTACCTTTGGATCAACACACAGTAATTTCTGAGTTCATTAAATGCTTAGAGAGAATATTATCTTTTATCTTAGCTCTTTTAGAAAAATCAACAAATAGTTTTGATCATTCTCAAGACACTCACTTGGTTATATTGAAAGCTCTGACGGGTCAAAAGAAGGATTGTCCAACTCTGATTGAGAAAGTCCTGATGCCTACAAAGGAAGCCTTCAATAAATCGGGGGATGCAGCAGTCCTAGTATACCATTGTGTACCTTCGATGTAAATTGGAATGTGAATTTAGCCAAATATTCAGATCATACAAATAAGGGAACCCAGGCTGGTAAACCACAAGTGTCCCTTAAACCGTGGATCTGCGCTGAAACCTTTCAATCAGAAAGTTTTGACTATTTTTAGGAACATTTATTTTCCTCTTCACTTACTCAGTCGAATATCTTGGTGCCAGTAAACCTGGAGTTAAAGTCAACTTCCCAAGTAGTCCTTTTCCCCATCTTTCTACCGCAGTCTAAAATACCTCCCAATTCCTCGATTCCTGAGAACAATGGGAATTAACCTATTAAGCAAGCAGATAACGAAAGGAATATGGGAAAGTCATTAATAGGAAAAAAGTTGGGAATAAAGATTAAACAGCAAATTTCCCCCCCAAAAAACAAGAAAGGTAAAGTTCGACATCCAGGTACCTACAGGAAGCCCCTCTCCTAAGGGAGACAATAATAAGGTCCCAAGGAAGGATAGGTCTAAAGACTCAGAAGATTTGGAAGATTTGGAAGATCTTACCCGTCCAGGGAAGAACTTGATTTAGTACCCCTTCGGGGCCCTCCTTTGAACAATTCGGATGACCTACCTATTGTAAAGAGGGTTTCATCCTCCCTAAATCCAGATGCCAATTTGTTTTGCAATGCAAAAACAAACCCAGTGACCTCGTACTTAAATTCTGACCCCTTAGGTGGTGGACATGTTAATTGTGAGATGGAGAACCTCTCCCAGCAATCTGAGACAACGTTATGTCTTGAGTTTTTTGTTTTATTTGATTTGAATTTACTTCTCTTTTAATATCTTGCTTTAGAGATATATCTGAGTTAAAACTAATTGAAAGTAGTAATATCTCTGGTGTATTCATTATGCAAGGTCTCGGATCTGTAAAGACAAAAGTCTGTTTTTATTCTAAAACAATTGTAAATTTGATTTTAATCAACTGTGAAAAACTGCAGCGTAGAGGCATAGGTGTGGTTCCAGTTAGGAGAAAGGACTCTCATTTGTTCAGAATGCAGTCCCACATTGTTCCATGTGTGAACGGAAGTAATCTCTTTCATGGGCGAGAGTCTTCCGCTTCCTCCCTGGAAAATGTTAAGGTCCCTCTTCTCCATGGAGGAAGAGTGGTGAAGCTTGTTGAAGATGTCTCGTCTTCTCATTGGAGTCCTAAGCAGGATAACTGGAGTTGGTTGGCGGGGGCTTTAAATAGTACTCGGGTGAAGGGAAAATTACCACAACATGTTTTTTAACCATAAACTTCATGTGGTCTCTTGGAATGCTGCAGGAAAAGAGAATCATACGGGTAAATTAGATTACATCTACTCTCTACAGGGAGATCTAATCTACATCCAAGAGACCTGGAGTGTAACCAATCTCTCTTGCACGGGGTACACGGTCCTTCGTCAAAATGCACAGCTGTCCAGGAAGGGGTATGCAAAAGGGGGTATCCCTATGCTTTTAAGTGATATGTACAAATGGGAGTTTGAAAATATTTCCGTCTCACTGAAACCATATCAGATAACTAGAGTTAATCCAACAATGGTGGATGGTATGAAAATACCTGTGTTAGTGGTGAATGCTTATATTCTCCCTGATAAGGAGCATGATACAACGTTACTGCATATGCTTAATTGTATTTCCTCTTTTTGTTTAAATTCACATGAAAGTGAACGGGGGATTTAAATTGCAAAATCTCTTATCTGTCTCTTTTCATTTTCTGTGATAAAGAGAGGGAATCTGTGCTCAACATTCCTCCTATCCTATTTCCTCCAAGAATTAGGACGGATAAAAGGGGGTATATTTTATTGAAAGGTTTGAGGGAACTTAGTTGTATAATTTTAAATGGTTGATTTCACTCCGACTCCCCAGCAGACTTTACCCACAAATCTCGTCTGAGTAATTCCATCATTGACTATTTTTTGGCATCCTACTCCCTAGCACAATTAGTGGAGGACATGACAATCATCGATACTCCATTTAGTGACAATAAGATCCTGAGCCTTACGCTAAAACTCCAACTGCCCTCAATAGAGAACATGGAATTTCAAGGGTCATGATATTAACTTCAATGGAAAAACAGGTAGAATCTATTGGTCACCTTTGAAAACTTTATGTGTGAAAGAAATGCTTGAAATGGCTATGAGAAATATTGATGATTGGAATGAAGATGCGCTAAAGTGATTTTCTGACTTCATGGGAAACATAATTCAGAGAGAACAGTTAAACAGTATTAAACCTCCATGAAAGAAATCAAGCCTTTCTCTTCTTCTATTGAATAGGGAAATCAATAGATTGGTTAGGTGGCAGAATGGGTTGGAATCTGAGGAGCGGAATAGAAGAATTTCCCTACGTAAGAAGAGAAGAGTACGGATGAAGTTGGGAATAAGGAAGGAGGAGGCAGACCAGAGGGAAGCCTTGAGGGAAGCAGGCATGATTAAAAATACTCGTAAATTTTGGTCACTCATTTTCGAAGGCTGTGGGTCACATGAATCTTCCTCAGCTCCTCCGATAGCTGAGGCAGAATGGAGGGACTACTCCCCTGTATGCGGAAATGGAGGAAGTTGAGTCAGATGAATTGGACATCAAGATTGGTAGTTGGCTGGAGCCTGATGCTTTCTGTGCCCCTTCAGTTACCGAGATTGAGGGGTTTATAAGGTTGATGCGGGCCTCTGGAGCAATGGGTCCAGATGAGGTTCCAATGGCAGTAATTAAACAAAAGCCCTCGCTCTGGGCAAGGATTCTTAACCTGGTATTCTACTTCTGTTACTCAAAAGGCATAATTACGGCATCTTGGACTGGGAGTATCATAGTCCCTTTGTATAAAAAGAGTGATAAATCTTCACCCATAAAATATCGGCAAATAGCCCTGCTGGATGCGGTTGGTAAGATCTTTGCTAAAAGCATACTTGTGCATTTAACATCTTGGGTGGAAGAAAATTCGATAATCCCTTTTGAACAGGCAGGTTTTAGGAAGGATCATAATACTTTAGATAATATCCTATTAATGCAAAGTATAAATGAAAAGTATGTTCTGGTTAGAGGTGAGGTGGTATATGCCGCTTTTATACACTTCTGAACAGCCTTGATAGGGTGGATTTTATGGGAGAAATTATCTAAATTGAGTGTTCCTACAAATTTGTTACGCTCAGTTATAGCCCTGCACTCTTCTACATGGTGTAAAGTTTTCTTAGGTGGAGAGCAGGGTCTGTCTGCAGAATTTGTTACAAAACTGCCTGTTGGTGCCCTTTCTGTTTTCCTTTTATATTCATGATCTGCCCTCTGTATTGGGGAATACACAAGGCTTTGCGCCTAAAATTGGAGGCAGTTCAATTCCTTGCCTTCTTTATGCTGATGACATAGTGTTGCTTGATCTTACCCCGAAAGGTCTCAATTGGCGTCTGGCTGCCTTATATGATTACTCTAAGCAGCATCATTTAAAAATCAATGCATTAAAGTCTCAAGTGGTATGCTTTTTAGGGAATAAATCCCATAAATAAATTAATTTTGTATGGTTTGTGGGTCAGCAGAAGTTGGAGCGGGGGAAATCCTACTGTTTTTTTAGAAAAACCTTATCCTGTTCTCTTAGGGATCGAGACCATATATGTAATAATGTCAGCAAGGCTCTGTCACAGGCACACAGTATATTGGCCGTTTACAATGCAGTGGGCCGGCGGCATTTTTCTCATCTATTATCTGTTTATCAAAAAAACATCCCGCCCACCCTCCTGTATGCCATAGAAGGAATTGAAATTTCCAAAATGGGAGTTTTTAAAAAAGATAGAAGGTTGTATTTTAGGAAGCTTGGTCTCCTTTAATAATTCGGTATCCGTGCCAGCCTTAAGGCTTGAATTTGCCATTAAGAGTACTAGCTGCGGTAATTTGAGGGCCTTCTGCTTAGCTCAGAATGCAGATTCCACCCTAGCGTACAAAGAAATACGTACGCTAAGAGATAAATCTTGGTTCTTTAGCAATGTCAACCTTGCAATGCCATGTCTTCAGTTAGATGTTGATCCGTTTTTTCCTCAACACCCCTTTTAGTTTACAAAGAGCCTAAAAGAGGGTATACGAAGTAAACGTTTTTTATTGGAAATTAGTTTTGTCATCAAAAGAGGAGTCTTGGGCCATTAACTAATTCATGATTTTTAAATACCCTCACACTTATTTATCTTGAAATTTACCACATGGAGTACGACGCTTTCTTATCCTGTAGAGATTTGATAGATTACCCCTTAAAGATTTAACTTCCAAGTGAGATGGATCCTCGAACATTTGCGATATTTGCCAGTTGGGGGTACAGAATTTCAAGCATGTGCTATTCGTTTGTCCCACCTTAGTTAAATTAAGGAAAAAATGGCTGAAACTGCTTTTTGTGAATTTTAATATGCTTTCAGCAGGTGAGGTATTGCAATTTATGTATAAACCTCTGAATCAAATATTTTGTTTTAGGATTTTTACATTTTTCATGTCTTTTTAAAATCTTTATTGATTTTATTATCTTTTGGTGGACGTAATGGATGCCACATTCCAAATGCACTATTTTACCTCACAGTCTGGGACGTGCTGTTCTGGCCCCTCCCAGAAGCTATTTGCTTAGGGTTATGCACTAAACTTTCATGTTGCTGGGTTTTAACCTATCTTTTATATATCATAATGTTACGCAGCGGATTATATTTGTGTAATTGGTTAGAGGGGGTTGAGAACTTAAGTGATCAAACTGTAGTTTTCTCGGGGATTGTCATTTCCTTCATGTAAATATTGCACGGTATTCAAAGACACAAGTGATGGGTAGAGATCTGATTATTTTGTATTTTGAAGAGAACCCTGTTTTATATTTTTCATTGATTTTATGTATATTAAGTTTTGTATTCAAGATAGTCTGTACATATTTTTTATGGATTTTATTTTGTGTTGATGATGTGTGTACATGTGGACCTCTTTGGAGTTCCAAATCATGAAATAAAATAAATTGTAAAATTGTGCAAAGGAGCCAAATGCGCACCAGAACTGGGAAAGACCAGGAATGCGCCATAACTTGATAGATATGGTGCATTCTAGCCCTCTCCATTTGACGCAGCATAGCATAGTTATCTTGCTGCATTGCTCTAATGCCATACAATAATAAATATAGGCCCGGTGTCTTGTCTTGGTGACTGAGTTCCCCACTTCACAAGAACACAGTGAGAATCATTTTGCCTATATGAGCATCACACCTAACTGAGCTTGAAACTCTTAACGTATTCATGCTTTCCTGAAAGGTGATGCACACATGATCTACAGGCTGATAGACAAGACAAAGGTAGGTGGCTAGCTGGATACATAGTAGTCTGGAAAACAACTGTGAGGATAGATCACCTGAGGTGGGTCGCAAGAGCGGGATGGCAAAACTAGCTATACCATAAAAGAGGCAAGAATCCTTGCAGGCTGGTGAGCTATATTATCCTTTGAGGGCAGATGCCACCATCCTTTTTGTGAAGATTTAAATATGTTAAAAATAGAATATGCATTGTAGCACATGTATTCTATATTTGAAAAATAGAGGGCACCACAGTGTACTTTTAATGGTTTCACATACTTATTTTTAAATTTTATTTTTGGTACCTTATGAACTTATGTATATTTTCCCTATCTATTTTCCCCTTAATAAAATAGTAATAGGAAGATAAAAAATATCAGACTTAGGGGCATGTTTATAAGAAAGTGGCCCACTGGTCCCAATGCTCCACTTTTCTTGCGTCACCGCTGCCCCACCTAATGGCACCATTGTTGCACCGTATTTACAATACGGCACACCATGGCAGTCGTTAGGACAATAGCGTCAACATTTTTTACCCTATTGTGGTACTTTGCTGTACTAGCATCAACATTTTTTATACTAGTGCAGCAAAGCACAAGGGTGCCCATTGTTTAAAATGGGTGTGTAATTTTAACACCTGCTCTGAGAAGGCATTAGAAATGACGGAAATATAAATGCAGTGAAATGTTTTAAATTTCACTGCTCATTTTTTCAGGCCTCTCTGCTTTGGAATGCCCCCTTGCATACTTTATGCCTGGTGCAGGCATAATATGGCAGAAGGGTTCACAAAGTGGCACAATGCAAGAGGAGAAAGGCCTCCGTAATGCCACCTTAATGTTAAAAATAATGATGTTAGGGTGGGACAGTGTGGCTCTAGGGGCTTGTAAATATGTCCCTTAATACTTATCTACATCAATGGGTCAGATGCAGAACACAGGCAAAGTTACCTAAGAACAACATAACTGCCTTTACCTTTTGAAAATACAGTATTTAGCCAATGACATAATGACTTGTCATCAATATGTACCATGGTATATCAGTGAAGAACTGTGAACTTTTGTGAAAATACATCAACAACAGATGTCGCTAAGTTAAAATGCCTTATAACTTAAAATATACTTATCTGTAGCACTCAAAATTATAATCTGTGCACCATAATGTCTAATCCATTCAGCTGTTTTTTGTGCAATGTGGGATACAAAAGTCTGGGCGGAAAAATACATTTCATAACCCAGCCCTTTTATCTTTGCACGCTCTTAACCAGTCTCCACAAATCTTTCTATCTTCCACAAATTTAGAAAAACAATAGGTCTGGAAAGTTTGGTGGAGATTCATCAAATGTGGGAAAACTTATCAGTTACCAAAATCCCAAGGAATTCCTATAACTGGGAAACCTAGCTATAACTACAGAATGGCTACCCCCACTCAGTAAATATAGGTATATGGATTGTCCACACAAGGTTTCAGGTCACAGGGTGTGAGATGCCCTGAACTATGTGGAGAAGAATGCAGTCAAATTAACAAGGAGACTAATTGCAAGTGTACTTGCAATTTGCTTATTGAAGCAGATGATCAGAAACCCTACACCTTTCAGCCATATAACCTTGGTCATGGGTAGCGGTTCAGCAGTAAACCATATATTTAAATACAAAAAGTGATAAGATTAATTATGATCAATGCAAACCGAGATCCTCCTGTTATTTCATGGATGACATGTTTGAATGTATCCTGTAACAACATAATCACTGCAAAATTGATAAGATTTAGCAATATTCAACACATTATTGTCTACAAATTGCATCAAATTGAGTTGAGTTGAATTTCACATTTCTTAATTGTAAGAGTTCATACTGTTCTGCAGGTTAGGCACACTAAACCACTGTTCAGAATCATAAATAGTTGTTGAGATGTTTCTCATTCAGGTACCATGTTAGAATACTGTAAATGATAATAAAGCCACTTATGCTGAAATAATCACGCCACCATTGTGTACAAAGACTACAGGCATGCGATGTGTTGGCTAATCTTTAATGTGTGTACTTCCACACTAATAATATCTCAAGGTGCTGCCACTGTTAACCTCATAAAAAGTGATGCTAAGCTGTGTTGCTGAGTGAAATGTCCACAGGATGGATGCCCATAATCAGTCATTCAAGACTAGGGCCCTTATTTTGAGTCTGGCAGTCCTGGGATGCCAGACTTGCAGTGGTGGTCGGACCACCAGCAAATCAGCCATCTAGCCTCCACATTAGGACCGTGGCAGAGCCACCACCGTCCGATAGCCGGCACTGCTACGTTGTCACGGGTCGACAGCCTGGCAGTGCCGATGTTCTTAATCCACCTGGGCTGCGTTGCAAGCAGCGCTGCCCTGTGGATTATGATTTCCCTATCACACCCGGGCCCACTTCAACATTGCCATCGCCTCAATTACGAGCCGGCATCAATGTTGTGGCTTGTTTCCCGCTGACCCAACTTGAAACTCGTAATATGGCCAGTGGGTGGAAAACTGGACTATTGGTTTTCAAGCCCAAAGAGTTTGGAGGGTGGACACCGCCGCCCGCCAAACTCATAATGAGGACCTAGATGTTTAAGAGGCATGCACTTGCGTAATCACATCAAACTACAATATAAAACCCCAGTGGGAAACAAATAATGCCTGATATTCATCTGTCTCTCTGAGTATAATGAGGGTTTACTCGTGTGGTGTGCACAAACTCAAAATCAATAACCCAAGTGACATAACATTAGACACTGCCTATGAGTCTCCATCAGGTTAATGCTTCATATATACTTTTTATATTTCATTACAAGTCAAATAATGCAGTCTGGATCTAACCACCAAAAAAAATAGGTAAGGAATGATTCTTAGCTGGATTGGTGCGCTTGTGATTTTGCTGTCATGACCTGTGTGAAAAAAGTAATTTGTAAAAAAACAACATACAATAAGATTACTAGGAAATAAGCAAAGGGACATGTTATTCACATTGGGAATGTCAGTTCTCCAATCAAATTTCAGAATTTGGCCCAGGTAATAAAATTTGCAGTGCCCGCTGCCCCACTTTTGAATTGCAGCGATGCACTGTATTTACAAAACTATGGCTCACCCCTGTGTTTCCCCCTGCACTGTCACTATATTAAGCTGCCAACGCCAACACAGGCATCCTTGCGCCATAGTGCAAGGTTGTCTACATCGAGGGGTGTGATTCTTTATGTGCAGGAAGGTGTCCCTTCTTGCCCATAAACAATCAATCATGGCCTTTTGCTCTTTCTATGTGTACTGCATCATGCAGCACACAGAGAAAAAAGAAAAACAAGGAGGAATAAAAGTATTGCCACCTGTGGGGTGGTGTGAGTTTTTGGCACTGCCACAGATTTAGGATTTTAATATAAATGGTTTAAAAAAGGGGATGTTTCACCTATCAGCTCCTAAACTTTTTGCCTACTTGCCTCATGTTTGAACGGATTCTTTCTCTTGGCCTGATGACTCTGGGCAACTGCTAACCAGTACTAAAGTCCATGTGCTTCTCTCCTAAACATGGTGACTCTGGTGTATACACAATTGACGCATTCAATTTACTTGTAGGTCCCTTGTAAAGTGGTATACCATATACCCAGGGTCTATAAACTAAGTGCTACTAATATGCCTGCGGCACTGCTTGTGCCACCCACATAAAAATCCCTTTAAACATGTCACAGGCCTGCCTGCAGTTTTACTGCCGGTTTGACTTGACTTTCAAAACCTTTTGCAAGACTTCAACTCCACTTTTAATGCACGTCACTCCTAAGGTAGGTCCTAGATAGCCCATTGCACGTCTGTGGAGGAGTCTACATCAAGTTCTAAAATATTGGATATTGCAAAAGTACATTGAGTGACGGTACGGAAGGCTAGGAGGTCTTCCTTGTGTGTACTCTAATTAAGACTACCTCCAATTGTGGACTTTTCCTGAAAAGGTTGTTTAAGCCATACATCTACAAAAGACTTGAAGATAGCAGATATGCCTTTTTATTTATTTGTTCTTGTACGATTGGAATCATGTTGTGTTGTTTATGTATTGTCGTGTCTGTAAAATATGTATGATGCCTTTATTGCTCAAGTAACTGCACTATTGGGTTTTGGGCTTGTGCATAAAACTGCAAATAACATTGTTTGATGATATATTTCTTCAGTATACCGGTGATTAATTTATATTTTCACCATGTTGAATATTTGTTGATCAGTCCCCAGATTGCCAATTTGTTTTTTCATATTTGTTTAAGCCCTGGTGATGTGGGGTTAAATAGGCAAACGCACTGTATGTTTCTATCTAGTAAGCCCATAGGGAAGGGTTCTATGTAAGTAAAAGGTAGGGCATGTACATTCACGTTTTGCATGTCCTGGTAGGGAAAACACCTAAACTCTTTTCACACTACTGTGAGGCTTACTCCTCCAATAGATTAACATTGGGAGTTTCTTATTACACTTTTAAGCTGAACTTCCTGATTGAGAAGGAGTAGCTGTGTCATTTGTTACATCAATGGAATGGTAATAATACATTCTCTTTACTGGTAAAGTTGGATTTAACATTAGTACTTTAGAAATGCTGCTTCTAGAAAGTGAGAAACTTAGAAACAATCATTCACATGGAACTCATTTCACCGAAATAAGTAATAGTCGCAGAACATTCTGATCTGAATCAATCAACAATCCAATCTTGATAACGAAACAGGAATACCTTGTCAATCTTCAAAAGATAGGGAGCGATTACAATACTGATTCCTTCACTAGAGTTAACCCTCCATCCTCCTACCTGACCTATGAGTGTATACCCTATTGAATGATACCTGTGATCAACTGGAAGACCATCTAACTCGAAATGGTAATGTTCATTAGTCCTCCAAATGGGAAGGGCAGCTATAGAGTTACTTGAGGAGACACAAACCAGAACCACAAATATGGCGTGGCACACATATACATTCACTGCTTGAGACAGTCATGAATAAGAAAGTATCACGTACTTGACATCTTTGGATTTGGCATAACATGTTTAACTCTATATACAGAAGTGGCGTCAGTCCTGCAACTATTTGTTAGTGTCTGTGGATCCTATTGCACAATGCCCGCTGTTAAATTTTTTGTGAATCACCAGTTTTTTCTACTGATTCACATCATGAGTCTTGTTTATGAAAAGCATTAAAAAGCTGTTAACTGTCTTAATTTGTTCCTGTATACAAGCCGGCCCTTTGGCATGCATTCGTTAGTTATTGAGCTTTCTTGTTATTACACTCCATTCTATCCAAAATAGTATCTGTGGTAGTATAAAATTATATGCCTTATCGCAATTTTGCCTTATTTTACCATTGTTGCTATGTATCTTGTAAGCACTTACAGTTCTTTCTATCCTTTTCCTGCAGGTTTTCAGGATCGGGCTCCAGGAGCGCCAAATTCCAATTTGTTGAGTATTTTGGATTCTTAAAACAGGAGTGGGTGGGTGCGTATCTCTGTATTCTTGGAGCAGGGAGGTCCATGTCTCTTCAATCCTTGACACAATGCATGTGCTGGCGGTCAAGTGTAGTTTAAATAGACTGCACGCAAGACCACACCCAAGACGGCTCATGAGATCATCTGATCCCCCAAGATCTCAGCGTCCGTCAGAAAACACTAGAGCATTTTAGTCAAAGACCAGGAAGTAGCATCCTGAATGCCATCTGACATCAAGCAGAGCCTGAGACCGATGATGAAAAACCCCCAGTGTGGGGGGTGAGACTCGGAGACAAATTGCATGAATATAAACCAGATACATCATACAATGGTATTTGCACAACATGCCTTTGACGTGCAGAAACACTCAAAAATGGTAAACACTGAGAGATATGGCTTCTGACATGAGGCGATCACTGCAATGATGGGAAACACCGATAGTTAATGAAAATAGACCTGGAATCAAACTTGAGACCCTTGACATTTATCCACTATTCCATTCCACACTTGATTTCTCTGATTCATGGCTGTTGTATGCATTAGGGCTCCTAGTAGCAGTACGTAATCCTTTACTACTTTATCCACCATAACTGTTAAAACATTTTCAGAAATCTATGGGGCACATCTTCCTGTCAAATAAAATTTTAAAAAATATGTAGTTACATAAAAAATGGGTTTCGGAATATTGCTGCTGCTACACCTACTCTAGTTGTGAGTGTGGAGGAAGGAAAGGGTGGCATGGTGGAGGTGTGGCTTTTATATTGTTAGGAGTAGGTGATTTTGTGAAGCTGATTGTGAGAAATTGGGTTTTTGCTGTACTGAGATGTGAGTCTTGGTCAAGCAGCAACCACAATCCCTTACAGAGGGGCACCAAAGGCAGGCAGTCTTAACTAGGAGGCAATGTGTGAAGTATTTATGCAGCCCACAACTAATAATAAAGTGAAAACACAGCAAAAGAAAAATCCCAAACCAATTCAGAAAAATATGGTAAATTTGAATATATTAGTTGACATAAAAATGACCAAAATCCAACCAGTTGAACCAGAGTTACATATTTTTAAAGTTCAAAATAGCACCGAAAAGATCATAGCGCTAACCATTGACATCTGGTTAAGCAAGATTGGATCAAAGTCAAAAGTTGAGGCCGGCCAGGATGGAGCATGGTTTGGAGACAAGAAGTGGATTTGGCCCCAGTCAACGCTTACTTTGCAAGGCTACAGGAGGTGCCCGAGGAGGGAGCATCATCATTGGATAGCAATGGGTCGAAGCTGGGGTAAAGATTTCTATTTTTGAACTTAGTCACTGAAATGGAAGTTGAAAACCTCTACCAAGATGAGGCAGAAGGCTGTAGTTGAAGACATTTCCACAAGGTTTGATACCCCTTTGGAGAAGGACTGCTGAAACAGATTTGCTACAACTAAGAATATAGCGGGGGAAAGTCGTGAAGTCAATGCGTCTGAGGATGCACCTCAGGAGGGTAGGTGAGCAGTTTGGTCCCAATCTACTCCTGGTTCTCAGAGTAGGCAAGCAGGTTGGCCCCAATCTCTTCCTGGTTCTCAGAGCATATTTCAGATATATTTGAGTTTCTCTGTTCTGGTCGCATTTAGTATCAGATCAAAGGGTCCAGGGATGATGAGATAGCTCTGGGTGGTTCAGGATTCACTCAGGCTGGGTCCAGGTGTAGGTTCAAGATGAAGGGATCCTGTTCTGTCCCTGTGGCTCTGAACAGGAGGCCAGCAAACTAGCCCTTGGATTCACTTCTGGTAGTCCTGGGTGCAGGTCTAGATGCGGGGCTCAACAGCAGGGCTTGCCTCTTAGGTTTCAAGGCTGGCTCCAGGCAGCAAAGCAATCATTCTAGGTAGAGTTTGCAGAGTTCTGCTAATTTCTGCTGCGCAGGACCAGTAGTTAGATTGGCAGAGTGGCTGGAGAGAGGGTGTTAAGGAAACTTAGCCACACCAGTGGGATGGCTTAGCCAGATCTTAACCTCTGGGAGAATAGGATTAATTTATTGAGATCTTGCCTGGACCTTATATTGTGATTGTGGCCTTATTACTAGTGATGGGTTCCTAACAACCCCTACTAATAAATCACCTTCCAACACTAATGAAACAACACACTTGTTTATTTGGATGAAATCATAATCATTGCAAAATACTATTGTGACAGGTATTGAGGCTGGGTCCAAACTGAGGTGGCATGGTGGGCAAAAGAATGATAGGTTGAAATGCTATCCCCAGTGACTCCCTTCTTCTTTTGTGTGTTCAATGTAATGCCTTAACCCCTTCGCTGCCAGGCCTTTTCCCCCTCCTGTGCCAGGCCCTTTTTGGCCTATTTGGGGCAGTTCGCGCTTAGGCCCTCATAAATTTTTGTCCACATAAGCTAACCAAGCCAAATTTGCGTCCTTTTTTTCCGACATCCTAGGGATTCTAAAGGTACCCAGACTTTGTGGGTTCCCCTGAAGGAGGCCAAGAAATTGGCCAAAATACAGTGAAAATTTCGTTTTTTTCAAAAAAATTGGAAAAAGGGGCTGCAGAAGAAGGCTTGTGGTTTTTCCCCTGAAAATGGCATCAACAAAGGGTCTGCAGTGCTAAACTCAGCAGCTTCCCAGCTTTCAGGAACAGGCAGACTTGAATCCGAAAACCCAATTTTTCTACACAATTTTGGCATTTTACTGGGGCATACCCCATTTGTGCAATTTTTTGTGCTTTCAGCCTCCTTCCAGTCAGTGACAGGAATGGTCATGAAACCAATGCTGGATCCCAGAAACCTAAACATTTCTGAAAAGTAGACAAAATTCTGAATTCAGCAAGGGGTCATTTGTGTAGATCCTACAAGGGTTTCCTACAGAAAATAACAGCTGAAAAAGAAAAATATTGAAATTGAGGTGAAAAAACCATCATTTTTTCTCTACGTTTTACTCTGTAACTTTTCCCTGCAATGTCAGATTATCGAAAGCAATATACCGTTACGTCTGCTGGACTCCTCTGGTTGCGGGGATATATAGGGTTTGTAGGTTCATCAAGAACCCGAGGAACCCAGAGCCAATAAATGAGCTGCACCCTGCAGTGCGTTTTCATTCTATACCGGGTATACAGCAATTCATTTGCTGAAATATAAGGAGTAAAAAATTGCTATCAAGAAAACCTTTGCATTTCCAAAAAGGGCACAAGATAAGGTGTTGAGGAGCAGTGGTTATTTGCACATCTCTGAATTCCGGGGTGACCATAGTAGCACGTGAATTACAGGGAATTTCTCAAATAGATGTCTTTTTTACACACACTCCTATATTTGGAAGGAAAAAATGTAGAGAAAGACAAGGGGCAATAGTACTTGTTTTGCTAATCTATGTTCCCCCAAGTCTCCCGATAAAAATGGTACCTCACTTGCGTGGGTAGGCCTAGCGCCCGCGACAGGATATGCCCCAAAACACAACGTGGACATATCACAGAAAACAGAGCTGTTTTTAGCAAAGTGACTACCTGTAGATTTTGGCCTCTAGCTCAGCCGCCACCTAGGGAAACCTACCAAACCTGTGCATTTCTGAAAACTAGAGACCTAGGGGAATCCAAGGAGGGGTGACTTGCGGGGCTCGGACCAGGTTCTGTTACCCAGAATCCTTTGCAAACCTCAAAATTTCGCTAAAAAAACACATGTTCCTCACATTTCTGTGGCAGAAAGTTCTGGAATCTGAGAGGAGCCACAAATTTCCTTCCACCCAGCGTTCCCCCACGTCTCCCGATAAAAATGATACCTCACTTGTGTGGGTAGGCCTAGCGCCCGCGACAGGATATGCCCCAAAACACAACGTGGACATATCACAGAAAACAGAGCTGTTTTTAGCAAAGTGACTACCTGTAGATTTTGGCCTCTAGCTCAGCCGCCACCTAGGGAAACCTACCAAACCTGTGCATTTCTGAAAACTAGAGACCTAGGGGAATCCAAGGAGGGGTGACTTGCGGGGCTCAGACCAGGTTCTGTTACCCAGAATCCTTTGCAAATCTCAAAATTTGGCTAAAAAAACACATGTTCCTCACATTTCTGTGGCAGAAAGTTCTGGAATCTGAGAGGAGCCACAAATTTCCTTCCACCCAGCGTTCCCCCACGTCTCCCGATAAAAATTATACCTCACTTGTGTGGGTAGGCCTAGCGCCCGCGACAGGATATGCCCCAAAACACAACGTGGACATATCACAGAAAACAGAGCTGTTTTTAGCAAAGTGACTACCTGTAGATTTTGGCCTCTAGCTCAGCCGCCACCTAGGGAAACCTACCAAACCTGTGCATTTCTGAAAACTAGAGACCTAGGGGAATCCAAGGAGGGGTGACTTGCGGGGCTCGGACCAGGTTCTGTTACCCAGAATCCTTTGCAAATCTCAAAATTTGGCTAAAAAAACACATGTTCCTCACATTTCTGTGGCAGAAAGTTCTGGAATCTGAGAGGAGCCACAAATTTCCTTCCACCCAGCGTTCCCCCACGTCTCCCGATAAAAATGATACCTCACTTGTGTGGGTAGGCCTAGCGCCCGCAACAGGATATGCCCCAAAACACAACGTGGACACATCACAGAAAACAGAGCTGTTTTTAGCAAAGTGACTACCTGGAGATTTTGGCCTCTAGCTCAGCCGCCACCTAGGGAAACCTACCAAACCTGTACATTTCTGAAAACTAGAGACCTAGGGGAATCCAAGGAGGGGTGACTTGTGTGGCTCGGACCAGGTTCTGTTACCCAGAATCCTTTTCAAACCTCAAAATTTGGCTAAAAAAACACATGTCCCTCACATTTCTGTGGCAGAAAGTTCTGGAATCTGAGAGGAGCTACAAATTTCCTTCCACCCAGCGTTCCCCCAAGTCTCCCGATAAAAATGATACCTCACTTGCGTGGGTAGGCCTAGCGCCGGCGACAGGAAACACCCCAAAGCGCAACGTGGACACATCCTAAATTTTGGAAAAAAACAGAGGTGTTTTTTGCGAAGTGCCTACCTGTAGATTTTGGCCTCTAGCTCAGCCGGCACCTAGGGAAACCTACCAAACCTGTGCATTTCTGAAAACTAGAGACCTAGGGGAATCCAAGGAGGGGTGACTTGCGGGGCTCGGACCAGGTTCTGTTACCCAGAATCCTTTGCAAACCTCAAAATTTGGCTAAAAAAACACATGTCCCTCACATTTCTGTGGCAGAAAGTTCTGGAACCTGAGAGGAGCTACAAATTTCCTTCCACCCAGCGTTCCCCCAAGTCTCCCGATAAAAATGATACCTCACTTGCGTGGGTAGGCCTAGCTCCGGCGACAGGAAACACCCCAAAGCGCAACGTGGACACATCCTAAATTTTGGAAAAAAACAGAGGTGTTTTTTGCAAAGTGCCTACCTGTAGGTTTTGGCCTCTAGCTCAGCCGGCACCTAGGGAAACCTACCAAACCTGTGCATTTCTGAAAACTAGAGACCTAGGGGAATCCAAGGAGGGGTGACTTGTGTGGCTCGGACCAGGTTCTGTTACCCAGAATCCTTTGCAAACCTCAAAATTTGGCTAAAAAAACACATGTCCCTCACATTTCTGTGGCAGAAAGTTCTGGAATCTGAGAGGAGCTACAAATTTCCTTCCACCCAGCGTTCCCCCAAGTCTCCCGATAAAAATGATACCTCACTTGCGTGGGTAGGCCTAGCGCCGGCGACAGGAAACACCCCAAAGCGCAACGTGGACACATCCTAAATTTTGGAAAAAAACAGAGGTGTTTTTTGCGAAGTGCCTACCTGTAGATTTTGGCCTCTAGCTCAGCCGGCACCTAGGGAAACCTACCAAACCTGTGCATTTCTGAAAACTAGAGACCTAGGGGAATCCAAGGAGGGGTGACTTGCGGGGCTCGGACCAGGTTCTGTTACCCAGAATCCTTTGCAAACCTCAAAATTTGGCTAAAAATACACATGTTACTCACATTTCTGTGGCAGAAAGTTCTAGAATCTGAGAGGAGCCACAAATTTCCTTCTACCCAGCGTTCCCCCAAGTCTCCCGATAAAAATGATACCTCACTTGTGTGGGTAGGACTAGCGCCCACGAAAGGAAAGGGCCCAAAACACAACGTGGACACATCAATTTGTTTTATAAAAAGCAGTGCCTACCTGTGGATTTTGGCCTGTAGCTCAGCCGACACCTGAGGAAACCTAGCAAACCAGTGCATTTTTGAAAACTAGAAACCCAGGGGAATCCAAGATGGGGTGACTTGCGGGGCTCTGACCAGGTTATGTTACCCAGAATCCTTTGCAAACATCAGAATTTGGCCCAAAAAACACTTTTTCCTCTCATTTCGGTGACAGAAAGTTCTGGAATCTGAGAGGAGCCACAAATTTCCTTCCACCCAGCGTTCCCCTAAGTCTCTCGATAAAAATGGTACATCACTTCTGTGGGTAGGCCTAGCGCCCACAAAAGGAAATGGCCCAAAACACAACGTGGACACAACATATTTTTTCGCAGAAAACAGAGGTGTTTTTTGCAAGGTGCCTACCTGTGGTGTTTGGCCTGTAGCTCAGCCGGCCCCAGGGGGGGGGGGGCAGAAATGCCCTAAAATAAATTTGCCCCCCCAACCCCCACCCTCCCCCGCCGGGAGCGACCCTTGCCTACGGGGTCGCTCCCCCTGCGTGACATTGGCACCAAAAAACAAATCCCCGGTGCCTAGTGGTTTCTGCCCCCTTGGGGGCAGGTTGACCTAAACTCAGCCAATCTGCCCCCAAGGGGGGCAGAAATGGCCTAAATACAATTTGTCCCCCAGGGGAGCGACTTTTGCCTGATGGGTCGCTCCCCATCTCTAAAAAAAAAAAACAAAGAAAAAAAAGAAAAATTCCCCTGGCGCCTAGAGGTTTCTGCCCCCCCCCCCCCCGGGGGCAGATCGGCCTAATAATAGGCCGATCTGCCCCCTGGGGGGGCAGAAATGGCCTAAAATAAATTTGCCCCCCCAACACCCACCCCCCCCCGGGAGCGACCCTTGCCTACGGGGTCGCTCCCCCTGCGTGACATTGGCGCCAAAAAACAAATCCCCGGTGCCTAGTGGTTTCTGCCCCCTTGGGGGCAGATTGACCTAAAATTGGGCAATCTGCCCCCAGGGGGGCAGAAATGGTCTAAATACAATTTGCCCCCCCAGGGGAGCGACCCTTGCCTGATGGGTCGCTCCCCATCTCTAAAAAAAGAAACAACAAAAAAAAAACACACACAAAAAAAATTGCCCTGGCGCCTAGAGTGTTCTGCCCCCCCCCCCCGGGGGCAGTTCGGCCTAATAATAGGCCGATCTGTCCCCCGGGGGGGCAGAAATGGCCTAAAATAAATTTGCCCCCCCAACCCCCCCCCCCCGGGAGCGACCCTTGCCTACGGGGTCGCTCCCCCTGCGTGACATTGGCGCCAAAAAACAAATCCCCGGTGCCTAGTGGTTTCTGCCCCCTTGGGGGCAGATTGACCTAAAATCGGCCAATCTGCCCCCAGGGGGGCAGAAATGGTCTAAATACAATTTGCCCCCCAGGGGAGCGACCCTTGCCTGATGGGTCGCTCCCCATCTCTAAAAAAAAAAAAAAGAACAAAAAAAAAAACACAAAAAAAAAATTTGCCCTGGCGCCTAGAGGTTTCTTCCCCCCCTGGGGGCAGATCGGCCTAATAATAGGCCGATCTGCCCCCAGGGGGGGCAGAAATGGCCTAAAATAAATTCCCCTCCCCCCCAGGGAGCGACCCTTGCCTAAGTGGTCGCTCCCTTTGCGTGAAATTCACGCAAAGAAAAAACTCCCTGGTGTCTAGTGGTTTCTACCCCCCTTGGGGGCAGATTGGCCTCATCAAAATAGGCCAATCTGCCCCCAAGGGGGGCAGAAATGGGCAAAATATAATTTCCCCCCAAGGGGAGCGACCCTTGCCTAAGGGGTCGCTCCCCACCAAAAAAAAAAAAATGAAACAAAAAAAAAAAATGGTCCCTGGTGCCTAGAGGTTTCTGCCCCCCCTGGGGGCAGATCGGCCTAATAGTAGGCCGATCTGCCCCCAGGGGGGGGCAGAAAAGGCCTTCCCGAAAATATGCCCCCCTGGGAGCGACCCTTGCCCAAGGGGTCGCTCCCTTTTGTCAATAACAATAAAAAATAAAAAAAATCCCTGGTGTCTAGTGGTTTCTACCCCCCTTGGGGGCAGATTGGCCTCATCAAAATAGGCCAATCTGCCCCCAAGGGGGGCAGAAATGGCCAAAATATAATTTTCCCCCAAGGGGAACGACCCTTGCCTAAGGGGTCGCTCCCCACCTCAATAAAAAAAAAATGAAACAAAAAAAAAAAAAATGGTCCCTGGTGCCTAGAGGTTTCTGCCCCCAGGGGGGGCAGAAAAGGCCTTTTCAAAAAAATGCCCCCCCTGGGAGCGACCCTTGCCCAAGGGGTCGCTACCTTTTGTCAATTTCTACGAAAAAAAAAATAATCCCTGGTGTCTAGTGGGGTTTCAAAAACCGGATTGCAAGCAATCCGGCTTTTGAAACCCTCGGAGGGACTTCAAAGGGAAGGAAATACTTTTCCTTCCCTTTGAAGCCCCTCCGGGCCTCCCAAGTGATTGAAAAAGAAATGCTTTTGCATTTCTTTTTCAATCGCGCTGGAAGCAGAGTTTCCAGCGCGACGAGGGAGGCCCCTGTGACACATCAGCGCGCGCGCTGACGTCACAGGGGGGGTGGGGGGGGGTCGGGGGTGGAAGGGGAAGGTCTTCCCCTTCCATCCCCGACTTGGGGGGGGAAGGGGGGTGCACGGGGGGCGCGCTAGCGCGCCCCCAAGTTCCCCTGTGCCATGGACGAGATGATCTCGTCCAAGGCACAGAAGAGGTTAAGTAGCCAAGGGTATGCCCAAGGGTTGCTCCCTTAGCCACTAGAACTAAGCAACACCCAACTGAAGAACCTCAATCAGGGCAAAACTGGATTTGGATTGCTTGAGTTCAATTTTGTGAGGACATGGCCTGGCAGTTCAGGCTTGACAGTTCCTATTGGAGCAAGGTCAAGACTGATTTGCATATGGTTGGGTCCAAACTGAGGTGACATTGTAGGGAAAAGAAAGATGGATTAGAATGCTACCCGCATAACTGCTAGTGGTAAGACTTATTGCAAGTATTCTTCTCATCACCTTTTATGTGTTTGAGGTATTGAGGAAGCAGCATTTTTTTCTGGGAACATCCATGTCACCCTTCACTCCACCTTATAGGTACTGGATCTTTCTCTGGTCATTTCCCTGCCTTACCTAAGGGAACATCATATTTCACGGCAATAGCGCAACTTCTTGGTGGCCCTCATAATTGGTTAAGATTTAATTCTGTTATAGGTTAGGAAAATATGTCTTATGGGCCTCATCTACTACTCCCTGGGGGATTAATTGCCTGTCTCATCAATTAGCTGAAACAAGGTTCATACCTGCTTAAAGGTTGCTATGAGAAGTTCCCTCAGGAAACATCCCAATCCCAATCAACTTCATCACCAAGAGCCTGATTTAGATATTGGTGGATGTGTTACTCTATCACAATGGTGATAGATATCCCATCCACTGAAATCTAAAGCCCTTTATATCCTGTGGAATTTAGACTTTTGGCGGACAGGATACCATCACCATTGTGACAGAGTTACTCGTCTGCCAATATCTAAATCAGACCCCAAGTCTTTTAGTACCTAGAAGTCCTAATCGTAGGTAAAATAAACACTTGCTTCAATAATAGGTTCACTTCCCTTGCCTCTTAGTCTTATGATTCTGCCATGCAAATGTTAGACTTCCTCAGACCCTATGTGTCTCTCTCAATCTTACTCTCCCAATCTTTCAACAACCTTCCTCTACTCACCCTGAATTCCAAGTCGGCCCTCTTCACACTCCCTCTGACCTCTTTCTCTTGATCCATATCCCATGTTCTCTTTTTCATAGCTCTGGCCTCTTCTCCATCCTTACAATGCTATGCAACTCTGGCCTTTCCCTGTGCTTCTCACCCTCTCTCTTTCATGCCAGTAGAGCTCTTTTGCTACATTGAAGCCTCATTCCCCTGCCCCTCCTACCCTTACAATTTCCATTGTACCTCAAGCTTGACCTCTTGCATCTGTGCTTCTTCACTAGCTACCCCCTTTATCCCTCTACTTCACCCTTTCCTTTACCACTATGAGTTCATGTATTTGCCTCCCTCTCCCTTCTTGCATTCCTGGTCCTGCATAACTTATCGGAGATTATAGCAGTCCATTGACATGCAAACACATACCTACACCTAACATAAACTACAGTAGTCCTTCTTAGAGGCTTGCCTGAGTCAGATTCCTTAACCATTGAACATCTCCCCTGCTATGTCTTCTTTCTGTATATGCTTTTATATCACTCCTCAGCCTTGTGACCTCTTCTTTCATATCCACACACAACTACAAACTCATAATGCACTGCTGAACAGTGATTCCTGAACAAGTCTTTGAGCTTATCTAGGATTTAATCTTCAATCTCACTTTCATAATGGAGAACTATCTGGGCGGCAATAGTGCACATATGAGGCCATGCCATCAGATCAGAAGGTCCATATGCAAAACCACACAAATAAAGGACTGCAAAAGTGATATGTAAAGTTATCATCCTGGTCACATGCTTCAGAGAGATATCTGCTGCCATATGTGTGATGCCCTACTCAAGGGACTAGTATCAAAGGACCAAATTGCTTCACTTGATGACTTTGATATTTATTTGGCCTGTCTCCACAAAACCTCAGACCTGTTAAGGGTGAGCAAGAAATCGAAAGATAAAAAATCCTTTAGTGTTCAGCAAGGATCTCATGACCCTCAGACAACCAAAAATCAACGGTTGAACATATTGGCCCTCATTCTGACCCTGGCGGTCGGCGGAGAGGCGGCGGTCGGACCGCGAACAGACCGGCGGTATTAAAAATGGCATTCTGACCCTGGCGGGAACCGCCAACACAGCCCGCCAACTTAACACTCCGACCGCCACAGCGGTACAAACAAACAGCGCGGCGGTTCCCGCCAACAGCCCGGCGGCAGACAAAGTACCGCCCACCCTATTACGACCCACCAATCTGCCACCTTTTCCGGGGCGGGAGCACCGCCGATAAGAACACGGCGGAAACAGACTACGAACGGGAAAACGCTCACCTCTACGCACTCCACGGGAGATTCCGGCAGTATGGAGCCAGAGTTACAGGTCATCCCCGCACTCCTATTCCTCCTCATATACCAGGAGCACGCCCGGCGGCGCGGAAGACATCGGTGAGTACTGCACCTACGACACAGGGGAGGGAAAAGATTACCGGCACACACCCACCCACCCACACCCACTACAACACACACATCAATGCATTCCCACAGATCACTGTCACAACCCACAAACCACCCCCCTCCGAAATAATGCAAAGACCAAAAGAAGAGATCATAAACGGGCAGATATATTGAAATATGTACGCCATTAATCCCAATAAATAAATAAACTATGTACAAAATATATACAGCTACTAAATGTAGTCCAACCACTGTCCGTGGATCACAGGGGTCCTGTGCAAAGGGGCAAGGCCCAGTCCCACGACAAGAACTCCACGGAGAGAACACTGCAGGGGCATCAGAAAGAAAATAGGACAGGCACCTCAGGGGGAAGGGAAGGGGGGGCACCTCAGCCACTTGAGTACACGACGCCAGATCCACGAGGGGACTCCATGACCACTGGGCCATCCTGGGGAGAGCAAAGCCACAGTCCATACAGTCCATACAGTGGGTGGCCTGCCCACTGGGCCATCCTGGGGAGAGCAAAGCCACAGTCCAAACAGTCCATACAGTGGGTGGCCTGCCCACTGGGCCATCCTGGGGAGAGCAAAGCCACAGTCCATACAGTCCATACAGTGGGTGGCCTGCCCACTGGGCCATCCTGGGGAGAGCAAAGCCACAGTCCATACAGTCCATACAGTGGGTGGCCTGCCCACTGGGCCATCCTGGGGAGAGCAAAGCCACAGTCCATACAGTCCATACAGTGGGTGGCCTGCCCACTGGGCCATCCTGGGGAGAGCAAAGCCACAGTCCATACAGTCCATACAGTGGGTGGCCTGCCCACTGGGCCATCCTGGGGAGAGCAAAGCCACAGTCCAAACAGTCCATAACAGACCCCACTGCCACTGGAGGAGGCAAGTTGGCCAGAGGACATCCTGCAGCCCTGCCCGAGATAGATCCTGCCCTGCCACGTATGCCAAAGGGCCAGCGGTTCTTGCCTTGAAGGGCCCAGTTCAGCGGTTCTTGCCTTGAAGGGCCCAGTTCAGCGGTTCTTGAGACGGCGGGGCCCAGTTCAGCGGTTCTTGAGACAGCGGGGCCCAGTTCAGCGGTTCTTGCCTTGAAGGGCCCAGTCCAGCGGTCCTTGAGACGGCGGGGCCCAGTTCAGCGGTTCTTGCCTTGAAGGGCCCAGTTCAGCGGTTCTTGCCTTGAAGGGCCCAGTTCAGCGGTTCTTGCCTTGAAGGGCCCAGTTCAGCGGTTCTTGCCTTGAAGGGCCCAGTTCAGCGGTTCTTGCCTTGAAGGGCCCAGTTCAGCGGTTCTTGAGACGGCGGGGCCCAGTTCAGCGGTTCTTGCCTTGAAGGGCCCAGTTCAGCGGTTCTTGCCTTGAAGGGCCCAGTTCAGCGGTTCTTGAGACGGCGGGGCCCAGTTCAGCGGTTCTTGCCTTGAAGGGCCCAGTCCAGCGGTTCTTGAGACGGCGGGGCCCAGTTCAGCGGTTCTTGCCTTGAAGGGCCCAGTCCAGCGGTTCTTGCCTTGAAGGGCCCAGTTCAGCGGTTCTTGCCTTGAAGGGCCCAGTTCAGCGGTTCTTGCCTTGAAGGGCCCAGTTCAGCGGTTCTTGCCTTGAAGGGCCCAGTTCAGCGGTTCTTGCCTTGAAGGGCCCAGTTCAGCGGTTCTTGCCTTGAAGGGCCCAGTTCAGCGGTTCTTGAGACGGCGGGGCCCAGTTCAGCGGTTCTTGCCTTGAAGGGCCCAGTCCAGCGGTTCTTGAGACGGCGGGGCCCAGTTCAGCGGTTCTTGCCTTGAAGGGCCCAGTTCAGCGGTTCTTGCCTTGAAGGGCCCAGTTCAGCGGTTCTTGCCTTGAAGGGCCCAGTTCAGCGGTTCTTGCCTTGAAGGGCCCAGTTCAGCGGTTCTTGCCTTGAAGGGCCCAGTTCAGCGGTTCTTGAGACGGCGGGGCCCAGTTCAGCGGTTCTTGAGACGGCGGGGCCCAGTTCAGCGGTTCTTGCCTTGAAGGGCCCAGTTCAGCGGTTCTTGCCTTGAAGGGCCCAGTTCAGCGGTTCTTGAGACGGCGGGGCCCAGTTCAGCGGTTCTTGCCTTGAAGGGCCCAGTCCAGCGGTCCTTGAGACGGCGGGGCCCAGTTCAGCGGTTCTTGCCTTGAAGGGCCCAGTTCAGCGGTTCTTGCCTTGAAGGGCCCAGTTCAGCGGTTCTTGCCTTGAAGGGCCCAGTCCAGCGGTTCTTGAGACGGCGGGGCCCAGTTCAGCGGTTCTTGCCTTGAAGGGCCCAGTTCAGCGGTTCTTGCCTTGAAGGGCCCAGTTCAGCGGTTCTTGCCTTGAAGGGCCCAGTCCAGCGGTTCTTGAGACGGCGGGGCCCAGTTCAGCGGTTCTTGCCTTGAAGGGCCCAGTTCAGCGGTTCTTGCCTTGAAGGGCCCAGTTCAGCGGTTCTTGAGACGGCGGGGCCCAGTTCAGCGGTTCTTGAGACGGCGGACGGTCTATGGCCAACTGCTAATTGCCTGGTGGTGCCCTCCTGGGCAGCGGGGATGGTGCTCCTTCACTGCCCACCTGGGCTGTGGGTGGTGGGGCCCTCCTGGCCAGCTGGGCTGGGTCCTCCCTGGGCAGCGGCTATGGGGGTGGTGGGCTCTCCCGGGGCAGCAGCTATGGGGGTTGTGGGCTCCTCCTGGGCAGCAGGCCTGCTGCCTGACCTCTCCAACTTGCTGCCCTTGCCCTCCTTAGTCGTCGGCCTGTGGCCCTTGCCTCCCTTTGGAGCTGTGGCTGGTGACTGTCTCTGGGTGGTGTCCGGGGGGGATGTAGAAGGCGGGCTCCTGCGGCGCCCCTTCCGCCTTCTGCTCCTCTTCCCAGGGGGTGGGCTGGCTGTCCCCTTGCTGCTGGGTGAAGATCCAGACATGCGGGCTGGCGGGCTCCAATACCCCTGCACCCTTGTCAAGGGGGCTGCAGGGCTGGTGGTGGCTGAGGTGCTCTTCTTACCCCGACGAGAAGGAGGGGGGGGCTCAGGGTCAGGAAAGAAGTTAGTAGTGGCGAGGAAGAGCTTCTTGGGACAATGGAGAGTGGTAGGTACAGTGGGAATGGGAGTGGAGGGAGAGGATGTGGTTGTAGGTGAGTCACGTTTGCTGTCTTTGGGTGCAGGTGCAGGAGGGATAGGCTGTCGTGAGGTGGATGGCTGTTGGGTGGGTGGGTGGCTGCGTTTGTGTGGTGTGGAAGAGGGGGTGACAGACACAGTGGGAGAGGACACAGGGGACGTGTAAATGGCAGTGGGGATGGTGACTGCACGTGTGCGGACTGGAGTGGAGGGTGTGCTGGTGATGGAAACACTGGCTGATGGTGAGGTGAATGGAGGTGTGAGTGTAGACGTCACAGGGAGGGAGGAGGGAGACGAGGAGGTGGGGGTCACAGAGGTGGTAGTGACTGTTGGCATGTCTGCATCGGAATGTTGCGTGTGTGAATGTCTGCGTGATCTGTGGTGCTTATGTTTGGATGAGCTTCTCTTGGGTGTTGAGGTGTGTGCAGGCTGGTCTGATGGTGTGGGTGGGACAGGCAGAGGAACAGGAGACTGGGAGGAGGGAGTTAGTAGAGGCAGGCAGGAGACAGGGACAATGGCTGCCGTCAGTGCTGAGGCCAGAGCCTGGAACGATCGCTGATGGGCAGCCTGACCCGAATGAATGCCCTCCAGGTACGCATTGCTGCGATGAACCTCCCTCTCCACCCCCTGGATGGCATTCAAAAGGGTAGTCTGCCCAACAATGAGCGTTCGGAGGAGGTCAATGACCTCCTCACTGAGGGCAGCGGGGGTAACAGGGGCAGGGCCTGAGGTGCCTGGGGCGAAGGAGATGCCCGGCTTCCTGGCAGAGCGGGCACGGGGCGAACGCGGAGGGGCTGCTGGGAGGGCGGAGATAGTGCGCTGGGTGGCGGCTGTACCTGTAATGGCGGGGGGCACGGATGGTGCCACCCCCGCAAGGGAGCCCCCTTCCGAGGACGTGTCCGTGTCGCTGCAGGCTCCAGTCGTCCCCGTCGTGGAGCTCCCCTCGCCCTCCGTCTCACTGGTCCAGTCTGACTCTGTGGCATGGCCCTCCTGGGCCATGTGGGATGCAGCTCCCTCCTGCCCCGATGCCACTTCTCCTCCGCCTGATGATGCTGATGCACACAAGCACAGAAAGACAAACAAAAAGGGGGGGGGGGAGAGAGAAATAAAGAGATTTTGAGTACATGGATCACCGGTACAGTTAGCAGACATGACAGACACAGATGCCCCCTGCACTAAGTTGCGCACTTGGGGTCCGCTATGCATTCCGTGGAACATGCCCTACACGCCTAGAGTTGACAACTGCACCCATGGATGACACGGCCCAGGGATGGCTGTACTGACACACTACTGAGGGTGGTGGCTGGGGACACAGGGGCTTACGGGGGTGCCCAGCCTACAGATATCGCCCTGGCCTAGGGGGACCCACAGCCCTCCTCCCCCACCCAGACACCTCCACTGCACCACAACAGAGTAGATGATGCTTGTACTCACCCCCTTGTGTCTGCTGTGCTGCCCTCACGCGCCCATCCAAATCAGGGTAGGCCACCGCCAGGATCCGGAACATCAGGGGGCTCAGTTGACGGCAGGCACCCCGCCTACGTTGGGAGGCCATCCCCAGCAGAGACTCGGCGGTCTTCTTGGTCCCGCGGCGGATGTCCTCCCACCTCTTGCGGCAGTGGGTGCCCCGTCGATGGTGGACCCCCAGGCCCCGGACTTCCTTGGCGATGGCACGCCAAATCCCGATCTTCTCATGGGCGCGGACCTATGTGACACGTACAGGGAGGGAGAAATACCACGTTCAAGTTACTCAGCATTTTCCTTTCCAGTGGCCCAACATGCCCCCCATCCCCGCCAGGCCCCCCGCCAGGCCCCCCGCCATGCCCAACATGCCCCCCATCCCCGCCAGGCCCCCGCCAGGCCCCCCGCCATGCCCAACATGCCCCCCATCCCCGCCAGGCCCCCCTCCAGCCCCAACATGCACCCCATCCCCGCCAGGCCCCCCGCCATGCCCAACATGCCCCCCATCCCCGCCAGGCCCCCGCCAGGCCCCCCGCCATGCCCAACATGCCCCCCATCCCCGCCAGGCCCCCGCCAGGCCCCCCGCCATGCCCAACATGCCCCCCATCCCCGCCAGGCCCCCCTCCAGCCCCAACATGCACACCATCCCCGCCAGGCCCCCCGCCAGGCCCCCCGCCATGCCCAACATGCCCCCCATCCCCGCCAGGCCCCCCGCCAGGCCCCCCGCCATGCCCAACATGCCCCCCATCCCCGCCAGGCCCCCGCCAGGCCCCCCGCCATGCCCAACATGCCCCCCATCCCCGCCAGGCCCCCGCCAGGCCCCCCGCCATGCCCAACATGCCCCCCATCCCCGCCAGGCCCCCGCCAGGCCCCCCGCCATGCCCAACATGCACCCCATCCCCGCCAGGCCCCCCGCCAGGCCCCCCGCCATGCCCAACATGCCCCCCATCCCCGCCAGGCCCCCCGCCAGCCCCAACATGCACCCCATCCCCGCCAGGCCCCCAAGCCAGCCAGTGGCCCCAAATCCAGATAGAATTAAACTCACTTGTTGGTCTGGAGGACCGTAGAGTTGCGCATACTGGGGGAGGACCCCATCCACAAGTTTCTCCAACTCCTCTCCAGTGAAGGCAGGGGCCCTTTCCCCAGTCGCAGCAGCCATTGTCCCTTCCAGACCGAGGTCACAGCAACACTTGCAGTATAGGTCCTCTCCTGTGAAAGTTCAAGTCGCAAGTGGATAAGTAGATAGAAAATGGCGGTCACGTCCGCGGCGGTGCGTACCGCGGCGGTGCGTCCCGCCACCGCCGGCGCCCTTCGCCATTGGCTCCTGAAACCCATAGGCTTCAATGTTAACCAATGCGGCTTCGCGCCGCGGTCTTGGCCCGCCGCCCGCCGCGGTGTGCCACGCCAGCGCATTGACCTCACATCCCATTGTCACACTTCACAGGTCAGGCAGCCGCCATTTCCAGGGCCCACATGGCTCAATTTCAACTGCGTCACACAGGCCTAGGCCTTGCATAGCCACTCATACACGCCATTCACTGCATAGAGAATCGTATACTGTGCTAGCTGTGAGTACGTACCTGTGGGTTGCCTGACTGTGTGCTCCTTGTTGTCCTTCCTAGGCACCGTCCGCTGGGTTGGGCGAGGAGACGGATGAATCCTCCCGTGTACCGACCGCTGGTGGACCTGTCGACAATGGAAGAACGCCACATTATCCTGACCTACCGTCTTAACCGTGCCACTATCCATGAACTGTGTGCCCGGCTGGAGCCCGACCTGATGTCCCCCATCCGCCAACCCACAGGGATTCCCCCTCTGGTGCAGGTCATGTCAGTACTCCATTTCTTGGCAAGTGGGTCATTTCAGACAACCGTGGGAATTGCTTCTGGGATGTCTCAGCCCATGTTTTCAAAGGTGTTATCCAGAGTCTTGTCTGCCCTGATGAAATCCGTGAGGAACTACATCATTTTCCCTGAGGTGGGCGAACTGGCTACAGTGAAGGGTGATTTCTACGCCCTTGGACATATTCCCAACGTAATTGGTGCCATTGATGGGACCCATGTGGCTTTGGTTCCCCCAAGAGACAGGGAGCAGGTGTACAGGAACAGAAAAAGTTACCATTCAATGAACATCCAGGTGGTGTGTTTGGCTGACCAGTACATCTCGCATGTAAATGCCAAATTCCCAGGGTCAGTGCATGACGCCTACATCATGCGGAATAGCAGCATCCCTTACGTGATGGAACAGCTACAGAGACACCGTGTATGGCTAGTGGGGGACTCTGGGTACCCCAACCTGTCGTGGCTACTGACCCCAGTAAGGAATCCCCGGACCAGGGCAGAGGAACGGTACAATGAGGCCCATGGGCGTACTAGGAGGGTGATCGAACGCACCTTTGGCCTCCTAAAGGCCAGGTTTCGCTGCCTGCATATGACCGGTGGATCCCTAATGTACTCACCTAAGAAGGTGTGTCACATCATCGTGGCCTGCTGCATGCTTCACAACCTGGCTTTGCGCCGCCAGGTGCCTTTCCTGCAGGAGGATGGTCGAGACGGTGGTGTTGTGGCAGCGGTGGAAACTGAGGAGAGTGACGAGGAGGAAGACGACGGGGCTGAAACAGACAACAGGGACAGAATCATTGAACAGTACTTCCAATAGGACACAGGTAACATTTCAAAGATAATTTAGTAAAAGTTAACTACTCTGCAGCATCTCTGCTGCCTGTCTATTTGCCCCAGTGTATGATGACTGAGTTTTGGCTTTTCCCTCCCTATTTCAGATCTGGGGTCCCCACTACGAGTCCTGTGCTTCGTTTCCCCATGGACTACAGCTTTGTGGCAGCTGTTTGTTGACTTCACCATGTACAAGGACATATTTGCACTGTCATGTCAATTACAATCTATTGAAATCACAGCCAGACTCCTGATATTTTGGTGCAAAATAGGTGTTTATTGAAGTGCTCAAAATGGGATGGGTGGTTTCAAGTGGGTGGGGGCTATGGTGAAGGAATGTCCATGGCAGAGTCCAGAGTAACAGTCACACAGGTGCATTGTCCAGAGGCCTGTGGAGAGATGGAGCATGGGCAGTTCGAGGATGGACAGGGTGACAATGTGGGACAGTGGGATGACATCAGGTGGTATCCATTGCTGGCGGGGGTCTTGACATCCTACTCTGTCTTGCGAGATCTCAGGGCCCTCTTGCGGGGTGGTTCTTCTCCTGCAGGAGGTGGGGGTCTGGTGGGCTGCTGCTGTGCGGGGGCCTCCTGTCCACTAGCGCCGGCGGAGGTGGATGGCTGTTCTTGGTCCCGGCTAGTGGCAGGGGCCCTTGGGTGTTGTTCAGTGTCCGCCCTGCTGTTTACGAGGTCCTGCAGCAGCCCTACCATGGTAACCAGGGTGGTGTTGATGGCTCGGATGTCCTCCCTGTACCCCCGATAGTGTTCCTCCTGCAGAACCTGGATCTCCTGGAACCGGGCCAGTACCGTCGCCATCGTCTCCTGGGAGCGGTTGTATGCTCCCATGATGGTGGTGAGGACCTCGTGGAGAGTGGGTTCCCTGGGCCTCTCCTCCCCCCCCTGTCGCACAGCTGCCCGCCGAGTTGCCCTGTTTCCCTGGGCCTCTGCCCCCTGGCCGGTGTGCCCACTACCACTGCCCCCAGGTCCCTGTTGTTGTTGGGGTGGTGGGTTATCCTGGGTGCCCTGTAGTGGTAGACACACCGCAGATTGACGCGCCCTGGAGACAGAGGCATGGGCCCGCTGGGTGGGAGCTGTGCTGGTGTTCCCAGAGGGGTTAGGGTCTATAGTGGCCTGTGCCTGTGTGAGGGGAACCGACTGTCCAGAGGTCCCCGATGGTCCGGGCTGGTCATCGGTGTCCAGATCGACAGAGCTGCTGTCATCGCTGACGGCCTCTTGGGTGGGGGGTGTGGATAATTCTGGCCCCTCCGCCGCGGTGTGTTGACGGTCGGGTCCTGCAGGGGTATAGAGGTATGGTTATAGTTTCAATGTGTGGCATATGGGTGTATCTGTGGGTTCCCGTGTCCCCAAGTGCTGGCATTCGTGTGTGGGGGCTTTGGTGAGGGTGGCTTGTGGGGGGGATGTGTATATGCATTGGGCATGCTTTGGTGATGGGTGTCCATGCTTAGTGGACGCATGCAGGCCTAGGTTTTGGGATGTGTGGGTTGTGATGGTGAGACATTGGCGGGGAATAGGTGTGCTGGGGGTGGGGGTGAGGATGGTGGTGGGGGTGAGGATGGTGGTGGGGGTGAGGGTGGGGGTGAGGGTGGGGGTGGGGGTGAGGGTGGGGTTCGAGGATGGGGGTGAGGGTTGGGGTCTGATTTGGCATGCAGGTGGGGGGGAAGCAGTATTGAAGCTTCAACTTACCAGTATCCATTCCTCCGCCGACTCCTGCGAGGCCGTCAGGATGCAGGATGTTCAAGACTTCCTCCTCCCATGATGTGAATTGTGGGGGTTGAGGTGGGGGTCCTCCGCCAGTCTTCTGCACGGCGATGTTGTGCCTGGATACCATGGAACGCACCTTCCCCCGTAGGTCGTTCCATCGCTTCCTGATGTCTTCCCGATTTCTGGGGTGCTGTCCCACTGCGTTCACCCTGTCGACAATCCTCTGCCATAGCTCCGTCCTCCGGGCAATGCTGGTGTATTGGACCTGTGTGCCGAACAGCTGGGGCTCTACACGAACGATTTCCTCCACCATAACCCTGAGTTCTTCGTCTGTGAAGCGGGGTTGTCTTTGGGGTGCCATGGGGTGGTGTGTATGATGTGTGGGGTGGAGTATGTGTATTTAAGTGAGTTGAGTGTGGTGGTGTGTGTTGTTTTGTGTGTGGATAGTGTGTGGGTGATGGTGTTGAGTGGCTGTGGCTGTTATGTTTTGGATGCTGGTGTCTCTCTCTTGCCTTCTTTACGATTTTGTAAGCGTAGGGGTTTGTGGGTGATGTGGGTGGGTGTTTTATATTGTATTGTGTGTGTGGGAGTGGTGTGTGTATGTGTATCAGGTGTGTGGGATTCAAATCGTCCAATGTGGGTGAGTTTTGTTCGTTGGTGGGTATTCTGACCGCGCCGGTGTGTCCCGCCAATGGAATACCGCGTTTGAATGACCGCCGCGTGGATTCGTGGGTCGTAATGGGATGGGCGTATTTCTGTTGGCGTGGCGGTGGAGGTTTGGTCACCTCCACCTTTCCGCCGACCGCTGGTCTGGCGGTCTGTTGTGGCGGTCGGATTTTCGGAGGTTTGCCTTCTGCGGGTCAGAATGACCGTGGCGGGTTTCCGCGACCGCGGCGGGATTATGGAGGATTTCTGACCGGCGGTAGGCGCCTTTTACCGCCGAGGTCAGAATGACCCCCATTATGTCTTGTCCTGGGTGCTCACCACAACTCCCACCCACCTCTGGTCCTGGGCCTTATTGACCATCCCTTCAACCACTTGCTAAGGGGTTGCCACTCCAGAGGGCATCCACAGTGCTTGGCAGGAGTCATGGCTGTGGCTGTCTTATGTGTGCTGCCCAGTTATTAGCCCCATCACATGCAAAGTCAATCCTGTCCCAATCCAAGCACCATAAAAGCAGTGACAATAGCATCAGTTGAGTGGCTAGCTACAGCAGCATTTGAGGATCAGCTGCAGGATTTGAGAAACCTGAGATGTGACGATTGAGTAATCAAAGTTCACACTGTGTATAAAAGCATAACAGGGGCATGGCTAGATGCTTTCCATTCATATCTGTGGAAGGGGGAATCCTTTGCTGAGCTCTGCTCTTAACTTGAGTTAATCTGTGTTTTAAATGTCCGGGTCTGCAGGGTCAGCCCCAGAAATGTTTCCTTCTTCTCCCCTTTTGTTTTGCTGAATTAGTTTCTGTTAACTTTAGGAATTTGGGCACTTACTGCTGCTAAACAACGCTAAAGTGTATGTGCTCTCTCCTTAAAACATGGTAGAATTGGCATACAGCCCATTAGCATACTTGATTTACTTATGTGTACCTATTAAAGAGCAGCACATGTGCCCAGGGCCTTTAAATTATATGCTACTAGTGGACATACAACATTGATTGTGCCACCAGCTTTAGTAGCTCTTTAAACATATCTCAGGCATGCCATTGCAGTCTGTGTGTGCAGTTTGGAACTGCCATTTCAGCCAGACAAAGTAAACCTTTAACAAGTCCCAAATCTTCCTTCTTAATATGCATAAAGTAGGCCTAAGCAAGGGTAGGTTATAGTTTATTTGAAAGGTTGGACATGTACTATTAAGATGTACATGTCCTGGTGGTGAACAATGTAGGAGGCTGGGCTGGCTTGTAGTGAGTACCAAGAGGTACTTACACCTTGCACCAGGCCCAGGTATCCATTATTAGTGTAGAAGGGTGTCTAGCAGCTTAGGCTGATAGAAAAGGTAGCTTAGCAGAGCAGCTTAGGCTGAACTAGGAGACGAGTGAAGCTCCTACAGTACCACTAGTGTCATATGCACAATATCATAAGAAAACACAATACACAGATATACTAAAAATAAAGGTACTTTATTTTTATGACAATATGCCAAAAGTATCTCAGTGAGTACCCTCAGTATGAGGATAGCAAATATACACAAGATATATGTACACAATACCAAAATATGCAGTAATAGCAATAGAAAACAGTGCAAACAATGTATAGTCACAATAGAATGCAACGGGGGCACATAGGGATAGGGGCAACACAAACCATATACTCTAGAAGTGGAATGCGAACCACGAATGGACCCCAAACCTATGTGACCTTGTAGAGGGTCGCTGGGACTGTAAGGAAACAGTGAGGGTTAGAAAAATAGCCCACCCCAAGACCCTGAAAATTGGGTGCAAAGTGCACCTAAGTTCCCCAAAGAGCACAGAAGTCGTGATAGGGGAATTCTGCAGGAAAGACCAACACCAGCAATGCAACAACAATGGATTTCCAGACGAGAGTACATGTGGAACAAGGGGACCAAGTCCAAAAGTCACGATCAAGTCGGAAGTGGGCAGATGCCCAGGAAATGCCAGCTGTGGGTGCATAGAAGCTGCCACTGGATGGTAGAAGCTATGGATTCTGCAAGAACGACAAGGGCTAGAAACTTCCCCTTTGGGGGATGGATGTCCCACGTCGTGAAGAGTCGTGCAGAAGTGTTTTTCCGCAGAAAGACCGCAAACAAGCCTTGCTACCTGCAAGGGTCGCGGTTAGGGTTTTTGGATGCTGCTGTGGCCCAGGATGGACCAGGATGTCGCCAATTGTGTGAGGAGACAGAGGGAGCGTCCAGCAAAGACAAAGAGCCCACCCAGAAGCAAGTAGCACCCACAGAAGTGCTGGAACAGGCACTACGAAGTGGAGTGAACTGGAGCTCACCCGAAGTTGCACAAGAGGGTCCCACGATGCCGGAGGACAACTCAGGAGGTCGTGCAATGCAGGTTAGAGTGCCAGGGACCCAGGCTTGGCTGTGCACAAAGGAAATCCTCAAAGAGTGCACAGGAGCCAGAGTAGCTGCAAAACACGCGGTTCCCAGCAATGCAGTCTAGCGTGGGGAGGCAAGGACTTACCTCCACCAAACTTGGACTGAAGAGTCACTGGACTGTGGGAGTCACTTGGACAGAGTTGCTGAGTTCAAGGGACCTCGCTCGTCGTGCTGAGAGGAGACCCAGAGAACCGGTGATGCAGTTCTTTGTTGCCAGCGGTTGCAGGGGGAAGATTCCGTCGACCCACAGGAGATTTCTTCGGAGCTTCTAATGCAGAGAGGAGGCAGACTACCCCCACAGCATGCACCACCAGGAAAACAGTCGAGAAGGCGGCAGGACCAGCATTACAAGGTCGCAGTAGTCGTCTTTGCTACTTTGTTGCAGTTTTGCAGGCTTCCAGCGCGGTCAGCAGTCGATTCCTTGGCAGAAGGTGAAGAGAGAGATGCAGAGGAAGTCTGATGAACTCTTGCATTCGTTATCTAAGGAATTCCCCAAAGCAGAGACCCTAAATAGCCAGAAAAGGAGGTTTGGCTACTTAGGAGAGAGGATAGGCTAGCAACACCTGAAGGAGCCTATCAGAAGGAGTCTCTGACGTCACCTGCTGGGACTGGCCACTCAGAGCAGTCCAGTGTGCCAGCAGCACCTCTGTTTCCAAGATGGCAGAGGTCTGGAGCACACTGGAGGAGCTCTGGGCACCTCCCAGGGGAGGTGCAGGTCAGGGGAGTGTCACTCCCCTTTCCTTTGTCCAGTTTCGCGCCAGAGCAGGGCTGAGGGATCCCTGAACCGGTGCAGACTGGCTTATGCAGAGATGGGCACCGTCTGTGCCCATCAAAGCATTTCCAGAGGCTGGGGGAGGCTACTCCTCCCCGGCCCTGACACCTTTTTCCAAAGGGAGAGGGTGTAACACCCTCTCTCTGAGGAAGTCCTTTGTTCTGCCTTCCTGGGCCAGGCCTGGCTGGACCCCAGGAGGGCAGAAACCTGTCTGAGGGGTTGGCAGCAGCAGCAGCTGCAGTGAAACCACGGGAAAGGTAGTTTGGCAGTACCCGGGCCTGAGCTAGAGACTCGGGGGATCATGGAATTGTCTCCCCAATGCCAGAATGGCATTGGGGTGACAATTCCTTGATCCTAGACATGTTACATGGCCATGTTCGGAGTTACCATTGTGACGCTATACATATGTCGTGACATATGTATAGTGCACGCGTGTAATGGTGTCCCCGCACTCACAAAGTCCGGGGAATTTGCCCTGAACAATGTGGGAGCACCTTGGCTAGTGCCAGGGTGCCCACACACTAAGTAATTTAGCACCCAACCTTTACCAGGTAAAGGTTAGACATATAGGTGACTTATAAGTTACTTAAGTGCAGTGGTAAATGGCTGTGAAATAACGTGGACGTTATTTCACTCAGGCTGCACTGGCAGGCCTGTGTAAGACTTGTCAGATCTCCCTATGGGTGGCACAAGAAATGCTGCAGCCCATAGGGATCTCCTGGAACCCCAATACCCTGGGTACCTCAGTACCATATACTAGGGAATTATAAGGGTGTTCCAGTATGCCAATGTAAATTGGTGAAATTGGTCACTAGCCTGTTAGTGACAATTTGGAAAGAAAATGAGAGAGCATAACCACTGAGGTTCTGGATAGCAGAGCCTCAGTAAGACAGTTAGTCATAACACAGGTAACACATACAGGGCACACTTATGAGCACTGGGGCCCTGGCTGGCAGGGTCCCAGTGACCCATACAACTAAGAAAACATATATACAGTGAAATATGGGGGTAACATGCCGGCAAGATGGTACTTTCCTACACACCACCCCCCAAACGAAGGACAATAAGACTAGCCATAACCTGATGAGTCTTCATTGTCTAAGTGGAAATATCTGGAGAGTCCATCTGCATTGGAGTGGGTACTCCCAGGTCTATGTTCCACTGTATAGTCCATTCCCTGTAGGGATATGGACTACCTCAACAATTTAGGGTTTTCACCTTTCATTTGTTTTAGCCAAAGTAGAGGTTTGTGGTCTGTCTGAACAATGAAGTGAGTGCCAAACAGGTATGGCCTCAACTTCTTCAGTGCCCAGACCACAGCAAAGGCCTCCCTCTCTATGGCAGACCAACGCTTTTCTCTAGGGGTCAAACGTCTGCTGATAAAAGCAACAGGTTGATCCTGGCCATCAGAATTAAGTTGTGATAAGACTGCCCCTACCCCTAATTCAGATGCATCAGTTTGAACAATGAATTTGTGGGAGCAACAGGGGCTTATCAGGACAGGTGCAGAGCACATGGCCTGCTTCAGCTCCTCAAAAGCTTTTTGACAGTTTGCTGTCCATAATACCTTTTTAGGCATTTTCTTAGACGTGAGGTCATTAAGAGGGGCTGCAATGGAGCCATAGTTCTTTATGAACCTCCTGTAGTACCCAGTGAGGCCTAAAAAGGCTCTCACCTGAGTCTGAGTTGTAGGGGGAACCCAATCTATAATAGTTTGGATTTTCCCCTGAAGTGGTGCAATCTGTTCCCCACCTACCAGGTGTCCCAGATAAACCACTTCCCCCTGCCCTATCTGGTACTTTGAAGCCTTGATAGTGAGGCCTGCCTTTTGCAGGGCCTCCAAAACTTTCCATAGGTGGACCAGGTGATCATTCCAGCTGGAGCTAAAGACAGTTATATCATCTAGATATGCTGCACTAAAAGCTTCCAGCCCTTGCAGGACTGTGTTCACCAACCTTTGAAAAGTGGCAGGTGCATTTTTCAATCCAAAAGGCATTACTGTGAATTGGTAATGGCCTCCAATGGTTGAAAATGCAGTTTTTGCTTTTGCATCTTCTGATAACTTGATCTGCCAATACCCTGCAGTCAAATCAAAAGTGCTTAGATACTTGGCAGATGCCAGTGTATCTATTAGCTCATCTGCCCTGGGTATAGGGTGAGCATCAGTTTTGGTTACCTGGTTGAGACCTCTGTAGTCAACACAAAATCTCATTTCCCTTTTACCATCTTTGGAATGAGGTTTTGGTACAAGTACCACAGGAGAGGCCCATGGACTTTCAGAGTGCTCAACCACTCCCAGTTCAAGCATTTTCTGCACTTCTTGCTTTATGCAGTCTCTGACATGGTCAGGCTGCCTATAGATCTTACTTTTGACAGGCAAGCTGTCTCCAGTATCTATAGTGTGCTCACACCAAGAAGTGGTGCCTGGCACAGTAGAGAAGAGTTCAGAAAACTGACCCAGGAGATTTATGCAGTGGACTTTCTGCTCAGCAGTAAGACAATCTGCCAGTACTACACCTTCCACTAGAGCATCTTGTTCTGTGGAAGAGAAGAGATCAGGGAGAGGGTCACTCTCTTCTTCCTGTCCCTCATCTGTTGCCATGAGCAGGGTGAGATCAGCCCTGTCATAGTAGGGTTTCAGGCGATTGACATGGAGCACCCTAAGGGGACTCCTGGCAGTGCCTAAGTCAACTAAGTAGGTGACTTCACCCTTTTTTTCAACAATAATGTGGGGTCCACTCCATTTGTCTTGGAGTGCTCTTGGGGCCACAGGCTCCAAGACCCACACTTTCTGCCCTGGTTGGTACTGAACCAAAACAGCCTTCTGGTCATGCCATTGCTTTTGGAGCTCTTGGCTGGCCTGAAGGTTTTTACTGGCCTTTTTCATGTACTCAGCCATCCTAGATCTTAGGCCAAGTACATAGTCCACTATGTCTTGCTTTGGAGCTTTTAAAGGTTGTTCCCAACCCTCCTTCACAAGTGTTAGGGGACCTCTTACAGGGTGTCCAAATAGGAGTTCAAAGGGGCTGAAGCCCACTCCTTTCTGGGGTCCCTCCCTGTAAGCAAAAAGGAGGCAAGGTAACAGGACATCCCATCTCCTGCAGAGTTTGTCAGGGAGTCCCATTATCATTCCTTTGTGAGTTTTATTAAACCTCTCAACCAGTCCATTTGTTTGTGGATGATAGGGTGTAGTGAACTTGCATGTCACACCACATTCCTTCCATATGGCCTTTAAGTAAGCAGACATGAAATTGCTTGCCCTGTCTGATACCACCTCTTTTGGGAAGCCCACCCTGGAAAAAATTCCCAGGAGGGCATTTGCCACTGCAGGAGCTGTAGTGGTCCTTAGAGGAATTGCTTCAGGATATCTGGGGGCATGGTCCACTACCACCAAGATAAACCTATTGCCTGAAGCAGTAGGATGGTCAAGGGGGCCAACTATGTCAACCCCTACCCTTTCAAAGGGAACCCCAACCACAGGCAGTGGAATAAGGGGTGCCTTTGGGGTGCCACCTGTCTTGCCACTGGCTTGCCAGGTTTCACAGGACTTACAAAATTCCTTTGTGTCCTCTGACATTCTAGGCCAATGAAACAAGGGGACAAGCCTGTCCCAAGTTTTAATTTGCCCCAAATGTCCAGCTAAGGGAATGTCGTGGGCTAGAGTTAGGAGGAACTTTCTGTACTCCTGAGGAATCACCAATCTCCTGGCAGCTCCAGGTTTTGGATCCCTTGCTGCAGTGTACAAAAGATTATCCTCCCAGTAAACTCTGTGAGAGTCACTGACATCCCCATTTGCTTGTTTGACAGCTTGCTGCCTTAGACCCTCTAGTGTGGGACAGGTATGCTGTGCCACACTCAGCTCCTCCCTGGCAGGCCCCCCTTCACCCAAAAGCTCAGCAGTGTCTGCTTCCAGCTCCTCTGGTGTAGGTTCTGCACAGGGTGGAAATTCTTCTTCCTCAGAAGTTGAATCCACTGTAGAGGGAGGGATAGTAGGTAGTGATTTACCTTTACTAACCCTAGCTTTAGGGAGCACTTGGTCCATTCTTCCAGGATCCAAGTCACCCTGTCCTTTTTGCTTTTTGGCCTGAGCCCTTGTCAAAGCAAAAATATGCCCTGGAATGCCCAGCATTGCTGCATGAGCCTCCAACTCCACTTCTGCCCTAGCTGATGTCTATAAATCATTCCCTAGTAGACAGTCTACAGGTAAATCTGAGGCAACCACAACTTTCTTTGGACCAGTAACCCCCCCCCCCCAGTTGAGATTCACAACAGCCATAGGGTGGCTAAGAGTGTTGTTATGAGCATCAGTCACTTGGTACTGGTGACCAAGTAGGTGTTGTTCAGGGTGGACCAGTTTCTCTATTACCATGGTAACACTGGCACCTGTGTCCCTGTAGGCCTGAACCTCAACACCATTTATTAGGGGTAGTTGCTTGTAGTTATCCATGTTAAGGGGGCAAGCAACCAAGGTGGCTAAATCAATAGCCCCCTCAGAGACTAACACAGCCTCTGTGGTCTCCCTAACCAGACCAACCCCAACTAAGTTACCAAAAGTGAGCCCAGCTACTCCCTTGGATTGGCTATTAGTAGGTTTGATCCCACTACCACTACTATTACTAGGGGCACTAGGTGTAGCAGCAGGGGTTGTAGTGGTAGGAGGCTTGGTGCTTTTCTTTGGACAACTGGGATCTGTTGTCCAATGGCCTTTTATTTTACATAAATAGCACCATGGTTTCTTTTCTTTGTTTTGATTTGAAGAGGATTTGGGCCCACCACCCCCACCAGAGTGTTTTTGTGGGCCTGATGAAGACTCATTTTTAGATTTGTCCCCTCCCTTGTCAGAAGACTTACCATCCGTCTTCTTGCCATCCTTGTCACCCCCTGTATGAACTTTGGCTGTTCACCCTTGTTCTGACCCATTTGTCTGCCTTCTTTCCCAATTCTTGGGGAGAGGTCAGATCAGAGTCTACCAGGTACTGGTGTAACAAATCAGACACACAATTATTAAGAATATGCTCTCTAAGGATTAAGTTATACAGGCTTTCATAGTCAGAAACTTTACTGCCATGTAACCACACCTCCAAGGCCTTCACTGAATGGTCAACAAAGTCTACCCAGTCTTATGAAGACTCCTTTTTGGTTTCTCTGAACTTCATCCTGTACTGTTCAGTGGTTAAGCCATAACCATCTAGGAGTGCATTCTTAAGAACTGCAAAATTATTGGCATCACTTTCCTTCGCAGTAAGGAGCCTATCCCTACCCTTTCCACTGAAAGATAGCCATAGGATAGCAGCCCACTGCCTTTGAGGGACCTCCTGTACAACACAGGCCCTCTCAAGTGCAGCAAACCACTTGTTAATGTCATCCCCCTCCTTGTAAGGGGGAACTATCTTGTGCAGATTCCTAGAATCATGCTCTTTTGCAGGATGACTATTTTGAATACTGCTGCTGCCACCATGGGGTTCAAACCCCAATTTCTGTCTTTCTCTTTCTATCTCCAAGGACTGCCTATCTAAATCCAGCTGTTGCTTTTTGAGCTTCAGCCTGGATTGTTCCACTCTCAATCTATTGAGCTCCTTTCTAACACTCTGCCATCAGGGTGGCTGGGTGAGGCATGTCTTGAAACAGAAGTATGGTGAGAATGAACAGAGGGAGACCTGGCCCTAACAGATGGCACTCTAACAACCTGGTTAACAGAAGTAACACTCCTACTATGATGAGAAGGAACACTCTTACTGTGATGTGAGGTAACACTATTACTGTGGTGTGAATTCACATCAGTGCCAGCTATGCTAGGTGGTCTGCTAATGGGCAGGTTGGGAAGGTTCCCTTCTAAATCCTTTGCTAGGGGTGCCCCAGGGTCAGATTGGGAACCATCAGCTAATTTCTCAACAGAAGTGCCAACTAAGGTCTTATCTTGTTCAATGAGCATATTAACCAATAGTTCTATAGAGGGATTCTTCCCTACCCCTAAACCTATTTCAATGCAGAGACTCCTTGCTCCTTTCCAGCTAAGGTGATCATAAGCAAGTTTGGTCAGATCAACAGTTTGGCCTGTACCAGACATTATAGAAAGTGTTTAAGGGATAGAAAAAGATAGAAAAAGTTTTCAGAACTTTTGAAAGGACAGAAAAAAAAACTTTTTAAACTTTTTAAGAACTTTTTGAAAGTTTAGAAGTACTTTTCAGCACTTAGTAAAGAAGTGAGAGAAGAAAAGCAAACCTTTTGGTTAGGTGTACATACACTGAACTTGTTTTGTATATTTTTCTCTTATGAAAAGTACAATGACAAAAGTGGTAAGTAGTTGCAAAGTACTTATCCCACCGCTGCACAACCAATGTAGGAGGCTGGGCTGTCTTGTAATGAGTACCAAGGGGTACTTACACCTTGCACCAGGCCCAGGTATCCATTATTAGTGTAGAGGGGTGTCTAGCAGCTTAGGCTGATAGAAAAGGTAGCTTAGCAGAGCAGCTTAGGCTGAACTAGGAGACGAGTGAAGCTCCTACAGTACCACTAGTGTCATATGCACAATATCATAAGAAAACACAATACACAGATATACTAAAAATAAAGGTACTTTATTTTTATGACAATATGCCAAAAGTATCTCAGTGAGTACCCTCAGTATGAGGATAGCAAATATACACAAGATATATGTACACAATACCAAAATATGCAGTAATAGCAATAGAAAACAGTGCAAACAATGTATAGTCACAATAGAATGCAATGGGGGCACATAGGGATAGGGGCAACACAAACCATATACTCTAGAAGTGGAATGCGAACCACAAATGGACCCCAAACCTATGTGACCTTGTAGAGGGTCGCTGGGACTGTAAGGAAACAGTGAGGGTTAGAAAAATAGCCCACCCCAAGACCCTGAAAATTGGGTGCAAACTGCACCTAAGTTCCCCAAAGAGCACAGAAGTCGTGATAGGGGAATTCTGCAGGAAAGACCAACACCAGCAATGCAACAACAATGGATTTCCAAACGAGAGTACCTGTGGAATAAGGGGACCAAGTCCAAAAGTCACGATCAAGTCGGGAGTGGGCAGATGCCCAGGAAATGCCAGCTGTGGGTGCAAAGAAGCTGCCAATGGATGGTAGAAGCTATGGATTCTGCAAGAACTACAAGGGCTAGAAACTTCCCCTTTGGAGTATGGATGTCCCACGTCATGAAGAGTCGTGCAGATGTGTTTTCCAGCTGAAAGACCGCAAACAAGCCTTGCTACCTGCAAGGGTTGCGATTAGGGTTTTTGGATGCTGCTGTGGCCCAGGAGGGACCAGGATGTCGCCAATTATATGAGGAGACAGAGGGGGCGTCCAGCAAGATAAGGAGCCCACTCAAAAGCAAGCAACACCCGCAGAAGTGCCAGAACAGGCACTACAAAGTGGAGTGAACCGGAGCTCACCCGAAGATGCACAAGAGGGTTCCACGAAGCCGGAGGACAACTCAGGAGGTCGTGCAATGCAGGTTAGAGTGCTGGGGACCCAGGCTTGGCTGTGCACAAAGGAAATCCTCGAAGAGTGCACAGGAGCCGGAGTAGCTGCAAAACACGCAGTTCCCAGCAATGCAGTCTAGCGTGGGGAGGCAAGGACTTACCTCCACCAAACTTGGACTGAAGAGTCACTGGACTGTGGGAGTCACTTGGACAGAGTTGCTGAGTTCAAGGGACCTCGCTCGTTGTGCTGAGAGGAGACCCAGAGGACCGGTGATGCAGTTCTTTGGTGCCTGCGGTTGCAGGGGGAAGATTCCGTCGACCCACGGGAGATTTCTTTGGAGCTTGTAGTGCAGAGAGGAGGCAGACTACCCCACAGCATGCACCAACAGGAAAACGAGAAGGCGGCAGGATCAGCATTACAAGGTCGCAGTAGTCGTCTTTGCTACTTTGTTGCAGTTTTGCAGGCTTCCAGCGCGGTCAGCAGTCGATTCCTTGGCAGAAGGTGAAGAGAGAGATGCAGAGGAACTCTGATGAGCTCTTGCATTCATTATCTAAGGAATTCCCCAAAGCAGAGACCCTAAATAGCCAGAAAAGGAGGTTTGGCTACTTAGGAGAGAGGATAGGCTAGCAACACCTGAAGGAGCCTATCAGAAGGAGTCTCTGACGTCACCTGCTGGCACTGGCCACTCAGAGCAGTCCAGTGTGCCAGCAGCACCTCTGTTTCCAAGATGGCAGAGGTCTGGAACACACTGGAGGAGCTCTGGGCACCTCCCAGGGGAGGTGCAGGTCAGGGGAGTGGTCACTCCCCTTTCCTTTGTCCAGTTTCGCGCCAGAGCAGGGCTGAGGGATCCCTGAACCGGTGCAGACTGGCTTATGCAGAGATGGGCACCATCTGTGCCCATCAAAGCATTTCCAGAGGCTGGGGGAGGCTACTCCTCCCCGGCCCTGACACCTTTTTCCAAAGGGAGAGGGTGTAACACCCTCTCTCTGAGGAAGTCCTTTGTTCTGCCTTCCTGGGCCAGGCCTGGCTGAACCCCAGGAGGGCAGAAACCTGTCTGAGGGGTTGGCAGCAGCAACAGCAGCAGCTGCAGTGAAACCCCGGGAAAGGTAGTTTGGCAGTACCCGGGTATGAGCTAGAGACTCGGGGATCATGGAATTGTCTCCCCAATGCCAGAATGGCATTGGGGTGACAATTCCATGATCCTAGACATGTTACATAGCCATGTTCGGAGTTACCATTGTGACGCTATACATATGTCGTGACATATGTATAGTGCACGCGTGTAATGGTGTCCCCGCACTCACAAAGTCCGGGGAATTTGCCCTGAACAATGTGGAAGCACCTTGGCTAGTGCCAGGGTGCCCACACACTAAGTAATTTAGCACCCAACCTTTACCAGGTAAAGGTTAGACATATAGGTGACTTATAAGTTACTTAAGTGCAGTGGTAAATGGCTGTGAAATAACGTGGACGTTATTTCACTCAGGCTGCACTGGCAGGCCTGTGTAAGACTTGTCAGATCTCCCTATGGGTGGCACAAGAAATGCTGCAGCCCATAGGGATCTCCTGGAACCCCAATACCCTGGGTACCTCAGTACCATATACTAGGGAATTATAAGGGTGTTCCAGTATGCCAATGTAAATTGGTGAAATTGGTCACTAGCCTGTTAGTGACAATTTGGAATAAAAATGAGAGAGCATAACCACTGAGGTTCTGGATAGCAGAGTCTCAGTGAGACAGTTAGTCATAACACAGGTAACACATACAGGGCACACTTATGAGCACTGGGGCCCTGGCTGGCAGGGTCCCAGTGACACATACAACTAAAACAACATATATACAGTGAAATATGGGGGTAACATGCCGGCAAGATGGTACTTTCCTACAAACAACTCTTAAATTATGTTTTTATCACTGCAAAGTCTAGCTCTCCCATGGCGGTGTGTTCTGGCCCTCCTGTAAGATGGCCGCCACTCCGTGAGGCTCTGAAGGGCAGGGGCATAAATCTGTTTAAAATCCTGACGGATCGGTTGCCTGAGAAACTCTTTATCATGCGCCCTATGTGCTAAATTGCCAAGGAGGTGGGGGCTGGTAAAATGGAGCCGGCTCGATGGTGTAGGATGCATAAAGACCTGCTCGATCAGCTGACGGTGAGGTCTGCGGCAAGACCTTTGCCTCGTGGCTGGGCGGAGAGAGTATCGGCCGGGTGGGACTCCGAAGCAGGCTGACAATAGCGGAGGACAGCGTGGGGTATACCAACTGCCCCCCCAATGATGAGACCTGGTGATCCAGAGCTGCGGTACCCCTGAGCCGCCCGCCCAAGCCGGGTGGTGAGCGTCTGCATAGCCGGACCGGCAGCAGGGATCGGGCTGCTGGCCTTGCAGGTGGGTGAGCTGCACGGTGGGGCTTTGGGTTGAACCAGTGGTGGAGTGCGCTTCCTGGCTCTGTACCCCAGGCCGGAGCAGTGTATGGCTGGCAGAGAGCAGGGAACCTGCTGAGTATGCCGTACGGCGTGCCCACTTTTGTGGGGGAACCGCCGTGCTGTTGAGGAGCACCGAGCTGTATCGCCCAGCCCTCGTGGCAGACTACCTTGCTTGTTGCTGCTGGAGGGGTGAAATAGAGGGAGTGTGAGTGCCCCTCCTGTGGCAGGCAAGGGTCAGCGGACTGCCTGCAGTAGCAGAAGACAATTGGGGGACCCAGGGCCCTGATGAGAGAACGGTGGGGCCGCAGTGTTGGTGTCTACCTAAGGGCAGAAAGGGGCGGGTCACTTGCCCGGCAACCTGCTGGGGAACCTCCGGGGCCAGAACAGGGTACCCCCTGCCTATATTGCACAGTAGCACTTGGGAGTGACCTGTGTTGGATTTGGTGCCTACATTGTCAGCCTTGGACTGCGCAGCCCGCCCCAGGGTGAGATTATACTATGATGGGGAAGGCTGACGATAAACAACCTAAGCTCTCATTCGAGGGCAAAAGAAAGCAAAGGACCATCTGCCTCAGGAGGAAGACTCTCAGTTGACCTCAGTGAAAGCTATGTTTCTAGACCTTAAGCGCAGCCTGGCATGTATAGATGCTAAGCTAGATCATCTGACAGAGAAAATGGATCGCTTAAAAGAAAGGGTGGGTGATCACGACATCTGTCTTGAGCAGGTGGAATCACACACTTCAGACTTGGAGGAGAGTCGACGCGGAGAAGGTGAGCGGCTACTGCAGATGGAGCGGGTGCTGGAAGTAATCCAGAATAAAAACGAAAATCATAGAAGCCCGTCCTAGAGGAAACAACATCCGTATCTAAGGTCTCCCAGAGTCAACAGCCATGAGGCGCATGGAGGACTATGTGGAGGCTATGTTGTCTGTGCTTTTTCCTGGTGAGCTCTCCCTGGTGTTATTGGTAGAGCGGGCGCATAGGTTGCTTGGTCAGCGGCCACCGCCTGGGACAGTGGCGCACCCTGTTAATGCGCGCTTGCTAAATTACAGAGACAGAGACACAGTGCTTCGCCTTGCTCGAGAGCTCTGACCCATAATCTATAATAATAATGAGCTCAGCATCTTCCCTGACTACACCCCAAGTGTGCAGGCAGCCCCAGGGCGTTCCTCTGGGTTAAGCGTACTCTGAGCCATATGGACGTTAAATACTCCCTCATCTACCCGGCTAAGCTACATGTGCAACATAAGGGCAAACTACATGTTTTTCATAGGCCCGAAACAGGCAGCAAAATTTGCGAAAATCATTCCCACAAAAGTGGTCCCTGGCTGTCCCCAGGATAATGGAGAAGGTGGGGACACCCTTAGTTATAATGACTGAGAACAGCCGTTGCTGGGGGGTGCTTGTGGTCCTCAATGGCGATCTGCGGCCTGGCGGGACATGCAAGCGAACTGCACTTGTTGCTGACCAGCCCGTTAGGCTCTTAGTGATGCAGAGGCTCCGGCCCACCCACCCATACTGGGTGGGAAGTCTGATGGCCACGCAAGCGCTCCATTGGATGAGTCCAAACAAGTTGTTCATTGTAATGCGACAGGATGTTTTTGGCCCAATTGGGGGGCCAGAGTGGGCGTGAGCGGCAGATTTTTTTTAGGTATCATATTGGATGTTCTCCCTCTGCTTCTTCTTCTCTGTACCTACTTGTCTGCACAGCTGATTCAATTTGTGGCTGGGTGTGGGCAGTCTGTGGCGCAGTTGTGATATCTGCTATGATGGCTTCCCCCTGGAACGCTTGTGAGATGCTTCCCCCTGGAATGCTTGTGAGATGCTTGACCTGGAATGTCAAGGGTTGAATGATGGTCACAAGATGAGATTAATATTGGCTTACATGCAGCAGCATGCAATAGACTTTTGCATGCTTCAAGAGACACACCTGACTAATGCCACAAAACATAGCGTGAGGGTTGGATGGATTGGTAAAAGTCATGTGGCAGCGTACTCGAGCTATGCTAGGGGGGTGGCCATCCTGCTTAGAAAGGGCCTGCAATGGTGCACTGAGAGAGTGATTACAGACACGCATGACTGCTATGTTATGCTGCAGGGTAAATTACAAGACAGGCCGTTTCGACTGGTGTCAGTGTATAGCCCCAATGTAGATGACCGGGTGTTCTTTGAGGATGTGTGGTGTCTGGTGTGCTCCCTGGGCTCAGGACTCTGGGGGGAGATTGCAATGTACTGCTGGACACTGTGAGAGACCATGAGAGCCGGGCATGGTCTCAGCATGTGGCAGCTGCTAAAGCTCTTTCCCTGATTATGGCAGAGGGTGCCGTGGCAGATTTATGAAGGGTGAAACATGGCACTGAAAAAGAGGGAACATGCCTCAATACAGTACATAATAGCTGGTCATGTATTGATAGATGGCTCGGAAACCAAGATATAGAGCTCTGGATGGAGTCTATTGAACATATGCCTCGCAGTCTGTCGGTCCACTCTCCGGTTCTTGTGGAGCTGAGGATTCCTGGGGGCTTGCATCGCTGCTTCTCATGGAGGCTGCCTCATATCGCACTTAGAGATCAAGCCTTTAGGAAGGAGGTACAAACAGCTATAGTGGAATACTTCAGAGTTAAAAAGGGATCGGTATCATCAGCAAGTACCTTGTGGGAGGCATTTAAGGTGGTGATCTGGGGGGTGTGTCTATCTAAGCAGCACTGTGTGCTTAGAACGATCCATTGTGAATTGTCAGACTTAGAGGCCCAGCTGGCCATGCTGGAGAAATGAATATGCAGAGATATGTCTAATGCCCTCTTGGCTGAGGTAACAGAGAAATTATCTGTTTTGTAGGTAAGGAGGCTAAGATGAGGAGGTACGGAGAAGGCGAGAGGGCCAGTAGGACACTGGCAGCAATGCTATAATGGCTGTGGGCCGGGAATTATATTGTGGAACTGCTGGACTCTGCTGGTGTGCGCCATGCTGGCACTGAGGGGGTCAAGCAGGTACTAACTGATTTCTATGCTTCCTTTTACTCTGAATCAGCAAGGCCGCATCTGGAGTAGTATACAGAATACTTTGAAAACATTAGTCTGCTCTGGCTTGAGAACACACACATGCAGTATTTAGACTCACTGTTCTCGGTTGAAGACATCATACAAGTATTCCATGGCCTGAAGGGAGATAAGGCCCCTGACTTAGATGAGCTCACGGAGGCCTTCTATAATGAATACACAGACTTATTGGCACCACACCTCCTAGATGTATATGCAGAGGTGCTTGAGGGTGGTATTCTCCGCCTTTGCTGTGTGAAGCCCTCATTGATACAATATTGAAGCCGGGGAAAGACCCGTGCCTCTGCGACTCGTATAGGCCACTATCGCTTGTAAATGTGGACAACAAGATACTAGTTAAGTTATTTGTGGCTCGTCTACAACCCGACTCCCATTTCTGGAGCTCCCTGATCAATCTGATTTTGTGCCGGGTGGCGCGACCTTGTATAACTTTGGTACTTTTTTGCGGTGACCCGAATTGTGAACCCTGAAGATCGCGCTGCGGCTGTGTTTCTAGATGCCACAAAGGCGTTCGACTCCCTTGAGTTGTCGTATATGTTTGGCCTGTTGTCGAGGGTGGGTCTGAGCCCTAGATTTATCCAATTAATCTGTCTACTGTATTCAGCTCCAGTGGCGAGATTGAGAATTAACGGGACAGTATTGGATCCCTTCCCGGTGTCTAGAGGAACCCGGCAGGGCTGCCCCCTATTGCCACTGCTATTTGCAGTGGCGATGGAGCCACTTGCCGTGCACTTGAGACAACATCGTAATCACAGGGATTTTGTGTTTAGACAATGCCCAATCCTGGTCTCTATGTATGCTGATGATGTTGCTTTATATGTACAGGACCCACAGCTTCACCTTGACACACTAATAGACTTGATTGTACACTTTGGTCATTTCTCTGGGAATACAATAAACTAGTTCAAGTCAATGATTCTACCCCTGTCAGCTGCTACGACACCATACAGCTCAAAATACCCCCTGAGCTGGGCTGATGGCCCAGTACACTATCTAGGCGTGTGGATTAGCAGGGAGGTGGATGAATTATTGTTGGCCAGTTGTGTCAAGGCCATTACGTGGCTAGAAAATAAGGTGATGGATTGACACTCCCTTCCGCTATTGCTGACTGGCTGTATAGCCATTGCCAAGATGGTACTCCTGCCCAAATTTCTCTGTCCGTTCACCAATATTCCTCTTGCGCTCACATCTAATTTCCTGAAGCGGCTTAGGTCCTCACTCATAATTCTGGTCTGGGCCAGTAAACAGGCCAAAATGGCATGGGAAATGCTAACACTGCCATTTAAATTGGGTCGGCCTGGCTGCTCCGTATCTGGAACTTTATTATAAGTGCACACAGGCCCACTTTGCGTATTTTTGGATAAACACCATAAAATATTTACTGCATCTGGCTCAGTGACATAATACTGTTTGGCATGATGGACTTTCTGGGGTGCTTTGTGGACCACCCAGATCTAGGATGTGGAATGTTGACGCGGTAATGTGCATGCCGCGGGACTGGTGGGCGCTCCTGCGGCGGGCTGGGACTGACAAATCCTTTGCGCCCTCAACACCAGTGCGGGACATTGTGAACCTGCGAACATTGGAGGGCGTACAGATATGCGAGCATCTGCGTGACTTGGGGATGAGGACCCTGGGGTCTTGGTATCCAGAGGGCTCAGTTATCTCCCCAGAAGCTGTGCTCTCTGAACCACACAATACCCCACTTTATTGTTTTACTCACTTACAAATCAGGGCGCTTTTGCGTGGTAGATACCCTGGCTTTCCTGGGGCACCCCCGGTGAGCCACGCTCTGGAACTAGTGCACATGTCCCTGCCTACCCTCAGCCTTATTACAGGCCTGAATAGGTGCCTGCAGACGACTGCGCCCGCAACAACACCCAAGGCCAGAGCATAGTGGGAGGTGGATATACGGGAGACCCTTTTTGGACGATGTGTTGCAATATTGCTGTACACACATGTGCGAGCTTTCCCGCAATGTTAGACTGCGCCTAATACATTTTACATTTCTGCATTGCTTGTATTATATGCCGAGACACCTTTAAAGATGGGCGTCCGGTTGGATGCTAGATGCAATAGGTGTTCAGTGCCGGAGACGGATTTCCTGCATCTGGCGTGGAGCTGTCGGGCATTGCAGGGATACTGGATGAATGTGCTGGGTGCGCTGGAAGAAATAGTCAAACTCGAGCTACAGCGGTCCCCCATATTTGCTCTCCTGGGATGTGTCAAGGTAATTCCCTCTGAATGCAGGAGACTAGTGGGGCTGATTTTGGTGTTGGCGAAGTGCAGAGTGGCAATGTGTTGGGGTAGGGGACAGACAACCTGTTCTCAGGATTGGCTGCGTGATGCTGCCTATTGCCAGGAACAACTAATGGCCTACTGGGCATTGTTGCAGTCTAACTCTCATCCACAAGATATATGGATTCCCCTGTGGGCCTACCTTGAATCTCAGCCATGGTGGTGTGAACAGTTGTAGGGGTATAGAGCCTGATGAGACAAGTCAGCGCCTTACCCTTTCAGATTGGATGCTATAAATGCGAGGACTCTTCTATTCATGTGCCTCTGCTTCTCCTCCTTTCTTTTCCTGCTCTTTTTTCCTTTCTACTGTTTCCTGGTACAGATGGTGTCATGCGCAGCTGAGCTATGCGTCTACTCTTTACTTAAATTTTACCTATATGAACACATACCAAATGTTTAATCACCAACAATAGGAACAGGACGGTTATAGAACTTCACGGTGATTGTAATGTTTGAACATGGGGTATGTCTGTCATAATTTGTTCATTATGCATTTTGCCTGATACGCCAGGACTGTTCTGTTATGTTCTATCTCGCTATAATGAAAGCAATACAAAAAGAAAAAGTCTAGCTCTCCCATAGGTTAACATTGGGATTACCTTCTTAGGTCTGATACATGCAATTCATAAACTGCAAGAGATAGAGTTTTCTGTTTCGCTGTCTCTGGAATCAGAATTTAAAATACACTTTTAGAAAGTTAGCATTTTCTCACTTTACCCCTTGGGTGTCTACTGCTTGTCCAAACTCACATGTCCGGGTAGGGTGACAGCTGGGCATTCTGTATTCCTCCCAGTCAGCCACATACAACTGGAGCTTAGGTGTGACTTGATGGGCCATCTGTGTCCTTATGGGCCATCCTGGGCAGGATGGGAGGGAAGAGCTGGACACATCCTCACACCTGAATAGGGTGTGCCCTGTAGTGAGTCTGGAGCCAGAGCTGGAAGCCCAGGAACTCTGTGCATTTCAAAGGCATTTCTTTGAAGTCTTCCCACGTTCAAAGGCACCATTGGGTACACATACAGGACTGCTGAAACCATTAACTCAGTAAATTTCTGGACCTGTGGATAGTCTGCCAGGAAGAAGGACTACTCTGCTGCTGAAGGCCTTCCACTCTGTTGGACTGCTGTTTGTTGGATGCCTGTTTTGCTGTATGACCAGTATCTATTACCCTCTTGCCTCGGATGTGAAAAGGACTGGACCTGAATCTCTCTAACCAAGAATGACCCCAATGGCTAGTTGTCGGGCCTCCTGAGGTGAAGTCTCAGGGACATAACAGACTTCCAACCACCCTGCTCCTGCACCTGGACTCTGCCATCTATGAGTCTGTCCTGCTAAGTAGAGTCATTCAAGTCCTGGACCCCATGCAAGTGGGCCAAAGCTGCTTGCTCCAGTGGAACCAATGCGTCCTGTGTATGCAGGAGCAGAATTGATGCATTTCTACTGGTGCATGGAAAAAATCAATTGATCACTTCTATGTGGATCGGAACAGGTAGAAGAAGAATCTCACTGCCGCAGAACCTCACAGTTCAAAACCAGCACATCGCCTTCGGAACCAACACTGTAACACTTTTATCAGTGCAAGGTCCACTTATCGCTGTTGATGGCAGCCTTGAAGCCAGAACTATGTATCACAGCATCTGCACTCCACAGAACTGACACATTGTTTCAGCTGTCCAATGCATCCTCAATGTCAGTGCATCAGGAACCCACAACCCACCCTCATCACATCTCAGAACCAATGCATCATCCCTGCTGTGTGGAGAACATCAATTTATCCCCTCTATTGCATGGTTCAGAACCAATGGATCTCTCTGCAATCTGGATTTAAGGTACTTATGTTCAGTGGGCCCAACTGGGTCCCTGTAGCCAGCTCACACTCAATCGCAGACAGCCTGAACTTTTGACTCTGTCCACGTCTGGTAGGACCAGATATTCCCAATTGGTGCTTTTGGCTTCTAAGCACTATTTTAAAGTTTATTCTTTCAAAATTCAGAACTCAAGTTCGACTTATTGTTTCTTTTGTTGTTTCAGTATTCTTTTACTTATTAAATGAAGGTCTATTTTTCTAACCTGGTGTATGATCCTTTTTTGTGGTGTTTTTACTGTTTTAGTGTTTGATGTGTTGCACAAATACTTTACACATTGTCTTCAAGTTAAGCCTGACTGCTCTGTGCCATGTTACCAGAGGGGGGACACAAGTTGGAGTTTGCTTCTTCCTTACCCTGGCAAGAGTAGTAGTTGCTGCTTGACCTGGGCTCACACCCCATTCAACTAATAACCCAATTTCTGACATTAGTGATCAGCGGTAGGATGAGACTTGTGTTTGTGCAGTGCATTACAGTGATTTGACATACACTACCATCAGCCTTTTTAATCTTTCCAAATGTATCCTATCTCTACCAAGCTGTTGAATGTCTCACCTCATCTGCAAAGATGGAGTTTGAGCTGGCCACATTGGAGAGCTACACTGTGATCCAGCTCAAGGAGTTTTGTGAGGAGAGGGAAATGCCTTGCAGGGGGAGCCCTAAAAAGGCAGAGATGCAAAAAGCCTTGAGGGCATGGGTAGCGGCCCACCAGACCCCAACAGATGATGAGAAGAAAGAGTTGGATTATGATGAGAAATTGGAGGAGGACCAACAGGTGGATCTTGGAAGGAGCTCTGTTGAGGAGGGGGTAAGCTACCCAAGGATTGGACATCGCTTTCTAGATGGAGAGCAGTGTGTCTTTCAGATGCTTGTCCCCAGAGGAGGTGGTGGATAGGAGGGAGGAGAAAAGTGGGAGCTAGCCAAATGAAAAATAGAAAAGGAAAAGGCTAAGAGAGCCTTAGAGGAAAATAAATTAGCCATGGAGGAAAGAAGGATGGCCCATGAACTAAATCTTAAAGAACTGGACATTGGAGCTTAACAAGTGGAGTCCGGTGATAATGGTGGCAGCAATTCTTCAGTGCCCCCGGAGACAAGATAGTCTGCATTCCTAAAGGTCTGGTGCCTAATTTTATTGAGGGATGCGATACTGACAGATGGTTTGAGGCTTATGAGATTTCCTTGAAGATGCACAAGATCATTGAGCACCATTGGGGGGCTATTCTGTGGAAGTATATCCCTAGTGAGGTGAGGGACACCCTACTGGCCCTGGAGAAGGAGGACTGAGGCTCTCATTATGACCCTGGCGGTGAGTGATAAAGTTGCGGTAATACCGCCAACAGGCTGGCGATATGTACCACCAAATTATGACCATGGCGGTGATAACTCCCATAGACAGCCAATGTACCACACCAACCTCCAGGGTGGAAACAACACTCCACTGCGGTAGCCAACAACAGCCATGCGGAAGACAAAGTCCCCCCCACCATATTAAGACACTAAAATCTGCCACCTTTTATGGGGCAGTATCAACGCCATCAAAAGCATGGCGGAAACACATCACAGAAGAGAAAGGACTCACCATCAGAGACAAAGGGAAGAACAAACCCATCATGGAAACTGAACTGCAAGTTTTCTCAATGATCTTCTACGTTATGCTCCACATGGAACACCAAGGCCGACGAGGACGACGATGAGTACAGCCGCCTAGCACCCTAGGGAGGGAGGGAGGAAAAAGAGAGTGACACACACACCCTACAAACACACACCATACACACAACCAGCTGTCCACAAAAACTATTTGTCCCCGGCAGAATAATGCAAGGACAACAGGAATGGACGAAAGTGATTGTAATTGGATCAAATTCAAAATCAATAATTTGATTCGTCAATGAAACAGATATGTACACATGTACACAAAGGCATGATGCCTAGTCCAATGTTCAAAGGGCTCACATGGCCTCAGGGCACAGTCCAAGGCCCAACTTGAATCCTGACCACATCCGGATAGTACACTGCAGGGGCATCAATATGCAAATAGGCAGGCGCCACAGGGGGGAGCACCTCAGCTGGATGCAGGAACAAGCCCACTGGTTCTGGAGGAGGCTCCATGCTCATTGCTCTGTCCTGGGGAGTGCAAGGCCACAGTCTCTCAGGTGGGTGTCTTTCACACTGGTTCTGGAGGGGGATCCATGCCCATTGCCCTTTGCTGGGGAGTGCAAGGCTACAGTCTCTGGAGTGGGTGATTTTACGACTGGTTCTGGAGTGGGCTCCATGCCCATTGCTATGTCTTGGGGAGTGCAAGGCCACAGTCTCTCAGGTGGGTGACTTTCCCACTGGTTCTTGAGGTGGCTCCATGCCCATTGCTCTATGCTGGGGAGTGCAAGGCAACAGTCTCTGAGATGGGTGACTTTCCCGATGTTTCTCTAGGTGGCTCCATGCCCATTGCTCTGACCTGGGAATTGCAAGGCCACAGTCTCTCAGGTGGGTGACTGTCCCACTGGTTCTGGAGGGGGCTCTATGCCCATTGGACTTTCCTCGGGAGTGCAAGGCCACAGTCTCTATAGTGGGTGACTTTCACACTGGTTCTGGAGGGGGCTACATGCCCATTGCTCTGTCCTGGGGAGTGCAAGGCCACAGTCTCTGGAGTGGGTGACTTATCCACTGGTTCTGGAGGGGGCTCCATACCCATTGCTCTTTACTGGGGAGTGCAAGGCCACAATCCCTGGAGTGGGTGACTTTCTCACTGGTTTTAGAGGGGGCACAGAAGCCCCTGGAGTGTGGCCTACATGAAGTCCGCTGGCGGTGACTGCTGCAGTGTGGTGTTGGATGGAGGATCATCCTGGGCAGCCTCTGCACTTTCTGATGCCTGCAATTCATCAGCTGGCGGTGGGGGCCCTGTGACAGCTGGTGGTGGAGGAGGTGTCACTCTGACAGTCTCCACTGGAGTAGTGGGCTTTGTTTCCTCCAGCACATGGGGAATGGAGCCTTACCCTTTCTGGCAGGGGTAGATGGGCTCTTCCCCTTCTTTCCTGGTGGTGCAGGCTCCTTCCCCTTCTTTACTGGTGGTGCAGGCTCCTTCCGCTTCTTTGCTGGTGGTGCAGGCTCCTTCCCCTTCTTTGCTGGTGGTGCCGGTTCCTTCCCCTTCTTCGATGGAGGAGTGGTAACCTTACCACCACGAGTAGATGGTGCTACCACTGTCCCCGTGGACTGTGTGGCTGAGATGCTAAGCTGTGTCCATGGTACCCTGCTCATATAGGCAGGACGGGGGGTAGGGAAGATGTCAATTTGTGAAAGGAAAAGCTTTTTAGGGACAATAGGGTGGGAGGAGGGAGGAGTAATGGGAGTGGAGGTTAAGGGTGTGGTTGTTGGAGGTGTATGTCTGCTGGACTTGGGTGAAGATGCATGGGCAGTATGCTGATGTGAGGTGGATATCTGTTGGGATTGTGAGTGTTTGCTTTTGTGTCCTTTAGGAAGGGGGGGACAGACAGGAGGGAGAGACAGAGGGGACGTGTGCATGGCTGTTGTGGAGGTGTCGCACTGAGGTGTGTGTCCTGCTTGGTGTGGTGATGCTGGTAGTGGATGTTGATGTAGTGCATGTAGGCGTGAGTGTGGACATGACTGGGAGAGAGGTGGAGGAGGAGGAGGAGGAGGGGGAGACAGTGGAGGCAGTGGATGTTGTCGTGTCTGCAACTGTATGGTGTTTGAGTGAGTGCTTGTGGGATGAAGTGTGGTGCTTGTGTTTGCCTGTGCCACTCTTAGGTGTTGTCTTGTATGCCTGCTTGTCTGTATGTGTGCTTAGGATGGGTTGGGGTTGAGGAGAATGGGACTGAGGAGTGGGAGTTGGAGCGGGAATGGTAGACACAGGGACAATGGCTGCCATCAGAGAGGAGGCCAGAGCCTGAATCGATCTCTGTTGGGCCGCCAATCCACTGTGGATGCCCTCCAGGAATGCCAGGGCCTGAATGTCATTCACAATGGTTGACTGCCCTACATAGATGGATCTCAGGAGGTCAATAGCCTCTTTACTCAGGGCAGCAGGGCTCACTGGGGCAGGGCCTAAGGTGCCTGGGGCACAGGAGGTGCCCACCCTCCTGGGTGAGCAGGCACGGGAAACTCAGTGAGGGGCTGCTGGGAGGGCGGTGCTGGTACGCGGGTGGCCACCACCAGGGAGCTCCCATCAGAGGAGGTATCTGAGTCTGTGTTGTCTCCTCCAGGCTCTGCTGTGGTGCTTCCCTCACCCTCCGTCCCACTGGTTTACTCGGTGTCCGTTGATTCTGCCCCCTGGGTCATGTGGGATGCAGCTCCCTCTGTCGCGGGGGCCCCTGTTCCTCCGCCAGATGATGCTAATGCACACAAGGACAGGATGACAAAACAAGAAAGGCGGGGAGAGAGACAATGGATATACTGGGTCAATGACTGCACCAACACCACAGTTGGCATACACATCACCTTCACACACAGGGAACAGACTTAAGCACTATGCATTGCACTACCAGGGAAATGGCTAGTCACTAAAGCAAGATGAGGACAACACACCACCAACTGCAGCACTCCTGGAACCCACAATGCCCTGCCTGAAATATAATGCTAACAAGCTAGGTCACCTGTATTTGCCATACACCCATTACCCTTCAGATGACCCACACTGCAATGTCTGGCCTGGCCTTATGGTGATCCACTGACACACATCCACCACGCGGATACCATCCCACCCGCCAAAATATGTATTGATACCCACTGTACTCACCCCCTTGTGGCTGCTGTGATTCCCTCAAGTGCCCATCCAGCTCAGGCTAGGCCACTGCTAGTATGCAGGGCATTGGGGGGACAGGGTTCGACAGGCACCCCTTTCTCATTGGGAGGCCATCCACAGCTGGGCCTCCGCGATCTTCCATGCCCAACGTCTCAGGTCCTCCCACCGTTTCCGACAGTGGGTGCTCCACCTGCCATAGACCCCCAGGGTCAGCACGTCCTTGGCGATGGCACGCCATAATCTCTTCTTTTGATGGGTGCTGACCTGCAGAGGCAATACAGACATGAGAACACCATTAAACAATCTGTCCAGCCTGTCACACAAATGGCCCACCATACCCGTTTCTATCACCATTGGCACACATATAGCCCTTTCTCTGGTCACACAGGCCGTGGTAGGTTCCAGACACAGGTCGCAGCAACACACGCAGTGTAGGTCTTCTCCTGTTGAAGATCAGGACACAAGTGAGGATTGAGTTAGAAAATGGGGGTCACATCCGTGACGGTGTACACCATGACCGCCGGCATAGATCTCCATTGGCCACCTTCTTCCTCGATGCCCAATGTCGGCGGAGTTACCTCACTTCCACCTGTCTCTACATACAGGATAGGCGGTGTCCATTTCAGGGGGGTGAACAGGCAGATCGACATTAACTGCGTCACAGCTTAGATTAGCACATACCTCGCCATTAACACTGTCCCAGTACATAAGTGCACCATGTGGACTGCTGTTGTGGATTTGTTGTTCCAATTGTGACAGCCTACTCACTCTTGTGTCCCTTAGATACCTACCGCTGCAGATGAATAGGAGGTGGAGACATACCTCCGTGTACAGACCCCTGGTGGACTTAGCTACGCTCGAGGACAGGCACATTATACTCACCTAAAGACTGGACAGGGCCACAATCACAGAGCTGTGTGCCCAGTTGGAGCCTGACCTGATGTCATCTATCTGTGATCAGACTGGGATCCCCCCTCTTGTGCAAGTGCTATCTGTTCTTCATTTGCTGGCGACAGGTTATTTCCAAGTGACAATGGGCTTGGCAGCAGGAATGTCACAGCCAATGTTTCCAATCGTGCTGGCAAGAGTGTTGTCTGTCCTGGCAAAACACATGTGCAGCTACAGAGCTTCCCCCAGATGGAAGATCTGGCCACTGTGAAGGCTGGATTCTATGCAATGGGACATATTCCTAATATTATTGGGGTGATTGACGAGACACATATTGTGTTTGTCCCTCCCCCCAGAATAAACAGGTATACAGGAATTGTAGGAGTTTCCACTCCATGAATGTGTAGATGGTGTTCCTGGCAGACCAGTACATCTCCCACACCAATGCTAAGTATCCTGGGTCTGTGAATGATGCCTTTGTCCTGAGGAATAGCAGAATCCCAAATGTGATTGCCCAACTACAGAGGAACAGTTTGTGGCTAACAGGTGAGCCTTGGTCCCCACCCACTGTATGTTAGTGTATGCCTCTGCTGTTAACCTCATAGCATAGTATGTGGCAAAATGTTGTCTCTCAATACCTGCAGGTGACTCTGGCTACCCAAACCTATTGTGGCTGCTGACCCCTGTGAGGAATGCCAGAACAAGGGCTCAAGAACATTGTAATGAGGCACATGGGCGAACCAGACGCATCATCGAGAGAACCTTCGGCCGCCTGAAGGCCAGGTTCAGGTGCCTTTATCTGACAAGTGGATCCCTGTGCTACTCACCCAAGATGGTCTGCCAGATAGAAGTGGCATGATGCAGGTTGCACAACCTCGCCCTCAGACGCCATGTACCTTTTCTGCAGGAGGAGGAGACTGGAGATGCCCCTGTGGCTGCAGTAGAACCTGATGAAGGTGAGGATAAAGAGGCTCAATATGAGGATGAGGACAACAGAACATCAGTTATCCATGAGCACTTCTAATGACACACAGGGGACACAATGCAACTTCACATTTCGATGACTATTGTATTCTGTGTAGCTGTGGAATGATGGCATTAACACTTTTTACCCCTACTAACTGTCACCTATGGATTATCATTTTACAGATGTTGGTGCAATGACAACTGTGTACTGATGTGCTGACTACAGCCAGCTACAGGTCATTATTTCTATGCTCTCACACTGTACAGTTCATTTGCAACGACGCAGCCCTCAGCCTCTCGAACTGGATCTCCAACTGCGCAGACAACCTTGCTCCCCTCAGACGCACGCATCAACAGGCCATCACCAAAAAACCTCTCTGGTTCTCTGACACCCTCAAAGAATCTAAGAAAACATGTCGCGCCCTCGAGAAGGCCTGGCGCAAGGACCACACCGCCGACAACATGACTGCCCTCAAAAACGCAACCCGCAAACACCACCACCTGATCCGCGCAGCCAAAAGGAACTTTTTCACCGACAGACTGGACAAAAACAGCCACAACAGCAGAGAACTTTTCAGCATCGTCAAAGAGTTCTCCAACCCCAACGCCAACGCCAAGGCCGTCACACCCTCACATGACTTGTGCAACTCCCTCGCCACCTTCTTCCATCGCAAGATCAGCGACCTCCACGACAGCTTCGGACACCAGACCCTACCAAGCATCACCGAACCCACTCCCCCGGCCATCACCCTCAACGCCTGGACCCACATCAACACTGAAGAAACTAAAACCACCATGAACTCTATCCACTCTGGCGCCCCATCAGACCCCTGCCCTCACTTCATCTTCAATAAAGCCGACGACATCATCGCCCCGCACCTCCAGGCCGTCATCAACTCTTAATTTTCTTCTGCTACCTTCCCCGAAAGCTGGAAACACGCCGAAGTCAACGCCCTACTAAAGAAACCTACGGCTGACCCTAGCGACCTGAAAAACGTCCGCCCCATCTCGCTCCTCCCCTTCCCTGCCAAGGTAATAGAGAAGACCGTCAACAAACAGCTTACAACCTTCCTGGAAGACAACAACCTGCTCGACCCTTCATAAACCGGATTCCGAACCAACCACAGCACTGAAACCGCCCTCATCTCAGTCACAGACGACTTCAGAACCCTGATGGACAACGGTGAAACAGTCGCCCTCATCCTCCTCGACCTCTCGGCTGCCTTCGACACCGTCTGTCACCGCACCCTAATAACCCGCCTCCGCTCCACCGGGATCCAAGGCCAGGCCCTGGACTGGATTGCCTCCTTCCTCTCTAACCGCTCTCAAAGAGTTTACCTCCCACCGTTTCGCTCAGACCCCACCGAGATCATCTGCGGCGTACCTCAAGGCTCATCGCTCAGCCCAACACTCTTCAATGTCTACATGAGCCCCCTCGCCGACATCGTACGCAAGCACGACATCATCATCACCTCCTACGCCGACGACACCCAACTTATACTCTCCCTCACTAAGGACCCCGCCAGCCCAAGACCAACCTACAAGAGGGCATGAAGGACGTTGCAGACTGGATGAGACTCAGCCGCCTACAGCTGAACTCTGACAAAACGGAAGTCCTCATCCTCGGCAACAGCCCGTCCGCTTGGGACGACTCCTGGTGGCCCACGGCCCTTGGCACCGCACCGACCCCCTCAGACCACGCCCGCAACCTCGGCTTCATCTTGGACCCTCTTCTCACCATGACCAAGCAAGTCAACGCCGTGTCCTCCGCCTGCTTCCTCACCCTCCGCATGCTCCGCAAGATCTTCCACTGGATCCCTGCCGACACTAGAAAAACCGTGACCCACGCCGTCGTCACGAGCCGCCTGGACTATGGCAACACCCTCTATGCTGGGACCACCGCTAAACTCCAAAAACGCCTGCAACGTATTCAAAACGCCTCGGCCCGTCTCATCCTCGACGTACCCCGCAACAGCCACATCTCCGCACACCTGAGACACCTGCATTGGCTCCCAGTCAGCAAAAGGATCACCTTCCGACTTCTCACCCACGCACACAAAGCCCTCCACAACAAGGGACCGGAATACCTCAACCGTCGTCTCAGCTTCTACTCCCCCACCCGTCTCCTCCGTTCCTCTGGCCTCGCGCTCGCTGCCTTCCCTCGCATCCGCCGCTCCCGGGCGGGTGGAAGGTCCTTCTCCTTCCTGGCAGCCAAGACCTGGAACACCCTCCCCACCAGCCTCAGGACCACCCAGGACCACTCCGCATTCCGGAGACTCCTCAAAACCTGGCTTTTCGAGCAGCAGTAACCCCCCCTTCCCCCTAGCGCTTTAAGACCCGCACGGGTGAGTAGCGCGCTTTATAAATGTTAATGATTTGATTTGATGTAAACTGTTTCCATAAATACACTGTTTCAACACATGACAAACAAGTATTTGATTTGTTTTCAAGGGTGTTTATTGAGGGGAAAGTGCAATGAAATGGGGTAATGATGGAGGAAAGTCTAGGGCATTGTTCCAGTCTGTTTGTAGCACAGGTGCAGTGTCTAAGTGGGCATAGGAAGGGGAGCAATGGCAATTCAAGGTGGACAAGGTGACTGAGTGGGACACAAGGGGGACAATCAGGAGAGTCTCATTTCCTGGCGATGATCTTGGCAAGTGTCTCTGGCTTCTGCCTGGGCCGCAGGGAATGTTTGTGGTATGGTTCACCTTTTGCAGGGTGAGGGGTGCTGGTGGCCTGTGGAGGGGCCTCCTGGTCACTAGCAGCAGGGGAAGTGGAGGGCTGGTCAATGGACTGGCTAGTAGTAGGGCCGGGTGGTGTGCTCTTGCCTCTGTCTGCCAGCATCCCAGCAATGGCGATCAGGGTGGTGTTAATGGCCTGGAAGTCCTCCCTGATCCCCTGCAGCTGCCTGTTCTCCTGCACGCTGTCAAGGATCTGGCCCATCGTGTCCTGTGAATGTTGGTAGGCTCCCAGGGTCTCAGAAAGTGTCTCCCGGAGAGTTGGTCCCCTGGTCCTGTCCTCCCCCTGGCCCACAGCAGTCATCCCAGTGTCCCTGTTGGCCTGTGCCCCTGTCCCCTGAACAGTGTGCCCACTGACACCAGGTCCTTGTTTGTCTTGGAGGTGAGGTGTGGACTGGGGTCCCTGTACAGGTGGGCACACTGCTGAATGAGTTGTCCTAGGGACAGAGGTGTGGGCATGCTGGGTGGGTGCTGTGGTTTTGGATACTGATGGGCTAGGTAGCTCATCCAGATACTGAAGTCCAGTGTTACTGTCATCACTGGAGGCATCTTCTTTTGGGGGACCGGATAGTTGTGGCACCTCCTCTCCACTGACATTGGGTCACATTGCGATCGGGCAGCAGGAATGCCCACTAGATGCCAGGGATTTTTTGTTGTTATGTTTACAATGTTTTTGCATTTGGGAGCGGCCCCTTGGGCAAGGGTCGCTCCCATTTGGGGGCATGTTTCTTGTGGCCATTTCTGCCCCCCTTGGGGGCAGATCGGCCTATTATTTTTAGTCCAATCTGCCCACGAGGGGGGCAGAATCCACTAGACACCAGGGATTTTATCTTTTTTGGTTATGTTTGCAATCTTTACGCGTTTGGGAGCAGCCCCTTGGGCAAGGGTCGCTCCCATTTGGGGGCATGTTTATTGTGGCCATTTCTGCCCCCCTTGGGGGCAGATCAGCCTATTATTTTTAGTCCAATCTGCCCCCGAGGGGGGCAGAATCCACTAGACGCCAGGGATTTTATTTTTTTTGGTT